>NC_142024.1:2517500-3117500 GCF_049901735.1 Notechis scutatus | reverse complement strand
CACTTAACAACCAGGTGACTAACTTAACGGCAAGTGATTCACTTAAGGACTGTGGCAAGACAGGTCCTAAAATGAGGCAAGTCTAATAGCAGTCTAGCTTAGCAATGGAAATTTTGGGCTCAACTGAGTCAAGGACTACTTGTAAAACTTCCACCAGATACAAAAGGTGCATTCAATTTGTAGGTGATCCACCTATCCCAAAGATCTGACAGATAAAATACAGTATATCCCAAAGTGGCATTTTGACAGCATGCCATTTGTGACCACAGCATATGTTTAAAAAATAATATAGTGTATTTAAGAAGAATGGGAGCTTACTTTTACATCTCAAGGGGCCACATAGATGCATTGCAAATTTTGTAAAAATTAACAGAACAATATAACAGAGTTGGAAGGGACCTTGGAGGTCTTCTAGCCCAACCCATTACTCAAGCAAGACACCTTATACTATTCCAGGCAGATGGCTATCCAATCTCTTCTTAGAAGCCTCCAGTGATTGAGTACTCACAACTTCTGAAGGCAAGCTGTTCCACTGATTGATTGTTCTCAACCAGTTTCCGACCAGAAGAATAGTAGTATCTTCTATGGTCCATTAATTATTGTCAGCAGAAATCTAGAATGCTCCTTAACACCATCTCACAAAATAAGTACATTAGCAACGGTGCAGTATTTATTCCCTCTCATCTTCTAGGGCGATGGGGGGAAAAAAAAAAACACAGTCGACTTTCAAAAGCGTTCAACTTTCACTTCAATATTGAAGTTTTGAAGAGCTGTGGAAATTATTTCTCTTCCCCCAAACCCAGGAGAAAGAGTTGACTTGGAACAAAGCAGCACTTTTTAAATTCTTTTGCTTTTTTCAGAGGGTGTTGAAAGGGCCTGCTGTGTACAATCCAATTCTCCAAATTACTGGTTTGAACCGAGTGTTCCAGTGCAAACGATTTGATGAAACAGCTGCAAGTTAGAAGGACGCTTTTGGGTATTAAACATGTAGGCAAGGCCTCTCCGAACGCCCAGTTTTAATTCAGATTTCGCTTGCTGACAGGAACTGCTCCATCCGGAAGAGATTCGTGGAAACAGTCCAACTGAAGTTCAACAGAGGCAGCCAGCAAGCTTCAGGTTTCAGCAGTGACATCCCAGGTACAGGTGTCCACACAGGCTATTTTCCATGAAGACTTTTAAAGGATGGTCCAGAATTTACACTGCAAAGCAGGGGGAGTTTTTGTTTCGACAAGGTGGAAGGCAGCTCTCTGGCAATTTTGCATATCCAAAACAAGAGGGGAAGGATGGATTGCAGTAGGTAAACAGGAGAAATGATAACCCCCAAAGACAGCACTCCGAAAAGCAGCATTCAGAAGAATGTAAAGGAAAAAAGGAGGAGAAAAGCAGGGTGAAAGAAAATGTAGACAACTTAAGGGCTATATTTGTTCCAAGTAATCCACTGAAGTTTGGACTGTACACCTTTTCATCATTTCATCATTTTAAAGACCCCATTAATCCCTTGCAGGGTGGAGTCTTGGGCAACTGAATGGAGCGGGGTGTTTAGTGGCCGGATGTCCTTCCTGTCACCAATGCGGAGTTTTGATCAGCAGATACATTCTCATCCAGAGAGAGAGAAATATCTGTCTCTACCTAGGATCGAACTCACAGCTTCCTGGTTGTGAGGCGAGAGCTCCACCTGTAGGCCACTGCATCGCTCTTGGATTGTACACCTTTTTGTTGGGAATAATCCCATAACCTAGGATGGGATATTGCCAAATGTTAGGACTCAGGTAGAAGGCAACAGTTTTGATTCAACTCTGGAATGAGGAAGTTGTTTTAGTTATTGGGTGTTGGCACTTACCTAATTAAATCTGGATGTCTTTGCTACAAAAGGCGGTTTGGAGAACAGAATTCCAGCCCCACTTTTGGAGAACACCGCTAACACGTACTGTGCCCTGCGGCAGGGTAGTTTTACCCCTTCAACCCTAATGGAGGAGTGAAGACAGCCGATACCAGAGTAAAAACCGGGCAGCTTAATAAGCCCAGGTAAACCTTGGCTTACAACAGTTAGATTTGGTGACCATCCGAAGTTACAGCGACACTGAAACAGATGACTTTATGATTGTGGTCGTAAGTCCAGGGCAACCTCTGGTGTGTTGCTTATTGCCTTAAAATGACATACATCTACCAGCGGATTCTGCTATCTGAAGGTATTTTGGGGGCTCCATATGCCTCTTGGAAGCAAAGTCCCCATTGATTCAGATGATCCCACCGTTCCATTTTGCGGCCATCATAAAAATCTAAATGTTTTAAATCTCGGAGCTTGGTGGTTTTCTCGCAGATGTTTCATTACCCAATTAGGCAACGTCATCAGTGCAAGACCCAACATGGTGCCTTTTTTTGTTGTTTCCCTGCACCTGTTTAACCGCCGTGATCCATGAGACAAGGAAAATCCTCTCTAATACGAAGTGTCCTGAAGGTTAAAACACAATCCTGCTGATGAGTCCTGAAAAAAGATAATTCTATATTCCTTTTGAATAAAATTTGCACTTACGGCAGAGCAGTGGCACGCTGCCTATTTAAAATGACGCTTTCTCCTGAATACAGCTGGTCCTCGACTTATGACCACAACCGAGCCTCCAATTCCTGCGGTTAAGTGAGGCAGTTGTTAAGTGAGTTTTGCCCCGTTTTACAACCTTTCTCGCCACAAGTTAAGAAAAACAATGCAGTTGGTAAGTTAGTCACATGGCCGCTAAGGAAATCTGGATTCCCCATGGGCTTTGCTCATCCGAAGGTGGCCAAAGGGGATCAGGTGCCCCCGGGGGACACTGCGACCATTGTAAATACGACTCAGTAATGGTCGTAAGTGTGGGAAATGGTCCTCGGTCACTTTTGTTTTTTCAACTGCCGTTGTGACCTCGAATGGTCACTAAACGAACTGTTGTAAGTCGAGGACGACCTGTACATGCACCCTTCCAAGAGATGCTGGAGGCAAAGATATCTAGGCAACCAGTTGGCCTAGCATGCTCCTAAACTGTGACGCACCCAGGTGCATAGCCATCCTTCCCTTGGGGAAGTTTCCAGCAGATCCTGTCCTTTGCAAACTAGCTGTTAGTTGGCTTGTCCAAAAAGTTTTTCCAAAGTGCAGTCCTTTAAACCAAATTCCTCATGGATTTTAAAGTTGATTTTGCATGCATATATATATATACATATATACATACATATATATACGTACACACACACACACACACACACACACACATATATATATATATATATGCAAAATTAACTTACATATTTATTCACTCTTAAGTGCAGAACTTACTGTTCATTACTTTAATCTCCAGAGCTTTTCTTTGTCAACATCAACCCTCCAGTGAGCAAACTCCCCAATTAACTCCAAATGCCTCACTCCTTGTTTATCATGGGCAGGGAGAAAAATAGCGTGAAAAACAAGATACTGTAACAGCCGTTAGTTCTTCCTAGACAGGTGAATAACCCCACATGTGTTTATTTTCTTTTTCAGAGAGTCACACTTCATACCTACCTGCTCATCCAGTCAGAAGCTTAAAGTGGTTTATGTGTCTGGTACAAATCCAGGTGTTTTTCTGTTAGAAACCAGCACGGCTTGAATTGCTACTTCTTCCCATTAATAATAATTTAAAAAATCTAGCTTTATCAAGCCCTCCTGAATAACTGTTGTCATAGGATGCAAATTAAGTCAAATACTTAAAAAAAATAAAAATGAAGGTTTCAGAAATCAGGTAATGTTATTGAGAGCTCAGGGAGAAAGAAGAATTTCTTCAATCAAAGGCAAATCTGAATTCTGTATCTTTATTTATTGGTTAGCCCTTGGGCCATACCAAAATGCAGACTTCCAGAAACGAATTATTACTAAAATTCAATAAAAGCAATTTAAAATGGAATTGGAGTAAAATACAATTTAAAATGATATTGGAATGAAGTATGATCTAAAATGAAATTGGAGTAAAATACAGTCTAAAATTAAAAATGGCCAATCTGAATTGAATCTGGTTGCAATGATACTAAAGCCCTGTGAAGGGAGTCAAATTTTAGCCCACCATTGGCTAAGTCGACTACTGCCTGCTTGCCTAGAAAAGAACACAAAAAGTGTCTGTTTAGAAACAGACACAGAATTAGCATTTCTGTTGTTTTTTCACTCTGTCCAAGGCTCCTTCTATTCGTTTTGCAGCCCTGTGGAGTAAATTAGTGTCAGGGTTGGAGTGATGTATCTGAAATATGTAGTTTATTAGGGTAAGATCTGCATAAGGGCTTTTCCAGCTCATGTTATTAGCAGTTATAGTTCCTCGGCTTTTAATCATTTTAAAGCAAACAAGGGACGTGATTGTTGCTCGAATTGTATGTTATGTCATGCTGCACACACAGAATGTACAGAAAAGATTGCACATCCCTAAACAGTAGTCTGCAGCTTTTTAACCACTCTGTGCTAGCTTCTTTAGGTTGTTTTATTGGTTGTTGGACTGATTAACAGCATGACAACTAGAATGGATAAAAGCAATAATGTGTTTGAGGCATGGCAAATGGGCAAGGGAATGGAACAGATAAAATAGCATTATTTCCAACAGTAAAGCAATGACTAAGCATTTGAATAACACAAACCTTCGCTAACCCACTTATTGTTGTAAAAATAAACACTTTTTTTTTTCTTGGTTACCCGGTTGCAAGGTTTTTTTTTTAAAAAAAAATAAAACCAGAGGAAGGATGCCGGCATGAAATTAACACAGAAAAAACAACAACTCACAATTCCTTTCCAGTTTTCATTAGTAATCAGAACAAAAAGGAAGCCACACCCTTGAAGCTTGTACAGTTTCAGACCACACCGCATTCACCCAAGTCTTTTTCTGTGCCACGGAGAAGACCACGTCGCGTGGCTTGGATTTTCTCCCACCTTCTGCCACTCACTTTCAACACACACGGTTACCATGATCCGATCAAAAGTGCATCACTCTCCTTTTCAGAAAGGAAAACAAGCTTGCATCGTTTCGGTGCTAACGTTCTCCTACGTCTGGTCTAACGCAAAGCTGCCACAAAGAAGAGGGAGGGTGTGAGTGTGTCAACCTACTCTCCAAAGGCAGGAGAAGAAGCAAAGGATGGAAACTGATCAAAGGACAGAACCAACCTAGAAAGGAGGAGAAATTTCCCGAAAGTTGGAACAATGAATCAGTGGAATGGCTTGCCTTCAGAAGTTGCTTCCAAGAGGCTCCCAAGAAGAGACTGGTCAGCCACCTGACTGAAATGGTATAGTCCTGCTGGAGCAGGGGGTTGGACTACAAGACCTCCAAGGTGCCTTCCAACTCTGGTATTTTGGTGTTGCCACCAAAGAGGCATCTCACTTTCCCCAACTATCTCTTCCCGATTCCTTGGCCTTCGTGGCTTCTCCTAAGAACCCATAATGTGGGTGGCTCCATCGCGGGAGGTTTTCCAGAGAAGAACCATTTGTCCGGGATGGTATAAGGGGGGGTTGAACTAGAAGACCTTCAGGGGTCCTCCCAGCTCTAGGATTCTATGTCATTCTAAGCAATTCATAAATGAGTGTTACAAATACCAGGCTGGAGACATCTGTAGAGAATACAGAAGAACAAAGCCACTAAACGCACAGAAAAACTGCCTCTTGCATCTCTTGCATCATCATTTAAAACAAACGCTTCTGCACCGAGGGGCCTAAAATGTACAAGAAAACAGGAATCCAGCTGAGAAATAGGAAGCTGGATCGAAAGGCTAAAACTGTAGAAGCGTCCTTACCATTTAATTTGTACAGTGAAAAAGGGCTGGTTAGAAACCACTGATATAACGTTTGGGGTTTCGGAAGGCATTCTCTACAGAGAGGTGTCCTGAAAGAACCATTTTATCAGCTAAGAACATCACGAGGCCGGGAAGCAAATGCCAAAAGCAATACACTTCATTAATTTTTATTTTTATTTTAAAAAAAGGAACTGCGCAGAAAGACTCAAAAAATAAATAAGTGGACGCAATGTGGAATAAAACTGCTTAGATCAACCACCTTGGCTCCCAGATGTGGCCCAACAGCTAGTTGATCGTGTAGCAAGCATGGAGGAAAATCTATATATATTTCATTCATTCTCTACCTGCATTGGTTTCAGAGCAAAGCTATAACTGTGGATGCCAGCCATCTTTTATTAATATTCAGGGGGTGACACACAATAACTTCCCCAGGTTTAGCTTCATCCCACTCCCCTTTCAAGTCTCATTTCCTGAATGTCAGACTGTCTGTCTCCAGATTTAATGATCGTTTGGTCCCATAAACACCAATAATGTGTGATATCAAGGCCATTTAGCCTTTTAGTAAGACACATTTGTGGCCACTCGTTTGGAGGATAAACACAATGTTCATTGTCATTGAACCCAAGACCAGGTGAGTATTGTTCCTGTTAGAAGACTGCACTTCGATCTCTTTTTATGCTGAAAGAAGAGGGGAATCAAGGGAACCCCCAAATTTTGTTCAAAATATAGTACAGTCATCCAGGCAGGGAGACGTACACACTGGATTTCACTTTTCTTTTCTTTTATAAAATATTTGGTGGACAAGAACATATGGACATTAAAGCAACAGAAAGAGAGTACCAACTGCAAACAACTTCATCAGTTGTGTGTGTTTTATCTACTCAACTCCATTGTACCAAGTGGCTTTGTAAGCACAGCTCGCATACGACTGTCACTAAAAGGGCCCTTAATAACATTTGGAAACTGAAGTAACGTTTCAGATGTAGTCCCAACGATGCCATCGAAGATGCCCGCCATTTTGAAACGAAATGGGCGTATGAGAGAGGAAGTTGAAGTACGTGTAACTTCCCCTCCTGTGCGTCATCCATCTGGGGTGAAATGCTCCTGGTGAAAAGAGACCATGAGGTTGGGAAGATGTTTTTGTGTCATAAAACGCTAAAGTGAGAAGTCATGAAAATTATTTGGACTACTCTACGGATCTCTAAAGAAAGATGGATCCTAGAAGAATTTCGGATCTCCTTTGAAGGCCTACCTTTTTAACAATCTCTTCCTCGGAGGGTTACCGAGAGAGAAACATCCACGGTCAAAGGTGGAAAGAAAACTAGAGAAGGTAACCTGGCCATTGAATGGCCAAGTCCTGAACCTGGAAGACAACACTTCACCTCTTCAGTCAATCGAAGATACCTTTCTCTTCACTGCAAAAGGAAATCCCCCTTTCGCCCCAGCGAGTAGGAGAAATGCAGGCGCAAACACTCCTCCACCCTCATTTGCTTTAAGAGGGAATTTTCTGGAGCCTCTGAAGAGGTGAACCAGACTGCACAGCCAGGAGGCTCACCATTTATGGGAATGGCCCTGTTCTTGTAAGAAATGAAACATCCTGTGTTTATGCAACTGGTGGAAGTATTTTGGAAGGAAGGGGCAAGGCGCGGGGAAGGGAGAGGTTTACACAATGCGGAGTTGAAAAGCTGAGCTTCACCCTTCTATTAACGCACTGTGTGCAACTCATGAAAGGCAGTTGGGTAACATTTGTGCAGGGGGGGGGCGGGCGGGGGAGACAGATTAAAAAGCCCCCCTAATGGATTAAACCCGTGCTCTTAAGAGAAGCCAGTTTTCTTATTTCAGGTTGGCTTTCCTTGAAGGTTTAATCCAGAGTTCGATGAGAATGTGAAACTGTGAATCTGAAAATCCTCTGGTTGTTCAAGGATTCCTACTCAGTTTTACTCCTCCAAACTCATCCCAAAGCATCGGGGTCATATAAACAGGATAAAGCATAGAATTATCTGTAGCTCAGGACTGAGCCCTTCATGCTCCCTCTGAGCTTGGTTGTTTTCTTGCAGACATTTCATTACCCAACTAGGCAACACCATCAGTGCGAGGAGGAAGAGGAGGAAGGGAGGAGGAAGAGGCAGAAATGGATTGTGAGCTACCTGGTGTTCTCTGACCTTGGTTGTTTCCTTGCAGATGTTTCATCATCAGTGTTAGTAGCTAGGGTAACAAAACATCTCCAAGAAAACAACCCAGGTCAGAAAGCACCAAGAGCCCCACAGAACAAAACATGGAAGCCCCATTATGCAATGAGCTCAGGACCCCACTCTAATCTTTGCGTGAAACCCATTTGCATCATCCAAGACAAATCCAAATTAGGGGGCTAACAACCAGTTGCCCTACCCTGCTACTGAAGGTCTTATGTGCTGCATCCTTGGCCAGATTCAATGGTCCAGGTTAGGAAGAAGGGTTTTTTTTTCAACCTAACCGAGATTAGGGAAAGGAAGGAAAGCTTGGCATGGCCTATCTGGCAAACTCTGCAAACCACTTCCTGTTTAGAGCAGGTGTTCCCGACTCTCAGCTTCCTGTCATGTAAAAGGCTTCTGTGTTAAGTGTGCACATGTGAGCACGTGAAAGCAGAACCAACTTGGCTTTGAGGGTGCTAGACTTAAGTTGGGGGGGGGGATGATGGCCCTTTTATGATCGGAATTCTGGGAGTTGTAGTCCACCAATCAGAAAGGGACCATTGTCCCCTACCCAATTTAAGTGGGAAACTATCCACTTCTTACATCCTAAAATTAAATAATGTCTGAAGATCCAAGGGAGATGGTTGATCCCCCATTCCCTGGAAGACCTCCAGAAAAACCTCCATCTGTCGGGGATATTTTAATCCGGACTCCTTCGTGGAGTTGGCCACCAAGACTTAAAAAGGCCCCTCCTTAAAATTCTATGATACAAACACCATTTCCTTGCTTTTGATTAGCAATGAACGTCTTTCGTTGAAGGGAGGAGAAACACGGTTACTTTATATTGTGTCACTCGGGTTCTAAAAGAGTAAAATTATTTTCCACACAGAAAGGTAGTTTATCAGCAACTGATGCTATGAAAATTGAACTGGAATTAACAATGAGCAAAAAAAAAAAAAAGATGGCAGGCACTAGATTGAAATTCCCAAGAATTACTAATCTCAAGTTTTGGAGGCTCTACAGTTCCTTAAAGAAAGCCAAACAAGGGTTAAAATCTGCTATTTATTTCCCCCAGGAACTTAAACATAACACAAGGTTGGAAGATTTGACAGCACTTATTTTACAAGATCCCAATTATTATTATTTTTTTAGAAAAAGGAACAGTCTGATTGGCAATGTCAACATAATTGTGTAGCATTGGCAGGAGGAGTGATTTTAAATTTCACAGATACGCCTGTTGATTCAGTCACTGTTAGAGGTGTCCTCAAAAGGGATTCCTATTGGTTCACATCAAGCGCTTACCTTTTAAATATAATTTATTTCACATGTTAACTTTACTCTGGGAAACAAATTCCTTTTGCATTGGTTCATATGTTCTTATGAATGTTACAGCTTTCCTTTTGAAAATAGGGCAGGGAAAATATGATACATGCACTTACAATTTCACACACACATACACAAAAATATGAAGCTGGGAGGACACCCATTGTTAGTCCACTATACAAGGGTATGAAGAATTTATCTCCTTTTTAAATATTTGAACAAGCATTTATTACTTAGAGAGTCCCATCTGGTGGACGAATTAGCCATTTAGATTGTTTCTATTCATTTAAAATAATTCATTTAATTTCCCTTCCCCCCATTGTCCAGTAAAATGTCTAAAATGTTAACAATCATAATTGGGATTTGGGATGCTGTGGGAGTTTCAAACACCCCAATTTGACATTTTAAGAATCTGAGGGGGGGGAATCAATTTTTTCGATAAAATTATAAACTGTAAAGATCTCCTCCTCAAAAGACGGAGTGCAGATTTCACAAATAATTAAAATTAGAACTGATAAGCTGTCATAATAATAAAGCCAGGACTTAATAACCTGCACTTAACACTTAGAATAAGAGATATTTTGCCTATAAAAATTAAACACAAGATTGATCTTTGCCCCAACACCTCCTGATATCAGTTGTCAATTACAATTATGTTCTCCAGTTTCTGTATATCATCTTATATTCTAATTACTCTGTAAGAAGAGGCCCAAATCACCTCTATTCTTTTAATGATTCCATATTTATAGATGGCAGGACAGCTGTGCTATAAGCAAACCTGTGGCAGATGTTATCCATCATTTTTCACATTGAAAAAAAATTACCTTCCCATACAACCTGTTATCAAACTGGTAAAGAAAGACTTTAAAACATCCCAAGTCCCAACATCTTCCATCAATACATAGTTTCTTGATGAGTTCATCAACCCTTAATCATCTTCCTGGATTCATAGTTATAATTTCCATTTTCTTCATGTATCACAAGAGTCACTTATTTAAGGAGCCTGAGCCTTCTTAATAATAACCTGAAGGATAGATTATAGTATTTGTTATCTAGAGATCACTTTCTCTGTCTAGAGAAATACCCCAGAGAATATCTTGGTATTTCCAAGCAACATCAAGAAAGTATCCTATTTAAAAATCCCAAGAGAACTGTAACCAATCAGAACAAGCAATGCTGAGCTAGCAACCAATAGCTGGTGTCTACATAAAGATGTTTCCCATTACACAGCCGATCCATGCAATATTAAGTGATGAGTGCATAGAGATGAACACACACATGCCCAAGGTAGTTTGCATAATTTTAGCATCCTAGATGATGGGCAAAAGTGAAAAAGGAAATTAATCCCAGGAATGGTGTTTTTGCTAATTTGTATATTTGAGGGAGCTGACTTATAATAGTAACAACAGTAACAACAAATTCTTATTTCAGGAGAGGGAAAAATCTGATATTTATCTAAACATTCATATCTGACCTTCTCTGTGTCCAAATTCTAGACAATCTTTTCTTTTCTCCAGATTATCAATTGAAATTTACAAAAGATGGGGAAAATATCATGGGGAAAACTGAAATCTCTATTCCTCTGGCACCAAACATCCATTTGGCCAAAGAATGCTGACTTTAAGCCAGCTAAAGACAAATATGCCTCAACTTGCATAGGTTAACTTGGTAGCCCAACTCACTTTTTATCAAAAGGCTGACACACTTTCAGTTCAAGATACACCAGCCACTTTTGCCAGGTTTCAAAGCAGATGCTTTCCCCTTCCTCCCTGATGGACAGTTCTATAATCCTCGCTCAAGTTTAAGACCCAGGCAAAAGCATTTTTTTTAAAAAAAAACCCATTCTAAAAAAAAAACGGGTATCAAAAGTTGATGTTCTTCCGACATGACAAAGAGATATTACTTCCTTGCTGACTGCTGGGGGGGAATAAAATCTGAATTTCCCACCTAACCTCTCTAAACCTCACACGGGGGTGGGGGCAAATTGGAAAACCAAAAATTGCACAACCCAAGGTAGAGAAAATATAAACTCGTCTTTTCATATAAAGTGCCTTCAAGCCAGCAGCAGCAGTTTCAGATCAGTTGATAAGGGGATCAGCTTACAAGTCTTATCTTGATATGCATTTTCTCATTAACACACATTTTGTCAATATTGTCTTTTGCTCCTGCCTGTAAGAACATCTTATGGAAGTAATGCCACGAACTGCAAAATTAGCAGCAAATCAGTGCTTCTTTGGCAAGGTTGCCTGGAAGGCATGGCGCAAAAATTCAAGATTCGGGTCAAGGAAATGTAATCTAAACTCTGTCTATTTTTATGGGTATTGCATATAAAAAGTGGGTGGAGCTTCACTCATACCATCGCAGCTACCATCTTCCAATTTTGGGATACCATCCTGAGGATGCCCCTGATGTATGTTGTTCTTGTTTCTACAGCTTCTGCATCTTTTTTTTTTTCCTTTTAAAAATGATTGCATTACTGAGTTGTTTAATTATCTAGAGTCAAAACCCATTTTTCCCCCCTGCTGCCAATAGGACATTGTCTTCAACTGGTAGGCCAAGCAGCTTACGGCCATAATTGATTTTGCAAAAATGCTTAAGTGAATTTGCCCCATTTTAAGGCTTTTCTTGTCACAGTTGGAAAGTTAATCACTGCACTTGTTAAATTAATAACACAACTGTTAAGTGAACCTTGTTTCCTGTTGACTTTGCTTATAAGAAAGTCACCAAAGGTGATCATGGGACCCCGAGACATTGCAACCGTCATAAATAGGAGCCAGTTGCCAAGCGTCTGAATTTTGATCACATGACCATTGGGAAGCTGCAACAGTCGTTAAGTGTGAAAAACGGTCATAAGTCACTTTTCTCCAGTGTCGTCTTAATTTTGAATGGTCATTAAGCGAACTGTTGTTGTCAAGGACCCACCTGTACAAGACCTCCATCAATGAGGCTTAAATGACCAAACAACTATCTATAAATGCTGCCCTAGAAATTGGAATGATTTTCCTGGCGGTTTCTCAATCATGGCAGCTTGAAGGTGCATGGACTTCAATCGCCAGAATTCCCTGGCCTCGAATTTCACAGCAGGGAAGACTCCCAAGTTAGTTATTTCCCTAGCTTACTTCTTCAAAAAAAAATACTAAATTGCTAGCTGGCCAACAAAGGAAAACGAGAGGGGGATTTTACTAGAGGGATGTTTGTGTGTGTTTGTGTCTGTGTGTGTGTGTGTGTGTTGGAATGCCAAATGATCAGTTGCTTTAAAAAAAAAAAAAAGACAAAAGAGACTCTCAATCCACGCCTCTTCTTCTTCTCTGCAGCCGGACAGAACGATCTTTGCTTCCTTTCAAAAAAGAGCAGTGATTCCAAGAAGCCAGGAAATCATGAGCTCAGCCTACCCAGACGAAACGGCAAATGCTGTCATCGTCGTGTTATTACTTCGTGTCCAGTTTCCCAGCGCGGATCGAGCCACAGCTGCTGTTCGAGAAGAAGCTCCTCTTGTGTTTCTCGATCTTTTAGCCCCTGGAAGACATGTGGGGCTTCCGACTCCCAGAATTCCCTGGCCCTGGGGAATTCTGGGAGTTGAAGTCCCACATGTCTTCAAGTGGGCAGGGGTTGAGAAACACCAGCCTAGCCCTAGACAATCCTCACCAGGATTTGGGCCACCATGACAGAGTCAGGCTTGAAGCTTATATGATGCTATGATGCTGGCCAGGCCTTCAACCTAAGGAAAATAAAATCCAACAGCAGTTTCGTTTCCCTTCTCTTAATCTCTAGTCAGATATTCTCTTCTAATAGGAGGCTTTTCTTATTTATAACTGTAGGCTACCCTTTGGGCCAGTCATGATTTTGATCTTTTATCATCCAAGGAATTCATTTGGGTATTTGTCTTTCAACAAAGCTCCTCCTGAAACACCACACATTTATTTTCCTTCCTGTCTGCCTCTATCATTTTTCTCCCCATTTTCCTTATTCCCTTCATTCCTTCCTTCCTCTCTCCCTCCCTTTCCCCTTTCCTTTCTCCTTCTTTCCTTGCTTTCTCTCCTTTCCTTCTTTTCCTTCCTTCCTTCTCCTTCATTCCCTCCCTTCCCTCCTCGTTGCCTACTGCCCTTCTATTTAGAATCCACTTATAATAATCACTTCAGTAGTACCCACATAAAAACAACTCAACACTCAAAATATTAAAAGCCAGCAGCTCTGAAGTTGTTTCAAAATGTTCTCAAGATAATGGGTCTGAAGCACATGCCTCTTTAATTCCCATTATCCCTTTTACTTACTGGTGGACTGAATAATATGGAGGATTCTGCCCCCCTTGGAAAAATCATAACTCTGCTATCCCAAATTATCCATTCTCTTCCCCCCCCACCAAGCCAGCATTATCAGTCCTCTGAAAACAACCCAGAATTCCACACAGCTACATCTGGATGTTAAAATTGAGAATATCAATTACCAATCCATTAAAGCAAAGCCAAAATCCATGGACAGTAAGAATTTAATCCTATTCAGGGACTGAAATCTGAGCCAATTGAAAGAGACAGGCAAGGAAATCTACAGGGCTTTGGAGAAGCGTGATTATTTGGCCAAAAATGTTCTCACAAGAGAGAAACAGAAATTGGGAGGGGGGACACATTATTAATGAAACCAATTGCATTAATGAAACCAATTGAGAAGAATCAGGCATCTCAAGAACAGGCTATTTTCAAAACCCAAGTTCTAGATCCCTCAAAAAGTTAGTCACAGTTTGAAAAATTGCATTTTCTGGAGACATTTGCTATTCATGCAATGAGGAACTAACTTCCTGGTGTTTCACAAAGCTGGTTGCTAACGGTCAGCTGTCACCCGTAAAGGGAAGAACTGCCTGCAGAATAAACACCACAGCCTATTTATTGTTGATTTAGTCCCCCCACCCCCAAAAGAAACCCTGTACCCAACTCACACTCTTGCTTTCCTTTTTATCTAGCACAATTTGGATCCATTAGGTTACAGGGACAACGTTCTGATACAAACCATCGTTGATTTTAGATTTTTAACACAGGCAATTGTACACAATTGTAATGTTGGACAGTGCTTGCTGCAAGCTGACCAAACAGCTACAAAAATAAATAGGAAGAAAGTCTACAGTACACAACATCTGGGACCTACAAAGCTTCACGTTAGGTTGTGCCTGGGCCTACATGGCAAAAACCAGGAAGACAGAAAATACGAAGACATTGTATTTACTGACAATGCAAAGTGCACCTTAATCACAAAGAACTGAAGAGGAAAAGAGAGAAAGAGGCCCCGAAAAGTAAACCTGATTCCAAACTCAAATTTAACAAAAGGAGTTTTTAATCTAATAATTCTTTTCTCCTACTGGTCCACGTTTTAAAACCTATGGTAAAATATTTGGTTAACCAAACTTGAAAATGGTTTATGTCATTAAAAGCTGTGTTAACACAGGTCTGTTTCATATTTAAACAGGAAATCAAAGTACAATAAAATAAATATTCAACCATATCTAAATTATTCCAGAAATGCTCGATTATTTTAAGCCTTCTTTTAAAAAAATTCCCATTGCTTTTGTTTATATTGTTTCAATTGGATGACTTTTGCCTTTGCTGATTGATCAGTATTTTGGCTACAGCATTATTAAAAGTTCAGGATTTAAATAAACATTTATTTTGTCTTAATGAGTGTTCAGATATAGGCTGGGAATCCACCCCATACAATTGTAATAGTTGTATTTTTAATTAAGAGTATCAATTTCATGCCAACTGTCATACTTCCAAAGTATTCAGAGCAACAGTATAAACCCAATTATCAGTTAAACTGTAAGGAAAAAATGCAGAATATCTCAGAATAATTTTTTGTTTAAACTCTGTTGTCCACACTTAAGTTCAATAATACGAATTTGGGCTTTATTTTAAACTGATAAGGCCCACTGAATTCAATGCTTTTCCAATAAAGCAACAGATCAAATATGATTTGGGAAAAGTGACCAAAACAAGATTTTTAGCTACCGATATTTTACTTTATCAAATAATTTCAGCTAAACTGCTGTTTAACAGAAACTGACAAAGGGCAAAAATTCAAGTTTTTTTTTTTTTAACAGATGTACAAATTCTACCATTAAAAAAAAAATGCTTACACAAAGCGGAGCTAACCTTTACAAAAGAAATAATTAGAACCTTTTTGTAAAGGGATACTTAAAGTCTAATCTTCCTGCCCTCTTTGATCTGTTATCCAGTTTGTAACAATTTTAGTCAACTGCTCCACCCTAATAGAAAAGTGGGGAGGGGGGGGGAGGAAATGAAAGGTTTTTTAAAAAAAAAAAAACCAAACCAAACAAGAACATTTGTCAATTCCCCTTCAAAGCACTATCTGTCAATGATGGGGGAAGGGAAATCAAAGTCAAAGAAAGATCTCTCCAGCTGCGAGATTGAAGCTTGGCGAAAAAGCAGTGAGTGATGCCGGGTAGTTGCAAAACGCAGAGAGATGTTTCCTGCAAACGCCATCTTGTTGCAGTCTCCCCCCCAGGTTTCAAGCACAAAACATCCATTCATTTCCAGAAAATAAAAAGAAAAAAAGGGAAGGGGAAAAAAAAACCCTTGGTGAGGGCATGTAAAGCACACTCTTCCTGATGTGCAGTGACCAAAACATTGTTCAATTCTTCCTCTGAAAAAAAATAAAATTAAATCACAGAAAGGAAAGGGCAGGCTAAGATGAGATCGGTTTTGTCTGCATGTTCTTTTTTTTTTTTTTTTAAAGGCAGCAACAGAGGTTTATTTACAAGCTTGGGCTGGTCAGGAAAGCATCACAAAAAGTGCCACAGCCTGCTTTCTGGTTGCACACCCAAAAGACCCAGATTTATTTTTTTTTAAAGGATTTGGGGGTTCGATTTGGGGGGTGCTTCTAGGTTTCCTTCCCATCTCCGGATTCCAAAAAGCCGCCAGCCACCTGCTGGCTCCCCATTTTTTTTCAGGAAGGCCTTTTTTTAAAAAAAAAAAAATTGCAATGTCTAAAGCAGCAAAAAGGCAAGCCCAGGAGTCGTCATCTTTTACATAAAGAGATTGTGAGAAAAGATCACACACATTAAATTTTTAGCTAATTGTCAGAAATGACAAATGGGCAGCCTGGAACGGGGCTGTAGATCATTCTCATTTTCTCCTTGGCACTTTTACTAAAGAAATCCGTTTTCCTTCAGTTTTACAGTTTCTTTAAAACCATGCAAAACTCCCAGTCTTTTTCCCTCCCTCCCCCATTTTAAAAAGCCCAGGTTTTTTTAAAACAAAACAAAACAGACCCTGTTACCCCTCCCAAAGCCACTTTCCTTAATTTGCACAGCTACTTAAAAAAGGAAAGCCTTAAAAAAAAAAAAAAAAAACCATCCTTCCGCATCCCCTTAGCAACCACAAAGAGCTGAAACATTGATGGCAAAAATAATTACACAATGCCTATCAAAACAGAGAAGCAACTTTAAACAAGGATTTTTTTAAAAAAAGACAGCCAAAATTGCACAATTCAGACAGCAAACCCCCCCAAAAAACCCACACTGTCTCTCACCCTTCTGTGTCCCCCCCAAAGCATTTTTTCCTACCATGGGAAGAGAGGAAGCCGCAAAATTTCCATTTTTTTTTAGTCCTTCCTTCAGCCAAAACTTAGAACTGTGCCCTGCTTTCAGTTCCTTTCAAAGCAATCAATCTTCCACTATTATACCAAATACATGTAATACTCTTCCAAGCATATCTTTTTTTTTCCCCCTGTGGTTTGGCACCTCTTCCTGCCCACTTTTCCTGCCTTTTCAGGGGCAGAAAAGACCCTCCCTCCTTTCCCTTCCCCTCCTATCTCTGCCTACAAGGAAAGGCTGCCTTTCCCCCCTGATGCTCTGAAAATGGGTGGGACGTTTGGTGGTGATGAAGACAATGAAAAAGGGGCGGTGGGGCGGTGTGGATTTCTTGATTTCCCTATGTCAGCAATCTGGGGAGGGGAGGGGGGGGAAAAAAAGGTTGGGCTTCTTTCCACCGCCACCCCCCCCCAGACCGAAAGAAGGGATCTGAGAGGACCACAATTCTGAGATTTAGGGCAGGAGAGCGCAAAATGGAGGGATTAGTTAGAGAAAGGATGTGCAGCGGTTGGTTGTCTGTTGTGGGGGGAGAGGATTTGAAAAGGAAAGGAAAGCAGAAGTAGCAGAGAAGGGGGGGAGAGAAAAAATGGCCAGAGGAAGAAGGGAGGGAAAGACATGGTGGCAGCAGAGAAGAGGGGAAAACAGGAAAGGAGGGGTGAAGGAGAAGAGAAAAGGAAGAACATTTTAGTCACCCAGGGAGGGAGGGAGGGAGGCTTTTTCTTAAAAAAAAAAAAAAAAAAGGAAGAGAGAGAGAATAAAAATGAAAGAAGACAATATCTCAGGGTGGGGAAAAGCGAAAGATGGGAAGGGGAGGTGGGCCTGAAGGAGAAGGGAGCCTGGGTATCACCTCGCTTTTTTTAAAAAAATAAAAATAAAAGTAGGGGAGCATGATTTGGCTAAAATGGAAGTGGGGGGGAGGGGGGAGGATTGGTGGATTTCCATAAGGAGACGCCCTCTCCAGAAAGATTAGGCCAAAAAAATAATAAAAAAATCAAAGAGCAGGCATCGTGATGGAAGAGGAGCAGACTGAAGTCCCTTAAAAATCAAGAAATGATGAATTAGGGTGGATTGTCTTGGGAGGAGAGGGGTGCAAAAGATGGGGAGGAGGAAAGGGGTCCCTAGTTGTAGGTCTTGATCAGATCTAGTGGAGGCAGTGATGGGATCAGTCCCCCCTTTAGTCCATATATTTAGTCCATATATATCCATATATATATACATACATACATACATGCATACATGCATACATAATATTCTCTCTCTCTCTCTCTCTCTCTCTATATCTATCTCTCTCTCTCTCTATATATATATATATATATATACACACACACACTCCATTCTTTAGTAGTCTGTCTATCTATCTATCATCCATATCCATCTCTCTCTCTCTCTCTCTTCCATGCTTTAGTCCATAGATTAGCATCAGATATATTAAATATATTACAATTGAATATAAACCTAGAATGATGCTAAGCTGACCCAAGCATCGGTTTAGGGGTTTTTTGTGTGTGTGTGTGTGGGAGGGGGAGTTGCCTTTTGGAGAAAAAGAGGGAAAATAATTGAATTAATTGAAATTAATCCAGCTTGCAATTTCTATGTGAGGGGCTTTGGGGGAGAGGGGGGAGAGAGGCGGATTGAAACCAGAGGGAAACAATAAATAAACAACTCTGGAATATTATTATTATTATTATCATTATTATTTCCAGAAAGCAATTGACAGGGGGTTGGGGGCAGAGATGCAGTGCCTGGGATTCAATGAGGGAAAAAGGGGGTTCATTGGGGTCCAATTTTGGGGGGGGAAGGAGGGGGGCTTGAATTTGGGAGGAGGGGGGCAAAATGGCCTAACGTTTTGAGGCTGGGAGATTATTATGGGATTTCCAGGGGGGCCAGGGGCTAAAGGGAGCCTTGGGGAGGAGTCTTGAATGGGGCCAAGGGCTTATTATGGGATGGGGGGGGACTGAGGGGAGGGAGGAAGGACCCCCTGCCTGAGGGTGGAATTGGGGTCTGCGCTGAGGGAAAGGGAAGAGATATTATGGGATGGGTGGTAATGTCAACCTCCCCCCCCCCACCCGCTTTCCCGCTCTCACCTTCCTGGGCGGCCGCAGCTCTTCCTCCTCCTCCTCCTCCTCTTCCTTCTTCTCCTCAGGCGCCCCCGGGCGACCCCCGCCGGCCCGGCTGCCCGGCCGCGGGCGACCTTCTCCCGGCTCTCCCCGTCCGCCTCGGCGGCGCCTTATCCGCCTTCCTTCCCTGCCGCCGGGCGACGACGTCGAAGAAAGGGGCGGCGAGCCGGAGGGACAGGGCCGGGAGGCCGAGGAGGCCGCTCGCCCCGGCCAAGACCCCCGCCGGGGAAAGAAGGAGGGAGGCGGCCACAGCAACCACACCGCAACTACGGCTGGGGTGCGCGCGGGCGGGGTTGTGCGTGTGTGAGAGAGAGAGAGGGGAGAGAGAAAGACGACCGAGGAAGGGAGCCCCCGCTGAGGAGGAAAAAGACGCTCGGGCGGGCACGTTCGGGGTCGCCGTCCGTCCGGTTCTGTCAGTCCGCGCGCGCAGTCCTCCTCACGGTCGTCGTCGTCGTCGTCGCGCCCTGGCCCGGCCGGAGTGGGTGGGGAGGGGGGGAGAAGGGAAGACGAAGAAGACGAGGCCGGAACAGCCGCGAGAAGGGTGGGGAAAAAAAAAAAAAGAGGAGGAGGAGGAGGAGGCAGCGGCGTCTCGTCTGGGCGCGGCAGGCAGGCAGGCAGGCAGGCAGGCAAACAGGCGGGCGGGGTGAGTTGGGGGGGGGGAGTGGGGGGGGAAAGGGAGGAGAAGGGGAGGGTGTTCCCGGCCGGCGCGCAGGCGCGGGCCCCGCCCCTGCAGCCGCGGCCGGGAAACCCCGCCGGCGGCCCCGCCCCTCGGGCCTCCGCTTTTTTCTCCTCAGGCAGATCCCCGCCGCCCCGTTCGACGCCCTGAGGGGAGGGTGGCCCGGTGGGCTTGGAAGCGGTGGGGAAAGGGGGAATGGGACGGCTGGCGATGGTCGATAAAGCCTCTGTCGATCTCGATACCAAGCCGTCTAGGCATAAGAATTGTGTGTGTTTCTATAGACGTGTGTACATTAATACAGTACGCTGCCCTAGACATACATGTTACGCATATACACACACACATATACCTACAAGCCACGTATACATACATGCGCATACAGGTGTCTATGTGTACAGAGATGTCTAACGTACGAATAATGTGCATCCATTCTCACAGGGATGGGCAGAAGAGTCTAAGAAGAGATACGGATAACAGATAATCAGAGTTGGAAGGGACCTTGTAGGTCATCTAGTCCAACCCCCCCTCCAAGCAGGAAACCCTACGCCATTTCTGACACATGGCAGTCCAATCTCAGATAGGTGGAGGGAGGAATGGATGGATAGATTGATAGGTTAGATAGGTGGGTAGATTAGAGAGATGAATAGGGAGGAACAGATGGATGAATAGAAGGATAGAGAGGTGGATGGAGGGATAGATTGATAGACTAGGTAGGTGGGTAGATGGATACATAGATGGATAGAGACAGGTGGATGAATAGAGGTGGATAGAGGGATGGATGGATAGATTGATAGATTAGGTAGGTGGGATAGATGGAGGGATAGAGAGAAAGGTGGATGGGGGGATAGATTGATAGGTAGATACATAGATGGAGGGATGGATAGAGACAGGTGGATGGATGAAGGATAGAGGGATGGAGGGATAGATTAGGTAGGTAGGTGAATAGATGGAGGGAGAGGGATAGAGAGAAAGGTGGATGGAGGGGTGGATTGATAGATTAGGTAGGTAGATACAGATGGATAGAAGGATGGAGGGATGGATAAAGACAGGTGGATGGATGGATGAATAGAAGGATAAGGTGGATAGAGGGATGGATGGATAGATTAGGTAAGTAGGTAAGTGGAGAGATGGAGAGGGATAAAGGTGGATGGAGGGATTGATAGATTAGGTAGGTACATAGATGGAGGGAGGGATGGATAGATGGATAGAGAGGTGGATGAATAGATGGATAGATTAGGTAGGTAGATGGATAGATGGAGGGATAGAGATGGAGGGATGGATAGAGGGATAACTATAGATGGATGAATAGAGGGATAGAGGGAAAGGTGGATAGATGGATGATGAAGACAGATGAATGGAAGGATAGATAATGAGAGATGGATAGGTAGAGGGATAGTGATGGATGGATGGATAAATGGGTGGAGAGGGATAGAGATAAAGAGATGGAGGGGTAGAGGGATAGATGAAGGGATGGACAGATAGAGGGATAGCAAGAGACAGAGAAATGGATCTCTGTACATGTAAATGGATGCAAATTGTACATTATAATTACATCTTAAGACCCCAGCATGAAAGGCAGAATACAAGTCCCCCAATGGATATAGATAGATAGATAGATAGATAGATAGATAGATAGATAGATAGATAGATAGATAGATATAGATATAGATATAGATATAGATATGATATAGATATAGATATAGATATAGATATAGATATAGATATAGATAGATATAGATATATATATATATATATATATATTATATGTTATATAAATATATATAATAAATATATTTCTTATCGGAGCTAATTGGTTTGAAGCAGACTTTTACCCGTGAAGGAACAGGATTCATAAAGAAACATTAAAAGGTCGTGCTGTTACCTTTGTCTCGTGTTTGCTTCCTTGGAACCAGGTTTGGGTCAGAACACTACCTGTATCTTTAGGATGTTGTGAGGGCAAAAATTCAGAACCAAATGAAACGAGAAAGAGAGAAGTGTAGAGAAAGTAAAGGACACCAAGGAGCAGCGTTACTGAAAAATATAGAAAGCCCGTTTGTTCGTAGAGAGGAAGAGAGAAAGGGGAATTGGAAAAACAGAAAATGAAAATACTAAACATATTATTTGCAGATGTTTTGAGAGGCTGTACCACATTTCTTAAGGCACCCATAACTAGCCAGAAGGCAGCATCTTTTGCAAAAAACTGCAAAAAAAAAAAAAAAAAAAAAAACCACCACCAGTTTCTGGTCATAATATTTTTTTGGTCCACAATAGCTTACAGATAATCCTCAACTTACAACTGCAATTGAGCCCAAAGTTTCTGTGGCTAAGCGAGACAGTGAATTTTGCCCCTTTTTATGACCTTTCCTGCCGCCATTGTTGAATGAATCACTGCGATTGTTGAGTTAATAAGATGGCTGTTAAACGAATTTGGTTTCCCCGTTGACTTTGCAAAAAGGGATCACTGCAGCCCCATCATAAATACGAGTCTGTTGCCAGGCGTCTGAATGTTGATCCCGTGACCATGGGGATACTGCAACGGCCATAAGAGTGAAAAAGGGTCGTAAGTCCCTTTTTTAAAGCGCCGTTGTAACTTTGAACAGCACAACAAAATCAAACAACAAATGGAATTTACAAGTGGGAAATCTACCTGTGTGCTTTTGATCTGGAGCCCAGTTCTACAGTTTAGGATTGGAATAAAGGGCTCAAAAGCAACTTTAAAAGTTAGAACGGGAGTTTCACAAGAGGTCTAGAAGGAAGCAAGGGTGTCTCGAAGGTTTTGGCTTTGCTTTCTAATCAATCCAAGATGGCTTAGAAGAGGGGGAAGGAGGAAGGGGAGGCCCAGAGCAAACAGCATCTTCTCTTGAGCAACTGGGGGAATTTACAGTTTGCCTTTTCTAGTACAATCAAAATAGGGGAAATCGGAAGTGAGCAATCGGTGCAAATGGGAAGAGAACTCACAGGGCGCCTGTCATGGGTTATGTGAGTTTGTTTTTTGAAAGCACACACACACCCCATAAAACTCTACGGCCGTAGCTCCTGCCCAAAATCACAGACAAGACGGATTTTGATCGATCTCGCGCTGGAAGGTGATTCAACGTACGAAACCCAGGGCCAATATTTGGATTTTGTAAGCCTCCTGCTTTCTAAGCAGTCCTTCACAATGACAAGCTCTGCAAAGAAAAACTTTAATAAGAGGTCAGATAACCCATTTCAGAGGCCACATGTTCTTAGCACGTGAGGTTTTCCTCTTTTATTGACTGAGTTCTCGTCAATATTCTGTTATTGGAGACCAGGAAGGAGTGATAGGTTCAGGGCCTCTAGTTACATCCTTAAGTTCCTCTTTTTCCCTTTCAGCTTGAGTATTTCTGCTGAAAACACAGAGGAGATTTTCAATACTTCTAGAAATCAGGTAATTTTAGCCGCAGCATTTCGGTTTTCTTTAGAATAAGCGCCTTCCTTCTTCGAGCGTTTCTCCAAAACTGGGTTTTTGTCCCTTTGTTATTCTTCATGCGCCGACTTTCACATATCGGTCTGCTAAATCAACAGAATTATTTGAGTATAAGGGTGGAAAGGACAGGATATCGTCTTTCACATCACAAGTATGACCTACAGCAAAACATTCCATGTTTTTTCTTTTCTTTTCTGGCTGTTTCGTTCCATCCTTCTCATATTTTTCCTCCCCCCCCTCAAATTTTTCACATGTGCTCCCCGCTGCGTTTGGTCTGCTGGTGATTTTTTTTGACATTTTCCTCCTGACGGTAACTTTTCATTTATAACTAGAGATCTTACAAACTTGCTAGACCCCTTTTTTCTCTGGGGTGACATAGGACAGGACGCTTCTGGAGATCCTGAGCTGAGGGACTCTTGGCTCTCTCTGAGTTGGTTGCTTTCTTGCAGACGTTTCATTACCCAAACTTGGTAAACATCATCAGTTCTAGTAAGGAATGAGGTTTGCTCTCCGTTTATATTCCAAAGCCCTGTCGGGGTTTGTTGGAGTGATCTTGGAGGCTCTTTGGCTGGGCTGTTTAGAATATAAAACAAGAGCAAACACCATTCCTGCTGATGTTACCTAGTTGGGTAATAAAATGTCTGCAAGAAAATTTTTTTACCTCAGAGAGCACCAAGGACCCCACAGTCGTCTTCCTCCTCCTCTCCTCAAACTCCATTCCTTTCTAGCACTGATGATGATACCTAGTTGGGTACTGAAACGTCTGCAAGAAAACAACCAAGCCCAAAGAGCATCAAGGACCCCTCTCGTTTAAATCCCAAGCTGCAAATATTATCCTTTATCAACCATGACCTGGTTCAACATCATGGGATGAAGCGCATTCCTTAGATCTGGAAAACGCGACAGCTGTCTGTCTACGGAGTAATACACATTTCATAACTCTGACTTCCTACCACCAGAGTGTACCACAGGGTGTAGTCTGAAATACCAAGGTAGTATTTCATGATAGCATGATAATGAATAAGTTCCACCTGTTTTTGGGATTGTCACTTTGTTCCTGAACCTAAAATCTGGCCTCTTTTTGCAAAAAAAAAACAAAAAACAACCCTCAAAACCCTCCAGGAGCTTGGAATTGAATGAACTGGCCTATCTCTGTACATCCCACTAAGCCAGAATTGCCATCTCTAACCCATCATGGTCTGGGGCTTCCTGCCCTCAAATAATCTATGATTTAGGTCTTCTCTCTGTTCACGCATCGTTGGCAGCGAGCTAAAAAAAGCAACAAGCTGCATTATAGTGTAGGCTGAAGCAGCCGCGTAAATCTCTCTCTCTAGCCGACTTCTCTAGCTCCTGGATTTACCCCCTACTTTAATTGATCACCGGCTTGCAAATGACAGTCGATTGCTTCCAATCCGACAGGAGCCCTGCATTAAGAGTGGCCATTAAGTGTCTCTGTTTTTATTTTCCTTATTAAACGGGTTACATCACCGATGGCCAAGTCTCTTGGCCATTTAGTTCCTCAGCCCGACGAGCTTGTAGAAGTCCCAATAAAGAAGAATGTCTGTAGCTTGGAGTTGAAATGAAGAGGCTCTCTGAGTTTGGCTGTTTTCTTGCAGACGTTTCATTACCCAACTAGGTAACATCATCAGTGCTAGGAGGAGGAAGAGGAGGAGGAGGAGAAAGAGGTGGAAGTGAGCTTTGGCCTCCCTGGTGTTTTCTGAGCTTGGTTGTTTCCTTGCAGATGTCTCATTACCCAACTAAGTAACATCATCAGTGCTAGGAGGAGGAAGAGGTGGGAGTGGATTGTGGGGGTCCCTGTGCTTGGTTGTTTTCTTGCAAGACATTTCATTACCCAAACTAGGTAACATCATCAGGGTTAGCATGGAAGTCCTTTGAGGATCTAATTTCATCTCTAGTGACAGGGGAGCCGTGTTCGGCTACAGACCCTCCCCAAACACCTGTTGCTCCAGAAATGCTACGTTTCCGCGCAACCACACGCCAGAGCCAACGTGTGAATTTCCCCTAAGGTGCCATATCCCTGAGGCCTAGAGGGGTATAAACAATTTCATAACACAGCACGATCTTCAGCTGAAAAGTTTGCGCACCCTCGGAACGGGGTTTGTTAAAAGGAGAGCTTATTAAAAAGACTTTTTTTTAAAAAAAACACAGAGATGCCAGTTGATTTTCTTTTTCTTTTTTAAAGGTTAAAAATGTGGAGCGGGAAAGGAGGGAGGAGGAGTAGCACATTTAAACTTTTGGTCTCAGTCTGAGTGGAAATGGATGGTTTTACAAAGGGATTACGGGCAGGCCTCGACTTAAAAAAACTCGTTTAACGACCGTGTGAACTTACAACAGCAATGAAAAAAATAAGTAACTGGTGGCCAGTTCTTCAATGCTTAGGACCGTCGCATCGCCTCCGTCACGCAACCAAAATTTGGGTGCTTTGTTTACGGAGTCCCAGAAGGTGCCCTCTGCACAGTACCCAGCCAGCTTCTAAGCTGGGTTCGCTTAATGAACACACAATATCACTTAACAACTGTAGTGATTTTCTTAGCCACCTTGGCGAAAAAGGCGATAAAAATCTTTGGTTGTTAAAATTACGTAACCAGCACCTCGCTTAGTAATCGTTAGTAAATTGCTTAGTAACCAGCTTAGCAAATTGCTCAGTAAATCAGTGAAATATGAGCCAGCAATGTGCAGCGGCAACCAAAAAAGCCAATGCAATCCTAAGCTGCGTAAACAGACGGATGGAATCAAGGTCACGTTAGGAGAACCGGCGAATACCGCCTCTGACTGGCCCCGCCCCCATCTATTCTCCGCCTCCCATTGAGTTCCGGCTGATTGGCTGGGTCTCCTTTGGTTGCCCTGCACAGGAGAACGGAGCTGGAAAGCATGCTAGTGGGGTGGGGAGGGAAGGGGGATTTTGCCGTATATCCTTCCCTGCCACGCCCCCCCAAGCCACGGCCACAGAACCGGTAGTAAAAAAATTTGAATCCCACCACTGTTGAGGATCATTCATTTTAAAATGTGCTAATGATTATTAAGCCTAATTTCATGGGGTACATTTTAATTCAAATTGGATTTCTTGCTGACATCGCTAGACCGGTGTCAGCCGTCACCTGGAGTTGTGATATCGTTCTAGAGTCTCAGCAACTGTTTTTTTTTTAATTTGAAAGCAAGATTGATTCTGAGGAATTATTACGAGTTCCTGAAGGTTTCTTCTGCCTAACTCTGCTCAGGTTTTGATAGAAGCCGATTAATTTTGGCCAAAATGCATGGGCAAGTCTTGTTTTAAGGAACGGAGAAGCACTGTGGTACAAGAATTAGAATTAGAATTATTTTTTATTGGCCAAGTGTGATTGGACACATAGTCAGAACTATAGGCTTGGGTTCTTCAGATTAACAGAGTTGGAAGGGTCCTTGTAGATCATCTAGTCCAACCCCCCTTGCCCCGGGGAGACTTACCCATCCCCCAAAAAAAGGGAGTAAATAGGGAATAAATTTAGTTGTAGGCAGGAATGCCACCTGAGGTGGGGTATTGTGCATTTCTGGAATTAAATCACCGGAGAAGGAAGTGTTTAATTCAGCCAAGACAGCAGGCTTTGTCAGAAAGGTAAAATTATCGTCCTTGAGCAAGAAACGAGGAAGGAAATGCATCATCAAGAGATCTCAGGGAGATTGCTAAAGGAAAGTCGAAGGCCCCTCTCAGGAAAAAAAGAGAAAAAAAACAACCACCAAAACGTTTTATTTTAGATCTGTAACGTGTCTTGACAACCAGAGAGTTGCTGACTTCCCATAGGAATGGGGGAAAGCACGGGCTTGGTTTAGAAGCAGAAAACAAAAAATGCGTCTGTTCTGATTTAGGCTTCCCCAACAGCACAAAGCCGACTCCTCGTCCCGATAAACCCCTTTTATTTAGTTTACGGTGAATTCCTCTCCACCAAAGTCCCGGCCAACAGTCTTTGAAGATATTCCACAATTACAGACCTTTATCAGGCTCGGTGAGATGCCAGGCCGACATCTTTCAGATGCCACACTGTAGGTGACAATACTCGGCAAGAGTGCAGGAACAGATCTTACTCCCGAGTCGGCCCTTGTTCCTTAGCTGTTCCCTTCTCCTGGCAGCTCTGTGCCTGCGCACACTGGGAACAGGCTCCAGCTGCTCTTCTTCCCCACTGATCTCCGACTCCAAAGGCAGTTGGTAACTGTCGGACGGCCCTGGCCCCATCTCTGCCTCTGACCCAGAGCCCTCATCAGAGCCTTCCCCAGACTCCAGGACTGGCCCATGTTCCTCCCCAACCTCCTCACTGGGCCACAACAATCATTTGCTCCCCAGTTGTGGCCGTATCTCGAGGATTAGCTGTGTAAGTATATGCAAAAGGATATAATACTGCTTGCATTCAGTATCTTGTTTGTATCTCCGCTTCAGAGCTGCAAGAAATAAATCTGAATTTACTCCTTGGTTTATGGTCCTTTTGAACCAGAGGGAGGAGATATGTTGGCGGTTTGCACATCAATTGTGGGTTCTTTTATTTAAGGTCTCTACGCTAATAAGACTTCTGTAAAAGGTCGAGGTGGCACCGTAAAGCCAGAAAACAAACCCTCGGTGGTCTCCTATCTGTGTCACATAGTTACAAACAAATTTCTTCCTCCCCGCTTCCTCCCTTTGGATCTGACAAAGAGGCTTCCAATTCGGAGAGATTTCGGAAGGTTGCCCAGCAGGCGTGATCCTTGTGAAGGCAACAGATCACCGGCGAAGCACTGCAGAATTTCTTGGCCCTTTTTAAAGCGCTGGCGTCATGTTATTTATTATTTATCGTGCCTTAGCAGCGGGAGTAGTGCTCAAAGGGCCCGGGGTGAGCTATTCTCTCTCTCTCTCTTTATTTATTTATTTATTTATTTTTGTTTCCTTTTGCAGAGTGGGCAGCGGAGAGGCAGAAAACGGCAAAGACGCATTTCTTCTCCACCTGCTCCACCTTTAATTTGGTTTTGACACCATGGCATGGAGTTGATCGTCCCATAAAGCATGTGTGTGTGTGTGTGTGTGTGTGTGTGTGTGTGTGTGTGTGTGTATCTGTCTGTCTGTCTGTCTCTCTCTCTCTCTCTCTCTCTCTAAAATCCTCCTATGAAACCCAGGTAGCCGAACCCCCTTGCCAACTCTTCATCGGGGCCTGTGACTTGCAGATCTCAATGCTTAATTTCTTTGATTAGAATAAGGGGGGGGGGGGGGGAGAGGAGGAAAGCTGCTAGATCCAACCAGGATCCAACCAGGAATTTGGCGCCACCAAGTGGCCAAATAGCTAAATGTGGGAAATTTGCAAATACAGAGACTTTGACCAGTTCACAACCTAACCTAGTAGCCTTGGACAGCCGGTCGCTTGTGAAACCCACACGGATGAGGTTGGCATAAGAACCTAACTCACTGGTGATTTAACCATCCTAGCACCAGGTCCGCTTGGGGGGGTTAGAGGGGCTTCTGCTGCATAGGGCCAGTGTGCCCCTAGAAGGCTAGTTGGGAGTAAGAAACTGGGAGGGAGGAGAAGGGGAAGGATAGAGGGGAGAGAAGGGAAGGGAAGAAGAGAGAGAAGAGGAAGGGAAGGAGAGAAAAAAAGAGGGAAGGGAAGGGAAGGAAAAGGAAAGGAGAGGAAAGGAACTCCTATTGCCTCCAGAACTTGGGGGCCCTCCATCCCTGGAGGTTTTTAAAGAAGAGATTGGACAGCCACTTGTCCGGATTGTAGACAGCCTCCTGCTTGTGCAGGGGGTTGGACTAGAAGGCCTCAAAGTTCCCTTCCAGCTCTGTTATTCTGTAATTCCATCACCGTCAACAGTTTCTTAAAAGACTAAGGGGGTGGGGGGAGAAAGGGGTGGGCTCCCAGGTGCTTGGGTGCTCTCTGAGCTTGGTTGTTTTCTTGCGGACATTTCTTGTAGCCCTGATGATGTTCCCTAGTTGGGTAATGAAACGTCTTCAAGGAAACAAACCCCTCCTTTCAACCCTGAGCTACAAAGTCCTTCTATTGGACTCCTCAGTCTCTTTGCTAGCTTTCATTTTCTTTATTTTCTCCTTTGCACAACCCTTCTCTGAAAGGGAACGGAAGAGAGATGATGATACGAGGCCGTTGGGTGCTCCCTCCTCCTTCCTCACTAATTAATAATAATAATAATAATAATAATAATAATAATAATAATAATAATTGTCATTGTACGTATATACATAGTAAACACATACAACAAAATTCACATAACACCCAACATGCACACACACATGACAATCCCCAAACACCTCCCCACCTGCCAAAATTCCCTGCCCCCTCAAAACACACAAGCATCCACACTTCGGGTTTGTCCCATTTTACGCGGCCGTAAAATGGGACAAACCTCACTCAACAAACATCTCGCTCAGCAACAGAAACGTTGGGCTCAACGGCAGTCATAAGTCGAGGACTGCCTGTATGGCAGGCTCCCCCGGGACATTGGAAAGAAATCAAGCCAATCACTTTTCAGATTCCTACTCTGAAAGCATCTTTAATCACTGAGATAGATAGATAGATAGATAGATAGATAGATAGATAGATAGATAGATAGATAGATAGATAGATAGATAGATAGATAGATAGATAGATAGATAGATATAGGTAGATATAGATAGATAGATAGATAGATAGATAGATAGATAGATAGATAGATAGAAATAGAGAGATAGAAAAGATATAGATAGATATATATATAAATATAGAAAGATAGATAGATATAGGTAGATATATATAGATAGATAGATAGATGGATAGATAGATGTAGATATATAGATAGATTATATCTATATGATAGAAAATAGATAGATATAGATATAGATAGATAGATAGATAGATAGATAGATAGATAGATAGATAGATAGATAGATAGAGGTAGATAGAAAAAAGATATAGACAGATATATAGATATAAATATAGAAAGATAGATAGATAGGTAGATATATAGATAGATAGATAGATAGATAGATAGATGTAGATAGAAAAAAGATATAGATAGATTATATCTATATGATATAGAAAGATAGATAGATATAGGTAGATTAGATAGATAGATAGATAGATAGATAGATAGATAGATAGATAGATAGATAGATAGATAGATAGATAGATAGATAGATAGATAGAGGTAGATAGAAAAAAGATATAGACAGATATATAGATATAAATATAGAAAGATAGATAGATAGATAGATAGATAGATAGATAGATAGATAGAGGTAGAGAGATATAGATAGAAATATAGATAGATACAAAGATAGATATAGATATATAGATATAATATAGATATATAGATTAGATATATAGATCGAGATAGAGATAGATAGATAGAAAGATTTATATAGATAGATATAGATAGATATAGATACAGGTATAGATGTATTCCAGGGGTTATTTCACAGCTTCCAGGCCCTTGGGGGGAGGGGAATATTCAAAATACACTTGCTCCAAAAAAGATATCCTTATTTGGTGCACGATTGATGGAGTCGGGGGTCTCTAGGGACCCTCTTGCCATGTGGCGTGGGTGTCTACAGCTCACTCTTGTTTAGGGACAAGAACAGGTGGCTGGCTGGCAGCCATCATATAGTGTTTCGTTTTGGTCGCTTCGGCCATGAAAGAAGCCCACCTTCCCTGGAGATTATTATTATTTTTTTGCAATCTGTGTGTGTGTGTGTGTGTGCGGGTGGATGTCTCGATGGCAGGGTCGTTTAAAACCCAACCTTTTCTCTGCTTCATTTGGCCTCCGTTATGAGGGGGGTCACGCTTCACATTTGGGGGGGAGAAGGGAGAAGAGACTCGGTTGTCAGGGCCACAGATGAAATGGGTGGGACTTTGGGGTTCGATTGTGATGCTAAATCAAAGACTATCTATATATATATTTTTCTCTCTCTCTATCCCTGGAGAACGGGGAGAAATATCACCCACCTTTGGGACCAAGTCTGCAGTTTCAGACCAGTTTCTGGGCTGAAGTTTGCAGATGCTCCAACCTTTGGCAACATCTGTCTTTTTTTTCCCCCACTGGTGGAGGCACTGCAGCTTGAAGTCCTTCAGGGAGGGAGAAAGGAAGGGAGGGAGAAAATGGAAATGGAAAGGAAGGGAAGAAGGGAAGGAGGAAATGGAAATGAGAAGGAAGGAAATTGAAATGAGGTTGGGAAGAAAGGAAATGGAAATCAGGTGGGAAGGAAGGGAAGGAGGCAGGGGGAGAGAGAGAGGGGGAGTGAGGAAATAGAAATGAGAAGGTGGGAAGGAAGGGAGGGAGGGAATGAAATGAAAAGGTGAGAAAGGGGGAAAGAAGGAAATGAGAAAGAAGGAAATTGAAATGAGGGTGGGAAGAAAGGAAATGGAAGTCAGAAGGAAGGAAGGAAGGAAGGAAGGAAGGAAGGAAGGAAGGAAGGAAGGAAGGAAGGAAAGAAGGAAGGAAGGAAGGAAGGAAGGAAGTCGTTTTGCCATCTGCCCAGAGAGCTCCAGTTTTCCGCCCCAAGCAAAGCAGATGCACCATTTCAATGCAAGACCTTCTTCAAGGCTTAGCAGTGGCATTAAGACAAATTCTTCCCCCATAAATAGGACCCTCCACCTTTCATTCCCATAAAAGGCTACCAATATCCTTCCTCCCCTGGGATTAAAGACTCCTGCACTCTCTCCTTAACCGTACAAATGAATAGCTTCCCCACCATTTCTGCCCGCATGTCCTATCCCACCACCAGTTAGCTGAAGGGTGCCATCCAGGGCGGAAAATACCAAGAAAATGGTAAGTTTCTAACCGCGTATAAATGTTAAAAAAACTTTCTCTCGGGATAGGAACCTCAAGCTGCTCTGCAGTTTGTGGGTCTCTAGTTTCCCGTTTGCTCTATTTCCAATCAATTGGCAGATTTTTTTTTTTTAAAAATGAGATTTTACCCCTAACTACAACATTCTAAAACAGCTGGAAGAGAAACCTCTGCAAAAAATATTTCCCTTCATCTATCCTTGGCTGGATGGCTGAGTGGAGCTCTTTTGCCATAGGATCCTCTTTCGTGGGGATCTCTCTAAGAGAATCCCAGGTAGTTTTTATTCATCTTTTGCAGAAAAATGTCCTGGTTTATAAGTGTTGCTTATCCCAAACGAACAGGTTGTATCGTTCTGTGCCTCTGTATTGAAATTCCTCCGGTCCCGGAGTCTGAAAACTTGTTTGAGTTGGCTTAACTATTGCAGATGTTTATTATGACTCTGTAACCATAGTAAATGTTTGATTTGACACCTCAAGAAAGGAAAAGATGACGAGTAAGAGAAAAGGTGCAGGAAAGAAGGGATAAAAAAAAATGGATTTTAAAAAATTGCAGCCGTTTGGAAAATTGGTGAATACCGGCATGAATAAAAAGGCTAGACGTGTGCATTTGAATTCTAAAAGAGAAAAATCACAATAGTTTCGGAAAGGGGGATAAAGTGATTGTTTTGCTAAATTTCCTAAATTTCAAAATGTATTTTCCCTGCATTTTAGTAAGGGGCATTTTGGTGTGCGTTGTGTGAAGCACACACTTTTAATTTTGATTTAAAAATGCAGGGAATTGGCAATGCTTCGGCAGGCGTCTTTCGGAGTCAGTAAAATAAGCCGAGAAGGGAATTTTTTATTTTTTTTATTTTTCTCATAATCCTAGAAACCGACTTTCCTCAAGTGAGTGGAACTGGCAGTAGGGCTGGAAAGGCTACGTCTGACCATCGAAAATGATTCATTTTCTACTATTTGCCAAAATAAAGTCTATCGCGGTGTATATAGGCAAGGGGAACGGTCACATACACATTATAAGACATAAAGGACGCTTAATCTCCTACATTTTTTTTTGCAGAATGTAATCCCACCTGTTTTGCATGATTTCCTTCTCCGACTTTTGATATCTGTTTTACTTCCCCAGAGGAAACATGGGAATTATTATATTTCGGGTCACCTTGTGAATGTTTTTTTTTTTTTAAGTAGATCAGTGATCGCAAGAGTCACCCATGCCTTAATCACTTCCCATTCGGATTACTGCAATGTGCTCTATGTGGAGCTGCCCTTGTAGACCATCCAGGAACTGTGGTTGGTTCAGAATGCATTGGCAACAAGTAGCCAACGGGCGCCCTGCAGTTCACCTGAGTAACATCATTGGTGTGTGAATTGCACTGGCTTCCAGTCGCTGTCCAGGTGTGATTCAAGGTGCTGGTTATCACTTTGAAAGCCCTACAGGGCACAGGGTTGGGTTTCTTGTGGGGCCACCTCTTCTGTAGGGCATCTGCCCATCCTACTAAGTTCGATAGGATGGGTGTGTCAGGGTTCCATCGATGTGCTTCGGTTGGAGAATGTGATTTATGACACACCCTGGGAGGAGGGGGGGGGGAAACAGGGTCATAGGTGGGCAGTCAATTACGTAAGGCAGAGCCGACTGCACTTGGGAAAAATGCCTGACATTTTGCTCCTAATAAATAATTGGATTTCTTTTGAAACTTGGCTCGAGGCTCATGAATTAATTAGGGCATCCGTCGGAACCCTGACAGGATATGTTCCAGATCCTCTCTGTTAAGTGTTGCCCACTGATGAGACCTCCTTTGTGGCTGCTCCATTCCTTTCGATCTCCACTGGAGATCAGAGGGACCCTTAATTTTTTTTTAGCCTTCTGGAAGTTCCTTCTTTAAATCTTCTTTTCTTCTCATCTCCAAGTGCCACAATTGACCCCCTAGGAGAAGCAGCATCTCAGCCAACCCAAAGTCTACTCTGCCCTTGTCTAATGTTCACGCTGGCTTTCTTCCCGCCGCAGGCAGGAACTCTAACCCCGGAGCAGATCACCGAATACAAAGGCATCTTTGAGATGTTTGATGAAGAGGGGAACGGCTTGGTGAAGACGGACGACTTGGAAAGCCTGATGAGTTTGATCGGCATCAACCCCACCAAGCGAGACCTCGCCAACATGGCCAAGGATGTCGACAAAGACAGTAAGATGGCGGCCGTCCCAAGGGGCTGCCTTAGGTTCCGCAAGAACCATTGGTGTCCTCCAGAATTTCGTGTCCTTCACCGTTCTCTTGATCCTTGTCTGATAATCTGGCTGTTACGGCTTATTTGCTAGGATTTTTCAGGAGTTCCATACGCAAAGACCCATCTTCCTGAGCCCTGCATATCCTTCTGATGTGGTTTCCTTCCCCCTCCCACAAGGAAAGACCTTCTTTCCTAGTTTCAGGAAATGGATTGCTTGTTTCTTTGGCTGATTTCCTTCCATTCCTCCCTCATCACCGGAGTTGTATTTACAAGCTTGACACGGCACAACAGCCTGGCTGTAAATGAATGATTATGCAAACAGTTTCTTTTGGAAGGGGAAAAAGGGGTTCTCCCCCCCCCACTCCCCATTGAGGACAAATTGTGACTTCTTTGAAGAGGTTTATGCAAATTTCATCTAATACAGAACTTTCTGGAAACTGTAAGCAGATTGAGTCCCTTCCATGTTTTAAGGAAGATCAGCCAAAGCGTAATTTCCCAGAAGGCAAAATAAATGACAAACGTCCCTGGGTGCTGAAGGGTTACAAAAAAATAGACAACTTACTTAACAGTGTTAAAAGAAAATGGGAACTTTGGATTTTAATATTAAAATAATTTAAAAAACAAATCACATTGCAATAAGGCCCCAATCCTTGCAAGCAGTTATTGAGCTGAAGTTCTCCTGAAAGATTGATCAATCTGAGCTCTGCTAATGTTATGTGGGATATTTTAGTGATATTCATGTTTAAAACCTCCTTTGAGCAAAGCTCAACTCCCGGTGACTTTAACCCAAAGTTTATTATTGTGGTTTTCTGAGGGTTTCGTTTTCTTTGGCTTCCAGTTGACCAGTCAAAATTTCCTGGTGGTCTCCCATCCTCCTGACCTCTCTTACTTTCTGAGGTGAGCCATAACTGAGATCAGCTGTAACAGCCTTAAAAGTGGGCATCATATTCCTCTCTATTCCACCCAGGGACCTCAGGACATTGCTGGTGACCCTCCTGTCTCCTTCTGCGTCCTCAAACTTTTGGGGGAAGACTCCTATCTCTGCCTGCAAAAAGATGGCAGCCGCCCCAAGATGAAGTTGATCGGGAACAAGTCCAGAATATAGAATAACGGAGTTGGAAGGGACCTTGGAGGTCTTCTAGTCCAACCCCCTGCTTAGGCAGGAAACTGTACACCACTTCAGATAAAATCCAATCGCTTATTAAAAACTTCCAGTGTTGGAGCATTCACAACTTCTGGAGGCATGATTCGTTTTTCTCGCTGTCAAGAATTTCTCCTTAGTTCTAAGTTGCTTCTCTCCTTGATGAGTTTCCATCCGTTGCTTCTTGTTTTATCATCAGGGGCTTTGGGGAATAGCTTGACTCCCTCTTCTTTGTGGGAACCCCTGAGATATTGGAAGACTACAATCATGTCCCTCCCAAGTACTTCTTTTCGTCAAACTAGACATATCCAGTTCCAGCGACCGTTCTTCGTATGTTTTAACCTCCAATCCCCTAATTGTCTTCGTGGCTCTTCTCTGCGTTCTTGCTAGCGTCTCAACATCTTTATTTAAATCGTGGCGACCAAAAATGGATGCAGTCTTCCAAGTGTGGCCTTATAAAGCAGTATTAACACTTCATGTGATCTTGATTCTATCCCTCTGTCTATGCAGATTTGATTGACCTCTGTCTCTTTTTTTTCCTCCAGAAAAAGGCACCTTCAACTGCGATGGCTTTCTGGTGTTGATGGGCATTTACCACGAGAAATCCAAAAACCAGGACGAGGAACTCCGAGCCGCCTTTAAAGTCTTTGACAAAGAACACAAGGGCTACATTGAGTGGGACACGCTCAAGTAAGTGATGGAGTCAGACACAGTGGCCCAAGGAGAGGATAGAAGGGGTGGCTTCAAGCCTTCTCGTGTTCTCTGCCTTTTTAGATACGTATTGATGAACGCCGGAGAACCGCTGAACGAACACGAAGCTGAACTCATGATGAAGGAAGCCGACAAGGACGGAGATGGGACCATCGACTACGAAGGTACTGGAAGCATAATCCCTACCCATCCTGATCCAGAGGTGGTATTCAGCCGGTTCTGACCAGTTCTAGAGAACCAGTAGCGGAAATTTTGAGTAGTTCGGAGAACCGGCAAACCCCACCTCTGAAATAATGAGTCTCGAGCCAAACTTCCAAAAACTTAAAAAAGGATTTATTGGGAGTTAACGTGCCAGCACTGCCTGGGTGTATCGTAATTCATACTCTCCAATGGGACACCTCCCTAGCCCAGAGTCATCAATCATGCTCTCCAGTTAGAATTTTGCAAGGCAGAAACTTCCGTCTCCTAGTTACTATCTTTGAAAACATTTATGGAATACAGTTTCAGTTTGCAAGCTACTGCACTGCAACTCTAAAAAGACCAGAGAAATATTTTATGAGTTGACATGGGGAGAGGATGGAGATTTTGCAGTATCCTTCCCCTGCCACGCCCACCAAGCCACGCCCACAGAACCTGTAGTAAAAAAAACTGAATACCACCAATGCTGCCATCCAATGACATGAGCCAGAAGGTTGCCTTGAAGAACGTACAGTTTCGAGTCAGTTTTACATAAATCAAGACGGGCGCAATGATTTTAATTTATGGAAAGCGAGACTAATTTATCAAAGGCTCCCAGAACAGATAAAGACAATTCCTGGCCTGCAGGTCAACAGTCTAAAAGGTCTCGGCACTGAAAGGAAAGAGGATAGGGAGGGAAAAAAGGAAGTGCTAATTCTGAACATTGAACAGGTGAATAAAGGATGGAAGATCATATGGATACATGTGTGCAGTTTTCAGGCAATCATATGACAATACTGTGAAGAAATACTTGGCACCCCCTAGTTTGAAATTAAAAGCTCTTACTTCTCTAAGCTGCCTGTCAGGATATCTTCCTCTGGAAGAATTTAGATGCTGGCTTGTTATACAGCCGAAACTGTTAATGCTGCGCACCTGTTCCTTCCTTTTAAACTTAGTTCCGTCTTCCAGCTCCATCTCCGCACTTAGCTGGACTGGTAGACTTTACTTTTAAAAACAAGAGTTACAAACGAAACCGTGACAACCTCTGCCTAGGTTTGCCATAAGCAAGTTGATTAACTGCCTGTTTTTTATCTTATGCAAAGATAGGAACAGTCTCCCCCGTGAGATGCCTTGGAGTTCAAATGCCAGAGTTCTCCTGCAGCCTGGCGAAAAGCTGAGGCTAAAAAGGTGGAATTGGGAAATTATAGGGAAAGCACCAAAGCAAACAGGCCCGCCATGCCTCCAATTGTCCACTAGAAGGCGCCGTCTGGATAGAAACTGATCCACCTACCACAGCAAAATACATTTATTTATTTTGCAATAAACCCATTGGCTGGACATTTTCACCTACTCTCTTTAAGCTTATTCCGAGATTTCAAATTGGGTGGGGGTGGTAGATTTTTGACTTCTTTGCTGTTTGATTTCACACCGCTTTTAACTTTTGAGTTGGTTAACATGGATGTAGAACCATGGGCTGATTTTGTGGGATAAATGACAATTTATCTGAGACCTACATGGAAAGATGCTTACATAAATAAATTCAAAACCTTTATTGTCTATTGTCCATCATGTATACAATGGTATTGGTCATATCAGGATGGCTGGGGAATTCTGGGAGTTGAAGTCCAATGTTAACTTAAACTGGCCAAGGCTGGGAAACCCTGGCCTAAGCGATCATCTAATGACAGTATTGTGTCATGCCCCTGTCAGAGTCTGAATCCGGACAGTTGACTGGGTCTGACTGGGCAGAACAAGGGAGAGGGAGTTCAGATGAAGAACCAGGCCCACTCTCTCTGCATCCTAGGGCACACAGGGAGGAAGGAAGAAGGGAGCAACGTGGGTTGCATGGCTTACGGGGGAGGAAAGGGCCCCGATTCCCTCCATTAGCCACGCCTGGGAAGAAAGTTTATAAGAAAGGCAGGCTGAGTGCGGCAGGCTGTTTGGAGCAAACATGATTTTATCTTGTGTTGTCGTGGCTTATCTGTGTTCCTGGCATCTTCCCAATCATGTGAGTTTTGCCATGCCTTCAAGTCTGAAATTCTTGCTCCTGCCCTGCCAAACTAATTACTTGTTTGGCTTGTTTAGACTTTAAGTTACAGTTTGTGATGACCATGTTTTGGACTTAATTTTCTCCGCCCCATGGAAACAAAGCAAGGTAGCATAGGGATCTGGGTCACCTTCGGTTCATAACTATGTCCTCCAGAACTTCATCCTTGGTCCACCAAACTGGCCAACTTCTTGTCTCCACTTAGCCTAACAGAAGAGCTGAGTCCTGGGTGGAAAAATTACTGCTAAGGGCCAGCCTTTGTGGCATTCTGTCAACATGTTTTTTTTGGGGGGGGGAGGAAGGCAAGAAAGGAAGGACACGGGTTTAAAAAAAAGGACATTTCTACCTTCTTGCTCTAGATTTTGTTTTTCCTTCCTTCCTAGAATTTGTGGCCATGATGACGGGCGAATCCTTCAAACTGACTCAGTAAGACCTCCGAGAAACTTTTCGGCTTCATCTCCCCTATCTTGCTTTCTCTTTCTCCGGCGATACCAAGAAGGGGGTAAGAGACCGTGGCAGAACCTGGACAGCAAATAACAACACGTAAAGTCACAGCCCTGGTCCGCAGCAAGAGTCTTTTGTCAGGATTCCAGCAATCGCCCTAATTAAATCACGATTCTCGAGCCAAACTTCAAAAAACTTCAAAGGATCCATTACAGGCGACATACTGGCCCTGCCCTGTATGAAGCCAACTCTGGCCTACATCATTTACAGTCCCCTGTGACCCTGTTCCCCCCCCCCCCTGGGTTGGGTGTGTCATAAATCAGATTCTCCAATTAAATATATTCGTGGGCAAAAACTCTGGTATTTTAGTTACACTCTTTTAAAGAGAAGAGTTGGAATGTACTTTCGCTTCCAAACTGCTGCACTGCTCTTCCAGATTTCCTTCCTCCCCCACTTTTTAAGGCAGCTACTAAAACAGACATAGTTCGTTTAACCCGATGCCTCGCTTGGCCATGCAAATGTTGGGCTCAGTTGTGGTCGTAAGTTGAGGACTCCCTCTGTTGCAAAACAGGGGTGCTCCAGAGGCAAGGAATAATTCAAATAGAACAAGGGTCTTCAAACTTGGCAACTTTTAAGACTTCAACTCCCAGAATCCCCGAGCTAACATGGACTGGAGGAGGAATTCTGGGAGTTGAAATCCACAAGTCTTAAAGCTGTGAAGTTGGAAGACCCCGAAATAGAAAACTACACAGCAAAACAAACATGTTCCCTAAAGGTGACGGATATTGGAGACTATTTCAGATTCGTCCCCAAATTTCTGCCAATGGGGGGACGACGACTATTCAGGGGCGTATTTATATAAGCATTCTCCCAATATGTTGACCTTCTATTTACAACAGATACACAGAGAGAAGGGGGGGAGATAAACATAAACATTTTTTAAGACGAATACCTAAAATACAAAATGCTTCGTGGTCCAAGCAGAATATTGCTAGATTCAAAATACAACAAGGGCTTCTTGGCGAAAAGATGGCACTGTCCTATAAATCCACAGGAAGAACTCCAAATCTCCCAACGCGAAGTTCACATTCCAGTTGGACACAGCATCACATTCCAAAGTTCACATTCCAGTTGGACACAGCAACCTGTCCTCGGAGACCCGCAGGAACCGAGAAACGATATTCTGGTCTGGATTGAGGATTCAAAACGTGACAAAAGTTTCCAACCTTGGTATCGTGAAAACATTTTCTCAGTCTATCGAAAGCAGAAGTAGGGATTTCATTTTATTTTTTTAAAAAGGGCTCTGGGTCCAAGCTTGGCCGTTACATAGCAACGAATCCCATCTTTCAGCAATTTGCTAGAAAATCCAGTCTTCCCAGAAGAAAGAGAGATTAATCTGTACTGGCTCTCGTTTTTTGTTTTTTTTCATTTCACCCCTCCCGACGGCAGGATGCAGACCCCTTTTAAGTCCAGCGGCCGAATGCTGCAACGGTTTATAAGGGTGAAAAAGGCCATTTTCTGCTCATCCAATGCACTCAAGGCAGCTGAACCTCTAAGGTGGGGGCGGAGGGAGGCTCGTTAGTTTTCACCTTGGAAAATTCAGACGCGGGAGGCAAGGATCTTCTTTCCATCGCCTCGAAAAGTCCCAACGGTACTCAGAAGTGGCAGGAGATGCTAGATCCCAGTCCAGAGGATACAAATTTCCCTCCTCTGCCCGTGACTTAGGTCCATATTCTCTCGTTCCCCTATCGAAGAGACCCCCACTACGACTGCTCGGGGGAGGACGTAGAGGCGTCCCCCGTGTTCTCTTGCCCCTCCATGGGGCAGTTTGGGGATGATTCGGGCAACTTGGGCGAGGCTGCTGGTTCACAGGCTCCGCTCTCTGGTTTCTGGCCCACTGACAGAGTCTCGGTGTGAGGCTTGGACATCTGGATGGCCTCGTCGTAAGAGGGGGGCATCTCTATGGCGTAGAGGCTGTAGGCTGGAGGGCAGGTGGTATTCCTATCCGGGTCTCCAAAAGGCAGGGAGACGTTGGGAGGGTACTGGAGAGAGCTGTAGGCTGTCAAAAAAACGAAGCAGAACATTAGGCTGTCCTGTAATGTTTTTTTTAAATAATAATAATAATAATAATAATAGATTGAGTCTGTCATCTGCACCTCTATAACTGTCTGCTTTGGTTCTGCAACCCAACAAGGCAGACACAGACTTTAGAGGATAATTAGGACTGCAGAAAAAAACAATTACTACCAACTTGCCTTCAATCAAGGACCTGTATACTGCATGAGTCAAAAAGAGGGCTGTGAAAATATTTACAGACCCCTCACATCCTGGACATAAACTGTTTCAACTCCTACCCTCAAAAGGACACTATAGAGCCCTGCACACCAGAACAACTAGACACAAGGACAGTTTTTCCCCCGAACGCCATCACTCTGCTAAACAAAGAATTCCCTCCACACTGTCCAACTATTTACAAAGTCTGCACTACTATTACTATTAACCTTCTCATCACTCCTTATCACCCCTCCCCTCTCACTTGTGACCATAGGACTGTAACTTTGTCGCTTGCATCCTTACGATTTATATTGACTGCTTCCTAGTATGATTTGATGGCTTATTGTACCCTATGACTATTATTAAGTGTTGCACGTGATGATTCTTGACTCTTTATTTTCCTTTATGGACACTGAGAGCATTTGCACCAAGACAAATTCCTTGTGTGTCCAATCCCACTTGGCCAATAAAAGAATTCTATTCTATTCTATTCTATTCTATTCTATTCTATTCTATTCTATTCTATTCTAAATTCTATTCTACTCTACTCTACTCTACTCTACTCTACTCTACTCTACTCTACTCTATTTAAATTTAAGAAAATGTCCAATTCCCTCTTAGGGACTCCGGGCAGCTTGCAAGAATAAAAGCTGAAAACGAGAAGAATAGATAAAGCAATAGAGATCGTTCTCAGCTTATGACAATTGAGTGAAACATATCCGTTGCTAAGCAAATCATTACAGTGGTTAATGGTTAGTCGCACCGATTGTTAAATGAACCTGCCTTCCCTGCTGACTCGGCTGGTCAGAAGGTCGCAAAAGGGGAATTGCGTGGGCCCCGCTGACGCTGCGACAGTCATAAATATGAGACGGTGGCCAAGCACCCGGATTCTGCTCCCGTGGCCGTGGAGGATGGTCCCCACAAATCACGCCTAAAACTCCGGGATTTTTAGAGAAGGCCCAGAAAAAGAGAAGCCCATCGTGGTTTACTTACAGGTGACGGTGCTGTGGGCGGTGCTGTCGTGCTCCAGGGGGATGACGGTGAGGTCGTGTGCCCGGGGCGGGAAGGTTTGGCGCAGGGGGTGCTTGGTGCGGCAGCAGAACTTGGCACAGCTGGCTCCGATCCCGCACATCAGGAGCACAAACACCGTGAGCAGGATAAGCCTTGTGGGGAGAAAAGGGGAAAAGTCAGTGAGTGGGATTTCAAGGAGGGAGGGAGGGATAAAAAGATGGGAGGAAGGTAGGAAGGAGAGAAAGCAGGAGAGAGGGAGGAAGGCAAAGAGCGAAGGAAGGAAGGAAGGAAGGAAGGAAGGAAGGAAGGAAGGAAGGAAGGAAGGAAGGAAGGAAGAAAGGAAGAATGGAAGGGTAAAAAGAGGGAGGGAAGGGATAAAAGAGAAGGAAGGGAGAGAAAATAGGAGAGAGGGAGGAAGGCAAAGAGCGAAGGAAGGAAAGGAAGGAAGGAAGGAAGGAAGGAAGGAAGGAAGGAAGGAAGGAAGGAAGGAAGGAAGGAAGGAAGGAAGGAAGGAGGAAAGGAAGAATGGAAGGGTAAAAGAGGGAGGGAAGGGATAAAAGAGAAGGAAGGAGAGAAAATAGGAGAGAGGGAGGAAGGCAAAGAGCGAAGGAAGGAAAGGAAGGAAGGAAGGAGGGAGGGAGGGAGGAAAGGAAGAATGGAAGGGTAAAAGAGGGAGGGAAGGGATAAAAGAGAAGGAAGGAGAGAAAATAGGAGAGAGGGAGGAAGGCAAAGAGCGAAGGAAGGAAAGGAAGGAAGGAAGGGAGGGAGGGAGGGAGGAAAGGAAGAATGGAAGGGTAAAAGAGGAGAGGGAAAGGATAAAAGAGAAGGAAGGAGAGAAAATAGGAGAGAGGGAGGAAGGCAAAGAGAAAAGGAAGGAAGGAAAGCAGGAAGGGGGAGGAAAGGGAAGGGTAAAAGAGGGAGGGAGGGAGGGAGGAAGGGATAAAAGAGAAGTAAGGAGAAAAAGTAGGAGAGAGGAAGGCTAAGAGAAAAAGAAGGAAGAAGAGAGAAACCAGGAAGGAGGGGGAAAAGAAAGTAGGAAGGGAGGGTAAAAGAGGGAGGGGTGGAAGGAATAAAAGAGAGAAGGAGAGAAAGCAGAAAGGGAGGGAGGCAAAGAGGGAAGGGAGGGAGGGAGGAAGGAAGGAAGAAGAGAGAAAGCAGGAAGGAGGGAGGAAAGAAAGAAGAAAGGGTAAAAGAAGGGGGGAAGTGATAAAAGAGAGAAGGAAAGAGTGAAAGCAGGAAAGAGGGAGGAAGGCAAAGAAAATTTTTACGCATTTGTGTGTGTGTGTATGTGTGTGTGTGTGTACGCACGTGTCTCTCCCCCACACCAATTATAGCCCTGACTGCCTGCTACAAAAAAGAAAGAAAACCTCATAAAACTTTTGCACTATGATTATAAGCAATCCGTTCATAGGGCAGGAAGGCAGATCGCCAAAAGAAAAAAGAAAAGAAAAGAAAAGAAAATGGGTACTCAGAAAGTTAAGGATTTAACATTTCTAGGTAAAACATTGCCTAAATCTTTCCTTAATGCTTTCCCCATGATGGCAGCAACGTGGAAGTGTGAACCCAGTCCAACTTTACGTGGCTTCTGCAAATTTAAGAGGCTGAATGCAAAAAGCATTGCGTCGTCTTTAAAACGATTCCAGTTCGGTTCTTTTATTCTCAAAAATTCCCCGGGAGCAGAGCGAAGTAGGAGGAAACCTGACCTCATCCTCAAATATGCCAAACATCCCCGCCAGAGCTAAGTCAGAATGAGTCGAAGGACCTGACCCATGTTTGACTTCTCCGCTAGCAAAACCAGGCCATCTGAATCACAGCAAAGAGGGAAGATCCACCCACTTTTTCTGGGTGAGGCAACGCTTCTCAAGTTTCTGATAGCCCAGGATGTTGACCTACTAATTTGGTGTCTTTCTCTGAGTCACACACACCCCATGGCAGGCATGGATATATATATATATATTTGTTCAGGTATTTTCCCACGTCATTTTAGTTGTGCTTTTAAAGTTGTAGCAATCTCATCTGGCATCATCCGGCTTCTGTATTGTGTTCGTCTGATCCAGCTGAACAACTGTAAAAGTCTGACTCACAGACGAACACAATACAGAAGCCTGATAATGGCAGATGAGATTCTGCCGAAACGTTGCTACAACTTTAAAAGCACAACTATAATGATGTGGGAAAATACCCGAACAAAGCTGAATACCATACATATATATGTGTGTGTGTGTGTGTGTGTGTGTGTGTGTGTGTATGGATCTTTGGTTATTCGGGTTTTCTCCTGCGTAAGATTGGAAGTATCTAGGCAATGTTTCGATGAAGTCTCATTCATCATCTTCAGGCTTGTGTCTTCGGCTCTGTGCTTCTCAGAGTGATGTGAGCTTGCAGCTGCTTCTTCCTTTTAACTGCTAGTTGATTGGGTGGGGGCTTGGCTGTGTTCTGATTGGGTGGGGGGTTGGCCGTGTTCTGATTGGCTGGAGGTGTGTTCTGTTCAGGTGGGGGCTTGGTTGTGCTCAGGTTAGTCTTAGTTGCTGGGGGATTTGAGCTGCTGAGCTATGATCCTGCTGTATGACTTCGAGTTCGTGGTCGTGCCGCATCTTCATGGTGGGTGTCAGTTCGCTTCATGTATGGCTCGGAGGGGTTTGAAGCGGGTAGTGATGCAGCTGCAGTGCGGCTTCTGGTCTGTGGTCGTGTCTCATCTTCTGTGTGGGTGTGAGTCTGCTTTCTACGTGGAAGTGTGGTGGTGGCATCTTGTGTGGCCCTCGTGGGTGTGGGAGGCAGAGAAGAGATGGGGTCGGCGGGCCCAGTCAGAGGTGGGATTGGCCGGTTCTCCGAACAACTCAAAATTTCCGCTACCGGTTCTCCAGAACTGGTCAGAACCGGCTGAAGGCCACCTCTGGTTTTAGCGCACTCTGAGAGACATCCAGGACTGGGTTTGAATTGGGACGAGCTGTTGCTCAAACGAAAGATGCTTCAAGGAACAATAAGGGGGAAAAAAAAAATACAACTTACCAAACGTACCACAAGCTGGTCCAACTGGTCCCTTTTTCGGAACATCTGCAAGAGAAGGAAGTCACCGGTCACGAATCAATCACTTGATCCGGTTCATACACACACACACACACACTCAGGTAAGAAAACTGATCCAGCCGACTCACACCCACAACAAACAGAAAAAAAGGTAAGCCGATTTTGTCACTTCCAGTTTGGAAGTGACTAACTTGGAAGGCTGAAAGGCTGAGCGCCCAAGAATGGAGGCCTTTGAACTCTGTGGCCGGAGGAGAAGACTCCTGCGAGTCCCTTAGACCGCAAGGCCATCCAAACGGTCGGTCCTAGAGGAGACCAACCTCTTGACTGCTCTTTAGAAGGCCGGATCCTGAAGAGGAAACTCAAAGACTTTGGCCACCTCATGGGAAGGAAGGACTCCCTGGAGAAGAAGAGCCAAATGCTGGGAACGATGGAGGGCAACAGAAGAAGAAGGAGACGGCAGAGAAGGAGGGAGTCAATGGGGAAACCGGAATCACTTTAACAGCCACATGACTGACTTAACAACCGAAGTGATTCATTTAACAACGGTGGCAAGAAAGGCCGTATCACAGGGCAAAACTCGCTTTTAAACCAACGTCTCGGTTAACAACAGAGATTTTGTGGCTCAGTTGTGGTCGAAAGTCAAGGACTGCCTGTACTACTCCAAGGAGATACTTCAAGTTTACTTACTCTTGGTGGCCGGTACAGAGGATCTCACAAAAGGAAGGCACAGCCTGGTGGAGAGGAGAAAAAAATAGAGCATTTAGCACGGGACAGGAAGACAAGAGGGCGAATCCTGAATCTTAATTTGGTGGCTCAGGAATGAAATATCGGCTCAGATTGAATCAAGGGGGAGCCAGGCTGGAGAAGAGAAGAGGAGAGAAGGGAAGGGAAGAGAAAAGGGAAGGGAAGGGAAGGGAAGGAAGGAAAGGAAAGGAAAGAAAGGAAAGGAAAGGAAAGGAAAGGAAAGGAAAGGAAAGGAAAGGAAAGGAAAGGAAGGAAGGAAAGGAGAATTTAAGGATGACAGATTTAAGCCCTCTCCCCTCCCATTCCCCCGTCCCCCACGACTCTAAAGCAAGTTAGCTTTTATAGACCGGATTTCTGGACACGTAAGAAAGGGGCGCTGGTGGTCCACAAGAGACGCACACCCGAAGGATGGACACGGGGGTTTCGCGAGTCGTGGGAACGCACCTTCTCCCACTAAAACCCCCTCCCCGAATATCCTCCGAGAGGCGACTGTGATTTAAACCCGGGGGGTGGTGGGGGGGGGGTGGAAGCCACTCACCTGTGCCCCGATCGCGGCTGCCAAAAGGAGAGGAGAGGCCGGGCTGGCTCGCTGGGTTGAAGCCATGGGCAGCGGGGGAAGGAGAGGCCCGGCTAGGCCCGGTTCTCCCCCGCCTCCAGGGCCCGCCGCCGAGGCAGCCTTTGTCTCGGACACACGAGCCAAGAGCGCCCGCCGATCGCGCAGGAGGAGATCCAGCCCGAGAGAGAGAGAGAGAGAGAGAGAAAAGGAGGCGCCCGCTAAGCGAAGGAGAGTCCTGGGCCAGGAGCCACGCCCCCTCCTTGCCGGGCCACGCCCCCTCCCAGCCCACCCGGCTTTGTTCTGCGACCGGAGGCGGCCCGCGGCTTCTCCTACCGGGCGCCCGCCGCTCCAGACGGGCTATCGAGCTCCACGCGGGCGCTCTCTGTCTAGTGGGGGACGGGGGAGACGGAGGCGTGGGACCCCTCTATCAGGAGGGCGGGTGGGGGGAATCAGGATTATGGGTTGGGGATTGAAGGGTGGTGGGATGACACCACCACCCCCCCACGCCCACCCCGAAAAGCCCCGGCTAAAGCCTGTCTTTTAATTCAGTGATGTCTGAAAAAGCGCGATCAGATCCCTCCTGGTTTGGGGCAACACAGCCTCAGTCAGTCAGTCTGTCTGTCTTCATCCATCCATCCATCTGTTTATTTATTTATTTTATTTATTTATTTGATTTGCCAATTGTTTACAAGATAATAAGTATAAATGTATACATAGTTGTGAATACATGAAATGGTTACATATAAGAAAAATAAAAGAATAGGAGAAACAATAGGACAGGGACGGTAGGCACGTTGGTGCGCTTATGCACGCCCCCTATCTATTTTCTATCTATCTACCTATCTATCTACCTATCTACCTATCTATCTATCTATCTATCTATCTATCTATCTATCTATCTATCATCTATCTACCTATCTACCTATCTATCTATCTATCTATCTATCTATCTATCTATCGGTTATCTGTATCTATCTCTATCTATCTATTTATCTATATCGGTTATCTGTATCTATCTATCTATCTATCTATCTATCTATCTATCTATCTATCTATCTATCTATCGGTTATCTGTATCTCTCTCTCTCTCTCTCTCTATTTATCTATCGATTATCTATATCTATCTATCATCTACCTACCTACCTACCTATCTATCTATCTATCTACCTATCTGTTATCTGTATCTCTCTCTCTCTCTATTTATCTATCTATCGATTATCTCTATCTATCTATCTATCTATCTATCTATCTATCTATCTATCTATCTATCTATCTATCTATCATCTTATCTATCATCTACCTACCTATATCTATCTATCTATCTATCTATCTATCTATCTATCTATCTATCTATCTATCTATCTATCTATCTATCTATATCTGTCTGTCTGTCTGTCTATCTCTCTATCTCTCTATTTATCGGTTATCTCTATCTATCTCTATCTATCTATTTATCTATATCGGCTATCTGTCTGTCTGTCTATCTATCTATCTATCTATCTATCTATCTATCTATTTATCTATATCGGTTATCTGTATCTATCTGTCTGTCTATCTATCTATCTATCTATCTATCTATCTATCTATCTATCTATATCGGTTATCTGTATCTATCTATCTATCTATCTATCTATCTATCTATCTATCTATCTATCTATCTATCATCTATCTATCTATCTTCTGACAAATGGCAGTCCAATCTCTTCTTGAAAGTCTCAGCTAAGGGCAACAAAAGAAGACTCAGCCGATCAGCTGGGACTCAATGGGAGGCAGAGAAGAGATGGGGTTGGCTGGTTCTCTGAACGACTCAAATTTTCCGCTCCCGGTTCTCCAGAACTGATCAGAACCGGCTGAATCCCCACCTCTGTCTCTCTGCATCATTTAAAAGAGAAATGTTCCCAGCCCGTCAGAGTTAATTCAGTGAAATCGGAGGTCCATTAAGGAGGCCTCTAATTGTACCATTGGAAGGCCAAAGCAAAGCCCTCTGGGCTGATAAGGCAGCTGCCCCTGTCCCTAGATGGGGCTTTAAAAATAATAATAATAATAATAAGCAATTCTCTCTCTGGATCAGAGAAAGCTCTGGGGGTGAGAAGGCCACCGATTTACAAGCTGGAAAATCTCCCCTAAGGCGGCCCTTTGATGGAAAGGAAGTGGCAGCTGAAGAGCCGGGATTAGAGCCAGAGAGAAAAAACAAGAATGCTGGTTCTTTTTTAAAAATTTTTAAATCCGAGACCCGGACATAGTGGCTTGGCGAGGCTCAAGGGGAAACTTAATTGGGGAGGGGGAAATCCAACCCAATTTCACAACGTGGATTAGATTCAACTGGGTGGTGGGTTTCCACCTCCCCCTTCTCTGTATTGACCCATCTTTGAATGTACTTTGGCCAACATGCAGGGTAGAGGGAAGAAATGATAGGTAGAGTTTCCTGCCTGAGCAAGGTCCCTTCCAACTCTGCCATTCTGCGTTTCTCTTCAGGGCTAACCATCATGGCCAGGGTTGAGAGTAATGCTAAGCCACAATGGTTAGTTTCTTTCTGGTTGGATGCATTTTTTAGTCACAATCTGGATGGGTGAGCCCACTTTTCCAGGTCCACCCCCGATTGTCCATTCCTCTTCTCTCTCTCTTCCTCCCTTTCCTCTTTTCTCTCTTCCTTTCCTTCTCCTCTCTCCTTTCTTTTTCCTCTTCCTTCTCTCTCCTTTTCTCTTCTCTCTCTTCCTTCCTTTTCCTTCCTCTTTCTCTCTCCTTCTTTCTCTTCCTTCCTCTCTCTCTTTCCTTTCTTTTCTCCTTCCTTTCCTCCTTCCTTCCTTCTCTCTTCTCTCTCTCCTTTCCTCTTCTCTCTCTCCTTCCTTTCCTCTTCTTCTCTCCTTCCTTTCCTCTTTTCTCTCTCCTCCCTTTCTTCTTCTCTCTCCTTCCTTTCCTCTTCTCTCTCTCTCCTTCCTTTCTTTTTCTCTCTCCTTCCTTTCCTCTCTCTCTCCTCCCTTTCTTCTTCTCTCTCCTTGCTTTCCTCTTCTCTCTCTCCTTCCTTTCCTCTTCTCTCTCTCCTTCCTTTCTTTTTCTCTCTCCTTCCTTTCTTCTCTCTCTCCTTCCTTTCCTCTTCCCTTTCTCTCCTTCCGTTCGTCTTCTCTCTCTCTCCTTCCTTTCCTCTCTCTCCTTCCTTTCCTTTCCTCTTCCTTATCTTTCCTTTTTCTCTTCTTTATCTTTCCTTTTCCTCTTCTTTATCTTTTTTTTCTTTGACTGTGCCAAAGCTGCTGGCTCTAATACTGGAAGAGGGAGGGCTACAACCCAGTGTGGTGAAACTGCAGTGCTCAGAAATGTAGGTAATTATTGCAATTGGAAAGCATGAGACAAGCTCCCAAACTGCCTTATTTCTGTTCCTGAACCTTGTACTATATTTAGGATCCTACCGCCTTCAGATTTCGGTGGCTTTCCGCCTCTGGCCTAGAGTATCAAGTTCAATCTTGATTAGCTTTTTGAGTTCAACCACGGTTGGCTAGAAGTTGTCACTGGAAGGTTATAAAGTCTTTCTCGAGTCAAGCATTACAGAATTTACAGACTCGTTGGGTAGTTTCCTTGGTGGTAACATGGAAGTGGGTTTCATGTCCTCCTTTAAATTATTTTTCTGATTTTTTTTTCAGTCTAATCCACTGCTCTGGGATCTTCTGGTGATCTCCCAACCAAGCCTAGCACTTGCTTAACTTTTTAGAAATCTGCCAGGGTTAGCTGTGATCCTTCTCTTTGATAGGTTAGACCAGGAGTCTTCAAACTTGACAGCTTTAAGACTTGTGGACTTCCAACTCCCAGAATTCCTCCTCCAGTCATGTTAGCTCAGGGATTCTGGGAGTTGAAATCCACAAGTCTTAAACTTGCCAAGTTTGAAGACCCTTGTGATAGATGATAGATAGATGATAGATACATTGATAGATTGATTGATAGATGATAGATAGATAGATTGATAGGTAAATAGTTAGGTAGGTACGGAGAGAGAGAGACATGATAGATATATAGGTGATAGGTGATAGGTCAGGGGTCTTCAAACTTGACAGCTTTAAGACTTGTAGACTTCAACTCCCAGAGTTCCTCCTCCAGTCATGTTAGCTCAGGGATTCTGGGAGTTGAAGTCTACAAGTTTTAAACTTGCCAAGTTTGAAGACCCTTGGGTTAGACATATCTATGTTCTTTCATGCAACACACCAAGCTTCAGACAGGCCAACCCATTTTTTCAAAGCATGTCAGTCCTTTTGAGAACTGTTCTTTCATTTTCCCCTAAAACGACACTTTTTGTTTCTGGCTCTCTTTTTGAAAAGGAAAAGAAAAAGAAAAAAAAAAGGGCCCAGTGCTTGTGTATTCCAGAAAGTACGTGGCTGTTATTTTAGACTTTCAGCCCCAGAACTGTGGATTTTATAGCTGGTTGCGCTTTTCAAGAGAATGGGAGGGCAAGAGCTCACTCAAAACGCAATGGAAAAATACACGGTAATAAACTGTTTTTCTAGGTTTCAAATTATTTCCCAGAACCTGTTTGGCTGCTCGGGAGTCTTTCAAAAGGAAGAAAATGGGGAAACCGAGGCCTGGCTGGCAGGCACGTGCCAGATCTGGGCAGAATGACGTTTCTTTGGCGGATGAACAGGAACTGGGATTTGCCTGTTTTCAAATTTGTGGGGATTTTTCAAAGGGGATTCCATTAAAACATCAACCTACCCAGTCAGGCTGCTGGCAGCTTTAAGCCGCTTCTCAAGGGACAAAGGATCTCCAGCAGGGAATGCCATAAAAGTGAAGTTTTTTCCATCAATCACATTGTAGGTCAAAAGAGAGATGATTGGCATTCCTGTTTGCGTTATCTCCATCTTCAGGATCTTAAACAAAGAAAAAGAAATGTAAACTATGTAAGAAGACCCTATTAAACGTGGGGAAAATGTGTGCTGACGTCATTCCAAGCCCTCTGCCTTAATTTATTTATTTTTATCCCACCTTTATTACTTTGTAGGTAAGAAGCAAATATACATTAATGTTCCTTCTTCTCGTATTTTTAATGTAGGTATCTATACCTGTCCCTGACATTTTGGACACAGGGGGACAGCTAAGCTTGGTCCTACTTGCAATTCAAACCTGAAACCCAAATTCTGCAGAGCTGAAAAAAAATGTAAGTCAAATTCTGCAAGGCTTCAGTAAAATTCTGCATAAGCCTAGTTCTGCAAAAAGAGCCAGTTTCGTTTTAGTGATGAAGAAACTAGGTTAGAAAGTGGGAGATCCTGAGTTCAAGTCCCACCTTAGGCTGAGTAACTCTGGGCCAGTTCCCCCCCTTCTCTTTCAGCCCAGCCCATCTCACAGGGTTGTTGTTGTGGGGAAATTAAGAGAAGGAAGTTGGGTTGGACATATTTGCCACTTTCAGTTATTTGTAAAACTGATAGAGGCAGTATAGAATAGAAATAGAATAGAGAACAGAATAAAACAGAGAATAGGATAGGATAAAATAAAATGGAAAATAGAATAGAATAAAATGAATAGAATAGAATAAAATGTAGAACAGAACAGAACAGAATAGAATGCAGAATAGAATAAAATGCAGAATAAAATAGAATACAGAATAGAATAGAATGCAGAATAGAATAGAATGCAGAATAAAATAGAATACAGAATAGAATAGAATGCAGAATATAATAAAATGCAGAATAAAATAGAATACAGAATAGAATAGAATGCAGAATAGAATAAAATGCAGAATAAAATAGAATACAGAATAGAATAGAATGCAGAATAGAATAGAATGCAGAATAGAATAGAATGCAGAATAAAATAGAATAGAATGCAGAATAGAATAGAATGCAGAATAGAATAGAATAGAATAGAATAGAATAGAATAGAATAGAGAATTCTTTATTGGCCAAATGTGATTGGACACACAAGGAATTTGTCCCCAGGGTAGAAGCTCTCCGTGTACATACAAGCAATACGTGATATATCATGATCACAGTCAGCGTAAAAATACATTCATCCTTAATCATCAGATACACCACTTAGTGATTGTCATAGGATACTAAATAAGCAATCAACATAAATCATACTGGGATACTAAATAAACAACATAAGCCGTAATGGGTAATAGGAATGATGGGAAGAAGAATAGTAGTACAGCTTTATTAGAGAGCTTCACAGTGTTGTGGGCATTAGTTTGTTTAGCAGAGTGATGGCCTGAGGGGGAAAAACTGTCCTCGTGTCTAGTTGTTCTGAGATGCAGTGCCCTATAGCGTCGACGCAAATGAATAAAGAAATAAAATTATAACCTCTTCGCATTTCTGTTTAAAATTTCTGATGGAAGCATCCCAATTCTATCCCAGTTCCCAAACTTTGCTGGCCCGTTTTCCTCTGGCTGTTGCTTTAAGCTCCTATATAGGGGGGTGGGGTGTCTATGTTGGCTTAGTACAAGGCTCACCACAAACAGGTTGAGCTTCTAATCTTGATTTATCAGGCAGCCAGTTTCTTCCAGAGAGGTTTCTGAAGCAAGATCGTGAGATAGGCGAAGGGACTTTTTCTCCTTTTAGAGAGCGGTGCCAAAGTTAATGGCTTATGAAAAGGTACACACGAGAGAAGACTATAATGAGCTGTTGCTAGGAGCAGCACAAAAGCCAAGAGTATGCAACATATCTCTCTCTCTCTCTAAAATAAATAAGATCGGGAGGACGTGGCCTCTTTTATTCTCGCCACGGTTGCAAGATGGTCAGGTTTTTTTTTTAATGCAGCCCTTTAGAATATTTCCCGTTTCCCCCCCTCCCCATTTTTGGAAATTTCAGTTTTAGAGCCTGTTGTAACCGAAGGTACCCCTGTCAGGCACTAGGTAAATCACACGTGAAAAGCAACTTTTGAAGTTCTGTTGACTTTAGGTAGATTTTTTCTGGGAATAATTATTCCTCAAACCACGGCCTGCATCGATCGAGAGATTCTAGAACAATTCTCTGCACATGCCCAGAATCTGGTTGCTCTCATCCAAGGCTCAGAGGCAGTGGGGGTATTCAGCCGGTTCTGACCGGTTCTGGAGAACTCGCAGTGGAAATTTTGAGTAGTTTGGAGAACTGGCAAATACCGCCTCTGACTGGCCCCGCCCCACTCTATTCTCCGCCTCCCAAGTGCCAGCTGATTGGCTGGTTCTTCTTTGGTTGCCCTGCACAGGAGAACAGAGCTGGAAAGCAGGTTAGTGCGGTGGGGAGGGAATGGGGATTTTGCAGTAACCTTCCCCTGCCACGCCCACCAAGCCACACCACGCCCACTAAGCCACGTCCACAGAACCGGTAGTAAAAAAAATTGGAATCCCACCCACGGCTCAGAGGTGACATAAAAAGTCCCTGAATTCAACAGGAATTATTTCGACATGTGGCATCTGCTTTAAGATGTTATGAGCTTTTTTCTTTCTTTCTTTTTTCTTTTAAAAAAAGGGGTCTTTTGACTAAGCAGTGGTTTAAGCATGAATCATTTATTTGTGTTTCCAAAATGTGAAACTCTGCAAGGCCAGATTAAAAGTCATGGTGATATGTACATATATATCTTTTAATAAGTAAGTTGTTTGATCAACAGAAACTACAACAGGAGGAAAAGCAACTCATGGCTGTAGGTAAACATTATTTAGATTATGTCGTTAAAGAGAGCTGATTCACATCTATCCATACGGGTACAAGGTGTTGACTATTTATACCTTCGCTTGCGAAACCGGAGGTGACCTGAATTTTTGTTAGCTAATAGAAATTCTACTAACTCCTTTATCTCAGAGTGCTCCAGGCATAAGTTCCCACAAGTTTTATCTCAATCCTGTGGAAAATAGCTCTTTCTATCCTTTAAATCTGGATTTTATCCTATTTTCTTTCTTTCTTTTTTGTAAATTTTTTTTTATTTTTTCACATTTCAAAAACATCTTTTTTTTTAGTGAACAGCATGATTCCAGGTTTTCACATTTCCATACAAACATGACCTTGGTTACATATTCATCTTTCACATTTGATTTCATATTCTATCATCATAAATTTTCTATAAATTTTCTCAAATACTTTTCTCAGACTTATTTTATATATTTCCTATTCATTTCTTAACCTATTTCTTTTTACTTTAAATAATTCTCATATCTTCATATTCATTATACTGTCTGCCTTTATCTGTGAGGTTTCCAATTTCATCGCATATTCTTATTTCATCATTTCAAAAATTCCATCCCAATTCAAACTATTCAAAAAAAAAAATTCCCCACAATTACCAATTTGAGTGAACGACCCCTTTACCTTACACATCATTCAATTAACTCCTCTTTAATTCCCAATAATAATTGACTTTTTAATTATCACCCAAAAAATTAATAACAATGATCTCCTCACAACTACATAACACATATGCATTTTAGGCCGGATTCTGCATGGCACTTTCCCCTTCAGTTACATCAAATCATTAATAATTTCAATTAAATTAATCTATTCAATTAATCATAGAAACTGATGTTAAATCTTTTTACAACAATCCTTATAGTTCGTTTCAACTATATTCTTAAATTCATTAAACATAGTTAGTACACTTATCATAATTTTTTTTTCCACATTTATGGTTTTATCTGATTTTCCGAGAGGAAAGGGAAATGCCTTCATTTCTTTCAGCGTTCGCCTTCACTTAGAAAAATAAGAACATGTTTCTAGCCCTCATGAAACATGCATTTCTGGGAAATGTCAAACAAAATTGCAGGTGCCAAAGAGCATTCAAGCAGGTGATGAGTGGCAAAGGAAGGGATGTGTCTTCTCAGTCATCAGCTTACTGAATTAACAAAGGCATTAATCATTTGGAACAAGAGACATTTCCCAACTGAAGGGTGTAACAGGGATAATGCTTACAAATAACCAATTCTGATCGCTGTTGAGTCTGACAATGTTATCTAGTTTGGTAATGAAACGCCTGCAAGAAAACCAGCCAAGTCAAAAAGCCCGAAGGATCCCACAGAAAAATTCCTTACCCATTTCATAAGAAATTGCAGGAAATGTCCTTTTCATAGTCTTGACTGCCGGCTGCTTGTGCCATTCATTCTCTGGATCAATTCCCCCAATCTTTTTTTAAATCCCCACGATGCAGAGTTCTAGTCAAAAGAAAAGGGGGAAAAAAGAAGTTACTTTTAACCAGTTCAACTATCAACTAAAGGCGAAAGCCAGGATTACAGAAAGGAGCAGAGCCTGAGACATAACAGATAACAGATAATCAGAGCTGGAAGGGACCTTGTAGGTCATCTAGTCCAACCCCCCGCACAAGCGGGAGACCCTACACCATTCCTGACAAATGGCAGTTTTAGCCAAGTGGATACAGCCAAGTGTGAAGGAAGTTTGTTGCAACACAAGAAACTTGGCAATTTATACCAAAGCTATTTATCTCACCGTGTTTTGTTTTCAGTTGGCAATCAAGATCCTTGGCAGACAACCGAACTGGATTATTCCTCTCCTGTTTCATTCGCTCCTCGTTGTTGAGAAATTGGAAGTATTAATATCACGAGTCGAGGAAAATGAGAACGAGACAAGGGACAGCTGTGTTAACTTACATGTGATTGTTTAATTTTAACTTTGATGAATGCGGTTTGTTTTACATCCACGTTCCGTCGCCTCTGGATGTGATGGACGTGACAGAAATCTAATAAATAAAATAAATAAAACTCCAGAATAACCAAGTTGGAAGAGAACTTTAGAGGCCGTCTAATCCAACCTTCATACCATTTCAGACAAATGACTGTCCAGTCTTAAAAACCTGCAGTATCAGAGCACCCACAACTTCAATTAATCATAATTAAATCTTATGAGCCGTGGTGGTGCAGTGGTGAGACTGCAGTACTGCAGGCTCCTTCTGCTGCCTGCCGGCAATTTGGCAGTTCGAATCTCACCAGGCTCAAGGTTGATTCCGCCTTCCGTCCTTCCGAGGGGCGTCAAATGAGGACCCAGATTGTTAGGGGGCAATATGCTGACTCTGTAAACCGCTTAGAGAGGGCTGTAAAAGCCCTGTGAAGCGGTATATAAGTCTAAGGGCTATTGTTATTCGATTGTTCTCGCTGCCAGAAAATTTCTCCCTCTTTTCAGGTTGTTTCTCTCTCTCTGATTAGTTCCCCTCCATTGCTTCTTGTTGTTGGCCTCAGGTGCTTTGGAGAATAGATTGACCCCTTTGTAGTTTCCCCCATCTATAAAATAGCCAGGTGTGACCCTGAGGTTGACGGTGTTGAAAGAAGAAAGGGGGAAAAAATGCAGCCATGTTAGGTGATCGAATGGCCCCTTAGGGGAAAAAAGGTGAGAGGTATGCCTTTTCCAAGAACTGTACGTGAGGCCCCCGTTGTTGTTGGGGAAATGATCTTGATCAGGGAGTTCTTGAATGGAAATGGAATTTAAGCAATTTTTGTGTTATCACCTTCCACAGATCTCCAAGCCTAAAAGACTCCCGGGCTAATTTTCTTTTGCCCAGGTAAGACTCTCCAGGTTGAGGGAGAGGCAGGCCATGCCTGGATGACTCTAAGGAACTCACTTACATTAGCTTGAATGCAGAAGGACCCTATCACAGGTAGTCCTCGACTTACGACCCCTATGTCTGTGTTCTGACCAAGGCTTCCCAAGACCGTAATTAAGCACACGCTTAATTAAAACAACTCTTGTTTTATTGCAATGCTGGGAATTATGTTCATTCCCAGCCCATAATTGCTGCCAACAACTAAAGTGCCAAATTAACTGGAAAAAAAAAAACCCAACCGAAGTACAAAGTACACACAGAGCTTCAAGGTTGAATCCGAACAGAGTGAACGACTTTGCTTCCTGCAAAGGTTTCTCTACCTTTGCCTGTCCCAGGGAGGGAGGGAGGGAGAAAAGGAGGAAGGAAGGAAGGAAGGAAGGAAGGAAGGAAGGAAGGAAGGAAGGAAGGAAGGAAGGAAGGAAAGGGAGGGAGGGAGGGAGGAAGAAAAGGAGGAAGGAAGGAAGGGAGAAAAGGAGGAAGAAAGGAAGGGAGGGAGGGAGGGAGGGAGGGAAGGAAGGAAGGAATTTGTCTCTTCCCTCTCACCCAATTCTTACAAGTTCTCCTTTGATCTGACGAAGGAGAATCCCCTTCAGAAGTTTCTTTCCAACAAAGGGAAGAATTTTCATGCATTAAAAGTTCTGTAGGAGTAAACCAGCCAAGGGTGTGTATACCTGTAGCTTCAAACGGCCTCTCCTTCATGGCACCACCTCCTCTCTAGGGGCCTATGGCCTCCATGCTTCTCTGCTCAAAACCCAAGGAAAGGTTTCCAATCGTTGTGGGAGCTTTTTCGGATCAGGAATTGCAAGCACCGGTAAGTCTTGGCTACCAGGCACGGAGGAAGGAAGCTGAAAGACACTACAAAGAGAAAGATGAAAAACCTTCCCAAGCATCTCCAGAAGAAAGAAAGAAAGAAAGAAAGAAAGAAAGAAAGAAAGAAAGAAAGAAAGAAAGAAAGAAAGAAAGAAAGAAAGAAAGAAAGAAAGAAAGAAAGAAAGAGAGAGAGAGAGAGAGAGAGAAAGAGAGAAAGAGAGAAAGAGAGAGAGAGAGAGAGAGAGAGAGAGAGAGAGAGAAAGAAAGAAAGAAGAAAGAAAGAAAGAAAGAAAGAAAGAAAGAAAGAAAGAAAGAAAGAAAGAAAGAAAGAAAGAAAGAAAGAAAGAAAGAAAGAAAGAAAGAAAGAAAAACAGAAACCTCTTTTTGCAGGAGAAGAGAACATTTGAGACACTGCTGGGTGGATTTCCACACGATGATTGTTTGCTTTAATGTGACCTAACAACAATTTATCGGGTTTTATGTAACACATACGAGCTTTTTATGCCAGCCCGTGGTGGATGCCAGTGACGTAAGAACTTATCCAAGTCTGAAAATATCTAAAGGATGTCCACATATCTGAGCCAAGGAGTTGGCTGGATTTAAATGGGCTGGGCTGGTTATGAGCAAGAAAGTCTGCAAATCTTTGCATTAAAAAAATGGCATTTTGCACATTAATTGTCATAACGGCTTGCTGGGCTAGTTATTTGTATGCAGGCAGAGGCCATGTCCCTGACGGTAGAGGCTGTTCCAGTTATGTAATTATGGTCTTTTATAGCCTCATCCAAAGCCTGCAATTATTCCCTGGGAGTTAATCTCATTGGTCCAGACTCTGGAAGGAAATGTCCGACCAGACCAGCCAGCAAAGTTAAACAATCATTAAAGTATCTCGGTGGAGACGGATAACTGCCTGCAAAAGGACTGGAACAACTTGCCGGGGGGAGGGGGGGGGAGGAGAACCCTTGTCATAAAAACACACACAAGGTTGTTTCTGCTGGAGAACGTGGTTGGTCCCTGGGTGACTCTGCCTCCTGCCAAAAACCAGCCGACGTGGTTCGCAAACGCCCACAACTCTCAGAATTCCCCAGCCACCTACACACACACACATACACACACACACACACACACACACGGAGTGGTGCGGTGGCCTAGAGGTGGAGCTCTTGCCTCACAATCAGGAGTTCTATCCTAGGTAGAAGGGAGATATTTCTCTCTCTGGGCACAATGAGAATATATCTGCTGGGGGAAAAACTCTGCTCTGGCAACAGGAAGGGCATCCGGCCAGTAAAACGCTCCGCTAGCTCCATTCAGTTGCCCAGACTCCACCCTGCAAGGGATTAAAAAAAAATGATACATACATACATACATAATACACACACAGACTCACACATAACAACACAAACACACACACACACACACACAAACAGAAGCAAGTTCTTAGATGGCATTTCTTCTCCTTTCAGCCCATTCTCATCCCAAAAGGTAACAAACTCAAGCATTGCCAGGAAGGCCAATTTTATTCATCAACAAACAGAGAAATGAACGGAAAAGCAACGTCTCCAATCCAGTTTGAAGCCTTCGAAGAAGAAGAAGAAGAAGAAGAAGAAGAAGAAGAAGAAGAGGAGGAGGAGGAGGAGGAGGAGGAGGAGGAGGAGGAGGAGGAGAGGAGGAGGAGGAGGAAGAGGAAGAGGAAGAAGAAGAAGAAGAAGAAGAAGAAGAAGAAGAAGAAGAAGAAGAAGAAGAAGAAGAAGAAGAAGAAGAAGAAGAAGAAGAAGAAAAAAGGGGGGCGGGAACAGATACCGTTTGGCCTCAAAGCATTCTAGAGATATAAAATCGGAATTCCATTTTGGGTCAAAACCTCCCATGTTCCGGATGGCCTTTTCAGAAAGTTCTTAGGATGCACAGCCTCCGTTCAAGCTTCCTCCTCCCGGGAAGATTTTTTTTTCTTTTCAGTTTGGAGTTTCTTTGGTCACGATCCGTCCCATGAAGTAGACGCCATAAACTTCCTTCACGTCACCTTTCACAACCAGCGTGGCTGATCCGGTGATAGGCTGATTGGGCTGTGGGACAAGGCAGAGGAGGGCCTGAATTTCGGGGACTCTTGAAAGCAGGAGTCCCCAACCCCTGGTCTGTGAAATGGCACTGGGCTGCGTGGCACGCTGGAAACCGAGCCATGCAGACAAGCGGAGTCCCATCCCCGTGAAACCACGACCGCTCCGGTCCACGGGAAAACCTCCCTCCACGGAACCACTTTCTGGTGCCGCCGCTTTAAAGCAGTGTGTGTGTGTCAACCTTGGGAAGTTGAAGACAGGTGGGCTTCGGCTCTCAGAATTCCCCATTCTGGGAACTGAAATCCACCCGTTCTTAAGCTTGCCAAAGTTGAGAACGGGGCGCCCAGACTTAGTTTAAAAGCAGGGATCGCCAACCTTTTGGACCTCAGGGACCACCAAACTCATAACTTTAAATCCCACGGACCAGAGACCCTGGGAAAAATCCCTAAAAAAATCCCCACCCTGTTTTCCTACCAATCAATCATTCTTTATTTGGGATCGCAGGATACCGTCTCCGGCTCCGTTCTCAGGTGGAGAGAGAGAGAGAGAGAGAGACTTTTGGCTTCATGCAAGAAAGCAGCAGAAGCCTTTCTTTCTCTCCCAAACTCCGCCAGAAATGAGTCTTTGTGAGACTTGTCCCGCCAGCCCTCTGGAGCAGGAGGCCTTGCAGGGTCCCAAAGACTCATTTCTGGCGGAGTTTGGGGGAGAGAAAGAAAGACTTCTGCTGCTTTCCTTGCGTGCAGCCAAAAGCGGAAGAAGAAAGAAGTGGAAAGAAGCAGCCCGGTGGCCGGGCCCAGCGCGTGTGGGATGAGTGGGGCAAGTTCCCCCCCTTCACCCTTTCCCCCCTCCCCTCACTACCTGGTGTTGTTCGCAATGCAAGCCTTGTGTTCTCGCGGGCCAGGTGGGCAGTGCAGCCTTGTGTTCCCGCATAGCCTGGATTAATTGCTTTGTGTGTGGGGGGGGGGGGGTGACATTTCTCTGCGGACCACCAACATTTTCTTGCAGGCCACCAGTGGCAACCACTGATTTAAAGGGATTGAGAGAAAGCCAGCCAACAACCTCAATCGAGTGAAGACTTTGTAGCGTGCCAACCTACATCTGAGCCAGCAGGGGGCACCCAGGAAACGATGATGGATTTGGTCTGCCCACGTTCCACCATTCCTTTGACCGGGTCCACACTGAATCCTTTCAGCTGCAGAACCTGCAAGCTTTCCCAGGTGAATTCGACGTTCTGCGAAAAGAAAAGAAAAAAAGGGGGGGGGGAAAGGAAGGGTTGTTAACAGGAGAAAGCCTCCATCAAGGAACAATGGATGGAGACTGAACCAGGAGAGATTCAACCTGAAGGAGAAACTTTCTGACAGGGAGAACCATCAACCAATGGAACAGAAGTTGCCCTCAGAAGTTGTGGGAGCTTCATCACTTGAGACTTTCAAGAAGAGATTGGACTGCCATTTGTCAGAAATGGCGTTGGGTCTGCTACTTGGACAGGGGGTTGGATCAACTCTGTTCATCTGTTAATCCCTGAGATAGAACAGCATAAAATACAAGCGAGCGAGCCAGGAAAATTGCCTTGACTTACAGCCACAACGGGGAACAGAATTTTCATTGTTAAGCAAGGCAGACGTTAAGAGAGCCTTGCTCCGTTCTATGAACTTTTTCTGGCTGTGGTTAAGTGAATCATGGGTGAGGGTTTTTTTTGTTTTTTGTTTTGCCATGGTTGTTAAATTAAGTGCCCTCACATAGGCCACGAAAGAGAAGGAAAACCAAGAAAACGATTAAAAAGAAGTTAAATCAAAGAGGAATTCTCAGTAGGTTTACCCAAGCCCACCAAACCTCGATTATCCGCTTGAAAATAGGAATAACTTCTAGGCAAATTCTAGTACAGGGAGCCCCTCCACCTACGACCTCAATTGAGCCCAAAATTTGTTAAATAGGCTTTGTCCCGTTTTACGACTTGTCTTGTCCCAGTCGGGAAGTGAATCACTGCAGTTGTTAAGTTAGTCACAATGGTCATTAAGTGAATCTGGCTTCCCCGTTGACTTGGCTTCGTCAGAAGGTTGCCAGAGGGGATCACGTCGTAAATATGAGTCAATTGCCAAGCGTCTGAATTTTGATCAGGGATGCTGCAACATGTGTCAGTGTGAAAAAAGGGTCGTCAGTCATTGTTTCAATGCCGTTATAGCTTTGAACCATCAGTGAACAAACTGTTATAAATCAAGGACTACCTGTAACACCAGTTTTAAGAAAGGGTCCTTAATCTGAAAGGAGAAAATTAAGCACCCATCATGTCATTATCCGAGGACTGCCAAAGAGCCTGGATTTTGATCACCTGACTATGGGGATGTTGCAGTGGTTGTAAGTGTGAGGACTAATCATAAGTCTCCCCGCCCCCCACTTTTTAAAACTCTGTTGTAAGTTCAACAAATAGTTGTAAGTTGAGGACTACTGTAATGCATCCAAACCTGTAACAGGTGGAAGTTAGCGAGGGATTTCTCCCCGCAGTCCTCTTCTATATCTGACCAAGTCATCCTCATCTCCTTTTAATGACTCCATAATCCCTTGAGTCTGGGCAACGGAATGGAGCTAGCAGAGCTTTTACTGGCCAGATGCCTATCCTGTCGCCAGTGCGGAGGTTTTATTTTCCAGCAGATATATTCTCATTGTGCCCAGAGAGAGAGAGAGAAATATCTGCCCTCCACCTAGGATTGAACTCACAGCCTCCTGATTGTGAGGCGAGAGCTCCACCTCTAGGCCAAGTCCTCTCCTGAATTCCACAATTAGCTTTGGTAAATGTCCCTCCCACTTCCCCTGAAGACCACCACACCTTCTTGGATGCAAACTGAGCCGTCCGTATGGCTCCGACTTTCAACTCCCGCACTGCTGGGATCACCAGCGTCTCCGTTTGCACACACTTCAAGCTGACCAGGATGCAGTTGATGGCTTTCTCAGCTTCTGCAGAGATGCAATTTTTGTCCGTCGGTGATGGCGGGGAGGAGGAGGAACAGGTTTTGATTAAAAAAATAATAATCAACCGCTAATCAACATCTGTGGAGATTCTCCAGGTGAAGGTTGTCCCAAAGGTGCTTTTGTTTTGTTTTGTTTTTCCAAAGGCAACTGGACTCCGTTTTTCCTTGAAGTTGTTTCGCTTCCGTTCTGATCAGACGGTTCCTTCCATTCTCCACCATTCGATCAGAACGGAAGAGGCTTCTTTAGATGAGAAGCGAAATGTCTTCAGGCAGAAACAAAGGAAGTCCAGTTGCCTTTTGAAAAAGAAAAAGCACCTTTTGAACAACCATGAATCAGGGTTCCTATGGAAGCATTGGTAATTATGAAAGAAATTACATTTATTTTCCCCCTGCAATTTCCCAAGCCAAAGATGAACCAAGTTTAGCCCTCTTTAAGGCTGTATCACCTGCTTTGGAGGGTTCTTCACCTATGGGGGTTAGCACAGCCAGCGATTCAAAGGGTACATCCAGTGCCTCGCCGCCTTCCACATACATGATATGGTTCCTTGCCGCTCCCTTTAGTTGTATCACCCGGATAATTTCCTGCAAGGGGTTCCAAACAGCTCGAGGTTTCTAAAATGCCCGTCCATCACTTGCCTATATTATTCCCATCACCTTTCCTTCCAAGAATTTTGGAAGGGAAAGAAGATTTAGACCAAGGGTCTTCAAACTTGGCAAGTTTAAGACGTGTGGACTTCAACTCCCAGGGTTCCTAAGCTAACATGGACTGGCTGAGGAATTCTGAGAGTTAAAATCCACACATCTTAAAGTTCCCGAGGTTGAAAACAGCCATAGAGTCAGAAATCCTTGAAAACCCAACTAAATATATCTCATTCCTCAGCCCCCCCCCGGGTCACTTGGTGGTCATCTAAGGGGAAATTCTGAAGGTTTTCATCCAACCTAACTCGAAAACACCAAGCTAGGGAAAACCAATGTCATCACTTTGGAATTGGAACGCCTGGAGTTTCTAAGGAGAATGTTTTTTTCTCGGCCCACTTCATCACTTTTCCTTGTTATGTCACATCATCTTTGTTACCAGAAGACTGCTCTGCTTAAGCCCTGGAGAGGGGAAAGCTCACCTTATCAAAAAGCAGGATCTGGATGCGGTCGGAATAATACAAGCTCTCGTGATCGGGACTGAAGGTGACGGTGAATTCCTGAGACTTCCCAACCCCGATGATGCCTTGCATTGGGGAGATACTGAAGACACTCAGGCCGCTGTAGTTTTGCGTACCTGGGAAAGGTAAAAAGGCCAGTAGGAAAGAGACCGCGCCCTTCCCACAGCAGGGCTGGAAATCCAAGAATGAGTAGAAAAACCAGGATATTAACCAGGAAGGACACTTAGGACCCAACTAATCGGGGAACTGAACCCATCCCTCTTCAGAATCCTAGTCATTATTCGTTTGCACTGTGTGTTACTTCAATCCCTCTCTTAGCTTCTAATAAATGCCCTGGTCTCCTTCTCGTTTAAGTGGTGTATAGGGACATACAGGTAGTCCTTGACTTGACCTACAACTGGTCCCTGCAGTTATGACCATGACAGCATCCCCACAGTCGTGTGACCAACAGTTCAGGTGCTTGGCACCTGGGATATATTTACAATGGCTGCAGAGTTCCAAAGATATTTGATCACTATTTGCATAGGTAGGTATGTAGGTAGGTAGGCAGGTGGGTGGGTGGGTGGGGGGTGGGGTGGATAGATAGATAGATAGATAGATAGATAGATAGATAGATAGATAGATAGATAGATAGATAGATAGATAGATAGATAGATAGACTTGAGATGAGAGAAAGAGAGAGGGGGAGAAAGATAGATAGATAGATGCATTTTAGATGGATGGATGGATGGATGGATGGATGGATGGATGGATAGATAGATAGATATAGATAGATATAGATAGATAGATCCTAAATTATTGCATTTTTTCCCACCCCAAAAAGATCCATAATAAAGATAACCTATCATGATCATTCATATCACTGGAACATGTATCCCTCTGGAGAATATGTTCAAATATGAACCGTAACCATGAAGCAACACAACCCACATCTAACACAAAATAGCCCTCAAAACGGGGCCCATTTCCTCACCAACTATCTGTGTTTCTCTTGGAGTGCTAAGGAATGGGGGAAACTTCTGCAGCTCTTGGTATCTGTCCGGAGAAAGAGAATCCAAGACGATAGAATATTTCAAGGCCAAAGGAGAAATGTTCTCGATCTGCAAAAGAACCCATCATCCTAAAATTAATATTAAGCCATTTTTCCCCCTAAGTAGCAGAGTACAGATGCTGTTTGTCTTTGGCAAAAATGTGGGATTTTCTTTTTGCGGATTCAGAAAGAAAACAGCGGTGGGAAAGTAATTGTGAACACAGGATCAAGAAATCTTTGCTAGCTGTCACTGATGAGAACAGTAATATGGTTTAGATCAGGGATGTTCAACCTTAGCAACTTTTAAGACTTGTGGACTTCAGATCTGGGGAATTCTGGGAGTTGAAATCCACAAGACTTAAACTTGCCAAGGTTCAGATGTTAAATATTTCAAAGAACCTTTGTTCCAAAAAAAAAAAAGGCCCAACTCTAATCTGCGGAAATTGCTCACCGCAAAAAAAAGTTTTGAAAGTTTATCACTCATAAAGATGTAGGTTGCTTTGATGAACCAAACACTGTTGTGTTGTTGCTATCAGTATGCTTGAAAATCTGCCAAGAGGAATTATTTTGGCCTGTCGTCTAGATTAATCTTGAGGTTAATTTTTCTTCTCATTTCCACCCCCATCCTGATTTTAAAGACGACCCTGCAAACTTTAGATAGGATTTGCTTGAAATCCCTCAAGGATTAACTAACTGATTTGATCGAAAATGGCTAGATCACAGCAGATGGCAACAAACAGCCTGACCTCGGCTTAAGCAGGATCAGAGGGGGTGGCTAGAAGAAATCTGAATAAATAATAATAATAATAATAACCCAAAGGGTTGCCTAGATACATATCAGACCTGAATATTCTGACTTTGCAGAGAACTTTCTTGGAACTGCCTATATATTCAGATGTTACCTTAACAACTTTTGGGTCCTTGGTTAGGACTTGAATTGTTACGTTTTTGCCAGTCCCCGACTGTGAATCGAATTGAAGACTAAATCTTAAATAATAATAATAATAATAATAATAATAATAATAATAATAATAATACTAAGTAGTGGCATTTCCCTGCAGCTTGCATACAATCACAGAAACTCCTCCAATGATTTGCCTCGCTTGGGAATAGGATAATAGGATAACGTTCTTGACTTCCTTGGAAAGGAGACAGTACCTTGAAGACGGATGTGGTGGTTTCCTTGGCGACCACATATCCCATATTCAACACATCTTCTTCCAGCGAACATGCAATGGACGTGATTACTCCCCTGCCAGTCAGTGTAAGAGTCAGCGTGGCTTTCTCGGTTCGTATCTCCAGGATTTCAAAATACTGGGAAGAGAGATTTCAGGGGAAGAGTGGGGAGGGGATGAAATGGTCAGTGGGGACACTGTTGTCGTGCCCCTGTCGGAATCTGAATCCAAGGAAGAGGAAGACGAACAGCTGAAAGGGAATGGGAGTGTGGCTCCGTTGGCTGTGGAGGAAACTGGGGAAGGGCAAAGTCCGGCTGGGCAGAGCAGGGGAGAGGTAGAGCAAGGCAGAGGGAATTCGGAAGAAGACCCAGGCCCACCCCCTCTTTAGCCTTGGGCATGCAGGGAGGAATGGAGAAGGGAGCAACGTGGGTTGCGTGGCTTATGGGGGAGGAAAGGGCCCTGATTCCCTTCATTAGCCACACCTGGGAATGAGAGTTTAAAAGAGATGCATGCTGAATGCGGCAGCTGCTGGGAACAAACTTGAGTTTATCTTGTGTTGACTTTGCTTATCTGCGTTCCCGGCATCCTCCCAACTGGGTTGATTTACTGCCGTTCCTTCATGTCTGAAATTCTTGCTCCTGCCCTGCCGGACTAATTACCTCATTTTTCCTCGATTGGACTTATAGTTACAGTTTTTGTTGACCATGTTTTGGATTTGAATCACGGCAGCCAAAGGCTGTTCCTGGGAGCTTTTTTCCTCAGACTAGAAGGTAACCAGGACATTGGGGGCAAAGCTGAAGCTAATAAAGAGACTCCTACTTATTATTTGACTGTATTGCCTTTGTGCCATGCCCCAGATCATCACAACTGTACAGATCCGTGTGTCTCAACTTTCTCCACTTCAAGAGGTGTGGAGTTAAAGTTCACGCTCTTAAAATTGCGGTTGGGGAAAGCTGGTTTGGGAATTCTGGGAATTGAAGTCCACACCTCTTAAAGGGCCGAAGGTTGAGACCCACCGCTCTACAAAACGTTAGAAGAGTGACACGGGAACGATGAAACTCACCGACTTGCTCTCATCCGGACAGAAGGAAAGGACCAACTCCCGGGACTCCCCTTCTCCGAGTGAACAAATGGGATTGGCCAGCAGAAACGGTCCAAAGGGATCAAGAAGGGAATATCCCAGCTGAAAAAATCTGGTTTAAAGAATCCACAGGAGAAAGAAAAACAGCCAATTCCTAACTTTGGGCCACATATACAAACTAAACCTCTGAATGCTTTTCTTCCAAGTTGATGGTCACGAGAACTGGGGCTTTAGGCAGAGGTGGGCTGTTACCGGTTCACACCGGTTCTCCCGAACCGGATGTTAATTTTTTTCTGAGCAGTTGGGAGAACTGGCGGTTGGAAGAAATCTTTTCCCACTTTACAGGGCTAATCCTGCAAGGGAGGCAGAAAGGGAACATTCTGGTATGCCTGTATTTCTAGCCTAATCCTTCTCTGAATTGCCCTGCTGCTTTAAGTGTTTTCACAAACTGCCTCTGGGTTATGCTTGTTACATTGTAAGCCTTAATGGTTCATTAAACTGAGTTTGCATCTTTCTTTCTTTTTTTCCTCCTCCCGTCCCACCTCCTTTCCTTGTGTGATGTGATTTTTGAAGAGTTAACTGTTTTTTTTTTCTTGCTGTTACTATTTCTAAATCACAGACAGGAGCTTTCTGGTTAAAAAAAAAACAAAACTAAACAAATTATCCTTTTTAAAAAAAAAAGAGAGAGAAAAGCACTCTAGTGGGAAATATGGTGGAGCATCGAGTTCAATAAAAAGGATACCACCAAGTGTTCTTTGGATATATTCTGGATCTCCACTACTTTCTTGATTCTATGCCCTGTGTGATGAGACAGCCCAGGTTTTAAAAAAAAGCCAATTGAGGACAATTTTAAAGGAAGGACAACATCGAGCCATTTTTACATTGGTCTCGAAAATATAAAACCTAAAGGAAGAATTGTCAACTGTGCACGTATCAAAACCAATAAACCACCAAACCAGTTTTGGGAAACCAGCCACCCACCAGATCCTATTGATCTACAGCTCAAATACTCTTTTGCTATTGGCCACATGAACTGGTACTTCTAGAGGCCAGTTGTTCCACTGCTTAATTGTTCTAACTGTCAAGAAGTTTCTACTTAGTTCCAGGTTGCTTCTCTCCTTGGTTAGTTTTCACCTGTTGCTTCTTGTCCTGTGTTCAGGTGCTTTGGAGAATAGCTTGACCCCTCCCTCTTCTTTGGGGCAGCCCCTGAGATACGGGAACACGGCTATCGTGTCTCCCCCTAGTCCTTCTTTTCATCAGACTAGACGTACCCAGTTCCAGCAACCGTTCTTTATATGTTTTATCCTCCAGTCCCCTCATCCTCTTCGTTGCTCCTAGGACGTTTATAAGGCCACTGAGAAAACTCGTGGATCCCCGACAGAAAGCGCCAAGGTTTATGAATTAAATTCTGCCAAGGAGTGAGGGGGGGAGAAGGAGGAGGAGGAGGACTCGAAAAGAGGATTTCGTACCGACGGCAACGTCCCCAAAGTTGAAAAAAGTCCTCCCGTTGTTGGAAGTCACCACCACGACAGGGGCGACCGACGGACAATGGAGCTCCAAGTACAAAGTATTATAGGGGCTGTAGAGAGAAAATACATTGCAGCTCAAACGCCCCTGGTTTCCCACACCGGAAGCAGAATGGCCCACGAACCACCCAAGATCCCGAGGAGGCTCATTCATTCAGCTTGCAAAAAGCAAACTTTCAGACAAGATTCTGATCTCAGAGAAAATTAAAAACATGGTTCTGCGGCCTCGTATTGGGGGGGGGCGCGTAGGGGAGCACGAAGCCGTGGGCCCGTTTGGTGCCTGAAAAGCCCACCCTGTGGCTTTGAACTAATTTTAACAGCATTCAATTATCCGTGCGTCCTTTTAAATTTTTTAAATTGATACGCACTTGTTTTTAATCTTCTTTCCTGTACTCCGCCTGAGATGGGCGGTCCAAAAATATCAGGTATAAGATAAAATATAAATAAATATTTTAGCTAACCAAGAAAGCGCTAAGATCTTGTTGAGGAATGAAGCCGGGCGAAAAAGAAAATTCGCTCCTACTAAATCTGGCCCTGCCACTTAAACCTGGTTTAAAATCAGAGTAAAGGCATAAGCCCGGCCTTTAATTTCATGCGAATGCAAATCAAAGGGGTGTCCATTGCAGTGGTGGGATTCAATTTTTTTTTAACTAGCGGTTCTGTGTTGGCGTGGCTTTGTGGGCGTGGCTTGGTGGGCGTGGCAGGGGAAGGATACTGCAAAATCCCCATTCCCTCCCCACCCTCACTAACCTGCTTTCCAGCTCCGTTCTCCTGTGCAAGGAAACCAAAGAAGACCCAGCCAATCAGCTGGCACTCGGGAGGCGGAGAATAGAGGGGGCGGGGCCAGGCAGAGGCGGTATTGGCCGGTTCTCCAAATTACTCAAAATTTCCGCTACCGGTTCTCCAGAACCAGCTGAATTACCACCTCTGGTCCATTGCAAGCAAGAAGAGTCAAACAGTGTGCTGATTTTATCAGCTGGAGATGTAGCCAAAGCAGCAGACTCTGGCAAACTCAACCCCTCCCACGCTACCTGCCCCCCCCCGTGGTGAAGCGCCCCTCGGCATGCAGTGGTCTCTAGTTCCTCCACCCGGCGCACCTGAAATTCATGTTCTCGACCCCTCTCTTCTCGTCGATGTCTCCGCTCGCGACGAGGCAGGGTATGATATACTTATCGAAATGGCTGGTGTAGCTGCGGACGAGGTTGAGATGGGCCGCAATGTACTCTTCGGAGCTAGAGAGGGCGGGGAAGGAGACAAAGAAAACCAACCAATAGTTGGCCAAAGTAGACCGATAAGGAGACCCAACTCCTACCGTGAAGGGTTGGCCAGGAAAGCGGAACTAGAAATGTCGGCCTCCTCACTCCCTGCAGATGTCTTCCGGGTTGGGCGTCTCGAAGGGCTTGATGGGGCTCTTGTCCTTCGAAGGCTCAGCCAGGAAGAGGAAGCTTCCCGTCTTCTTCCCGTCTTTCCACCCCAACATGGCCGCCTCCTCCTTCTTCCTCTGCCACCAAAAAAACAGAGCCGAGTGGGAAAGTCAATGCCCTGCTGTGGGAATGGCAGCAAACGAAACAGGGCTCTAGATCGTCCCCTGAAGACCAGCTTTGCTCCTGGAGATAGAACTGAGAAACTGAGGCCGCCAGGTTTTTTTCAGCGTAGATTACGAAAAGTTCCCATCTCCTCTATCACCCTCTCTTCCTTCCCACTCTCCTTCCTTGCCTTCCCTTCTTCTCCCTTCCTTTCCCTCCCTCTTTCTTTTCCTTCCTTTCTTCCCCTCTCCTTCTTTCCCTTCCTTTCCGTTCTCTCCTTCCTCCCTCCTTTCCCTTCCCTTCCCTTCCTTCTTCCGACTTTCCTTTCCTTCCCTTTTCTTCCTTTCCTTCCCTCTTCCTCCTTTCCTTTCCTTTCCTTTCCTTTTCCTTCCCTCTTCCTCCTTTCTTTTCCTTCCCTCTTCCTACTTTTCTTTCCTTTCCTTCCTTCTTCTGACTTTCCTTTCTTTCTTTTCTTCCTTTCCTTCCCTCTTCTTCCTTTCCTTTCCTTCCTTTCCTTTTCTTCCTTTCCTTCCCTCTTCTTCCTTTCCTTTCCTTCCCTTTTCTTCCTTCCCTTCCCTCTTCTTCCTTTCCTTTCCTTTCCTTTCCTTTCCTTTCCTTTCCTTTCCTCTTCCTCCTTTCCTTTCCTTCCTCTTCCTCCTTCCCTTCCTTTCCTTCCTCTCCTCCCCTCCCCTCCCCTTTTCTTCTCCCTTCCTTCCTCTCCCTTTCCTTCTTCTCCCTTTCCTTCTTCTCCCTTTCCTTCCGTTGTGGCCATTCTGTGACTCTCTTAATTATGTCACTGAACCTTATTACTTTTGCTGGGTGTTAAATGAAGTATTACACTTTTGTGATGAATTACTGCTCTCTAATCTTTGCAGAAGTTCCCCTTCCTCACTCTAGTCCAGCTCACCTGATATCCCACCACCACCTAGACCTGAGAGTGTGTGTGTGTGTGTGTGTGTGTGTGCTTGCACCTTTGCCATCTGCTTCTCCAAGTTGTGACCCTGTCATACATTCCCTTGGCCAGAAAGAACGAACAGGAAGCAGTCTGCACCGCTCTTCTGTTTACCTGCATTTCCAATTCTCGGGCCTTTTTCTCCATCTGAGCTTTTATTTCGGCATTCCGACAGGTTATGTTGACTGCCTCTTGCCTGATCAACTGATCGGACAGCGCTGGGTGGAAGGAGACGTCAAGCAAGCATTTCTGGACACCAGAAGGCAACAGAAGAGAAAGAAATAAGGGTGGGACCGGGGGAGCAGAAATGACCAAGGACATAAAACCAAATAAACAAGGCAGGAAATGAAATGGCTGCAGCCCACAAAAACTGCAGAAACTTCTTGTCCTGCCTTCAGGTGCTTTGCAGAATAAGTTGACCCCCTCTTCTCTGTGGCAGTCACACACACACCCCCAAACATTGCAAGACTGCTATCGTGTCAAACCCAGTCCTTCTTTTCATTAAACTAGACAGACCTAATTCCTGCAACCTTTCTTTGTATGTTTTAGCCTCCACCTCATCTGAGGGATGGGGTGGTGGAGGTAGCTGTGATTGTTTATTTCATTTATTTAGTTATTTCCTATTTAAACGTGTCATTCTTCTCTTAGCTTCCAACAAGGTTTGTAAAAGCCCAAATGAAGCGGGAAGAATACATGTCCAATATTTGAGGGGCTGCCCCAGAGAAGAGGAGGAAGGGGTCAAGCTGTTTTCCACAGCACCTTGAAGGCCAGACAAGGAAGAATGGATGGAAACTGAACAAGGAGAGATTTTTCAACCTGGAAATAAGGAGGAATTTTCTGACAGTGGGGACAATCAACCCATGGAACAGAAGTTGCCCTTGGAAGTTGTGGGAGCTTCATCACCTGAGACTTTGAAGAAGAGACTGGACTGCCATCTGTCAGAAATGGTGTAGGGTCTCCTGCTTGGGTGGGCGGAGGGGTTGGACTAGATGACCTATAAGGTCCCTTCCAAATCTATTATTCTGTATTTAATGGAATAGAAGTTGCCCTCGGAAGCTGTGGGAGCTTCATCGCTGGAGGCTTTCAGGAAGAGACTGGACTGCCATTTGTAAAAAAATGATGTAAGGTCTCCTGTTTGGGCGGGGGGTTGGACTAGAGGACCTCCAAGGTCCCTTCCAATTTCCTGACAGGGAGAACAATCAACCCATGCAACAGAAGTTGCCCTCGGAAGTTGTGGGAGCTTCATCCCTGGAGGCTTTCAAGAAGAGACTGGACTGCCATCTGTCAAAAATGGTGTTGGGTGGCGGGGTGGTGGTGGTGGACTAAATGACCTACAAGGTCCCTTCCAACTCTGTTAATCTGTATCTGCTCATTTTTAGGCCGACTTGATGGCCAAGTCCCTTTGGACATGGCCCTGAGCCCACGGAGCTGGTTGGGAGGGGTGGGGGTGTGGTGGGGCAGGTTAGTTGTAATACCTTATTTAAACATGCTCAGAGTTTACCTTCCCTGGCAGGACAGTCCCCACGCAGGGAATGATGATGATGGGAGAATCTTCGGGCACGAGGAACTGGAAGGACGTGGGTCCGACTGGAGCGATTTCCCCCTCGCCGATCCGGGGCATGGTGTGAGTGAAGTGGCTGATTCTCTCGTGGGGGTTGATGATGAAGAGGGTGGCAGCCGAGACGTCGTCCAGAGCCGTGGCTGGAAACTGGACGAAAGAGTGGGAAAGGACAAGGGGCGGATGGACGCCGACAGCCTTGCAGGACAGCTTGAACTCCCTGGAATGGGAAACGGGACCGAAAGGTTTCAGGGTCGGCGTGGGGTTCTTTTTGAAGAAGCGGCGTGACAAAGTTGGCAGTTTGTCGCCCGTCAAACAAACCAGCAAACAAAATGGAGAGGGAAATCCCCCACCGCTTCGTGGCTTCGAAGAACCATGATGGCATAATGGGTTAGAATGCGGTAGGCACGCCCAAGCCACACCACGCCCACCATGCCACACCCACAGAACCGGTAATAAAAAAAAACTTGAATCCCACCACCGTTACAGAGGTCTGTAAAGCACTGTGAAGCGGTATATAAGTCTAAAGGCTATTGCTATCTGCAGAGCCCAGGGGTAGAATTGGATTTAAACAAAGAGGTCTCCATGTTGCTTTTAAGAGAAAAAGGAAACTCCCTTGGAGGCCAGGAAAGTTTAAACCCAGTAATAAAGTGATATAAAAGCAGCAAACATTCTAAAGGTTGGATCGACTCATACAAAACTTCTTAACACAAGTCAAGGAATTATCTGGCAGGTATTATTTGCAGTTTTGGTTAGTTTTTCATATTTGTTTATTTGGCTTTAGCATAAGCAAACCTAGCCTCTGGATGTGGATTATGGTTCCACCTTTTAGAAAAATCTAGAAAACAGATTACTTTGCAGATGTCATGTGAGATCAGCTTTATGTCCAGCCTAGTCTTATTGCTTTCTAGAGTTCCCAACACTCCCAGCCAAGCTTGGGAGCTGTAGTCAAACCACCTAGATTCCGAAAATACCCTTGTTCAGCACAATGTGCAATTTCGGTATTCCTTTATAGAGGACTTGGGAGTCTCTCGCTGGCAAATGTTTTTCATCATTATTTTAAATATTATTCCCTGAATAAAGCAGCATCATCACTTTTGAAAAAAACGATGACAGTAATTGGCAGTTATTTGGGGCTGTTCTCAGTTTGTTTCCCCACGTTTTAACACTGTTTTGTCTTCTTCTGTCTGCGGAGTGATTAGTGGCTTGAAGGGGTTGTTTTAAAAAAACAACAACCAGGAATTATCTACAAACAGAAAATACATCCCCTATTTGGATGTTATCCCTGTCAGGATTCTGGCAGTTACTCCCCAATTAAATCATGAGTCTCTAGCCAAACTTCCAAAACTTCAAAAGGATTTATTGGGAGTTAACATGTCAGGCACTGCCTGGGTGCAGCTGACTCAGACACAATAATTCATTGTCACCCTCGACCCTGGTTTTCCCCCACCCTCTGAGTGTATCGTAATTCATATTCTCCAATGGGACACCTCCATAGCCAAGAGTCATCAATCATGTTCTCCAGTTAGAATTTTGCGCGGCAGAAACTTCAGTCACCTAGTTACTATCTTTGAAAACATTTATGGAATGCATTTTTGGTTTGCAAGCTGCCGCACTGATCTTTCAAACCCCTTTTCCCCCTCCTACTGATTATCTGACTGGGTTGCCTTTGTGCCACGCCCCGGGGTCATCACAAACTCACTGAACAGATTTTTCACTTAGCAACACACATTTCTGGCTCAGTTGCGGTCGTAAGTGAAGAACTACCTGTAGACCAATAAGAACGACTTGTAAATATCATGAGACTTGAGCCACTGAAAATTGGAAACCTGTTGTTCTCTTTAAAAGCTCTGAACCCAGGTTAACAAAAAGTGCTGCTGTTTGAACAAAATTATAGTCAAATGACTGATTAATAGTGATACTAGGGTATTCAATTTCTGATTGATAATATGAGTTATTATGCAATGTAACTGCAATTGAGACTATGAAATCGATGCACAAAAAATTTGTAAACCAACCGACACACTGTTTGTATATTTATGAAAGAAAGTTGGATGTTTTTATGTTTTGTTTGTTTTTGTTTGTCTTTAAAAACCAATAAAAACTTGTTTTAAAAAAAAAGTGCTGCTGTTTGCATCGTGTTCAAATAAATAAGCATCGGATGGAAGGGCAGGAAATGATGCCAGAGGTCATCTAACCCAATCCCTGACCCAGGGCCAGAACCTAAATATGGAGTCCTCCTGTTCTAGCTGGGGCTAGCTGAACCTCCAGTGGACCTTGCTCCGATTCAGTGTCTCCCCAAAATCTTTTTTTGCCCAACGGCATCGTGGAATTGGCAACGGAAACAGACTCCCCCCCCCCCGCATACCTGTTGATCTCCGTCTTACAAATGAGTTCAAAATTGTACACTTTCGCCCTCTTGGCTTTGAAGATGACATCCAGGGTCAAGCTTTCCAGAGGCAGGAGCACCCCAAATCCATCATTGGGCTGAACTTCGACAAACTTTCCAGAATCAAGAGGAAAAAATGACCAAGGAAAAGTATTAGAAAATGGACGATTGTTATTGTCGTTATTGTTATTTTTAAATGAAAAGGGGTGTCCTATTGCTTCTAAGGTATAAATGGCAGGTATTTTACCCTTATTGTTTGTTTTAAACTTGGTTCTCAGCATTCTTCTACATTTAGTGAGATCGCAAAGCGAAAAAGCAAACACTTTGAATACTGTATTGACTATGGATGTCTGCTGCCCCCCTCCGATTCTAAATAAGCCAAGTTACTAGTCCTCATGGCTCTGACAATAGATATGCTTTAAAGCTCCTTTCCAGGAGAAGTTTAAAACCTCAGAAATTATGATGGAATCACATTAAGAGACCTGACAGACATTTACCAGCTTGCCCAGGGTACAAAAAAAAATGAAGATGTTGCCATTTCCCGATGCAGATTTCGTTCGAAGCAGGACACAAACCAGAATATCTCCATCATAAACAGCTGAGCGTAATTCTCACCCGGGCTGCAAATTTCCAAGGGAGGCCAACTTGGGACAAAAAGCAAGCAGATCTTTTATTTATACCTTCGGCAGCCCGACGAAACCAAACTCCTGGGGCAGAATCGCTTTGTTGGTGACGGTGACGGTTGTCCGGACAGCTTCGTAAATGGAGCAGTATCCAAAATCCACGTCGCTTGGGTTGATCTCCAGATCCGAGGTGGTCAGGATGGCGTGCATGCTGAATTCAACCGGCTTGCTCTAAAAAAACACGGAAAATGAAGCCGGACACCCACGTGATCAGTATATTATATATTACATTTGAACGGAGGGTCAAAGAATCCAGGTTGGTGACCTGGGGTTTGGTCTTATAGAGCGAAACAAGCCAAAGATTGGCCAGGCTGACCTGATCAGAAACAATGATAATCAAGGGAGCTTCCAGAACTCGCGTCCTCGCATCGAAGTACTTCTTGGCATCTTTGGAAAGGGCGAGTCTGGAAAAGAAGAGAAAGGAGGGGTGGGTTGGGGTCCAGGCTAAAGCAGGGTTGGGTAAATCTGGCCCCTTTAATGACCTGTGGAGTTCAACTCTCTCAGCCACCCATGCATGACATGACAGCGGTATTCCAGTATTTGAGGGGCTGCCCCAAAGAAGAGGGAGTCAAGCTGTACTCCAAAGCACCTGAGAAGGCAGGATAAGAAGCAATGGATGGGAACTAAACGAGGAGAGAAGCAACCTGAAATGAAGGAGAAACTTCCTAAGAGGGAGGACAATCAACCAGTGGAATAATTTCGCCTTCAGAAATCGTGGGCGCTCCATCACTGAAGGTTTTTAAGAAGAGACTGGACTGAAATGGGATAGATTCTCCTGCTTGAGAAGGGGGCTCGACTAGAAGACCTCCGAAGGTCCCTTCCACCTCTACTCTATTCTAAGAACCTTACTGCTAGTTTGAGCTGCTGGATAAAGCTCTAAAGAGCAAACGTACCATTTGGATGAATATTCAATGACACATTTTTCAGCTAAAGGAATGGAGAAGTTTTGTTTTCGAGCCTATCTGTATTGAGAATTTAAGGAAAACCTATTTCTAGATGCTAGAAAATGCTTAGTTCTTTCAGCCAATAGAGGAATTTTTGCAGGACCTTTGCAAACTGTGCTGTAAAACCCAGACACTTATCTTTTTGGGTTCCAATGACATGTAGTTATAATGTATTCCACCTGGTACTCACAAAAAGCAAGGCTGAATCCCACATTGTGCTTTGATCTGAGCCCATCCAAAAGGATTTGAATATCCTATAGCCTCCCACTTGAGGAATTAAGGGAACTAGCAATCCTGGTTTATTCAATACCCCACAGCCAAGGAGGGCTTAGTGACAGAAAGGTGGGCAGCACGTCCCTTGAATAAATAGAAGTAAAGAAATACAAGGAAGGGCAGAACCCTCCATTTTACATCTTGCAAATAATTCGGGGTTATGTATTTTCAGGTTAATCCTTCGCATCCAAACAACCACGATATGTGAGAATAATTTTCTCCTTTTTTTTTTTGTAGCACAAATTATTAGTCTGATCGAGTGGCAAAGCAGATTTTTTTTTTTTTAAACCTCAATTCTGCATGGGGATTTCGAGACAATACTTTCACTGCTTTTCACTGTCAGGAAATCCTTCTGTCAGCTCGTGATATTAATTGGAAGATAAGCCAACGCTGTATATTTACTGGTTTAAAAAAAAAAAAAAAACCAAGAGATTGCTCTGTTTTCAGGACAGTAACTCTTGGCTATAAATAGAACTTAAAACTTGCACACTACACAATTTCAGCTTCCGAGGTCCCAGCTGTAGTTAGCTAAGGCACCCATCTTGGGCAATCTGTTCCTTTTGACGTTGATGTGAATTAATTCACAGCAATTCTGAGTCACTCTCGGTGGGAGCGCCGTGCCACACGGATGGAGCCGTGCAGGGCTCCCCAATGTCCTGGCATCTCCACTCACCCCTCAACTGGTCCTCACTCAAGTGGAGAGGAAAAGATGGGCTGCTCAAATCCACATGGCCTCTAACTGCCCCTCCCTGAATGGAAGTGAAACTAAAGGAGAGTTGCACTTAGATAGATAGAATTCTTTTTATTGGCCAAGTGGGATTGGACACACAAGGAATTTGTCTTTGGTGAAAATGCTGTCAGTGTCCATAAAAAAAAAAGGTACATTCGTAAAGAGTCAAGTATCATAAGGTGCAGCACTTAATAATAGTCATAGGGTACAAGAAGCCATTAAATCATACTAGGAAACAGTCAATAAAAATCATAAGGATGCAAGAGACAAAGTTATAGTCACAAGTGGGAGGGGATGGGCGATAAGGAATGGTGAGAAGATTAATAGTAATAGTAGTGCAGACTTTGTGAATAGTTGGACAGTGTTGAGGGAACTATTTGTTTAGCAGAGTGATGACGTTGGGGGAAAAAACCATCACTGTGTCTAGTTGTTCTGGTGTGCAGGGCTCTATAGCGTTGTTTTGAGGGAAGGAGTTGAAACAGTTTATGTCTGGGATGTGAGGGGTCTGTAAATATTTTCACAGCCCTCTTTTAATAAACTATATACTATATATATTAAAATATATAATATAACCTATATATTATTACTTATATACAGGTAATCCTCGGCTTATGCCCACAACTGAGCCTGAAATGTCTCTTGCTAAGTGAGGCAGCTGTTAAAAGGAAAGAGTGAGGAATCCCTTGGGTTCATCAAGTTAAAACCTTGACACTCTTTTTAGCCTTCCTGTGGCATTGCAACTCCAGGCCTCCCAAATGGGTGACGAAAGAAGTCGGGTTTGGAACCCAGGCCCTCCTCAAAGAGAGTGGTGGCTGAGAAAGAAACGCATCGGGGAAATGAAAGCGGGACGAAGCGAAAGGAAGCCGCGCATCCCTTACCTTGGCAGGAATTTCAGCTGAACGTTGAAGGAAGACTGGGCCTGGATGTACCCCGTTTTGGGCAGCAGCTCCACATAGCTAGCCAGCTCCTTGCAAACTTCGAACTTCAGGCGCAAGGCGCTGGTCGCTCTGGAGAGAGAAAGGCAAGAGAGCGGAGCGCACCAAATTTATCTTTTACTAAGTCAGACATTTGTTTGGTGAATTCTGCTCCACTTTACGGCTTGACAAATATTTGTCACGGTTTTTTTTTTGTAAGCTGACTTTTGGAGATCACATTTTCATTCTCTTCCAACTGTGAGAAACACCTTAAAGTCTTAGTAAGGAAATGAGAATGTGCGTGGCTTCCAAGAGACGTTGTTAAACACACACACACACACATACACACACACACAGAGGAAACAAAGGAGAAGAGGAAAACCTAGCGCACATTTTTAAAAAGCCGATCCTATTTGCTCGCATTCAAAATAGAACGTTAGAACGGCGAGGAAATTAAAAATAGCAAGGCTCAGAACATCTTGCCAGCTGAAGCTGCGGAATGAAAGAAAGGTGGAAATTAGTGCGTGTCAGCAACGCTTTTTGGCAAAAAGCGAACACTGCGCACACGGGATCTGTTTCTTCGGAAACCCAGCACCCCTGTTTGTTTGTAACTTCCTTGTGGGGTCTGTTAAAATGACGCTTCTTTCAAGACATTACACGCCTGTCGTTCAAATAATTTTTTTAAAAAAAAAAAAATTGGCATAGTTATCAGGATGGAAATATATTTGAAAACTGCTCACCGGCTCTGAACCACGATGGAGTCCTGGTAAAGTCGATCATACATGCAGATCTTCAGGTCGATGGTGGGATTGCACACCGAGACGGGCACGTCCATGGCGACGGCAATGACCCCAATCTGCAACTGAAGGCGAATCCATGCAACACTCAGTGCCCAGCCGAGGTGCCCACTCGTCCTTCAGTGAATCTGGCTTCCCACTGACTTTAGGTTGCAAAAGGGGTTCACACGACCTCCTCTCCTCTCCTCTACTCTATATACACTGAGAGCATTTGCACCAAGACCAATCCCTTGTGTGTCCAGTCACACTTCGCCAATAAAGAATTCTATTCTATTCTATTCTATTCTATTCTATTCTATTCTATTCTATTCTGTTCTGTTCTGTTCTGTTCTGTTCTGTTCTGTTCTATTCTATTATTCTATTCTATTTCTATTTCTATTTCTATTTCTATTTCTATTTCTATTTCTATTCTATTCTATTCTATTCTATTCTATTCTATTTACACTGAGAGCATTTGCACCAAAGACAAATTCCTTGTGAGTCCAATCACACTTGGCCAATAAAGAATTTTATTCTATTCTATTCTATTCTATTCTATTCTATTCTATTCTATTCTATTCTATTCTATTCTATTCTATTCTATTCTATTCTATTCTATTCTGTTATGTTCTGTTCTATTGCTATTGCTATTGCTATTTGAGTTCATTTGTTTGTCTCTGGGTGCCAGAAAGAGAACCAAGAAACCATGATAGGAATTTTTTTTACCCATCCAGAAGGAAGAATATTTATTTAATTTATTAAGAGGATGAGAATTTGCGTCTCCCACTTTGATTGGAAACGACATTCAGATTTCATTTTTTGTAATACCCGGGCTGGGAGCAGAGCAAAGGAAGGAAGAGCAAAGGGTCATGTCACTGTCATTGTGCAGCACACCGTGACACAAAGACCCTTGCTGGCTCCGTTCTGAATGTATCTGCAGCAGGGGAAGGGGAGAGAAATGAATCCCACCACTCACTGGTTTGCAATCTGGGTTCTCAAAGATGATCTCAAAATCAGCCTGGACGGTCCCCGGAACTACAGGTGTGAAAATAATCTGAAGTTTGACCGAGCTGAAGGGCACGATGTCGCCCTCGGTTACCTGCAGGTAAGCAAAAGGAAACAAAGAATCAAAGATGGTTTCTTTGGAAATTAAGCATAGTTGGCTCAGGAATTCTGGGAGTTGAAGTCCACAAGTTATAAAGTGATATAGTTCCTCACTCCTGCCCTATACCATCCCAGACAAATGGTTGTCCTATCTCTTCTTGAAAAGCTCCAGTGTTGGGGCACCCACAACTTCTGGAGGTAAGCTGTTCCATCGATTAATCGTTCTCACTGTCAGGAAATCTCTGAGTAGTGCGGTGGCCTAGAGGTGGAGCTCTCGCCTCACAATCAGGAGGCTGTGAGTTTGGTCCTAGGTAGAGGCAGATATTTCTCTCTCTGGGCACAATGAGAATGTATCTGCCGAATATAACTCAGCACTGGTGACAGGGAAGGGCTTCCGGCCAGTAAACACTCAGCTCCATTCAGTTGCCATTCAAATTTGGGGGGTCCATGGTGGAATGGAAATGAGTGGTGCGGTGGCCTAGAGGTGGAGCTCTCGCCTCACAATCAGGAGGCTGTGAGTTTGATCCTAGGTAGAGGCAGCTATTTCTCTCTCTGGGAACAATCAGAATGTATCTGCTGAATTAAAAAAAAACTTCACACCGGCGAAGGAAAGGCATCCGGCCAGTAAACACTCATCTCCATTCAGTGGCCCAGACTCTACCCCACAAGGAATTATGGGGTCATAAAAAGGAGATGATGATGATGATGGTCAGAAAATCTCTCCTTCATTCTAGGCTGGATCTCTCTTTGATAGACCACTCTGGCGACTGCCCACTCGGGAATCACACAACCTGGATCCATCCGCGAATGCCACCTTAAGATCGAAGAAGTCCTCCGTGGCTGTGTTACCTTGCCCAACTTTAGTTCACAGAAGTCTTCTGGGGGGTCATCCACGGAGCTGACACCTGGAGAATGCGGTGAGATTTCTCCAGCAAGGTCCATCTCCGCTGCCGCCTGTGGCTCTTGAAAAAGGAAAATGGAGGAGAATCAAGAGACGTTATATCCACTGCCTATCATAAAAACCTTGCGTGGCCCAAATGATCTATACAGTTATTTATTTTAATAGATATGCATGCAGATCGTAACTTACAACAGTTCATTTAGTGACTGTGTCAGCTAAAAAGATACTCCTTTGGTCTTTTTAGCTGCCAGAAAAAGGGAGTTGGGGGGGAAACAAGGCATGCTTGAAATGCCTAGATGATCACCTTGGTAGCCCAAAGTCGTCGGAGCGTAAGAAGGTTATTGGAGAGCATGACGGGTGATTCTTGGAGAGGGATGTGTCCCATTGGAGAAGTCACATCCAGGGGGTGGGGGGAAAACCAGGGTCAAAGGGGAAATGTATGATGTAATTTAGTACCAGCTGCACCCAGCCACGCGCCAAAATGGCAATTTGTAATAAACCAATTTACTTTTTCTGAGATGCGGCTGGAGACTTTTGATTTGAATGAGGGTGGATCTGTTGGAGCCCTGACATACTGTTCAAAGTCACAACAGCATTGGAAAAAGTGACCTCGGGCCACTTAATGACCGTTGCAGCGCCCCCGTGGTCACATGATCAAAATTCAGATGCTTGGCCATGGACTCCTATTTATGACAGTTGCAGTGTCCTGGGGTCATGTGATCCCCTGGTGTGACCTTGCGTGAAGCCCACGGGAAAGCCAGAGCCACTTAGCAACCTTGTGTGGCTAACCTAACAACCGCAGTGGTTCACTTACCACGTGTAGCAAGGCAGGTCGCAAAATGGGACAAAACCTACTCAACGAATGTCTGCGGAAGAAACTTTAGGCTCAGCTGTGGCCGTAAGTTGAGGATTAGCTGGGTAGAGGCTGCTCGGCTGAAACTCTGGGTGGTGCAGCCCAAAAGCTAACAACGATCGTCGTGTTTGATATAAAAACAATCTCTTTTCAAGTCAAGTGGGGCTGAAAGTGGGTAGGAAAGAAGGGAGCTGGGTTACTCCTCTCCTCCTCCAGCCCCCTGATCCTAAGAATGGCTCCTTCGGGGGCATCAGAGACGTCTTAGGATCCGTCCTTCGCCATCGTGATCTGTCCAGAGTTCTGAAAGTTTAGCTGTCAGCTAATAAAACATTTCTATGGTCTTTTTTAGAGTGGCCAACAAGCGCCCAGAGAAATCCCTGCAATTTTCTCGGCAAGTTTTTTTCAGAAATGCTTTGCCCATTGCCTCCTTCCCGGAGCCGTGACAAGAGTGACTGGCCTAAGGCAGGACTAGAACTCGGGGCCTTTGGGATTTCTAGCCTGATGCTTTAACCAGTGCAGTTTGGAAATGAAGGAAAGTAAGCCCCCTACCATTCAAGGTGGTCACGGTGGTGTCGCTGCGTAGTTTCTCCAGCGGGGCAGTGTCGTGGATAACTTCTTCAGAGCGGGACAGAGACAAGGCGTCACTTCCCGTATGGTAGCTGCCTTTTTCCGTGCTGAATAATACACCGGTAGCAGTGTGGACCTAATATGGGAAGGACGAGAAGCTTCGTTGAAAACAGTCCCCATTCCAATTATTTACCCAGGTTGGAGGCTGTGCACCTCCAGGCTGGATTGGCACGTCCCGTTGTGATGGGAGAAGGTGGTTGCTTGAACTGAGCATCAGCCAAACATTTCGCATCGCAGAATGGTGGGGGCTTGTCACACACAAAAAAACTCTAGCCCAAAATATCCCCTTACCTTGGTGACGTTTGCTCAAGTGGTTAGGAAATGGCACACGGCCAAAAATGAGATGGGGGAAAATATATACGTATATAGAATTCTGCTCATAAGCTGTACCAAGCCATCCCTTAATTATTTATAGTTTGTTAAGAAGCCACAAGGGCTTGGATGTGCAAATAGTGCTAAGCTAAATCCAACAAACTAGATTATGGCTGAGCCTGCTGCATTAACCAAGCAAAAAAAAGAAAGAAAACTGCATGGACTGAAGGAGAGGAAGAATAAATGTAAAATTTGGGATTTCCACATCACTTCAAACTTGGAGGGGGGAGCATCTTCTCTTACTGCCTAGAGATTCTGGAATCTTACAAAGAAACAGCAGCGAAACTTTTTTGCTTCTTCTAATTCCAGAATCACAAAAGTTAACGGCCACCCAAAGTCCTCCAAGCTCAGGAAATCCCAAAATGCATCTGATTGTGTTTGATTTTTCTTTGCTGTGAAAATGGATGTGATCCTTCAAACGGCCGCACAAGCTTTCCCACCACGCCATGAAACTTTAATTCGCTTCCCCCAAATGTTCAGTGTAAGAAAAAAAAAAGGTTTAACAGAACACTTTAAAATCTTACACTTTTGCTTCTGTTAAAAACCTTGCTCCAGACCAAGGCTTCTCAATTTTGGTGATTTTTAAGGTGGGTGGACTTCAACTCCCCGAATTCCCCAGCCAGCACACGGAAGTCCACCAATTTTAAAAGTCACCAAGGAACAAAGAGAAAACAAACAACAAAATAATCAAGACATGAAAAGAGAAACGTTTGTATTTTGACTTTTTGATCAAAATGGAGTCTTGTCTTTTAAACTTTTTTGGAAGAGAATAAAAATTACGTTTAAAAAAGAAGTCACCAAGGTTGAGAAACAGTGCTCCAGATCATTTTTTTCACTTGAGTCCAAAATCCAGGAAAGAGACCTCCTCGGAAAAATCTGTTTTCACTATTTTTATTCTAAATTATTTTCGTTCTTTCTCTTCCCACCGATCCCTTTCGGCTTCACTGCAAGCCTCTGGGTGGGCGATGCCCCACTTAAGGAGCTGAGAATGGCACCAAAATATGACATTAAAGACAGTTTTATTTAGTTGGGAGCAAAGTTGCAAGGACTAACTCTTTGGAAAGAGCTCCCAAGCAGGCAGAAAGGACCTTGAAACTGGTCCTTTCGAGATGTGGGGGAAAGGGAAAAAGGACTATTAACTGGCTATTTTTAGAATGGCTGATGAACGGAAAAAGTTAATGCAGATTTACCGGCTTCTCGGTGGAAGGCGTTGGAACTGCCGCCCACGGAGCCTCGGTGCCACCTAATTTTCGGAGATGGAACCGTGTGCCCAGGGCCCCGTCATTCGTCAAGGTGATGGTGCGTGAAATGGTTTCCCCGACCACATGCATGCCAAAATCAATGAGCTCTTTATCTAGGGACAGCTGGGAAAAAAAGAGAAAGTTTCTGCGTCTCTACAGAAAAATCCTCGAGTTACAACCGTTTCGTTCAGCAGCTATTAAACGTTACCACGGCAGTGAGAAAAGTGACTCATAACCAACCGGTCCTCGCACTTACGGCGTGAGGTCCTGTGATCAAAACCGGGGCATTTGGATAGAGAGATATGTATTTATGATGGGGGCGGCCACCATTTGCAACTTTCCCAGCTGACTTCTGACTAGTTGTTCCACCTCAGGCCAGTCTACCTCGCAGGGTTGTTGTGGGTTAAAAACTGGAAGAGATAGGCTATGGATCTCACCCTGAGTCCCTGGAGGAAAGGCTAGATAAAAATTTAACAAAAGAAATAAAATAACACGGAGAGATAATAACACAGAGAGATAAGCAAGCCTCTGCCCAATTTCTGTGTTCAGTATTCGGTATTCTTTCGCTTGCCTTCATTTTTAAAAAAAACATTAAAAAGGCATTTCCTTTCATGTGTGAAAAAGGATTTAAACATTTGTGGTTTTACTTAGTGTGATGCCTGCCATCCAAATCAAATAATGTATCCTTACATTATTTGTGTCATTGCACAGCAGCCTCCTCTCCAAATATACAGGTCTGCCTACAGAGTAAATGAACTGTGGATTTATCTGAAGAAAAATAGTGTGTAATTTATTTACTGAAATGCTGTTAGGCTACTGTTCATTTGAATTCTCCCAGACCTCTTCCTGCTTCTCCTCTTTTCCTGATAATATTTTGTTAGAAATTCTGTTTATAGATAGCGGCACCACACAGAGCAAACAAAGAGTACAGTCACCATGTGTTTTACTGTTCATCTATGTACTGTAACTGTAACAGGAAACAGGAAAGTCTACCTACAGCAAAAAAGGACAGAGTATATATCATAGATCCAAACTTGTAAACACTGCCATCTACTGGCTAAATACTACTGTAGTTGTTGCATAAAAATACATTCCAACATTGAATTCCAATGTATTTTTCCCTCTTTGCTCTGGTATATAGTATACCAAAGCAAGATAGAATTTTCCTCTCTGATCCTAAGGCAAAATCTGGACTTACCACGCACTTTTTGGTCGAACACTTCAGGGGAATGGAAAAGGATCCAATTTGGGATAAAAAAGTGACTTCTCCTTTAAGATCTTCGTTTATCTGAAAGAAAACAAGCAGATATCTTCATCAGCCCATTAAACATCTGAAGGACTTGAGAAATTCATCTCATAAACCACAAATCGTTTCTCTTCCTGTGTACAAAGAGTCCTCAACTTATGACCACAAATGAGCCCAAGAAATTCTCCCCTCCCACTTTCCCAGGCTCAAAGTAGCCCTTTCTGCTAAGAGGCTGAACTTCTGAAATCATTTAACAACAACAAAAATGGTGAAGGTTGGAAAATGTTTCTCTGCACCTGAAAGACTGGAGTTAAAGAAAATAAGCAACACTGGGCCAAAATGAATAAACCAGGGGGTCTTCAAACTTGGCAGCTTTAAGACTTGTGGGACTTCCAACTCCCAGAATTCCTCCTCCAGTCAGGTTAGCTCAGGAATTCTGGGAGTTGAAGTCCCACAAGTCTTAAAGCTTGCCAAGTTTGAAGACCCTTGGAATAAACTGTCTCTTGGTTGTCTCCTCTTTCCACAAATAAGGCTTTTCAAAAACCTTGAATTCGAAGGCCAGGGCGGTTGCATAGCAGAACAATGGAGATTCGTGGCTTCAATCCCCCAAGCGTGACTCGGCCTTTGCAGCTCCTGCGAAATTTCCAAAAGGTTGCCGGTTTTAATCAGGCGGAGTGGACACACGTCTCTTACCATAGGTTTAAAGATCACCCCAACTTCATAAGACATTCCTGAAGACATCGGGCCCGGGGGATCAAAGCTGCGAGGGAAAAGAAAAGAGAGAGAACCGGATCGTGGCAGCATTTCTAATGAAAGCAGGGGGAAAAATCCAGCCATACAATCCTCAAACCCTGGTTGAATGAGTAACATATACTGACTTACAGCACAGTGAAAAAATCTTTCAGATGTTCGCTGACGCCATCCAGCTTAAGGTAGTTGATACTGTAGAAGGCATTGATCAAAGTCACTTTCTTTTTATAGGTTTTTCCAACATCGAAGTCCTGGAAATATTTGTTTTTAAGGATGAGATTAGCTTTATTTTTTTTTATTTTATTTAGAAAAAGTGCAATGAAGAATGTCACGGAAAGCAGGGTGGTTTGATCAGTGCAACACAATTGCTAAACTGGAGAGCATTCGATTTGATGGAATGCATTTATTTTGGGTCAGAGGTAAGATTGCAACATTTAATCAATTAAATACTTTTAAATTACTTTCCGATTGGCTTTTTAAAAATGTTCTTCTAATTAAATGGGCAACAGGCTCTTCAGTTTTTTTTCTAAATTTCTTTAAAAAATGAATAATCAGAGTTAAAACCAGCATTTCCTCTTTTTTCCATTCTGGAGAAATGCCTAACACAAAAGCAAATAATCCCAACTGTATTTTAATATGTTATGAATTTTAAAAATGTTTTAATCAATGTACAGCACACCTGCAGTATAAGAATCTGGTGTATTCCATTTTTTTAAAAAACATATTTTAAAACAATGGCAGATTTGTACATTTGAGCATACTGGCTACATACCAGCTTCTTTAATGGATGAAGGCATTTAAGGATGATGAAGGTAGGTAGATAGTTTCCAAATGTGTATTAAGAAAATCTGAATTACCAACAATATGCTGGCTGGGGAATTGAGGAATTGATCCTTACATACAGAGAGGGCATCTAAGTTAGCAAAGGCTAAGTTATAGTGTCGGATTAAACCTCTTTAAAATGCTCACGTTGTTGTCATCGCAATCATAACATTTTAATTTGGCCAAGAAAGGCAATTCCTCTTCTCACAAACTGACAACACATTCAGTGTAAATCAATCTGTGGAATCACGAATTCATTTCCTAGCTTGGCACAATGGGACCAAACCATCAACTAATCCAACGGTTTGGGTTAGCACACCACAAGAAGAAAAAAGAACCAGACCTAGCCCACATTCAAACAACCCAAACTTCGTCCTACGCCGTGAACGCGGCTGATCGAGTCATAGCTCACCTTGAAATGAATGAGGCTCGGTTTGCTGTAAAAAGGACACCCTTTGAACTCACGCCCACAAACGCGGTGTTTGCGAATGACTCCAGCATGTAGCTTCTCCAAGTTCCTGGCAAAAATGTCCTTTTCAAATTTCGACACGCCGAGCGGTTTGGAATCAATTTTGTCATCCAGCACCTGAGAAATAGGCAACGCTGGCTTCAAAAGGACTTATAATAAAATAAAGCAGCCTGATAAAGGAAACATTTCAAGAGTGTCAGTAGCGCAGCGGTTAGAGTGCAGTACTGCAGGGCTCCTTCTGCTGACAGCCGGCTGCCTGCAATTTGGCAGATCAAATCTCACCAGGCAAACCCACTTGGTAGAATGGAACTGGTGCTCAACCCTACGAGAAAAGACAGAAAGATGGATCTGTACCTGCAATGGGTTATATTCTTGGTCCCAGATCCCCACAAATTCAGGCTCTGCGAGAATATCATCCGCGTTTTCCTGTTCGCCTTCGGTTGTGCTTTCGGGGATGAAGTCGCAAGAGGCGTTAAAACTTTTGTCGTCCAGCGAGGGGGAAATCGACGGGCTGCGCCAAGGTTTCTGCCGTGGAAGAGAGTGGTGAAAAGTCAAAGGGTGATTGGTCCAGGTGAATGAGTCACAAAATCTTGGAAACATTACGAGAGAAAAAAAAAAAACATACATCAAATTCGTCATCAACTCCCAGAAACCAACAATGCCAAATTCGGTTAATTTGGGAACAGACCCATCACTACTTCCAAATAAATGGCTTCCTTGCCAAGAACGTTTGCTCAAGAACAAACCGAGATGGAACTAAGTCACTATGTTTCGGCTTACAGGCCAGTATATCTCATCTTTAGTGCTGGGACCTGGAAACCAAGAAACAGCCATGTAGATTCGTCTCATTTAAATCTGCTATTTATGGGGAAAAAAGAAATAAATTTAAGGTACACCTCTCTGCATTGCCTGTCCAAGCTGATGTCTGCAGTGATGAAATGACTGAGGTTCAAATTAGTAGAGTTTCCGTTCTGGGCCATTTCAGAGAACAGAGGTCTCCAAACTTGGCAACTTTAAGACTTGTGGACTTCAACTCCCAGAATTCCTCAGCCAGCTGGCTGAGGAATTCTGGGAGTTGAAGTCCACAAGTCTTAAAGTTGCCACATTTGGGGACCCCTGTCATAGAATCTTACAAGGTGCTAATTGAAGGAAAGGAGTAGAAGGATTTTGATCTAATCCAACAGGACCAGCAGGTCTTACCAACGCCGAGAAGCCCTCCCTACTTTCTCTCACCTGTGGGACAGGTGCCACCTTATCGCTACAGGTTTCCTCAATGTAACGCCACGTTTTCATGCGCCACTTAATGGCGTCGGAGATTTTATCCGGGCCTTTCGATTTCTGGGGACGAGATCGTGCTTTTATTTTCTCCGCCTGGGCTTCTTCGTTCAAAATCCGAGCGACTATTTCGATTTTCCTTGTTTTCTGTTGGTCCAGATACTCCCTGTGGGCGATGCAATGGCGGACAATGGAGACAAAGTGGGGACAGACACCTGGGAAACCACTGACCTCTGAGCCCAAACGGATTAATCTGCTAGTCCTTTTAAAAATACATGTAAGAAGGGAAAGTGTGCACTTTATTTTGTGAACTGCACTCTTATTGCATTTGCAAACATCCTCCCTCGAAACAGAAAGAGCAAACTGAATATTGTATGGTATAGGATTTATTCTATCAATGGTTAAATAATAGAAATGGAAGTTAGAAATAGGGAAACAAAATAAAGATGATGTGTTAAAAGTGATAAGTTAATATGATGACTGTTGAATATTACCATGTTAATATTGTATAATTAATTAGTATAATTAATAGGTGGATATTACTATGTTAAATATGTGGAATTAATATGTAATGAAGGATGTTATACTTTTGATTATTATTTAACAAAGATGCTTGTACCCAGACAACACACAGTTCAACTGAAGATGAAACGATTAAAGTGTATTATAAGAAAGAAAGAAAGAAAGAAAGAAAGAAAGAAAGAAAGAAAGAAAGAAAGAAAGAAGGAAGGAAGGAAGGAAGGAAGGAAGGAAGGAAGGAAGGAAGGAAGGAAGGAAAGAAAGAAAGAAAGAAAGAAAGAAAGAAAGAAAGAAAGAAAGAAAGAAAGAAAGAAAGAAAGAAAGAAAGAAAGGAGATTGTCGAGGTTGCTAACAAAAGAACTCGGATAGCGGCTACTAGCTGGTGAAATTCAGGTCTCCTTTCCCCTGTTGGCAAAATCTCCTGCTAGAATTAACTAAGGATGAAGAATTTCCATGTTTTCAACCAGAAATGACAAGCTATTAGGAAGAGGGGTTAATGATTCTATTTTCCAGATCTACTGCTCTAACTTTAAGGTTAACTTCTGAGCAACATTTTCTGGAATTTGAAAATACCTTAAAAATAATATACAGAAAGTGGGGGGAATCTATCTGCATACATAGTACTTTTAAAATGATACTTCAGCTATTTAAAAAAATGGACATCCTAGCAGAAAATTGCCCTGAAATGTTAGGAAGACTTAATTGAATGGAATTCTTTATTGTCATTGCACGTATATACACAGTACACATACAACGAAATTCACACAACACCCAGAGACCAGACTCAGCATGCACACACACAGGACAATCTCCAATCACCTCCCCACCCGCCAAAATGCCCCGCTTCCTAAAAACACACAAGCATCCACGCAACAGACCAAGTAATTCTGTCCAACAGCTCACTGATGGTAGTCCTTAAGTTCATAATTCTTAATTAATTAATTAATGGCATAGAATTCTAGTCCAAATGTCTTTTTTTTTTTTTTACTTTTTCCCTCCCCTGCGCAACTGACCCTTCACAACTGAGGTCTTACCTGTCAAGGATTTAGGAGGAAATAACCCATAAAGCTGTTAATTTATCAGCACTCCCAACCACCCATCAACATGGCATTTCGGGAAAATTAGCAGCTCACTTTTTCCGCTTTTCAAACTCAATTTGTCGCTTCTGGCAAAAAAATTCCCGAGTCACATTGTGTCCTTCAGCCTGAATTGCTTCCTTTATTTTCTGATCTTGCTCCTCAGCATCAAGTCCAATCAATTTGCTCAGGGTTTGACGGGTTCGGAGGTTTTCCTAGACAAAGAGTATTCAAAAAAATCTTATTAAAATATTAAACCTTCGCTTTTGGATTTGCAGGAAAGCCGTTCATGAGGGCAGAAACCAGCAAGTAACCCACTCCCAGATTTCAATTCGCTTTCAAAAGTTACAGGTGGCCTTCGGCTTACGGCCACAATGGAGCCCAATTTAAGTCGCTAAGCCAGACAGTTGTTAAGTGAACTCTGCCCCATTTTTGCCACCGTGGTTAAGTGAATTGCTGTAGTTAAGTTAGTCACACGGTCATTAAGCGGACCTGGATTCCCCATTGACTTTGCTTGTCAGAAGGTCACAAAAAGGGATCGCATGACTCCGGCACGTTGCAACCGTCCTAAATGTGAGACAGTTGCCAAGTGCCTGAATCCGTGACCACAGGGATGTTGCAATGGTCGTAAGTTCGAAAACCGGTCATAATTCACCAATTTCAGTGCCATCGTAACTTCGGACGGTCATCAAAAGACAGTCTTGCAACTCAAGAACTAACTGTATTTCTTTCTTTTTTTTCTTTCCCCTCCAAAACAAATTCTATCAGTTATATTCAAAGTCCTAACATGGTTTGATGGATCTGGAAACAGACTCAGAAATTTGCCTAAGGCCACTTGTGGTTTAGTCAGGAAAGCCGAGTTAGAATCATGGCTCTGCCCGATCTAAGAAGGAAGCTCCCTTACGACAATGACACTTCAGTTGCTGGACCTCATTCTGAACATTGTTCAGTGTTTTGGCCAACGTGTTCCATTTCCACCCCCCACCCCCCTGCAAAATGTCAGTTGCAAACTACAGAATAGCTAGTGTCAACTCATAAAATATTTCTATGGTCTTTTTAGAGTTGCCAACAGAAAGGGAGGGGGGAGCAGTGCGGCAGCTTGGAAATCGAAAGCGCATTCCATAAATAGTTTTTCAAAGATAGTAACGAGGTGACTGAAGTTTCTGCCGTGCAAAATTCTAACTGGAGAACATGATCGATGGCTCTTGGCTATGCATGTGCCCCATTGGAGAATATGAATTACGATACACCCAGGGGGTATGGGGGGAAACTAGGGTCAAGAGTGACAGTGAATGATGTGTCTCAGACACCCAGGCAATGCTGGACATGTTAACTCCCAATAAATCCTTTTGAAGTTTTGGAAGTTTGGCTTGAGATTCATGATTTAATTGGGGTAACTGCAGGAATCCTGACAGTTAGTGGTGTTGTGTTACCGATACAAATTTATCCAACTCCTTCTTTAAAGGCTAAAAGTTGGGGGGAAACAACTGGGATAGGTTTCTTCCCACATCACTGGAATATAATTGAAACCAGAAGGCCCAATTTTGAAAGCTTTATTGTAAAAGCAGCGGCAGGTTCTCCTTCTCAAGCAGCTAGTCCTCACCCGGTTCGAACTGATGCTGTTCTTCAGTGACAACACCGTTTCCATCCTTTTTTGCAAGTGTTCCTGCTGGGTCACTTCTTCCGCCGATTCCTTCTCACGAACCCTGTTGGAAAAGCACAAAAGAGTCACGCCTGATCTATTTGGGTGAAGGGATTGATGCAAAGCCAGCCGTTTGACTTCACAACTGGGGCAAGGGAGGTCATAAAACGGGGCAAAACCCACTTCACAAACGCCTTGCTTAACAACATAAACTTTGGGGCTCCATTGCGATCGTAAGCCAAGGACTACCCGTACACTGTCCTAACCAAATCACTATTTTGTGGCTCTAAATTACGGTCTGTTTTGGAGCTGAAGATATCTGGAGCCACAGATTGGAGAAGGAAAACCCAAAAAAGTTAATGGACCACCAGACCACTTGTGTTCTTTAAGGAAAAACGGAGGGGGGGGGAAATAAACGACATACTTTCCTAAACTCTCCTTCAGAAACCGGACGGCCTTTGCGTGGTTCCTCTGAGACTCTTCCAGCACGGTGGCCAGGTTTTCTTCATAAGCCATGCTAGCTTCCTGGATTTTTCTACAGAGAGGGAGAGAGGGAGAGGGAGGGAGGGAGGGAGGGAGGGAGGGAGGGAGGGAAGGAGAGAGAGGGAGAGGGAAAGAGAGAGAGAAAAAGCAGGATTCTCATCAAGTCATCCTGTCCAGGGTTCCTGAAATGTTTTTTTTTTCCTGCTTGGGGTATGAAGCTGAAATTTGCCCTCTTCCTCCTCCCTCCCCTCCCCCATTTCTTTTTTACACCATATTTTTTAGACTGTAAGCCAGACTGAAGTCTTTGCTAGTCGTGCAGGAACTTCCTGAGCTTGGGGGGAAAAAAACAGGATGGAGAAACTTTTTTTAAAAAAACCACCAACCCTTTTTCTTGATTTAAAAAGAGCAGGTCCCTATGTGTCATCAAACACATTCCAAGTTTATTTGGGACTTCCAAAAGGTGCTTTTTTTTCCAAAAGGCAAGTGGACTTTCTTGTTTCTTTTTTTACTTTGAAAATGTTTCACTTCTCATCCAGAACTGAAGAAGTTGCTCAGATGAGAAGAGAAACATTTTCAAACAAAACAAAGCCAAGAAAACCCAGTTGCTTTTTGGAAGGGAAAAAAAAAAGAGCGCTTTCGGGACAACCGTGACCTGGATGATTGAGAATCTCCATAGATATTTATTTGGGACTATAACTCCCATCGTGCACAGCCTATGGGCTCCAAGCTGACACACCTGAGCCCCTTCTATCTATGCTCAATATTGTTTTGCAGTCAAAAATCACAACTGCAGAGAAGGAGGCACGGATCCACTTCTGGAAAACAAGAAGTGATTATGGGGAAACTGTAGGCTGAGCTTGAGGGAGGGAGGGGTCAAACGTGTCATTAGTCATGAATCCCTGCGCTCCCACAAGAGATCTAAACCCAGCCCACCTTAAAGTCCTTCTTATTCTTATCTCCTGCTGCTTTCCCTTGGCTGTTAGTAGTTCAGATTCTTGTAGAGAGCTCAATGAGCTTACAATACATCTTTACACCCATTTGAACTGTCTGGATCTCCTGATTTTCTGGTTGCCTTTATGCGAACTCTAGTGGAAAGTTTGAAGCATCCTTAAGAGGGGGTTGAAAGCCAGCCTACCTTTTGGTGTTCTGCCACTTCTGGCTCAAGAGCTGCGCCAACTCATTCTGTTTCTGGAGCCTGTCCTCCGCTTGGTCTCGGCGCTGCTGATCCAGTTCTGCCTCGTCCACTTTGAGCTGCTTGCGAAGTTTGGCGAAATTTCCTTGCTCTATTTCAATCTTCCACATTTCGAACCTTTGCAAAGGGAGGCCCTTATCAGTTTCCAACCTTATCAGTTTCCTTATCAGTTGGTGCCCTCCATCCACATTAAGCTTGGAAGCAGCCTTTGTCGGCCCCAGAACCCTCACCCTTGCATCCCTCGGTGACAAAAATTTGCACTGTTCACCTGGCGTTTAGGGCCCCTACTTAGCTTTAACTGATTCTCAAAACATAGAAGCCAAGTAGCCCCGGGTTAGGCCTTGGATGGAAGACCACAAGGAAATCCCAGGCAGGTTGAGAAACATCAACCCATTTCCAACACAACCAGCCAGGGTTGTGTAGTGGTGAAAGTACTGGGCCTAGGCTATGGAGATATGGGTTCAAGTCTACCCTCATCCAGGGCGGCTTCAAGCTGATTGCTTCCTCTTAGGTTAAAATTCCCTTGCGAGTTTTCATTAGGGGAGGAAAAAAGGGGAGGGGGACACTAAAGTGACAGCTTGAATTCCTAAAGAAAAGTCAGCAATATAGTAACATGGTGCCATCCGAATTGGAGGCCGTGTCCCTCCAATAGTAATAATCTTCTGCGTTTCAAGTCTATCCATTCTTTTACCCATGTAAGTGCAGCTCCCAATCTGGTAATCCAAAACCCCCATCGCTTCTAGATTCCTGTAACATTTTCAGTTTTATTCTGGCATTTTCCCCCTTGCCGAATATCCTTCAAGATTGTTCTATTTAGTTCTTCAAAATTATTTTTTTCTCTCCATCCTTATCAGTATCATTTGGAATAATCATCATCATCATCATCATCATCTAAATTAGTTGCTGCCAATTTGAAAATCTGGAATAACGTTTTGCATATTTATAGACCCATTCCCTTGCTTCCACTTACACATTTTCATTTAAGGCTGCGGTGATTTTGGATTCAAGGCCCTTTTCATTTCCCAGTTCAGTACACAGGCGCCGATGTAATGCCTGCAGGCGGGACACGGCCGCGCTGAGCCATTAAAAGGAGGGGAGGAGGAAGAGGGAAGAGAAAAAGAAAAAGGAAGGAAGGGGAAGGAAATTGGAAAGAATGAATTGTTAAAAGTCAGCACGTCAACAAAGGCGAAACAATCCCGCAGCCCGGAGGAGTTCGGGCCATTGTTTTTCTGAACTTCCAGAGGTTTATAGTAATGGAATGGTGTTTTTTCCCCCCATTATACTCTAAAAGAATCCCTTTCTGTCTCTTTCAAAACCTCTACACCAGTTGACAGGCAGAACTTCAAATAAGAGCTTGTCCAGTTTTTCCCCGAACGCCATCACTCTGCTAAACAAATAATTCCCTCAACACTGTCCAACTATTTACTAAGTCTGCACTACTATTACTATTAATCTTCTCATCACTCCTTATCACCCATCCCCTTCCACTTGTGACTGTAGGACTGTAACCTTGTCGCTTGCATCCTAACAATTTATATTGACTGTTTCCTGGTATGATTTGATGGCTTATTGTACCCTATGACTATTATCATGTGTTATTTCTGATGATTATTGACTATCTTTTCTTTTATGTACACTGAGAGCATTTGCACCGAGACAAATTCCTTGTGTGTCCAATCACACTTGGCCAATGAAGACTTCTATTCTATAAGGACTCCTGCCTTGAGTAAGGGGGCTGGACAAGAAGACCACCAAAGTCCTTTCCAGCCCTCTGATTTCTTGGCTGATCCCAGTATAAGAACTTTGCACCCCAAGAACATTTTAGCCAACACTTTGTTTTGAAGAGAGGGGAAGGGAATGGACCATAGCCATTTCTTTGCGATTAAACTGAACGAAAAGAGTGTGTTTGGGGAGGAGGGGAACAATTTTTTGTCCCCAATGCTGGTTCTAACTCTCCTGGGTAGATTCTTGCCTTGGAGGTAGAAGCGAAGAAAAGCAATTTGTTTGAAAGCAATGGCACGGACCTAGATTCTCTGAATAAAAGCCTGCTTTCATGCACTAATAACTCGTGGGACAGATAAAAGATGGCATCAGAAATAAATTATTATTATTATTGGCCTACACCCAGAAGAAGGTTAACCCCTCCTGTAGCTGGCTGCGGCATCTGGAGATAACTCTGTTTTATTTATCAAAGATCTTCATCCTTAATTCCTTAAATACCTTTAAACAGAAGAGATCAAAGAAGTGGCAGATAGGGATTTTTCCAGCCACCCAAGGGAGCTGAATTAAGCCAATTTTTACCCCCTTGGGAACACCTGGAGAAGAAAACTGCTGATAAGCTGGACGACTACATACGTGTTCCCATCCTTCTTCTCCTTCTCAATTTCTTTCTCCACATCCTTCTGCTGGTCAGTGAGCATGTCCAGTCGGTCGTGGCAAGTCGCCAACTCTTCTCTGAAAAAAAGAGGAGAACAGGATTCAGCCGGAGCGGTTGGCGCAGTCCGTTTCTTTTTGGACATCTGTGGTATCACTCTGTGATGACCCAGGGTGGGATACAAATTAAACACAGTCACAAAAACAGGTGAAGCCCCTTTTATTCCTTCACTTTGCTTCAAAGCTCCAAATATTCTTGATTGGAGACAAAAAACTCCCCCACAAGCAGTTAGGAAAAGGAGGAAACAACTGTTTAAACTAAAAATGCCTATAAATCATAAAGAGTAAAAACACAAACCACACTGAAGCAATTAAGGGAACCAAGCAAGAACTTGAAGACGGTCCACAGATATCGGAACACACCCTGGGAAGGACGTCAAACTCAGAGAGGAACGACAGACTAGAGATATTTCCACGCTTTGTTTCCAGCACTGGCCCATACGCATGTCCGTCCTTTTAACCAGTTCTCACAGCTGCAGCCCATGAAGGGGATCAAGGCCCTTTCCTCCCCCATAGACCATGCCATTCATGTCTCTCCCTTATCCTCTCCTCCCTGCATGCCCTAGGATGAAGAAGGAATGGGCCTGGGTCCTCCTCTGACTGCCCAGCCGGCCTCTGCCCTTCCCCAGCCCCCTCCACAACCTCCGGAGCCACACTTCCACTCCCTGTTGGCTGTTCCTCCTCCTAAAATATATAATTTTAATTAGCAAGGCCTGATTCATCCAACCAATGGAGAAAAATCAAGATGGGAGCTCCTCCACTAAAATGGGTCAGTCTAGCTCTGCTTTCCTGAATTTGTCTTCCAGGTGTCCTGAGCAACATCTCCCATTATCCTGGCCAGCTGGTTCATTGGCCATATGGGCTGGGGATGATGAAACTTATGTGTGCAAATGTATATCTTCTTCTGCATACAGCTTGTGTTCTACTCTCTGCACCCAGAGATGCCATGCTGATTGTGACATCATGAAATGGCAATGCTGGTAGTTCTTGACTTACGACCAGGTTGCTTAATAGCCGTTCGAAGTTACGACTGAACTCCAAAAAAAAGTTACTTAGGACCCGTCCTCAAAGTTATGACTGCAGCAGCTTCTTCCACAGTCATGAGATTGCATTTGGGGCCTTGGCAACCGGCTAGTATTTACATCTGGTTGCAACGTCACACAATACATTTTGCAACTCTTTTTGCTGCTTTCTGGCCAAAAATGGCCATTAGATTCTGACCTACAACAGTGGGGTTTGCTTAAGGACCACAGCAACTCGCTGTACAACTGTCGTACAGTCGTAAAATTGAGTCTGGTTGTATGGTGCCGCGATGACTTATGGCCAAAATTCCAGGCTCAATTGTGGTCGTTAGGTCGAGGACTGCCTGCAAGGGAATCAATGTGCTGGTTTCGATGTGGTGCTTTCTACGTCTTTTGGCTTGTTTGGTGATGAAAGTTAATTGAGTTGTTTCCTTGTTAGCATCTGCTTCGTCTTCCAGATGGAGCCCAAATAAATTTCTCAGCTATGGGCATGACAGAAAAAGGAAGACAACGGTGAAGAAACTGACCTTGTTGTTGTTGTTTTAAAGTTTTATTAATTTTCTACTATTACATTTAATTAGTGCTTAATAAACATCGTGTTGTCTGGGTTGTTTTGTTTGCGTAACAATACAAATTATATTCCTAATCTTTACCTCTTTTTTTCCCAGCTGTCGATAAAACGGCCGACTTAACATTGAAGATCAAACAGAAAGAAGATACAGAATGCTACTAAGCAAGAAACTGACCGTGTTTTTTGAATGAGCAGCTCTTTTTCTTTGGTGAGACTGTCAAGCTGATTCAGGTTTCGTCGTACGTTGAGCACACGAACTCGGTCTGTGTAGGTCATGGTCCGTCCTTGGTTCGGCACCGGGAATCCTTCTGAACTTTTCCTGTTGGTTAGAAAAGTATGTGTCAGCCTTGGGAGCCATTATTTACTTGGAAGCTTTGAGGCTGCCACATTCAGTGCCTGGGAATTTGGAAGGGGGAGATTTCATAGTGAGGTAGAAGATTAGACTCAACAACATTCCTTTCTCGGAGAGTCAAGGACAAGTTTCCCTGCACCTGGAGGGGAGTGACTGGGGGGAATGTCTTCAGTTGGGCCGGAGATTTGATTGGGCCATGGGATGGACTGATGGGTGCAATGGATGGGATCTTGGATTTCTCTTTTGGGAAGGAGAAAACACGGATAATCTCGGATTCGGGTTTTCCCAGATGTGCCAATATGACAACTCAAATAAAATGGAACTTTGAGGCATTGTCTGTCTTGAAGTTTATTGGTTTGGAGTTGATTAGTTGGGACACGGACAGTATGTTATCGACATCAAGGAACAGCCTGAGACAGATAAGGGACAACCTATAAATTAAATAACTACATTGAGGAACGACATAAGCTAAACCAAGGGTCTTCAAACTTGGCCAGTTTAAGACTTGTGGACTTCAACTCCCAGAATTCCTGAGCTAACCTGACTGGAGGAGGAATTCTGGGAGTTGAAGTCCACAAGTCTTAAAAGCTGTCAAGTTGGAAGACCCCTGACTGCTAACCCATAGACCAGGTGCCCCTTCTTGCTCTCCTTTCTTGAATTCTTTATTGTCATTGTACCTATATACACAGTATACATACAACGCAAAAAGGGGAGACGCTGCAACCATTATATATCTGAATCAGTGGCCAATCCTCTGAATTTTGATCACATGAACCTGTGGAGGCTGCGATGGTCATAAAGTATGAAAAACGGTCATAATAAGTCACTTTTTTTCAGTGCAGTTGTAACTTTGGACACTGTTGGAAGACGGAGACTCCCTGTTTACAGACTCACTTGCTAATATCCGTAGCCGCTTCGGTTCCTTCCAAAGAAACTTCTTCGGCTGGGTGAGCTTCCACTTCCTCATCTAGAGGGAAAGCAGAAGATATATTTTTCCCCCCCCCTGTTAAAAGGCCGACAGGTTTGGTCCCTCTGACTTGAGAAAACCTTGTGAGACAAGAGACCAGGGAATCTAACGCTGCTAAAAGGTCAGCGCTCCATGAAACTGGAGGAAGAAAAGGGGGGATATTGTGTCAAAAGAGGGACAATTTTGCACGCAGGAACTTCAGGATGATAGATAGATAGATAGATAGATAGATAGATAGATAGATAGATAGATAGATAGATAGATAGATGATAGACAGACAGATAGATAAATGGTAGGTGATAGATTAGATGATAGATAGACAGATGGTAGATAGTTGATTATAGATAGATAGATAGATAGATAGATAGATAGATAGATAGACAGACAGACAGACAGATAGATAGATAAATGGTAGATGATAGATAGATAGATAGATAGATAGATAGACAGATAGATAGATGTATGTAGATAGATAGATAGATAGATAGATAGATAGATAGATAGATAGATAGATAGATAGATAGATAGATAGATAGATATAGGTAGGTAGATGATAGATAAGATGATAGATAGATAGATAGATAGATAGATAGATAGATAGATAGATAGATAGATAGATAGACAGACAGATAGATAAATGGTAGATGATAGATAATAGATAGACAGATGGTAGATAGTTGATTATAGATAGATAGATAGATAGATAGATAGATAGATAGATAGATAGACAGATAGATAAATGGTAGATGATAGATGATAGATAGACAGATGGTAGATAGTTGATTATAGATAGATAGATAGATAGATAGATAGATAGATAGATAGATAGATAGATAAATGGTAGATGATAGATGATAGATAGACAGATGGTAGATAGTTGATGATAGATAGATAGATAGATAGATAGATAGATAGATAGATAGATAGATAGATGTATGTAGATAGATAGATAGATAGATAGATAGATAGATAGATAGATAGATAGACAGACAGATAGATAAATGGTAGATGATAGATAATAGATAGACAGATGGTAGATAGTTGATTATAGATAGATAGATAGATAGATAGATAGATAGATAGATAGATAGACAGATAGATAAATGGTAGATGATAGATGATAGATAGACAGATGGTAGATAGTTGATTATAGATAGATAGATAGATAGATAGATAGATAGATAGATAGATAGATAGATAAATGGTAGATGATATGATAGATAGACAGATGGTAGATAGTTGATGATAGATAGATAGATAGATAGATAGATAGATAGATAGATGTATGTAGATAGATAGATAGATAGATAGATAGATAGATAGATAGATAGATAGAGGGAGGGAGGGAGGGAGGGAGAGAGAGAGATAAATAGATGGCAGATGATAGATGATAGACAGACAGATAGATAGATAGATAAATGGTAGATGATAGATAGACAGATGGTAGATAGATCGATTATAGATAAATAGATGATAGATAGTAGATAGATAGTAAATTGATGACAGACAGATAGATGATAGATAGATGATAGCTAGATAGATGATAGATAGATAAACAATCATTCCAACCTTCCATGTCTTGCTCAAGTTCTTCAACTATATTTGTTTCCTCTTCCTTGTTTCCCTCTACGATGGGATATAAATCGGGGGGAAAGTCTTCTTCCAAATTATGGTATTCCATTTTGCTAATCTGGGGGTGCGGGAGGGAGCTCTCCTCCTCTCAAAGGGTGTTTAGCTACAAAATAATATTAATAAGCTGAAACAGTAAACATGAAAGGTCTCCTTCCTGATCAGAGATGAGTCCTATGAAGTTTTTTTACTATCTTTTTACTCTTAAGAGTTGGGAGTAAAATCTCAGCGCTCCCCATTCACTTATTCCTATTCTTAGACATTTGTTAAAAGCTGTCTTTTCAGAGACAGTATTACAGGTACAGATAGAGATGCAGGTTAGCAGAGTTGAAAGGGACCGTGTAGGTCATCTAGTCCAACCCCCTCAAGCATTATTAGACATTACAATGTTTTTTACTGTTTTTTTTTTAAAGCCAGGTAGATTTTCCAAGGCATCCGTTGAACCCCCATTGATGTCATCACCAACCCAAGTCAAATAAAGAAATAACCTTTATTGTCATTTCTTTTAAGCGCTGCTACCTAGGGAATAACAGCGATTACAGGGCCAATGCAAACTTTTGGGAAAATAGATTCAATCCCGCTCCCTTCCGCTTACGGTTCTCAGCTCGCGAAGCCTTGGAGCAAAGCAAAAACTTAATATTGTTTTTAACCACTTTCTCCAGCCGTCCGTTTGGGAAAGCTTCTAAGGCAACGGACACAACCAACTGGAAAGACAAGCCGGGCGGGAGCGGGGACGGGACTCCAGCTTTCTCGGAAAAGGAGGGAAAATAAGATTTTTTTTCCTCCTCCCCCCGCCCCCCCTCCCGCTTTGAAGTTTGCAAATTAGAAAGCGTTGGCTTGCTCAGTTTGGATGTTCCGGGATGGCGGGGGGGTTGGATTCCCCTCTTCTAAGGAGTGTGTGGTACATTCCAAGCGGTTTGTGTTTGTCTGGGGAGGGGGGTGAAGGCTCTAGAGAAGCGGCGGCCGCTCCGATTCCCCCCCCCCACCGGCCCGGGGCAGTTAACTTTTAAAGGAGTCTCGTTGCTTTCTTTTGCAAAACCGGTTTGGGTTTGCTCGTTCCCAATAAGCCTGCAAGAAAAGCAATTGCAGGACAAGAACACGGAATATATACAGGGATGGGAAGGGACCTAAGAGGTCTTCTAGTCCAACCCCTTGCTCAAGCAGAAGATTCTAAATCTATTCCATTCCGGACAAATGGCTGTCTAATCTCAGATTTACAACTCTTAATGCTTTTTTGGCAATGCTGTTACACGCCTTTACCCTCAAAACTAACATCTATTGACCTCACCCCATTCCTAAGAGGTCTGTAAGGGGCATGCATAAGCGCACAATCGTGCCTATCGTCCCTGTCCTATTGTCCCCAATTATTAGTTCCTATTTCTTATATTTAAACTTATGTTTCTTCTTTTTTCTATTGTATTGTAAGCTTTTGACAAAATAAATAAATAAAATGAATATAAATAAATAAGTAAGTAAATAAGTAAATAAATAAATACAGTGAGCTCTGGTGCTTAGGTCATTTGATATGAGTACACCAAGGTCCTTGACAGAGTGAGGATCGTCAATGAGGTCATATCCGCCTAATTTGTATTTGGTGTACTGATTTATTTATTTTTTTACCAATGTGTAGGACATTGTGTAGGTATCAGACCTGAGAGCAAAAATGCAGATGACCACTAGATGGCGGGAGAGATTATTTAAAAACAAACAAACCTAAATCTAATGTTTTCTGCCCTCTTGTGGTTGTCTCCATAGTTGCGGCTGGTCCTAACAGAGAAGCAACTCCGTCCTTAGGGCAACAGTTCGTTTAGTGACGGCACTGAAAAAAGTGACTTATGGCCGTTCCTCATACTTACGACCGTTATAGCATCCCTGTAGTCAAGCGATCAAAATTCAGATGCTTGCAATGTCCCCCGGGGGTCACATGATCCCCTTTTGCGACTTCCTGGCAAGCAAAAATCAAATGGGGTAGCCAGATTCGCTTAACAGCCCTGTGACTGACTCAATAACTGCAGTGATTCGCTTAACAGCGGTGAGGAGGAAGGTCGCAAAACGTAGCGATGTTCACTTAACAAATGTCTCGCTTAGCAACAGCCATTTGGGGCTCAGTGGTGGTCATAAGTCGAGGACTAGCTGTACTGTATAGATGTTTTGGACCTCTGCTCCCATCGGCAGCAGCCAGTGTGACCAGTGGAGTATGGGAGTGGTAGTCCAAAGCAAATAGAGGGCACCAGTTTTCTTTCATTTGCTCTTACACGTAACATCACAAAGTATGTGATGACCTGGGGGGAATACAAAAGCAACAAAGTCACAAAAACAGGTGAAGTCCCTTTAATTCCTTCAACTTGGCTTCAAAGCTCCAATTATCATTGACTGGAGAAAAAACTCCCCCACAAACAGTTGCGAAAAGGAAGAAATTCCGTTCCAACTCAAAATGTATATAAATTATAAATAGAAAAACAACACAAACCACACTGAAGCAATTAGGGAGACAAGGCAGGATAAGGGCTTGAAAATGTCCACGGATATCGAAATACACACACTGGGAAAGACGTCAGAACTCAGATAAGAACTGAAAGACTAGAATTATTTCACGCTTTGTTTCCAGCACTGAGCCACGTGCAGCTTCTCCTTTTAAGCAGTCCCCACAGCTGCAGCCCATGAAGGGGATCAGGGCCCTTTCCTCCCCCGTAGACCACGCCATTCACATTTCTCCCTTATCCGCTCCTCCCTGCGTGCTCCCTAGGATGAAGAGGGGGTGGGCCCGGGTCTTCCTCTGAATGCCCAGCCGGACTGTGCCCTTCCCCAGCTTCCTCCACAACCCCCGGAGCCACACTTCCACTCCCTGTCAGCTGTTCCTCCTCTTCCTCGGAGTCAGTCTCCCAACAGGGGGATGGCAAAAAGACTCTTTGGTTCTCCTAATTCTAGGCCTTTTTTGATTGACAGCAGTGCGATTTGAATTTTGCTCAAGCTGGTATATTTTAAGGAGAACGAAATCTGTACAGTATGGCAGGAATAAGCAAATAACCTGGTCACCAGTAATTTTCTCACCAGTATGAAGACGTTTTTAATTAGTCTGCCAACCGGCTGGCAAGGAACTGTCTGCCAATTGCTAAAAAAAAAAATAAAAAATGCCCCCAATTCAAAACATTCAGATAAATTTTTATTTAGAAGACTCCAATTGCTCTAATTCTCTGAGCTGTTCCTTTTGGCTCCTTCTACCCGCCCTCCACCCTTTTTTATTTTATTTTTAGAGCTGGCAGCTCCTCTAAAAATTAATTCTTCTGTTTCATTTGAATGACAGCTCTTTTGTGCTGCTTTGAAGTTGGATTTCACACTCCCTACACCTCCGCCCACACAAGCATGGGGCAAAAACATTTTCCCTGCCATTCTGCTGAACTTAGTCAGCTATTCTATTCCCTTTGTATAGGAGCAGTTCTGACAGACCACCTTCCAACAGGAGATCTGAAGGCTTTTAACAGACACCTAAGCAGACATATAGATTTAATTATATGCACCACCTGGAAGAGGTCATCTTCCTTCCTTGGAGAACCTCCATGGCAAGGAGAACACCAGCTTGGCATAGTCTTCACCCCTGGCATAGTCTTCACCACTTCCTACCAGAAGAAACAATTCCGTTTTAAATGCTCTTAATAAGAAGACAGTGGTGGAATGCACTGGTTCAGCCTTGCATTTTTAAGTAAGGAATTCGATCCAATTAACCCTGTTATTAGGGTGCACCATGAGCTAGCTGACTTTGCACAACATACTCAGGCAAGGCTAGGCTAGTGAGTTGTGGTTTGGCGTCTCTCTCTCTCTCTCAGTACCTACTGGAGGAATCAAATCAATGTTGGTTCCTTGCTCATTCCTCCTGCTTGTTAGAGAGCCAGAAAATGGAGATAACTGAGGACAATGTCTCACTTGCAAATGCAGTGGAGAGCACTGTTGGGTTGTGTATAGCTGGAAATAGTTGCATCCATAGATGGTGTTGGGCAGAAGTGGTATTCAGCAGGTTCTGACCAGTTCTGGAGAACCGGTAGCGGAAATTTTGAGTAGTTCAGAGAACCGGTGGTAACCTTCCCCCAGGAGACTAGAATAGAATAGAATAGAATACCTTTATTGTCATTGCGTTCCACGAATACAATGAATTTGAAAGCTACTCTAGCACAGTGCCCCAAACACCACATCACAATCACACTACAAATCGCACACTTCAGCTGTGGAAAGAGAGATGGGGCTTGGAAGAGAGAACAGACTTTGGAAAAGCGAGAAAAAGGTGGTGGTGGGGTGAGAAACAAGCATGCAACTTTAAAAAAAAAAAAAAAAGATGGGGAACTCTGCAAAAGCCTACAGATCTCTGGTTAGAAGTATCGCAGCTTTCCCAGGAGTGCTGAGAGAAAAAGCAGCTATTAAAAAGATTACTGGGAGGTGTGGGGGTGGGTGGGTGGGAATAACTGAAATAATTGGAATGTTATAAGGATGGGTTTCTGCTCTGTGGAGGAGGTAAGCGTTGCATAAAAGAAATGTTATGTAAAGGCCTAGCCTGGGAAAAAGAGCAAGAACTCCAGTTACAAGTTCTAAGCAGTGCTAGGAGAGACCCAATCCCGAGATCTAAGGTGAGCCGCTTCCCTCAGATTGTGTCTGCAGATCCTGCTAAACCACGGTTGGGGAAATGATCGAGTAAACCACGGCTGGCTGGGATTGCCTAAGACAGAAAGCCATACACCATGGTTTAAAACTGACAACTGTCCGACGGTGCGAAATCTGATTTCTCGCGCTAGTAACGATTGGATTTGCCTGTGGTGCTAAAGCAGAATGTGTTTTGTTTGCTTTAGGCAAAAGTTAGGTGGGCTCAGCCAATTCTGGTTTATATGATAACCATGACTCGGAGTGGCACGGTGGCTTAGAGGTGGAGCTCTCACCTCACAATCAGGAGACTGTGAGTTCGATCCGAGATAGAGGCAGATAGTTCTCTCTCTGGGCATGATGAGAATATATTCTGCTGAATAGAACTCTACATTGGCGACAGGAAAGGCATCCGGCCATTAAAACACTCAGCTCCATTCAGTTGCCCAGCAAGGGATTTATGGGGTCATTAAAAAAAAGAAGACGATAACCCATGACTCAACAAACTGGGCTTAATCCACACAAGGCCGAATAAATCACATCCTGGAGGAGAGAAAGGAAGAAAAATTGATACAAGGGTGGGCTGACGACCAATGATGTCTTTTCTCCCCTCTCCCACAATATATTTTAAATGTGGGGATCTGTGAGTGGGAACTCGTAGGTCACTTTGCAATGCCTTGGTAGAATTGCCTGAAAAAGTGTTAATCAAGCTTTATTGTTGTTTTATTGGAAGGACTCTGCTCGGCTTCTCTCTCTTTCCTTTCAGGTCTCAAGTTTTAACGAGGAATGTCATGATCCCTGGCCTGTTCTGGTTAAGAGAGAAAGAGGTTAACCTCCTGTTGAAGAGAACTCACCCTAGAGGAACCCCCCACAAAACAACCACTACTTGGATTTTTATTACGCCCCCTCCTTTCTGCCAGGGATAGAAATTTTTAGCTTATTTGAGTGGTTGTCACCTTGGAAACGCCGAAAAGAGAAGAGAACATATATCTGTAAACAGTGGTACTATATATACAGCTATATACAGTGCTATCACAAACTTCGGAAAACTGTGGTCTGCTTTTTATTCCCTTTAATTGTAGTATGCTTGTTCTTTGGCGCTCTTAGGGGGCGGGAAAGTCACTTTCTGGGGTGGTTTTTTTGCATCCACACAGAGTGGGGGAAATGTCTTGGAAGGCCTTGGAAGCTTCTTCTTAGAAGAGGGAGAAAGCATATTTCCTGCAATCCTGGGATGTAATTCTACCAGACTTGGCCTATAATTAGGAACTAAATTGCATGTTGCCCAGCTAAGTGGCAGCCCATAGTCAACCAGGACTGATCTGAAGAGGAAGGAAAAAAAAAAGCTAATTTAGGCCAGATGTGGCTAATAGTTGGATAAAAAAAAACCCAACCAGAAATCCTGGAATTGTCAACCAGACTGCAAATTTGGAACAACATCCTAAATGAAGAGAGTGGCAAACCACCTCTGCCTTGTTCCCAGCAAAACACTGCACTGGTCGTTCCCATCCTTCTGCTCATCCCAAAGACTTCAAGAAAGCTTAGGCTGCACTTCTGTACAAATTAGTTGGAAACCAAAGGCTGCATTGGTGCATTCCTATTCCTATTCCTATTCCATTCTATATGCCTTATGCAAGGCCAGCCGCAGAACAGACAAGGCACCAAGAAGTTTAGAATGGGGCCGTTTCAGGACCCTGGAGAGCTCACCACACACCGTTTCCATAAACTGCATCAGCAGGGTTTGTGAACCTAGAATCACAGGGCTGGAGCCTGCAAGGGACCTTTGAAGGTCTTCTAATCCAACCTCCTGTTCAAGCCAGGAGCTTTATACCATCCCAGTCAAGTAGTTATCCAGTCTCTTTTTGAAAACCTCCAGCGATGGAGCACTCCCCCTCTCTATTCCACGGGCTTAACAACCCTGGAAGTTGGCTCTTCCGTTCTACCTCGATGGCAAGTAAATGCCCTTGGCCATTTTTGATCTGGCTGACTCATGGGAAGAATCATTGTCTGAGTTCTTCCAAGGGCACTTGAAGAAGAGAACCTGGCATTCATCATAGCCTACGTCTTGCTGTCAATTTTTTTTTCTCTCTCTCTCGAAAGCCATGACACCAAGCCCCGCAGATGACCTCCACTGTGCCAGCTCGGCCCTTTGCGGGGAGGAGGGTCGTGCTTTCAAACGAAGGCACTATTTTTATGTTCTCAAAAGATTAATGGGGCCGGCCAAGGGGGTGTTCTTGGAAATTGAGAGGAGGTTAGGTAAAGATGCTTGGCTTGGCAGAATTCTGCTTCCCATTTACGGATACTTTTTAATTAAAGGGCACTTTAAAAACATTTAGTCAGGCAGGCTAGGAAGGCTGGCTACAAGGAAGGTATTTTCAACGGTCCCGGGCACCATTTTGAAAGAGAAGTTGGCTGATAAGGGAAGAAAATTAAATTTTCAGGTATTTGCTTAGTTGTAAATGCATTCAAGAAAGGACAGGCTTATCCTGCCACTGTTGGTCCTAAAGGCAACCAGCCATCTGGCTGAAAAGAGAAAAGTGAAACTATCCCCATGGCTTCTTCAAGATTTAGAAGACAATGAACTGAAATAGATTTGACTCCAGGGTCCAAAAATGACTTATGAGGTGTGACTCCGGTTTACTTGGCTGAAACAAAGGGCCCCCTGGGGGGCCATGAGTTCTTTCCAGCATCTGCCAAATGCAATTCATCCCCCTTATTAATTTCTTTTATCTCATGAGCTCACATCTGCTCCAACTTTCTCAACACTCGCATCAAATCCTCAGTTGAGGCAACAGTTCCTCCCATTACAGCTGGATTTAAAAAAAAAAACACCAGAATAACATCTGTCAAAATGTACTCTTCTTAAAAAACAAAATAAATTAGACTGCTCGGTCTCTTATCTGTTTCTGGTTTATTTGACCTCAAGCTGTGTTTGGATGACACCATAAACCAGGATGGCTTATTCCAATTGTTTTTTTTCCAGATTTCTGTGGTCCACTGAACCACAGGCTAATCACAACTCGGGATGTTGAATTATTTAAACCTAAATTACGAGATGGAAACCTTTTCTCTGAAGTGGCTACGATTTTCTCAGTGGGAGTTATTTTGATATTTGGGTTTCTGACACTGCCTTCTTATAAACCCAGCATGTTTTTTTAAAACAAGACACAGAAGGCAGGCACCCCAACAATTCCTAAAACTATGCCAAAAGGCACAGCACACACAATGCCCTTCTATTTTTCCCCCAATAACAACAGCCCTACCATGAAGTAGTTTGGGATGGAACTGATTGTCCCATTGAATCTCTCCAGCATTATTAAATTAAACAAATAAAACGTATCTTTGGGGTAATCGTTTGCAAAGGTTATGCAGTTCAAGACCTGGGCAGAAATCTCTCGGCCCTGTCCCCTTTCTCCTTAGCACTCAAGACTGACAAATGTGCCACGCATCTGCCTTGCCTCAAAGCTACCAGCTATGCCATCACCGTTCAGCCCTGGGTGCCGTGGGAACATGGCCCTGAAAACTAGTTTCTAGTTCAGGATGTCCTTGGAGAATTGGACTGAACCAACCCACCATGGGCCTATTAAAGCATGGCTCAACAATTCACGGAACTGCAGCCGCCCAAACGTGAACTTAAAGATATGTGGCAGAAAAGGAGGTTCTCCTTTCCGATTGAGATTGAGCCTTCTGAGTTATTCCTGCCCCCTCCTCCTCCAGACCAATTGGGGAGATGATAGGAAATGGGGACAGGGATGGGGAGGAGAGAGAGGAGGGGAAGAGAAGCATTGCATTTAACCTTCAAGCCTGCCAGATCCCTAAACCCATCTTCTAAGAAAGGATAAAGTCATCTTGGCTTTCTCTGCTCAAGCTCAGCCCTGTACTTGTCTCCTGCTCTGGAAAATCTTCCCTCTGTATTCCAGAAATGCCGTTTGCCCTTCTCCTTTCTCCTTTCCTTTGTGATTCACCCCTCTCTCCCTCTGCACTTTGCCTGAATGCCTGCCTTCCTAGCCTTTCCACCATTCTCCCTTTTTCTTCTCTCCTCCTCTCTCTCCTTCCCTCCGTCTCTCTCTTCATCTCCCTTTAGAAACCTAGGCTCTTGGGGGGGAACTCATGTCAATATGCTTCCTCCTCCTCTTCCTCCTCCTCCTCCAGCTGTTGTGCTGCTTTGGCAACACTCAAAATCTGTAATTTCCAAAGGGGTTTATTTTCGGCCAGCAGCTCTGTGCAGTTCTGTGTTTGGCTTCTTCTTCTTCTTCTTCTTTTTTTAAAATTGTATTTAAAGTGGCAGTCGTCTTCACATTTTCCCGAGTGGACTGACCAGCGAAGAGAGAGAGCTAGGTGAAGAGGAGAACAGTTTCCCTCGAATTCCCTCCTTCTGCCTTCCCTACTCCCGCCTCGCTTCGTTTTGGCAACGTGCGCGCCTCTGGTTGCTGCGGAGGGACGTCGTTTGGAGAGGCAACAGAGCCTCCAACTTCTTTCCCACCCCCCACCCCCAAACACACACAGTGCCCCCCCACCGCCACCATCACCTCCTCCTCTTTCTTTCCACTGTGCGGAGCAGGATCGACCTTCGTGCCTTCGTTGCCCTCTCGGGAGCTGCCTACTTCGCCCTCCCACCCCACCCTATCCCCCCCCGCCCCCCGCGCGCCCGAAGGGACTTTGGAGAAAACTCCCTGCCTCCTTACTTCAGTTTCTCTCCCCTCTTCGGTCAATGTCTCGGCCTCTCGGCCAGAAAATGGAATCGCTCACCTGGGTTTTCCCCTCCTTGCTGCTGCTCTGCGCCCAACAGCACACCTGGACCAGGTAAGAGTGAGCGAGAGAGCAAGCGGAGCGGAGCCTTCCCGGGCTAAGGCTAGCTGCGCCTGGGCACTTTTTCCGCGCCTGGGCCACCGCCGTTGTCGCCCTGGTTGGGCGCCCCGTTTGAGCCGGGGGTGGGGGGACCGGGCGAGAAAAGGAAGGCGTCCCTTTGCGCGCCACCCTGCGCTTTCGGGGAGAAATTACATTTGGGGGAATGGGGACGGCCGGGACTGCTGGGTCGAGGGTGTGAGCGGCCCGCCGCTGCCTAGCCAGGAAGCTGGATCGGGCTGCGCGGCGCTTCGGGCGCAATCAGAAAACCACCGCGCGCGGGTGTATCCCATTTTCGCGGAGGAGCCAGCTTTCCCGGAGCAAGTGCGGTGAGAGTTTGATTGCCCGGGGTTTGGTCTTACCCCCCCCTCTTTTAAAGCCACCTAAACTGGCAGTCATCACCGCCTCCGCTGACAGCAAAAATGCCATGCTTCTTCACTCTGCCTGATCTAAAGAATGTGGGTTACGCTGACAAAGGCCAAAGGGGAAGAAGAGTGTGTGTCTTGCCGAAGGACCAAAATATACCGCGTCCTATTTTGCTGGCCTACAGGGGCCCCCCTCCGTAGCGAGCGGAGCATCCTTAAGGGATGGTTTCAAATAAGGCAAACTGTGCGCTTCCTTCCGCTGCATCTGTTTTGGGGCATCAAATGGGATAGCCAGAAAGGCCACTTCCATCAAATTAAACAGGGTTGTTTTTTTCCACGTCTGGGGAAGGGGATATAGGGCTCCCCTTCCAATTTAGGGTTAGGGGCTTACTTCTGAGCAAACCGGCACAGGTTCGAATGCATTGTTTCAATTTCAGACAAGCGTTTTTTTCTCTCTTTGCAGCACGCAGGTAAATCTCCAAATATTGGGGAGAGGGGAGTAAGTCTCCTCACAATAGTTTCCTCCTCGACCCTAGGATGAAACTGCCCTGTGAGGGATTTCCAACCACTTACCTTTCCAATCTCTCTCCCGTTGGAGGCAACTCTGCTGGGTTCTCAAAGAGTTTGCCACCCAATGCCCACAATTACCTGGGCTTTAGAGAGAGAAAGCTGGCAGCGTGTGGCTTTAAAAGCAACAGAGCACTAGGTCACCCACTGTGGTGTTTAACCACCGGCTTGTTGAAGAAGGCTGTCAACTCATAAAATGTTTCTATGGTCTTTTTAGAGTTGCCAACAGAAAGGGAGGGGGGAAAAGGGGTTTGAAAGAGCAGTACGGCAGCTTGGAAATCGAAAGTGTATTCCATACATAGTTTTTCAAAGATAGTAAGTAGGTGACTGAAGTTTCTGCCATGCTAAAATCTAACTGGAGAGCATTGATTGATGACTCTTGGCAACTGTGCTTGGCAACTGACTCATATTTATGACGGTCGCAGTGTCCCAGAGTCATGCGATCCCCTTTTGCGACCTTCTGACAAGCATCTGGGGTAGCCAGATTCACTTAACAGCCATGTTAACTAACTTAACTGCAGTGACTCACTTAACAACGGTGGCAAGAAAGGTCGTAAAATGGAGCAAAACCTACCATAACTACTGTCTTGCTTTAACAACAGAAATTTTGGGCTCAGTTGCAGTCGTTAAGTTGAGGACTACGTGGTTGTATGGTGAGCCAGAATTTAGTTCTACCTGCCGATTTTGCATTGCTTGAACTGAATGGCAAGTTGGCCACTGGATACTGAAATGAGGCCAGGTTTGCACTTGAAAAAACAAGAGATTCTCCCAAACTTTTAAAAGGAGGAAAATACAAAACAGAGGAGGGAGGAAAAAACTCAAAATAAAATTTGAGGGTGCTGGCAGTTTCTCTGCCTCTCTCTTCCTAGCCCCCACCCCCCCCACCCCCAAATGACTCCTTGGTTTCTGGCAGCTCTTCGTGCAGTGACTTATTAAACCCTGGTACAGTAATTGGGTAGAGTGAGTCATTTTTCCTCAGATGCAGTTTCAATTTATGCTTGTGGTATGCGCTTGGCGAAAAAAGGTGGGCTGCACATCTTGTTTTCTCTTTCTCACCCCTGCCCCATTTTAGCATGGTTATATATGCTGTTATTTTATATCAAAAGTCCCAGACTGATCTCTGCCCCCCCAAGGAGCCTCCGGTTTAACACACAGTGGGAGGACATCCGGAAAAGGGATGGAGGTTGGAGAAGGGAGAGCGACTAGGAATAAAAAAGTGAAAAATGGAACAGTCCTACTCGAATGTGAGGGCAAAGGGGGATTGTTAGGCTGCGTGAGAATAAAATCTGTACTTGATTAGAATAATGTACTATCAGGAAACAGGACTGCTAACTATATTTCTTTACTAATCAGCCCCTTTTCATTAGGTTAAAATTATAATTTAATGGGGCTTACAGCTGTAGATACTTACAAAAGGCACTCAAAATTTCAAACATTCTCCCAGCTCACAACGGTGGCTTGATTCTGCTTTTAAGCTCTTCCCAGAATAATCTTTGACTATATCCAGAATCCCTTAGCCATAAATCTAATCCAGAACCTTTGTCAAAGGCTGATAAATGCCTTTCTCTCCCTCCTGTTCAAATCTTAATTGAAATTAAGATTATAAGATTCTTTGCTTTTGAGAACCTTGTTCATCAATTTAATGTTTTCTCAACTTCCCCTGGTCTTTCCCCATCAGGTATAATTTTAACTGAAGCCAGTTAACAGTAATTTTTAAATATCCAGCCAAATTCAAATCTTTATAATAGAAAAGTGCTGTTTTTGAAAGCTGTTAACACTAAATAAAGTGTTTGTTTTCCTTTCTAATGTCTTCCCTTTTGTCTCTTTCCTTCTTTCAATGGAGAGCCCTGAATGACATTGGAGATTATATTGGGTCAAACATAGAAATATCTTGGTTGCCTAATTTGGACGACTTGATTAAAGGATATGCCCGGAATTTTAGGCCAGGAATTGGAGGTAAGGCTTTCTAGCACACTACATATTATAGATCAACATAGGGTCACACTTTTTAATCTCTTCTATTTTCCACAATTGTCAGGAAGGAATTGTAAAAATTCTACTGTGGTGCAAATTGAATAAATAAAATTTATAAATTGAAAACACATTAAAATAAAGCCCAAAGAGATGAGCTACGGGGCTAATCTGGTCTCATCTGGTTCAGGGCCTCGGCATAACTTTTTCTACTCATTCATGCATTACCCTAATTTAGGCAGGAGACAGAATGTGAATTTCAGTGCCTCTGTTCTAATCTCTCTGTTTTCTATCCAGGGCCTCCTGTTAATGTGGCTTTGGCTATCGAAGTGGCTAGCATCGACCACATCTCTGAAGCCAACATGGTAAGTGAGTACCAGAGCTAAACCAGACATGGCGACACCACTTTCGTTCTACTGATGGTGAAAATAGTAATTGTTTTTAGACTACCTAAAACTGCCAAATAAAAGGGAAGTTGTCACAGCCATCTTTTAAAAGGGATATTTTTTTAAAAAAAAAATCTGCTCTGTTAATTCTCGTCTTTAGGAATATACAATGACGGTATTTCTGCATCAAAGCTGGAGGGATCACCGGCTGTCGTACAACCGGACCAATGAAACGCTGGGCTTGGATAGCCGTTTTGTGGACAAACTCTGGCTGCCGGATACCTTTATAGTCAATGCTAAGTCAGCCTGGTTTCATGATGTAACGGTGGAGAATAAGCTGATTAGGCTGCAGCCTGACGGAGTCATTCTTTACAGCATCAGGTAAAAACCACAATTTTGTAGCCAGAGTTGTAGTTACTGGGCAGGGAAGTGCCAGGTAAGCATAAAGGTATTTGAAGGTAAGAGTTGTGCGTTTTGCTCTCTCTTCGTTTGGTGCAGGATTACCTCTACGGTGGCCTGTGACATGGATCTCACCAAGTATCCAATGGATGAGCAGGAATGCATGCTGGATTTGGAGAGCTGTGAGTTTAAGAAACAAATCAATCCCAAGCTGGAGAGAGAAAAGGCGATATGACTTCATGTGCTTTTGCCGCACTTTTGAATCAAGTTTCTTTGGAAAACTGGGAAAGAGGGAAACCAAACAGGCCTAGGTTGAGATATGATGGTGAAATCTACGGTAGTTGATTTGGTTGTGGACCAATGGTGATTATTAGATTGGTGAATCTCATCTTCGTAGTTGATCAATCATGGATTGGGGCTTCAGTGTGTGGTGCAAGTCACAGATCTTGTAAAGGTAGTCCTTGATTTGCAACAATTGAGCCCAAAATTTCTGTCGCAAAGCAAGACAGTTGTTAGATGAGTTCTGCCTTCCTCTTTATGCGCCTGTATTTATTCAGGATTTTTTTTTAAAAAAAAAATAGATGGTTACTCGTCTGAGGACATAGTATACCACTGGTCTGAGAACCAAGAGGAAATTCATGGCTTGGATAAGCTGCAGCTTGCTCAGTTCACCATTATCAATTATCGATTCGCTACTGAACTTATGAACTTCAAATCAGGTAAGTAAAGTAATTGTGGTTACTTAATGGTTGGATGGTTATTGACCATCGTATTTTCTAAAGAGCCAGAAAACTAGCTGGGTTGAACAAGCCGTAAGGGCCCAATTCACCAAGATGGGTAAAATGGCATTTTAAAAGATAAAACTCAGGCTTTTAAACACAGGGCTCATTCATGATAATAAATAAGTTTTAATCATGGTTTGCTCTTTATATGGCTAAATTCACACAACATACAGTACATAGCTATGAGCAACCATTCACAAAGTGCAAAACTGGAGTTTCACACTGATAAGCAGAAATCTAATTATGAGATGGCTTGAGGTGGCCTAGTTTTTTTTTTTTTTCTACCTGTAATCCACAGTTCATGGGGGCAAGTGTTAGCAAACCCAACTGATGATGTAACAAACCATGATTTAGTGTGGCATGTGGGTTCTCTATTTAAAAGTGAAGCATTAAACAGGACCAAGGAATATGGAAACTCCTCCAGAAGCCTTTATCTTTCTGTGAACATATGGGGAAGGGAGTGTGAGGGCAAAGAATTTGGGTGGGGGGAAAAATTCAGGGGTGGGGAAAGGGACTGATGGAAGCAGGATAAAAGGACAACCCAAAAGGAGTTTTTTTAAAAAAAAAAAATCTCCATTTTGCAGCTGGCCAGTTCCCCCGTCTGAGTCTCCATTTCCACCTGCGGCGGAACCGAGGTGTCTACATCATCCAATCCTACATGCCTTCCATCCTCTTGGTGGCCATGTCTTGGGTCTCTTTCTGGATCAGCCAATCAGCTGTACCTGCACGGGTCTCCCTAGGTAAAAGGGGACTCCACCTGATTTTTTACAAAACCCTTTGGAGCTGGGGTGGTGCACTGAATAGAGTGCTAGATAAGGATTGTGGAGGCTTTAATTGAAGTTCTGAGCCCACTTGCCTCACAGGTTTCTTCTGAAGAGTAGGAGTAGGAGTATAATGTGTGTGTGTTACCTTAAGCTCCTGAGAATCCAAATTGTAAAGCAAGATATGATAATATTTATAAGAAAAAATGAAATAAGATATGAACTGAAATTGGGTAAAATAAGTTTAATGAATTTAATATTTGACAATATTTAAAAGAAAATAGAATAAGTAATAATGTGATAGGAAGTTGAACAAGAAAGATGAATATGTAATTATGGTCATGTTTGTGTTGAAATGTAAATACCTGGAACCACATTGCTCGCCAAGAGATGCTTTTTAAAAAAAAAAAAAGATAAAAACAAAAGAAGAAGTTGAATAATGAAATTATCATGTATGTTTCAATAATATGGTGATTGGCATAGAAGAATGCATTGGAATATTGAATCATTAAATAATGAAGGATTATAATTTAATACAAAATGTAAGAGATGTGAGTAATGTTGTTATTTTTGTTTGCACCAAAATGTATGATGCCTAGGTGCCACACTGTTTATGTATTGATGTGCATATGTAGGATAAAATAAGCTCCCGAGAATCCAAGATTGGAAAAGCAAGTAATTTTCTGTCTCCTTGGACTAGTGTTAGTCAGAAGTAGATCAAAGATGGGGGGGTTTAGGAATCACGCAAAGACATCCTTAGCTAACTTTCTTGTGCTTCCAACACAATAAAAAACCAAAAACCCTGAGCCAAATTGGTTAAATAAATTGTGGTGCTAATTTTTCCCTCTAGGTGCTAATTATTTTTACTCTTTGTTTTTTACAGGAATAACCACAGTTCTTACCATGACCACCCTGATGGTGAGCGCTCGTTCTTCCCTTCCTAGGGCTTCGGCCATAAAAGCGTTGGACGTCTACTTCTGGATCTGTTATGTCTTTGTCTTCGCTGCGCTGGTGGAATATGCCTTTGCCCATTTCAATGCTGACTATATGAAAAAGCAGAAAGATAAACTGAGGAGCAACAGGCAGACAGAAGAGGTCAGTATAAACTTCTGTGGGCTCTGGCTGAGGTCCATGTCTGAGCTTGGATGGGTTCTAGCTTTTGATGGCATTCACACATTATATTCAGTTATCCATAAACAACAGTATTCATTGAACTAATACAGGGGTGTCCAACCTTGGCAACTATCTGTGGACTTCAACTTGCAGACTTTAAGACCTCAATTCCCCAAATTCCCCACCCAGCATTCAATTCTGGCAGTTGAAGTCCACAGGTCTTAAAGTTGCCACGGTTGGACACCCCTGCATTAATACCTAGTTGTGCAACATGCACAAACCCCAAATGAAGCTTGACAAGCCCTAATGGCCAGGTTCGCACAACACGCCATGCCCAAGTAACCACCGGTTTCAAGTCACCTTAAGTGATGTGTGAAACCAGGCAAGTTGTGTTTCAGCAAAAGTCTCCTTGAGGCGAGATGGGCAGAAACACAATAAGGAATAAATAAAAGGCAGGGTTTCATTTGGCAGAAAGAATATCAGCTTGAATTTCATTGTAGGTCTTTAGTGTTGTCCAGAAAACATGTTTAATTTCTACTAGTCTGACCTACCCAACTAAAAAAAAGTCATAATTTGTTCAATTTGGCTTATTGTGGCATGTGTTGTGTGGCGCAAACCATTGATAAAATAAAGCTTCATTAGGAAGGGTTTATAAATCCTGCCATCTTGGTTTAGGCAACAAACCACAGTAGTAAAATAGTGTGTGAATTCAGCCCGTGTTTCACTTTCTGTAACAGTTTGCTAAGCTATTCATGCTGCCGTATTGTTCCAGGTCTACTTTTTTAAAGAATAGAATAGAATTTTTTATTGGCCAAGTGTGTTTGGAGACACAAGGAATTAATTTGTCTTGGTGCAAATGCTCTCAGTGTACATAAAAGAAAAGATACATTCATCAAGAGTCAAAAATCATCAGGTCCAACACTTAATAATAGTCATAGGGGGACAGTAAGCAATCAAATCATACTAGGAAAGTCAATATAAATCGTAAGGATACAAGCGACAAAGTTAGTCATACAGTCACAAGTGGGAGGGGATGGGTGATAAGGAGTGATGAGAAGATTAACAGTAATAGTAGTGCAGACTTTGTAAATAGTTGGACAGTGTGGAGGGAATTATTTGTTTAGCAGAGTGATGGTGTTTGGGAAAAAACTGTCCTTGTGTCTAGTTGTTCTGGTGTGCAGTGCTCTATAGTGTCCTTTTGAGGGTAGGAATTGAAACAGTTTATGTCCAGGATATGAGGGGTCTGTAGATATTTTCACAGCCCTGGTTTTGACTCATGCAGTATGCAGGTCCTTCATGGAAGGCAGGTTGCTAGCCATTGTTTTTTCTGCAGTCCTAATTATCCTCTAAAGTCTGTGTCTGCCTTGTTGGGTTGCAGAACCAAACCAGGCAGTTATAGAGGTGCAGATGACAGACTCAATAATTCCTCTGTAGTTTTGCAGGCCAGAATGTCTGGACTAGCCAGTTTGGGGTAGCTGGGCCTCCGGTTGACCATCTTCCCGATTCTATCTGCTCTCTTTCCCCTTTCAGGTCAATGTGAAAAACGCCATTGTTATGTTCTCCCTTTCGATTGCTGGAGTCAACCAGGAGCTGGCCATGTCCAGCAGGCACCGCCGAAGGCCCCGAAACCTCTCCGGCTCAGCTGAAGTAGAAACGGGGGACACCAAGAAAGGAAGGGCGCCAAAGCCCAAAAAAGGCCTCAAATCTCTTTTCAAGCCCATTGATGCCGACACCATTGATATCTACGCGAGGGCAGTTTTCCCAGCTGCCTTTGCTGCAGTCAATGTCATCTATTGGGTGGCCTACACCATGTGAGAATCCTAAAGAGCAGCCAGTCGTTCCTTCGCCCCTCCCTGAAAGGAGGGCAATCAAGAGTACGTCCCACGAGTGAAGCCAAATTTGGGAAGCGCTTTTTCAGCACAGCTGTTCTAGAGCCAAACTATTCTTCTTGCAGGCACAAATGTTTGTTTCGTGGCCTCTTCCATCCCCAAGGGGAAGAAGGTGGCAAAGGGAGAATGGCTCACTTTATCATTTGATTTTGTTTCGTTTTCTTGGCGAACCCAAACAACAGTGTTTTCCCCAGGAGGGCAAGAACATCTCTGCCAAGATTTGACCAGCACCTAAGCAATGTCTTTCACTTCTCCGTTAACCATGACAATGTCTGAATTAAGACTTTGGAGCATCCGATATATCAGGAATATATCTGAAATAATTTGTTGTGAAAGTAGGACACCATTTCTTCAGAGGTTTATTGTCCGGGCAAACAATTGACGTGGGACATCACGCATGTGATGAAATGAAATGAGTAAATTTTTGAGATTAACAAACATGTGTGGAGATTTTAAAGCTTTTTACAATTTACAGGTTTAACTACTCAAAGAGGGGCTTGTTGAGATTTTGCAGGATTTCTCTTTATTTTTTTATCTGCAGCATTGCCACACTCCTTCTCCTCCTTGGCTGCAAAGTTGCCATAGCAGTAATGGCATGATCATTTATATTTGGTAATTTTGAAATGATTTCCTCACCTTTAATTATTTATTCTATGCTGCTTTTCAGTTTGGACGGTGAAGATAATGTTCCGATTTGGGGCTTTGTAATTTTTAATGTACCTTTTGTTTTTGCACAAAGGATTTCGAACAAACCTGGCTGAGAATATGAAATGGGGCCTGCAGCATTTTTTTTTTTTTTTTGCTGAAATGTAGTTCATTGCGAGAATCAAAACCCTAACAATTCTTTTAAAAATGTAAAACCTTGTGTTGCTCATTTTTAAATAAGCCATGCTAACAAGTCATTTGAATCTTATTAATAACCCAAGCAATCTTTTTTTTTTTCCTGGAGACATGTAAGGATGTCTGAGTTTTCCAACCTGAATGCCTTACCTAATAGGCAGAAATATCAACGTTGTTTCAAAAGCATTTGTTTTGCAATTGGGAGTCCTGTAAGGTTATTACTATTATCATAATTTGCAACAATTTGCACACATTTCCCTTTCATAGCAAAGAGATGCAATTGACACAGAAATGTACACATTATAGGTTATATAATACCATACACACATAACACAAGGGAAGGTCTGTATAAAAATGAGGACGTCAAGAAAAGGAGGAAGCATGCATGAATATGTCTTGCAATATTTTACAGTGCGTTTTCAGAAAGTGGAAGAGCACACAAGACTTTTAATCAGCTGAAAAAACAAGCAGCGCCAGATAGAAAAATACAAAATTGTCTGCAATGGTGTCAAAGGCCATGGCAAGGAAACTTAGGTGCTAACCTGGTTGGACAAAACCAGATCAGGTCAATCAATCAATCAGAACAGAGCTGGAAGAGACCCAAGCAGGAGACCCTAGATCATTTCAAACAAGTGACTGTCCAGTCTTTTCTTAAATACCTCCAGTGATGAAGCGCCCACAACTTCTGAAGGCACCAGGTTAATTGTTCTGTCAGGAATTTAACTTTCTCATAATTTCCAGGTTGTTTCTCTCCTTGATTAGTTTCCATCCATTGTTTCTTGTCCCGTCTTCTGGCGCTTTGGAGAATGATTTGACCCCCTCTTCTTTGTGGCACCCCTCAAATACTGGAATCCTGCTACCTACTCCTTCTTTTCTCTAGACTAGCCAAACCCAAATCCTGCAACCTTTCTTCATGGGTTTTAATTTCCAGGCCTTTAATCATCTTAGTGGCTCCTCTCTGCACTTTTTTCCAAAATCTCAACATCTTTTTTTGTGATGCGCAATTACAAAATGTCTGGGGACCAAAACACATGAAGAACGCTTTGCCGTGACCAAAACTAGATGGAGTATTCCAGGTGTGGCCTTACTAAGGATTTATAGAGCAGTTCTAATACTTCAAGTGGTGTGCAGAACCTCCTTTTCTGCTTCTGGTAAAAGAACAAAAACAGGACCGATGTTTGCAATGAAGGGGACGTTGGTAGAGTTGAATCACATCTTTGGATCTGGGAGAGGAAAAAATGTGAGATGAGGGGAAAGTCGGCTGGCTGAAGCTGCTGCAGATGGCCCTTGAAAAAGAGTCCCTCTTTGGTTCTTAAAGGGAATTGTTTTCCACTAGCAGATAATGAACTTTGAAAAAAATATTAGTGCCATTCCAGTAAGTCTCCTTCTATTAGGAGCAACCAACTCTATTCAGTCCTTAAACTGCTTACAGCTAATAGCTTTTCTTGTTAGGCAAAGGAATTGAAAGATTTTTTTTTACTGTGTGTTTAAAAGCAAGAACTGACACCCCCTCCCTCATTTGCCTTTCGTCTGTGCCAGCACAATTAAATAGACTTTGGGGGGATTAATGGATCCTCCCCAAACAGAAGATGCATGTTGGGACCAGCCAGCCATTCTCTGATTATCTATTCTGCTCTGCCCCCCGCTTTTTTTTCTGCAATCAGAGACAGTGAACCAGTTTTATTGAATCAGGTTATTTACCTAACCCTGGTTACTGAACCAGCCATCTTAACTTTTTTTTTTTAATCTCCTCCTCAAAAAGCCCTAGGGAGATCAGAGATGTTGCCAGTCAGCATCTCCTAAGAATCATGAATCCTAGGAATTTCCAATGTCCTGATTTTTTGTTGTTGTTGTTGTTGCTGCTGCCTTCCCATATTTATTCTTTCTGGATAGTGTCTCCTCCCGCCCCCCACCACAAATTAACATACGTTTGTTAAAAGGCTGTTAAAAAACCTTAGGTCTTTCCTAGATTCTAGGATAACTACCACAATTGTACACTCTTTTAAAAACCCATCCTGGCTTGTATATGTGAACCGAATCAATGAATGTGTGGGGGGCACCACTGCCAAGCTACAACGTGGCTTGATCTGAGCTTGGCCTGATGCATGGAGGTCTCATGTTACATTCTGCAACACTGAGCATGGAGCACATCCCTGAATTTTCCTGAGAGTTAGAACAATTAATCCAGAAGTTGTAGGTGCTCCATCACTGACTGTTAAGAAGAGACTGGACAAACATCCATCTAGAAGGGTATAGGGTTTCCTGCTTGAGTAGGAGGTTGGAGTAGAAGACCTCCAAGGTCCCTTCCAACTCTGTTATTCTATGATTCTGCTTGTTTTCAATGCCATTTTGCCTATTGTCATTCGCCTACCTGATTAACTGAAATCCTGAGATTGAAGGACTATTAGAGGTGGCGGAAAAGTCTGCTAGATTGCTGAATACATGCCAAAGAGTGTAATTAATGTGTTGCACTGAAAGTGTTTGGTAATTCCTCACTCACACTCCATTCTTGAAAAGAATTTAAGAAAAAGCTAATAGGAATACAGTACATGACAGCACATATACTGTATATCCCCAGGATTAAAACAAAAAACAGTGTTAACACCACAGGAGCCCTTTCTGTCTTAGGTGATCCCCCCCCCTCTTTTTTTTTCCTTTCCCCACCTCAAAAGAAGCATACCTTGGATTTTATGTCATCAAGTCTTTATTTAGTTGCAAGGAAACCGGCTTGTTTTGACTGTCTGAACGGATCCGGCATAACTGTGCTTGAAAGGACGGGCAGTCTGTTGATGCTAAATGGAGGAAAGATAATTTTCTTTCCTCGCTCACATACCATCTGTTGTAGCTACTGTGGGAGGTGGAGAAAACTGTATCTTGTGGCATTTGTAAGAGGCCCAACAGCCAGTGAGATTAAGCAAAGACAGTTGGCCAACTGAGAACAATCTGTAAGACATCTGCTGGGATAGCTTGCATCAGAGCAGTCTCTTCCTCTTGTGGAGAGTGAGAAACGCAAGAAGGCTTCATCTCCACTACCAGAAGTAGGCAGGTGCCCTCAATCCACCTAAAACAGCCTACATTTTATACATTTTAAAAGGGTGTAGCACTGAACGGCTGGCGTTCAAGAACCATTTGCGGGCTTAATTATCTTCTAAACTTTTTCAAGGCTGCAATTTTGTCAAGTTCACAAGGAGCCTTAGCACCCTTTTCCGAAGCTTTCCTGAACACTTTATGCCTTTTAATAAAATTTGTTAGTCAGACAACATGCTCCTAGACACCTCCTGATGTTTTGTTATCGTAGAGTAACACAGCTCTTCCCCCTTCAACACCGATTTCAGTTTCTCAGTCTTTCAGTTAAAAATTTGGTCGCTAGCAGCCTACACTAAAACCCATCCATATTTTTATATATGTGCAACCTAATTTTCTCAAATCTGACATTTTGTGCAGCAGTCCTCACTCCAATATAGGTTGGGTTTTTTTTTTGTAGTGAATTGCATTATAAATCTAGGAAAGTTGAATTTTGGAGAGTATCTTTGATTTGTGCGTTATTTCAAATTTTGAAAGTAATTAAGCACATAATGAAATCTGAACTTATCTTCAAATGTGAATTAAATAAATACCTACCCTGTCCTTTTTTTTAAGAGGGCAAATTCTAGTTTGGTGGAACCTGTGAAGACATTTCCTGGACTCAATAATTCCTGCAAGATGAGACATTTTTTTCCATTAGTGCATTACATGATTGCAGCTCACCCAAGTTTCTCATATATACAGGTGACAATTAACATTTCTATAATTGGTGAAAAAATAGTTTTCTTCCTGCAAGTGTTAAACATAGATGTGGTCTATATTAAGAAGCAGCTAAATAATATGTATGTGCCGTCTATCATGCTTAGTTGCAATGGAATTACCATGGAGATCAGCTTTTTTTCATACATCATTAGTCTGTGGTCTCTATGCCAGGCTGACTCTCATCCAGTTTTTGGTACACTCAGTGTGAACCTGGTCTCTGTACTTTTCTATCCACAATAGCATTGACCTTTAAACCTGCAAAAACGTAAATCTTTCTCTGCTTAAAAAAACAACAACAATCCAGGACATCCTTTTTTTTTCAAAATACAAAAATGCGAAATAATTAATCATATGACCAACCTCATCCTTACTACCTAGAATCTGAAAAAAGTGACTTGCGGCCATTTTTTTCACAGTTACAACCTTTGTAGCATCCCCATGATCACATGATCAAAATTCAGATGCTTGGCAACTGCTTCATATGTATGACCATTGTTGTGTCCCAAGGTCACTTAAATGTCTCACTTAACCAGATAGATTTTGGGCTCAATTGCGGTCTTAAGTCAAGGACTACCTGTACCACATATTTTCATTAAGAAAAAACCCAATTCAAACTTCTGCTATTATGAAGGCTTATTGTCTACTATTTACAAATACAGAGATATTATCTTAGAGAATGATGAATACTCTATTGCCCAAAGGCCACTTACCGGTACATTTCTCTTATCTTTTGCTTTTTTCATAACAGGCTCTGAAATTCAAAAACAGAATTGAATCAGATGATTGGCTGAAACACTTTCCCTACTAAAATTTAGCTAATGTTCTCTTGCCCTCTGCTGGAAGAAAACAATACCATATATGTTCCTTGTATACAGAAACCTGAGATTGTATTTGACCTAAAATAAAGCAACAGACGTTTTTGTAGCTCATACTTTCAAAGATACCTTAAGATGATTTTCTGTTATTGTAAGAATATGAACAGACTTGCACATAGTGCTAAACCAGGGGTCTTCAAACTTGGAAAGTTTAAGACTTGTGGACTTCAACTCCCAGAATTCCTGAGCTAACATGACTGGAGGAATTCTTGTCATGTTAGCTCAGGAATTCTGGAAGTTGAAATCCACACGTCTTAAAGCTGTCAAGTTTGAAGACCCCAGTGCTACACCATGGTTTGTTTATAAGCCACACTGATTGTGCTGACATGATTAAGGAAATCATATAATGGCTGGGATTAAAGAATGTGATTGGCTGCTTTATGTCTCAGTGTGTTGTGCAAATCCAAATAAGTTTTGGAACATTTTAGCATGAACTTGGACCATTGAATTAATTCAGTGAACCATAGCTCGTTTCTTGTATCTGCTGCACAATTCATTGCTAAAATTTAGAATCCTTTGCTGAAATTTAGTCCAGATCGTGACTGAAGAGAAAATAGAGAAGTGTTTATTTCACATGGTTCTATTTTGATATCTCCAATTCTCTTATAAGTGCACAGAGAAAACAAAGAAATTAACCCTGAGCCCTGCAATTTTATGAAGGAAAAGAAAATATAAAATACATTGAGATTTCTGTGCTTTGTTTTCTTTTTAAGTCAAACTTTAGGATTACAGATTGTCCTCAATTTATAATCATTCATTTAGTGTCTGTTGAGAGTTACAAGAGCACTGAAAAAAGTGACATGACCATTTTTCACACTTATGACCATGGCACCATCCCCATGATCACAGGATCAAAATTCAGAATACTTGGCAACTGGTTCCTACTTACGACCGTTGCTGCGTCCCAAGGTCATGTGATGATCTTTCTGGCAAGCAAAGTCAATGGGGAAACCAGATTCGCTTAACAACCATCTTGCCAACTGAAGAACTGCAGCGATCCACTTAACAACGGTGGCAAGAAAGGTGGTAAAATGGGGCAAAACTCAAATGTCTCGCTTAGCGATGGAAATGTTGAGCTCCATTTGTGGTCCTAAGTCGAGGACTTCCGGTATATTTCTTTTTCCTCTTCCGTCCCCTTCCTTTCTTCCTTCTCTGCAGTAACTTTGATCCTGCAAAAGACACACACAAAAGCATCTCAGAAATTTTTAAAAATACAGTAAATTAAGTTTCAATTAAGTAAATAGGTGACATATTCACCATAAACTAAAATATTCCATATCCATATTTTTGAATAATTACATAAGTCAGTGAGGCAGCTGTGTGCTGGACTTCAAGTTCATTCATTTTTATTGGATAACCTTTTATAAACTCCACTTTTCTTGCATCAGAGGCTTAATATATAATTTTGAGGTAGAAAAATCACATCAAGCTGCTTCCGCCCACCTGGAAAGTTTGGACTTCGACTTTCGCCCGCGCTTTTTTTTTTCTTTTTTCTTTTCTTTTTCACCTCAGGCCCTCCCTGTTCGCTTCGTTGCTAGGCAAATCAGCCTTCTTCGCGGCACCCTATTGGTGGGCAGGTGAGTCTCCTCCGACCCTTCTCGGGTTCCCCTCCGGCCATTGGCTGGCCGACATCCCGCCCTCGCCTTGCCGCCAGGTAAGGACATGTTTCCGAGCTCTGATTGGTCTCCCAGGGGGAGGAAAGGCAATGGCTCCAGGTGAAGTGCCAGCCCGGCCCTGGCTTTCCTATAGGTCGGCAGGTGCAGAGAGGCGGGCGCTTAGGAAGCGCGCCATTGGCTGACAGGGACGCCGGCGGGCGGGTGCGCGCGGGGAGAGGAGGGAGGGAGGGAGGGAGGTTCGGGGCTGAGAGAGAGGCCTCCCTTGGTGAGGCGGGGCCGCCATGTTGGGGGGGAGCCAGGGGGCGTGAGCGCGACTTCTGTAACCTGCCCGCGCACACGGGAGCGCGCCTCCTCCTCAGGAAGGGAAGAGAAAAAAAAAAAACAACACAGAACGGGGCGGGGAAAAAAAAGAGGTCCTGTCAGGAAGGGGCGGACGCGAAGGACGACTCCGAGCCCTTCCTCTCGTCTCCTCCTCCGGGAAGTTGGAGCCAAACTTCCGTGGAGCGCGAGCGAGTCGGGAGCGGAAGTACAGAGAGGCGACCCCCCTCGTCCCCTCACCTCACCTCATCCTGGCAATGAGGGGTGGGTGGAGATACCTGTAGAAGGGGGACCCCGAAGTAGGTGAGCTTTTTTTGGGGGGGGAGGAGAAAATAAGAGGCTGCAGGGGGGGAGACGGGGGGAGGGAGGAAAAGGGGGCAAACAGGAGATCCAGGAATAATGGGGGAGGGTGAGAAGGGGGTAATAGGAAAAGAGCCCCCAAGCAGCCCCCTCCCCATTAACCAAGGCAGGAAGCCAAACTAGTGGGGACCCCCCTGAGGAAAGGCTGGCCAAGCAATATATTACTGCTTTTTAAATTAATGTATTAATATTAATCTTTCTCTCCAATTAGGTCCTATTGTTTTATCATCCAGAGCTGGTTGGTAGTAAAAAAAAAAAACTGGGTTCCCAAGCTGGAAGAGGTGAGTTCTAATCCTGCCTAGGACCGAAAGTCACCAAGGGCAACTTCTTGGCTAGTGGCTCTTTTTTTCACCACCACTCCTCTGGGGGAAAATATTAGCAAGCCGCTTCTGAAAAATGTTGGCAAGAGAGCGACGTGCATTTATTTGTTCCTGTCGTCTCCAGGAATTGCGATTGACTCGAAACCCATAACAACCAGCAGTCACAACAACATGGTATTGTTAGAGCCGAAAAGAGAAGTTAGGAAGAAAGCTTTCCCCTTACTACTAATATTCATAGTATTCTCTCTCTCTCTCCACATGTCTAATTAGAACATATTCTCTAGCTGAATATAGATTAATTTGATATTTAGGATAAGTTCAGATGGGACAGAGCCAACACAGGATAGGAGAGAACGTAGCTTCTCTTTCAATTACTATTAGAATTTTCCGTGTAAAATAAGTATTGGTTTGTAAATTTATTTCGGTTATTCCATAAGCTGCTTGGAGTCTATTTCTATTTCATCTCTGTAGTGGCAGATAAGTTGTAGTGATCATTGTGTATATGGTGGGTATATGTGCGTTGTATATAATTAGTTCATATTATGTTGCTAGAAAGGTTAGTGTGGCAGAGAACTGGTGAAAAGGATACAAACATTGAGGATGTTACTTTTCCTTTTTTATTATCATCAAACACTCTATTGTATATAAACTCCTTCAGTCTTACTGGACTGCAAGGAGCCCAGGAACAGCAACAATAGGAAACATTGGCAACAAAGTGTACGTAAATGTGTAGTAAAAGTGGTATTGTGTTATAGTGTATATACACAAACCTCTCTCGCATAAACAGAGAATCATTCTGTATTCTCCGTAGCAGATCTTAGAATCTAGCCCACCTGGTCTAATCTCAAAAAGCTTAAATTTGGAGCCAGTAACTAGTGGGATGAAAGACCACCTGGAAATGCCAGTGCTGTGTAGACTTACCTGGGAAGGCAATTAAAATGCTCCAGAAAGGGGCATCAAATTACTTCCATATTGTGGTGTGAAAAAACAACTTGTGTCTGTGGGGAATTAGAATAGAATAGAATTCTTTATTGGCCAAGTGTGATTGGACACACAAGGGATTTGTCTTTGGTGCATATGCTCTCAGTGTACATAAGAAGAAATAAAATACATTCATCAAGAATCATAAGTTACAACACTATATTACTATACGATATCACATTTAAATAGAGGAGCATTAAGGTGATGGAAAGCCTATCACTACGAATAGTGTTATATTTACATACATACATACATACATACATACATACATACATACATACATATATACATATATACACACATGCTGTTTGTGTATTATGAATGTTAATATTGTATATACTATTACCTTTGTGTGTATGAACTTTATTAACATTATATAGCCATTTATATGTATATTGGATCAGTTTACTGATAGATTAATAATTCATATAGTTAAATATTATTCCACAGTGAAAGGCATAAAAGTTATTTGTTAATAGCTTCTACAGTACTTTCCTTTGTCAGAACACCTTGCAAAATCAAACCTTTGCATCAAATGGGGTTGGGGGAAATGTTGTGTTGTAAGAAACACCCACCAGTGTCTCTGCAGGTAGACACACACACACATACGTAAAATGTCAATGGATAGGCCTGAGAGAGGAGAGTTGTATCATCACTGTTCTGCAAATAGTGTGTTATCATTGCTTCTTACCTGGTGGAGGTAAGATAGACCCCTCCCTATTATGTAAGGGATTGACAATGTCAGTGGAAAAGATGTATGAAGTCTATTTTGCTGGGAAGGCATAGAAGGAAAGAAAAATTGAGATATTATTTGATTTGTATCCTGTCTTTGGCTTAGATGATGGTCCTTCCTGCCATTTTCTCCCACAATAACAGTTGACTTCCCTGGCTGAATGTGGACTTCAGTCTGAGATTCTGCTTTTGTGGCTGGTTATGTGTGTGGCACAAACACGCCTATTGCATGAATCAAAGGTGGTTTGATCAAAGGGTAAAAAAGGGTGAGCTGATACTGTTATTATTTAATACAGTATAAAGGGCTTTTGTGCAAGAGAGGAGAAGTTTTTGTCCCTCCATGAGCATTACAACTAAATAAACAAAGGAATTGGTGCCAGGGTAATAAAAAAGAAGATGCAAGAATTTCAATTAAATATAATTGGGCTAAATTATAGTAATGGGATATTGAGCCAGGAGGTAAACTTGATATGGAAGGAACAGGAAGTCTTTTTAAGAAGGTGAGCATGTGTGGTAAGTGGGTGAGGTCCTGTGAGTAGAAGGTGAAAGGGGTGTGTTTTGCCTTCTCTTAAATTATAATGTGAAGAGGGCATTGGTGGTATGTGAGGAATGCATGTCTGTTTGGTAGCTCAGAAGTTACAGCAGGGGTGGGGAACTATGGCCCTTTTACGAATTATGGACTTCAACTCCCAGAATTCCTGAGCAAGCCATGCTAGCTCAGGAATTTTGGGAGTTGAAGTCGACAAGTCATAAAGGGGGCCATAGTTGCCCACCTCTGTGTTACAGGCTAGCTGAAGTTAGAGGCTGTCTGCAGAAAATGGGAAGGCTGTAGTCCTTTGCACACTTAAAAATAAATATATATATTGCATTGCTACTTTGGGAGATCCAGAAATAGAACAGTATGCTTTTAAAGGAGGAGGGTTAGAGATAATTTCTTGGAAAACTGACCTGATTCTTTTCTTTGTGTGTGAAATGAAGACAGTTTCACATAATTTAGTGACAGGTAGCCACACTCCAGAACACAAAAGTTTTAGAGTTGCATTTGCCCATAAAATATAATGTACAATACTTAAATGTTCACAAAAATTTAAGACACGATTTGTGAATTTGACAAGTTTCTTAAAAGTTGTGAGAGTTGGGTCTGTGGAAATGCTAATTTTTTTATTAAAGGTATTTGCTTTCTAACTTTTCTAACTAAATGTAAGGACGCTACAATTCATTCTATGCTTCAAGGCTGTGATTAAGATAAAAATGTAAATTTTTCCTATTTTTAAGACTTCCTTGAGTCAAACCTTACTGGTGATTAGAAAATTTCATTTTGATCAGATTATATCATACATTTTGTAGTTTTAACTGCTTGGAAAGGAAGGAGTTTGGAATCAAGCCAGCAAATTTGTTTGCTAAAAATGATTCAGTTTTTCAAGCAGGGATAACTAACATTAGTGGCCAAAATGTTACCTGCTTTGCTTTGGCAGATGCAACTTCTATTCTAGAATGTATACAATTTAAATGCAATTATGCTTAAAGTTACAAAGTTGTTTTTCCCCCCAAGGGGTAGCCTTAAGCAACAGTATAAAACTTTATTGTAGCAAGAAAAAGAACATAAATTACATTGTTGATTTGTTTGACTTTGCATGGCCTTTTTAGGTTTGATTCAGTATTATATTTTCCATTCATTTGTTTTCTTTGTTGTTGTTTTTGTGTATAGACTTTTGTGTGCATGCAGTCTAATGACATTTTTACTGGGAAGAAGCACAAAAATGTTGCCTATTCATCTATTGCAACCCCTCATCATTCTTTGAATGATTTGGAAGACACAACAATAAAACAAGGACATTGTTTCCCCATTTGAATGTTGCATAGTGTCATGCCTAGCAGGATGGGATCAAAGATGAACACAAAGAAAGACTTCATTAGAGTAAAAACTCATTACAATGGGTAAGTTACATTAAGGTGTTTCATGCACTGCATTCTTCTTCACTCATTTCGTTCAAGCCATACAGGTAGTTCTCGCCTTGCAACCATTCATTTAAAGACTTTTGGGAGTTATAACAGTGCTGGGGGGGGAAAAAGGACTTGCAACCAGTTCTTGCACTTATGCTAATCATATCATCTTCACATAACCCAACCAGTGAGCAAATCTAAATGAAGTTTCTTGTACAAATGTCTGGGTATAACATTATATAAGGCATGCTTGAAAAAAACAAAAACTCTTAGCTTTATGTCAGACTTTCTTTTATTTTCACATATTGTAACATGGATTTGGTGAAAAACCTGACCCAGCCCCACATGCTCTGTTTCCCATCACCTTCAGTGGGAAGGGCTTTTAAATTGATGCAGTGTAGAATTCTTTAATTACTCCATCTGGGTTTATTGATCCCACGTAAAGCGTGGTATAAATAATTTTACCTAAGGTTGCCACTACACAAAGGATTTCTATTTTCATATGATCTGACGTGTCACACATTGTGGAGGTGTCAACATCAGGATAACAAAATTAGTGTCAAGAATTATTCGGGAAGGGTGTTAAATTATTTACGATGTCTATTTCTGGTACAGAACACCTTTGATAGTGTGACTAAATTGAAGTCTTGCAAGTATGAGGAAATTGTACTATTCATGTTTGCTAATGTGCGTCCTTGAATGCTTAAAAGGTGGATACTTTATACATTTTGGGTGTGACATATATATGACTTAAAGTTGTACAAGTGTTCATCCTGAATGGCTAAAATACAGGTTGCAGTAACATAATCTTCCTTCAGGAATGAAGTCTGTTGAGGAATGTATTTTAATTGAATTCTCCCAGGACTATACTTCATGCGAGATATTTGGAATAAAGGACAGTTCTCCTGAGTATGAAGTCTCCTGCAACATTTCAAATCTTCCTTAACCGTTCTTCACTCCCCTACGTTGAAAACTGTCCACCTCTCTTCTTTTTCACAGGATCTAGCTTGCTGCTATTGAATGCTAGTTTTTTTTTTAAAAAAACTGCTTTATTGTAGTTGCTTAGTTATGTTCGGTTATTCTTGATTTACTATTTACAAACTGAATGTTTCCATATAACCAGTTGATGCTATCTTAACCCAAAATGGGAACGGAATTTTCCATTTTATTATTTGCACCTGAAAATAAGGATGGTGCTTTTTTTTCCACCAGAAATTCACTTACCTGACTGTAAAACATTCGATATTTTTACTTACCAGTAAAAAGCAGAAATTAGGGCAAACGTGGCTAATAATTTATCTTTGAGACATAATGATAAATGTTACCACTTTCTGAGATATCCAATAGCCATCTAAAATATAATTCATTCACAAGAGCCTAAAGATCTTGGCCTGGGGACCTATTTTACAACCTTTCTTGCCACATTTGTTCAGTAAATCACTACAGTTGTTAAATTTCTAACACGGTTGTTAAACGAATCTGGCTTTCCCATTGATTTTGCTTGTCAGAATATCCCAAAGAGTGATCACATGACCCCAGGACATAAATATGAATCAGTTGCCAAGCATCCAAATTTTAACCAAGTGACCTTGGGGATGCTGGATTATAAGTGTGAAAACCAGTCATAAGTCCCTTCTTTCAGTGCTGTTGTAACTTTGAATGAACTGTTGTAAGTCGAGGACTAGCTGTAATGGCATTAGGAAAATGCATGTATCCCTAACATCTTTCCTTGCATTCAGTGCATTCATTCAGTAGAGCTACCCAATTACATTCTGCGGGATCGTTCCTTTTTGAAATCTCATTTTCGTTTACTTATATTTATTTGCCTGTGCACAGATGTTGCATAGTTTCAAAACGTATTTACAATTTCTTGAGGTAGGAAGTTGACAAGGATCTTGACTGAGCTATATCTGCCCTTTTACAAACACCAAGCGTTTTAAGCATTTATTTACTTAATTTGTGAATTTATCTCTTTCAGGGACATCCTCATCACCAACCTGGGTGCCTCAATGAACTATGATGAACTTTGTGATGAAGTGAGAGAAATGTGCAATTTATCCCAGGAGCAACCAATTACCCTGAAGTGGATTGATAATGAAGGTATTTTCAGGCTTTTTGTAACTGTGGTTTTGGAAAACATTTTTCCCTAAAGCACTTTATGGCGCAGTTAATTATCTGGGCTGAAAAGGAGATATTAAATGGATAACTTTTTATTTCGAAAGCTCTTTCAAACTGTCACTTGATAGGCTGTTTCAGATTAGAGAAATAAAACTGAAGACGTTAAGGCCATACCATATCTCACTTTACTTTGAATTAATAGCCTCAGAGGTTCAGACTAGACATAATTTCCCTTTAAACTTTGCCTCATGAGTTGACTGAATTTTACGATGGTTTTGCTGAAAATTGAAAGTTAGCTTTGGTTTTCTAGTTAAACGGTGGTATAACAAACAATGGGTTTGCTTAAACTTTGCAGCATTTGCTTAATTGTTGCCACCAAAAAACACCTGCAATACTGACCAGATTTACAACTTTCATAATATATGACCATAATAGTCAGGCTCCATTATGGTGGGTTGAGTAAAATTCATAATTGTTATATTGTTTTGCTTAAAGCATGGTTAGCTTGTTCTTCAGTCAGCAAAGACAATAATATAGAGGGACTGATATGTTCAAATTCTGGTGGTTTCTATCTTCAGTTGTTTCACACTATTCTTTGGGGACCTCACTTCATGCTTCTCTCCGAATAAGTGACATTAAATTCCATCAATCGTCTGTTGAGAATTTGCTTTAGGAAAAGGGTGTTTTCCAACTAAAGAAGATATAATAACACACTAAACGATCCCGCAGAATGATTGCCATCCTTTTAAATGTTTGCTCTGCTAATTAGAGGGAAAAATTGTGACTGAGGGAATGAATAGCCAGTTCTACTCTGCTATCCTGATTTTCAGTGTTTTATTTTTATGCCAGGATGAAATACAGGCTATCATTTCCCCACAGTCCTTCCAATGTGTAACAGCTATGAGATGGAGTTACACTCAACGTGCATGAAGGGAAGGGTCTCAGGGTCCCAGAACAATTCTTTTTCAACCACTAAGTGTCCCTTCTCCGCTGTTCTGAAATGTGAATTCCCGCGATCTCCAAATTGCACTGTTTGAAAATAAGGAGAAAAAAAACTTTTTTAAATCGGAGAGTTGCATGCATGGATTGCTTCCATAAATGACATTTTTTCTTTTTTAAATAGGTGATCCCTGTACCATTTCGTCTCAGATGGAACTGGAAGAAGCCTTCCGTTTGTATTGTCGGTACAGAGACGAAGGGCTTATTATTCATGGCAAGTTTCGAGACTTGTAGTTTAGCTATCGTTTTAAGCTGTATCTCCTCAGATCAGAAATCCTGCTTTGGCTCTTTCCTTCTGTCTTCTGTCTCAAACAAACTCAAAATGCAGTGTTGAGGCCTCTTCTTTGGATTGGTGCTGAACAACAAGATCTGAACTTGCCCATTTTACACTTACAACACAATCCTGTCTACCTACCGCAACAAATAACCAGAAGATGTGCTTTGTTGTCTCTTTGATACCCAAGCCACTGGTGAAATTTCTTTTCTCTGTTCCAGCTCTGGAACATTTTCCTAAGAAGACCTTTCTTGCTATTAATGCCTCTTTCAGGACTTACGTGGTGAAGATGGTCACTTTGGGGGGAGGGCCTTTACCCTAGGAGTCTCTTGCCTATTTTAACCAAATCACTCTTTTACGGCCGTTAAATGCTTGTTAATTGTCACTGGCGTGTTTCATTGCAATTTTCTTGTCTTACAACTTTGTGTTTTGATCTTAGGAGCCATGTAACACTTTGATCAAGCAGAACTGGTGTATAAATGTCTTAAATGATAATATAAACGAGATGCAGTTATAATTACAAGCTGTTTGTTCCAAAAAAAACAACAACCCTCACCCAAAATCATAGGAATTTATCTTCTGCAGCTTCTTAAGTGTATTGTTCTGATTTGAATTTATCTTGAACTTATGCTTCTTGTGTGAGAATGTTCCTTGCTCATCTTTTCCTTTTTACAAGGATTATTTTCACTGCCAATTACTCCTTTTGTGCATGTTGCTTTAGTGAACCCTGAGCCTGACTTTCCTGTCAGTAATTGGTGTCTGCAAAGAATTCTCATATTTTTAGAGTCCCACTTTTGTGATTAAGGAAGTAGTCCGTCGCTCGCCATTTATTCAAAAGACTGAGTTAGCTAGGAAAGACGCCTCTGCGGGAAATATATATTTATGGTGCGTATTTTATGTTTTGATGCAGTCTTTCCAAGCATTCCAGAACAACCCGGCATGCGGTGTCCTGGAGAAGATCGTAAGTATTGGGCACAGAATTCGGGGGTTTTTAAAAAAGTTTTGGCGCATCCCGTCCTCTTTTGATTTTCTTTCAAAACCTTTCTGGCCTGCAAAGGAAAAACGCCAATGTAGTTGTGATGCTTTGCTAGGCAGAAACTTTCTCGCAGGTAAATACTATTTAAATAGCGTGTTGTTTTAATCAAATCACCCCAAGGCATCCATGTAGCAATTGTCTGCATTTCTTTCAAGCAGCCTTTTTTTTTTATTTCACCCTGGAGTGTATGTATGGCTGCTTTATACCAAGATAGCAAAATTCCAGGAAAAACTTCAGAGAGGTGCATTATTGTGTCTGCATTCTCCGAAGTTCTTTCTTTCTTTTTTTTTTGCTCTAAAGAACTGCACATTCTTATTCTAAATCGGTATTAACAGAATGCCTTCCTCTTTGTTTGGAGGCCTTATTTTCCCAACTGGATTTATCTCAGTGGCGAAGAATACAAACAGCCTCAAACGTGGACAGGCAAACAGGCAGCTGCTCATTTCAGACTCTTTTGCTCCTGATGTAATTAGAAGCAGAAAATTGGGTACCCAGTGGCATCTCTGGGAAGGGCCAGAAAAATAAAGATGTTGGTTGCAACTGCGTGATCAGTAAGCCATGTCCCTCTGTACACAGATGTGATGTTGATCTGTGTACAGGCAGTCCTTGACACCACAATTGAAGCCCAAATCTCTGCTGCAAGTGAGAGTTGTTAACTGAATTTTGCCCCATTTTAAATACTTAAAAACTTAAATACGCCTAAATCATTATCGCTTGCGTAGGGCTCTAATAGCAGTTGCCGTGTGGTGGATAGGTCTCTTCACTTGGACCATTGCTAATATTGCATTGAGCTAGGTCAGCGATCTCCAACCTTGGCAACTTTAAGACTTGCGGACTTCAACTCCCAGATATCTCCAGCCGGCATGGCTGTGTGAGGAATTCTGGGAGTTGAAGTCCACAAATCTTACAGTTGCTAAGTCTGGAGACCTCTGAACTAGGTGTCCAATTTGGGTTGAAACTTGAGGCCCACCATTGCATGAACCTTGATTGGGTTGAGGTCTACCTCCATCGTCTGATTGCTTTGATGCTGCGTTCAAATTATCTTGACTTAGCTCTCTGAAATGAGAAATTTGCAAGTTTATATGGTAAAACTATTATGGTTTTCTCTATAAGCATGTGCCATCTGCCCCCCCCCCAAAAAAAAAAAAAAACCCCTGGAGGTGCACTCCTACAGAGCCAAGCTATCTTAGGCCATCTTGGTGTGATTTTTGTCTTTTAACAGATCCTTGTCTTGTGACAGTTTGTAAGATAAACCCCTAAGGTCCATATTTTGCAAGAGATGCATAGCGGAGAGATCCTTGCCTCAATAGGTCTTTATTGAAAGGGTTATATAATAATAAATGGCTTTTACAGGCTTTTACAAAATGGCTTTGTCCTTGCAGAACATGCTGTATACTTTGAATCTTTACAGTATTGGTGATAGTAGCTGGAGAAATGTTTTTGTGCTCAGCTCAGAAATAAATGGAAGGAAACACCCCCAGCAGCTAAATGTAAAACATGCTTCTCTACATCCAGAGCTACATTGATTTAAAACACTGGCAGCTACGGTTTTGTGGTTTGTTACAAGCCATTGTTTCCACTGTGGGGGTCAAAGCCCAACAAAATTCGGCTTCTTCGCACAAATACAGATAGTCTTCAACTTAGAGACCCCCATTGAACATTCCTGTTACTAAGTGAGACCAGTTTTGCCCTATTTCACGACCTTTCTCACCACGGTTGTTAAGCAAATCTGGCTTCCCCCATTGACTTTGTTTGCTAGAACATCCTTAAAAAGTGATTGCATGACTCCGGGACACGGCCACCGTCATAAATACGAGTCAGTTGCCAAGCGTCTGAATTTAGATCACGTGGCTGTGGGGATGCTGCAAAGTGTCAAGAGTTCCATCAAACCTCCCTTCCAACCAGTAACTCCAAGACAAGCATAATCTCAAAAGTAACCTTCATTAGAATAGCACCTGGCACCTCTGTGGAATCTTGAAACTAAAAGTTTCCCAGATTTGACCACAATGTCCCAAACTACAATCCATCCCCTTTTTTCACATCACATGGACTAATCACGATCCGCCCCGGTGTAAGATCCTTTTTCTCTGCTGCGTCACACTTAATAACCTTGAACTGAGAAAAGAATTTTGTTTTGTCTACTTAGAACTACTCAGTTGGAATCACCGCTCTCCCACTTTCTCAGGCTATGTGGCAGCGTGGAACGTGGGTTCCAAAGCTGACACAAAGTTGTAACTATGAAAAACGGTTGCAATTCACTGTTTCGGTGCCGTTGTAAACGGTCACTAAACCAACTCTTGTGAGACTTGAACAACTGTAATCACACTAGCCGCAGCTTTTAGCATAATTTCAGTGTATCGCTGGTTTAAAAGATTCATTTCCAGGTAGAGCAAGGTTCTCCACCACTACGGAGCAGGCCTAAATAACCTTTGGGGGTCCCCTTTAATTTAGAAAAAAAAAAGGTGCAGTGATCCAAAGGAAGTGGCTTGATTTTGAGGAGATCTGGTTTTTTAAACATCCAGTAAGCGTGTTGTAGCTGTGGTGCTACCAGTTGGATGCGTGTCTTGCCACAGAATGGTGAGGAATTGTGGCACTATTTCTCCGTAGCAATGGTGGGGGGGGGGGGGAGAATCAGATCTGTAAAGAGTTGACCCACCTGTCCTAGAGCTAAACCTGGGGCAACAACGATCAGCTACACTTATTAAAGATATCTCCACGGTATTATCTCACAAAGTCGCTTGATTTGACAGTCCCATTATAAATTATGGATTTGTATAGATTAGTGTAACTCGCTTGACCTAATTCTTCACTGATATGTGTAGGAAGCATGCTCCCCTGCTATTTCAGTGGTCAGCCTGAATTACACATGAAATACTTGACTGCTGTAGAGAAGACAGTTGATAAATGTATTGGAGATGCACTAAATTAATACCATGTATTTCATCTTCCTCTGATTCCGAAAAAGGTGCCTATACTCAGGAATCAACATTAATTAATGGCATTAATTTCCGACTATTAGCAGCTAATATCTGCAGCAGTTGTGTGTAAATCAGTTTGTTTCAATTTATGTCACCATTAGAGGCTTTTAAACCTCCAAATAATTTCCTTCTGTGTGCCCTGTGTATCTGTCTATAGAATAGTTTGCGCTCCATCATTCTGCTATAATTCCCACTAAAAATAACTCGGGTAAAGCTTGTTTTAATTGATCCTGAAATTCTCACTCATTCCTCCTGTCTGGTTGTTTACAGTGTGAGCCATATTTAAATTTCTCTGCCTGGAAATTATTTTGGGAGACCGGAGCGAGAAATTTCAATTCTACCGTTTCCCTCAAAATAGGCTGCCACTTAAATTAGCAATCTGTTACTTAGTACATGCTAATTTTCTACAATGGCACGAAAATATGGACATTCTGGAATGAATCGAACAGACAGTATGTGGTTAATTGTCCCTCCTCTCTTTATCATGAAAGGAGATTTTGTTTCTATTAGGCTGTTACACAATACTTACATTTACTGCTGTGTGAAGTAAACACTCTTTTGGGGGTTGCCGTTTTTTTAAGGGATCACTTCCTCCAAAATGTATTGCAGACTATTTGAGTTCACATCATTTCTTAGTGTGATTATTTTTTTAAAATTCTGAGTAGGGATTTTCTTTCGATAGGACTGCGTGGCAAATGACACAACTCTTTTTTAAGTATAGGTATGACCACAATTCACCCCAAAATTTCTGTTGTTAAGTGAGACAGAGGTTGTGTGAACTTGTGCCCCATTTTTCTTGCCACTGTTGTTCAGCGAATCACTGCTCCGTCCCACAGTTGTTAAGTGAATCTTAAGCTTCCCCGTTGACTTTGCTTGTCAGAAGGTCGCAAAAGGAGAACTCACGTGACCCTGCAGCCGTCATAAATGCAAGTCATTTGCCAAGCGCCTGAATTTTGATCACGTGACCATGCTGCGATGGTCGTAAGTGTGTGAAAAATAGCCCTAAGTCACTTTTTTCTGTGCCGCCGTGTCTCAAAACTTTATGAATTGTCTTGTCCTTCTGAAACTCTTAAAAAGGGCGTTTTATTATTGTTTTTGGGGCTTTCTTTGTGCCCTTGGGCAATACATTGTAGTCCATGGTCATAAGTGTGAAGAACAGTCACAAGCCCGTTTTCAGTGCCGTCACTAAACGAACTGCCATAAGTCGGGGACATTTGCAGCAGTGTCATTTTCAAGTAAAGCAGACTTCCCAGTTGCTCGTTCACACACACACACACACACACACGCACCCCCCCAACAACAACAAAAACCCCTCCCTGGGAATCCTCCCTCTATTCCCTCCCCTCCACTTCCTGTTGGTCTTCACAAGTGGGTAAAGATGCTTCTCCCTCCCCCAGAATTTTGTGGCTCATCGGAGCGGATGGCGATAAGGGCGCAGGGGAGGAATTACACCACCTGGTTTTTAGTAGCGGGGGGGGGGCTTCCTGGGGGTGGCCTCATGGCCGTGGCTGGCTTCTGCAATCAAAATCCAATCCGACATCAAATCTCTTTTGGGGGCCTTAAGAGCCACGGGAGTTAGGCTGAACGTTTGGCATCCCACGGCATTTAAAGTACATGCACTATTTTATCTGGGTTTTAAAAAAAAATTTATTTTACGGCAAACCCCCCTGGTGATGCTTTCCCTTCCGTGCATTAGGGACGGAATAAAAATTGCTCCTTAAACAGTCTTGCTTCCAGATTCAATCCTCAGCTGGCTGTATAACCTGGTCTTCTTAGAACCCAATCAGTTCTCCTCCCTCCCTCCCTCTCTCTCTCTCTTCCCCTCTTCCCGGACCCTTGCCAACGTTACCCTTCCCTCCGTAACATTTGGGGGGAAACGGAGGCAAGGGCCGCTTTTTCTCTCTCCTCACCTCCCCAGCATCCATGCCGTGTTTTAGTCTGCGCCTCGTCTGCCAGCAAGAGCCTCCCGAGGGGGCCAGTCCAACCCGTGCCTGGATACATGAGGCAGAGATGTGAGAGACCAGGATAACCAGCCTTCCATTAACTATTGGCGCTTAATATTTTGGCTTCTTTCCCCCCCCCCTCCACCCTTATTCCTTTTTTTTTTTTTTGGTTTGAGTGGGGGGGGGGAATGTTTCTTGCAGCAACCAAGCAGCAGCAGCAGCGATGAATGAATTAGCCGGCAAGCAGCGCCTGGCATCATCCTTTACTGCATTATAAAGCATAACAAATTACATGCGGAGGAAGGAAAGGACTAAAACCCAGTGAGTAAAGCTTCCAAAGCACCCCCACCCCTTTCAATTTCCTGTCTTTTTTCTGCAATTGTTAGGGCGATGCAGTCTGTCTGGGCACGCAGGGCGAGGGATTGTAGCAGCAGCAGCAGCAGCAGCAGCAGCAGCGGGCATGTGTTGGGGTGGGCCAGTCCACCTTTCCCATCGCCGTGGTTGCAACCCACAGAGATCTCTCTCGGCGCCGCTCTTGGGATGTGGCTGAGGCAGCTCTGAGAAAGAGGCAGGGGAGGATTTGCCCTGGAAAAGACGTCCTCTCTCTCGCCAGGTGACGGGCTTTGGGGAGGGGGGGGGAAGGGAGGGGGAGAGACCAGACAGAGGCGTCTGCGGAGGGATGCTGCTCGTCGGGACCGATGAAGGAGATGTACCCCAAGAAACCTGACGGTACGTCTGCCCGCGTCCGCGGCCTGCTTTATGGAGGGGAGGGGAGGGTCGCCCTCCGTTTGGATTTCTGACATATTTCCCGAAGCCGCCTCGGGAAAGAGCCGGGCACGTTTTCCCCCGCCAGCGTCCAGGAGAATAGGATGGTACTGCATTGCTACATCAGGCGACATCGATCCGTTGAATGGGCAAATTGGATTTTGTGCAGGAGAGCCGGGGCTCACCCATGGTCACTTTTTAATCCGGCTTTTTATTCCCTTTATTTGTATTTTTTTTTCTCCTCCCCAGCCTAGAAACTGAAGAGAAGATGCTTTTGGTTGTTGTTATTGTTGTTGCTTTGTACCAGGGCTTTTCTGATTCATGCCCTTTTTAGATAGGGGTTCCTTGGATGTGATCGGGGGGGGGGGGGCATCTAATTGGGAGTCTTGGGCCTGTTTATTTTATTTTCGTGTCTGATTTGCTTTGTCCGATACAGCTTTAATGTTTGATATTAGTCTCCGCTGACAATCTGTGTCCCTTTTGCCAGATTGCTTTGAGTGCAAAGGAAATCGTAACTCCTTGCGTGGTTTTCTGGTGCTTAGACATTATTTTCCCAAGGGACCATCGGTTGTATCTTACAGAGAAGGCTACGCATTGTTATCTCAAGGAAGAAAGTAATAGTATGGTCCAGTACGTGGAATTGTCTCTCCGTTCCTGGCCTGTAAACACTGTGTGACTCACAGCTTTTCCCTTCAATTGTTGCCGTATTAGCAGCCATGCTTAGGTTATTCCGAGCACATGAATGAAAAGAAGGAGTGTGAGAGATGATGAGGCAACTCTGGTGATAGCAGCTTCGCTTGCAGAGAGTAAACCTTTTGTACCACAACTAGGAAGGCAAAGTGTGGGGATCGGTTTGTGTGGGGGTGTGAGGGAAATTGAACCGGCGCCTTTCTGAAAATATAAATACATTTGCCGGCCTGTATTTGCAGCTATTCAGGGCTTCCGATTCCAAGTCTGCTTTCCCCCTCATTGAAACAGACTCTGTATTCTGGAAGAGAAAACGCAGGCCTTTAATAGGATAATTTCCATCTGATGTTTGTGGTTACCTAGTTGGAAGCATTTATGTTTGGGGCAATAGCGGGGAAAAACCTGTCATTCTTTCTTCCTTTCTTTCCCCGCCCCCCCTCCTCAAACAACATGGATTTCTTCCCTAAGGAATTCTGCTTTTGAAACCCTAAGGGCTTTTAGAAATGATCTTTATTTATTTATTTATTACATTTATATGATCTGAGTATGATTTTGCTGTTTATAAAGAAGGGGGGAAAAATAGCCCCATTCAAGCCCAACCTTTTTGGACTTTGGAATGTGTATGGTTGGTTCTTGGAAGGACTCTTGTTGGTCCTGAATTCTCAAGAGGGCACATCTTTTTTACACTTTGGACTTGGAGCAATGGTACGGAGGCTGCAGGGTTATTTCTAGCATTGGGGTGCGGTTTGTATAATCACCACCACATATAATTAGGTGTCGAGGCTGTGTAATTGTTTTCTTTTTTTCTATTTCCAAGCATGTTAGCTCTGCCTCTTAAGGCCCAAGGTGTAAATAACTTCTTCTGATTTGTAAATATTTTAACTTCAATCAGCATGGGAATGGTTTCCGAGCCTGGTTAGAGTGAAATGAGTTGTGCTAACTATGGTCAACTTTGAGGGGTCTTTGGTGCTCTCTGAGCTTGGTGGTTTTCTTGCAGACGTTTCATTACCCAACTAGGTAACATCATCAGTGCTAGTATGGAATGGGGTTTGTTCTCAGTTTATATTCTGATGGCCTGTCTGTCTGTGTGCTGGGGAGGTTGAGATTCTTTGGTTGGTCTGTTTAGTGATGGCTCTTTGGCAGTTCCTTGATTGGGGTATTGCTTGTTTAATTGTTGGTCTGAAGTTAACCTTGGAGTTAATATATGCTGATCAGCGCTCTGATTACCGGTAGAGTATTGCTGGAGTCTTTTTTTCCTCTTCTGGGCTGTTTGATTATCTCTTTTGCATAGTCTATAGATGTTGTTGATGTCTATGTGTCTGTTGATGGCTGATTTGTCAAGAGTGCCAGGCTTCTACGGTCAACTTTGCTGTGGAGGAATTGGTTTCCTTAGGAAATTTCAGCTCCACTTTTCACTGACGGAACAGGTCAATGAGATCCCTGTGAATGGCAATCTACATAGGCGTCTGAAATCCTCCATCTTTTGAATGAGGGTTAAGTAAACAGGATTATGACATCCGTGTTGCGTTGTGTGGGTGATGCTTGTGTCCCCATCCGAGCTTCCAAGCCAGCTCCGTTAAAGATTATACAGCCCTCTTGTGTTTATGTTGCTATTGTTTCTTGAATGCTCTTTTGTCAAATTGGATCACAACTGGCTGGCGTGCCCGTTAGTTCGAATGGCAGTTATGCTGAATCTGCTCCTAAGTTAAAAAAAAAAAAAAAAGTACATTTTTCCTTTACGTGCAGAAGAATCAGGAACAAAACGGGAACCTCAAGGTTGCTTTCTTAGTCAAAAGGGCAAACCTGATTTTACTTCAACTTACATGGTTCGGGGAGTTTTGGAAGATTGCCAGGAGAATCAAAGGCAACGGGGGAGATCTGAGCTTCATTGAATTGGAAAAAATAGATGTGAAATACCTATTGTTCAAAAGTGTGGCCTTTAAACCCGCCTGTCTCTAATTGTTGCTTCTTTCGAAAGTGTCCCACGAGTCAGCATCTAATCCAGGTGGGTGATGTAACAAGTAAGGTGCACAGCATGGCTGCAGCTCTGTTGATGTAAGAGATTAAGAGTTATTACTTTGGGATAATATCTTGGTCTTGTGTTACCCCAAGAAGAAGGAACTTGGCCATTCAACAGGCTTTCCTGCATGAGGTTAATTGTCTCTTGAGATGAGCAAACAAGAATTGTGCAGTTAGGTGTGGCTGTTAACATATGTATTAAAACAAAGGCAACTGTTGTGATAGGATGTAAAAGTGTGGGTAATTGTGAGCATGAAAGAGTACTAGAACTTGGAAATGGAAATAAAGGATATTAAATTGAATATATTTGGATAAGCAGACAGGGAGCGACCAACATAAGTCATTTTAAATTAGATGATTACACGATTCAAGACTTTTAGGCCATAGAAAGGAACGTTAGGACAGCAACGTTAAGAAATCATTGCCCAGTAATCAGAGGATCATATCTTTTAAACTGAAGCGATGGATATACATTCAACATCATTGATACATACTATAGATGTAGTATCAGGAATTATATAGAAAATCGAAAGAGATGGAAATTGCAACATCAAGAGTACACTACTAATTTGTGATTGAAATGAAGGCATGCATTGGACAAATGCAATAATGTTGGAAATAATAGAATTTTGAAAAGACAATTTTTCATTTATTGCTCATTTCTGCTTCAAACTATCCGTGGACATCTGCAGGTATCTAATATAGAAAAAGAAAATATACAGTGGAAAACTGCTTGCAGATTATGGAACACAACCTGATTGTGTTAAAACACACAGAAAATAAAATAGGCATGAAAGATTTGACCTCTAAAACATGCAGTCAGAATATAAGGTCCCCATAAGAAACAGATTCATCATCCATAGCTTATGTGAGAGAGAAACTGGGACGCTAAGAAAGAGATAACAGGCAGGAAATCTAAACGGAGAGGGTGGAGAAGTCCTAAAATTTCAAAGAGGAAAAGATCCAATAGAATAAGCTTTTCATAATTGCTGAAGAAAGTTGGTAGGCCTTGAATGATAAGAAGATTACACAATGACTAAATGCAGACTTCTGGTGTAAAGCCAGGAGAAGACACAACAGCTAATTCAAGGACATAATCAGGGAAAGAAAGTGGAGATAAGAGATTAGAAACATGAAAACGTACAGGTGAAGCTAGCAATAGTCAAGAATAATCATGAGATTTAACTGTGGCAGCTAAGCTTAAAGGAGAACAGAGTGACTGAAATGCAAATGATAAAATCTGCATTTTGGCCTGGAACATGTCTGTGTCTTTTTCTGTCCTTCCTAAGGAATATCCACACCGCTTTGAGGCCTTTCTGTTCGCTCCTGGACATTATTATCTACTTTCATTCATTCCCATTTAATATACAGACATAACACAAATAAAGTTTTGCTCCTAAGTAGAATTAAATGCTGGTTTTAGTCTCATTGGGAGTGAGCACTGGCTTAATCTAGAGCTGGGTTTAAGGCAAGTGAGAAAAAAAAGGTCTGTGAAGAAGGCCTTCCCATGATCTTGAACAGGGATCTCCAAATTCGGCAACTAAGACTTGTGGACTTCAACTCCCAGAATTCCCCTGCCAGTGCTGGCTGAGGAATTCTGGGAGTTGAAGTCCACAAGTCTTAAAGTTGCCAAGTCTGGAGAGCCCTGATCTTGAATAAGGGGGAAAAAAAAGATATTTTCATTACCCCTGTAAACTGAGAAGACTGTTAAAAATAACCATGCTTGGGACTTCAGGTTAACAGCCATGGGAATAAAGTTGCCTTTATTAGTTCAGTTCTTACTAGGAAGTCTTTTAATTCACCATGTCAATTTTTTCCAGTGAAAACAAGTGACAATTTTTCCTGCTGTTTACCTAAGACTCCAACCGGGGTGGTTAACTTGTTTGATTGAGACTGAGGACGTGAATGTGGAGAGACTGACTCATCCTCGCAGTGTTTCAGAAAACTCCCAAAAGTACTTCTGATTTAATATTGAAATTTGTTAGCCAACATATGCATTACAAAGTCCATTTGTTGTGGAGTGCTCCAGTAAAGGCCAAAATTGTGTGTCATATGACAAGAGCAAATTTGACGTCCGTGTATATTCTGCTGGGCTGTGTCTTGAGGTGGGGCCAATTATAATCTGCAGTTATATCAAGAATGCCATGTGAAACCGTAGATAAGAATGCTAACTTATCAACCAAGATACGGTGCATCCATTGAACTAAGAGCTATGTTGGGAAATACCAAGCAACCTGCCTATAAAGCCTGTCGCTTTGGGTGTCAAAATTTGCGCTTTGATCAGTGAACATGGTGGCCTTCAGGACAATACTTGTAATCCTCAGCTTATGACTGCAGTTGAGCTCCAAATTTTTATGGCTAAGCGAGACGGTTGTTACGTGAGCTTTGCCCCCATTATACGACCTTCCTTGATACAGTTGTCGAGTGGATCCCTGCAGATGTTAAGTTAGTAACACGGCTGTTAAGTGAATCTGGCTTCCCCATAGATGACTCCCGGGACACTACGACCATCATAAATAAGAACCAATTGCCAAGCATCTGGATTATGGTCACATGACCATGGGGATGCGGCAACGGGTGTAGGCGTGAAAAGCAGCCATATGCTACTTTTTCCAGTGCAGTTGTAACTTCGGATGGTCATTAAACGAACTCTTGTAAGGCAAGGACCACCTGTACAAGAACTGCAGAGAATCAGAATGGCCAACCTGACGATTAGTAATAGAGAGATCCGTCTAAGAAGACCAGATGTGACTCTATTAAAGGCACGTGGTTAATTTCCTTGCAGCTCTGAATTGTCTTTAATATTTCCTTCCTGGATAATTGACTCTCCGGTGCCCTTTGTACATCACCATCACTTTAGAAGCCACTGTGAAGAACGTTAGAACTCATTTCTATCATCAACATCTGCGGTTCTTGTTTCTCGACCAGCATAGGAGAGAGAGGGATGTAAATGTAAGAAATGGGTAATGATGGTCATGGAAGAAGGTGGAGAAGCAAGGTACTGTGTCTCTAGCTAATCACTTCTTTGTGTCAGGATTCTGGCAGTTACCCCAACTGAGTCTCGAGCCAAACTTCCAAAACTTTAAAAGGATTTACTGGGAGTTAACATGTCCGGCACTGCCTGGGTGCAGCCGATTCTGAGACACATCATTCATTGTCATCCTTGACCCTGGTTTTCCCCCACCCCCTCTGGGTGTATCATAATTCATATTCTCCAATGGGATACATCCATAGCCAAGAGTCATCAATCATGTTCTTCAGTTAGAATTTTGCACGGCAGAAACTTCAGTCACCTAGTTACTATCTTTGAAAACATTTATGGAATGCACTTTCAGTTTCCAAGCAAACCCCTTCCCACCCTCCCTTTCTGTTGGCAACTCTAAAAAGACCATAGAAATATTTTATGACTTTGAAGGTGAAGCAACCATGTTGGAAGTTAAGCACGTTCCTTGTCCAATGATTTTCTGGGAGGATGAGATTCTGTTGCATTTCCTTGTGTCTGGCACCATTTGGATTTTAGCCTTTTAACAAAGGTTCTTGACTGCTTTCAGATTCTAACAATTTGACTTTTCCAAGGCTCGGATACCCAAACATAATTTTCCACTTACGATTTCAACTTCCATCCCTGCCTCCTGGGCCAAGCCAAGACATTGTCCAGCCTGAGAGGAAGAACAAAATACCTATTTGCGGCTGTGTATTACTTCCAGCGCTGTCAAGAGAACAGGGCCTTCAACAGTTCATGAGCAATCTGGAGCAGCTCAGATGGTGTGGTAGGCACTATGCGCCTTCCCATGCATTGACACCTCATCCCATCACATGAGAGCGCGGCGGGAGATGGACTTGAAACGTTCACCTCTAACTGGCTGCAAAATTAGCTGTGCCCCCGTTTTCCAGATGTCTTTAGAAAGAAGTTGTCATCCACCATGGAGATCTCTAGACCTGTCAGCCTTACAATTTTGGAAACCTGCTTGAAAGAAGCTCCGATCTTCGTCTATCTGAATATCATTTCAGATTCCCCAAAGCTATTCTGGTCAATATTTTAATGCTGAGAGTTCACACAAATGTAAGAGTTTATTGATTTGCAGATTGTAGTTATTGGAACCGGAAGCGCGGCTGGCATACGTTCTACAAATACTGCATAGTTTGTGAGCTTCTGTTATAGTTTCAATAACATTTACGGCTTATATTTAGCTTATAAATTCCAATACTCTTCAAGGGAATTTCAGTTAGTGGTCTGGCAGACATCAGGTTTGAGTGGACTCCCAGATGGATGTTTGAGCTTTATAGCACTTCAAAGTCTCTGACTCTTTCTAAGGCAGCATATCCTATGCAAGAGACACAATTGTAACATTATATTCTTCACTGCTCAGCAATTCACAGTAATTGAGCGAAAAGGATACTTCTTAAAAAAAATTAATTGACGATGTTATCCCTGTGCTGTTGGAGATGAAACATTTCATGGATCGCCTCCAATCTAGAAAACGCTGGTCGCCTTTTCCTTGCGTTGGCAGTTAAATGCTCTGTACTTAGAATTAACTTTTGATCTGTTGGCCATGTTGCAAAGTATGGGAATTGTATCTGACTGAACTTACTTTTATAACCAGCTTTTTATAACCAAGTCAAGTGATGATAATAAAACCGAATCCTGAGAATATTTGAAGTTATCTAAGAAGTTTCTTCAGCGGGAGGTGTAATGTTACAATATAATGAAGTGGATGAAATCCTGGAAAGATTAGGATTGTAATACAGGTAGTCCTCTATTTAAAACCATTTGTTTAGTGATCAAGGCTACAACGGCACTGATAAAAGTGACTTACGGCCGTTTTTCACACTTATGACTGTTGCAGCATCACCATGGTTACATGATTAAAATTTGGTTCCTACTTACGATGGTTGCAGTGTCCTGGGGTCACGTGATCTCCTTTTGCGACCTTCTGGTAAGCAAAGTCAGTGTGAAAGCCAGATTCACTTAACAATGGCGTGAACATCTTAACAATGGCAGCAATTCACTTAATGATTGTAGCAAGAAAAATGGTAGAATGGGGCAAAACTCACTTAAATGTCTCGCTTAGCAACAGACAAGTTGGGCTCACCTCTGAGCATATGTCGAGGACTGCCTGTACAATTATTATTATTATTATTATTTTTGTTTGCATCTCCTTTATTTTCAGAACTTGCTCACGGCACTTCCCGTTATGTGCATTCAGGTTTTGAAATAGGAAGGATAATGAGAGAAAACAGCAGGAAAATGTCAAGAAGTAAACAGAAATAAAATAATGAATTATGAAGCAGCGGCTTCAAAGCGGTCCCGGGAGAATCAGTTGCATAAGGCCCCAAAAAAAGCAAAAAAGAAAGAAAGAAACATCGATGGGTGAAAGGCATAAGATTAGTCTTGCATAAATACTATCTCTCAGTACAGGTAATACATAACATTGAGAGATATTTCTCCTTGGAACTCTTTATATTCAGTAGCTGGTGATACTTGGGCCCCTGAGAACATTCTAGCCTGTAGTGATGGCTGGTCCTTCTGACGATCCAGATATGTGTTTGGTAGAACTTCAGATGCCTCCATCATGGACACAGAAAAAAGATACTTTTGAGACCCTGTTGAAATTTCAGATGGAAATTAAGAGCCTGGGGGCTAGAACGCAGGAAGAACCAGGGTTGACATGAAAACAGTCTTCCAACATTTGAGGGGCTGCCACAGAGAGGAGGAGGGGTGTCAACCTATTTTCCAAAAGACAAGACAAGAAACAATGAATGGAAACTGATCAAGGAGAGAAGCAACCTGGAACTAAAGAAGGATTTCCTGACAGAATAATTAACCAATGGGACAGCTTGCTCTTCCAGAAGTTGTGGGTTGGGCAACCACTTGTCTGAAATGGTGTAGGGTTTCCTGCCTAAGCAGGGGGTTGGACTAGAAGACCTCCAAGGTCCCTTCCACCTCTTATTCCTATCTGGAACGTTCTGAAAATGAGAAATGTAACCGCTTGTAAAAACATCACCTTCTCCCCATCTCAGAATCCCCTTTGGCAGTAATGATAATTTGAAAAAAAAGTTTATGATAATTTGAAAAAAAGTTTACTTCTAGATTACTGCCGTGTGCTGCTCAAAGCTTCCTTTGGGAACTGGATGTTGCTGTTATTTAAAAACCTAGATGTTGATCCAACCATTAGCACTTGGTCTTTGGGAACAAAACTTGGAGCTTGCCTAGTGCCCCATACCAATATCTCTGGTATCAATTTTAAGAACTTTATTTTTGTAGGCATTTGAATTCTTTTAAGATTGGATATTTGTTTTATTGATTGCTTCATTTATGTTATGATGCAACATGAAGACCTCTGGAATGTTTTCTTGAAAGATTTGAAAGCAAATTAAGAAAAAGCCCCCCCCTTTTCTTTATAGGTAATCCTCAACTTAACGACAACAATTGAGCTCAAAATTTCCATTGCTAAGTGAGTAATTTGTTAAACGAATTTTGACTCATTTTACGACCGTTCTTGCCACAGTTGTTGAGAGAATCACTGCAGTTGTATACTAGCTGTTTCTGTAAAAACAAATCTTATCTAATCAGCAAAACCCAAAATCAAAGTTTCGTTTTTCCCCCCTCAGCTCAAGCACAAAGTCCCAAAATGGTTTCCAGAGAGAAATGAAATGGTGTTCTTTAACGAAAGCAGTCAATTTAGCCATTTCTGCTAACTCCAGAAATGAGTAAAAGAAAGGTTTGATGAGATGCTAAGTTTATGCCTCGCCTTGCCATTATTTTTCCTTACAGAAATCCAACAGCAGGATTTCCTGCCATGGCTGGGCTGGTTTTTACTTAGCCTGGAAACGACAGGTTAATGAACAGCTTTTAGCAATTTCTGTCTTTCGGTGATAGGAGTAACATTTATTAGTTTTGGCTTACTCGAGAGAAAACGTGCCCCAGATCCCCATTCAGTCAACTTCTTTCCTGGTTCTCCAAAGAATAAACCAATTTCTGTTTACTGAAAAACACAATTCCATCAAGAGAAGTTAAGCGTCTTTTTATGGTGTCGTTTTGCTAGAAGGAGAAAGAACTAAATTAAAATATTTTAACAACGGTGTCTTTCCCTCAAAGTGGTTTTGAAGCTCTCTAGGTGCCTCTTTTCTAATTTGTTCTCTGTGATGTTGTTTAAGCAGTAAACTGCTTGTGGGAAGATGCATTAGCTTATCTGGGTTTTTTTTTTAAACCTTGCAGGTTGGCATACTGCTAAGCAGTGACAATTGTCAAGCATTTAACAAGAAGGTTAAGAATTGATAGCGTCTGATTCTTAATGTCTTACGGCCCATTCAAAGCTGTCTTGCCCAATGTTTTATTGACCACGAGAAGAAGTTATTTAGTTGTTGAACTCCACTGGTATAATTCTGGACAGCTAACCTCAACTTTTTTGAATGCCTGTTAAAATAGCTGTTTCATAAAACACTCCCAGCACAGATAAGCATCCCCTTCTCCTTAATGTATGATTTCAAGGTTGAAATAGGAAATACAGATACAGCCATTAATTAGTGAAAGTTTGAAGTTACCACAGCACTGAAAAGAGTGACTTATGAGTCTTTTCCCATGCTTAACGACCATTCTCTCAAAATCAGCCACTAATGTCTCCCAAGTTCTTCATGGGCTGACTCCAAGAAAAGATGCGGCTGCCTTAAAAAGAGTTGTGGGCCATGTTTGCGATCCCTGAGATCTTTTGTTTCTGAAACGTTACCATCAGCTGTCTGCCTTCTCTGCAGAAAGATAAGGTCTCTTCCTCCTGTAAGGGAATAAGCATAAGCAGTGCTGGAAGACAAGGCCTTATGTAACGCATGGGAATTCCCTGCAGGTTGATAAATTCATGGCCAGCAGGAGAACGTTTGATCAGCCAATGTCCCATTTTTAGAAGGCGGTTAGGAAACGTCTCTGGGTTTCGTGGCAGGAAAAACCCTTTTACTTGGTAGCAACGTTAGCAGATTGCCACTGGTCTGGGATGTTGCCTGAACCCAGAAATTAACCAGCGATAGATTGACAATGGGAGGATGAAAGAGTTCTTAAAAGTGGAGCCTTTTTACGGCTGATTCCTGGTTTGCACAGGCAGCTTGTGGTGGCAACCAGAAGTGAAGCTGGAAACTCTTGTGCTGTCATCCCAGGACAGATCCTGCATCATGTAGCCCAAGGTTTCCCAACCGTGGCCATTTTAAGACTTGTGGGCTTCAGCTCCCAGAATCCCCCAGACAGCAAGCTTCAAAAATACTGGGTTAGCCACTCTTTGCATCTGATGAGCGGAGCTGCAGCTCACAAACAGCCTTTGAATGAAATGTAGGCGTTGGAAAAGGGCCACTTTCTGACCATCGACTAACCCAGCTCTCCTTCTGCACTATCACCAAGGCTTGTAGTTTGACTTGAGGCTTTCTTCTTGTTCACTTCTCAGATGTTTCCCTGATGTTTCCCCAGTGCAAAGGGTTTGGATGTGTTTGTGTACAGTCTATTCAAGTTAACAGGGCTATTAGTACTGGTTGCCTTTCCTTCCTTCCTTCCTTCCTTCCTTCCTTCCTTCCTTCCTTCCTTCCTTCCTTCCTTCCTTCCTTCCTTCCTTCCTTCCTTCCTTCCTTCCTTCCTTCCTTCCTTCCTTTCCTTCCTTTCCTTCCTGAAATTTCATTTTAGCTCCACATTTTTCCCCGCTTGCTTTGAAGACTAATGGCTACTGTTTGGAGCCAACCTTCCATGTGGAGTTATGACTCAGCAGGTATTTTAGAGTGGAAGACTTTAATTGTAGGAGGGGTGAGACCTACTGAGCATGAGTCAGGTCTTTGATCTAAAACTCAGTGGAAAGCTTGTTTCGGTCTCGGTTTTGAGCATAACTGCATATGTTTTGTGACAGTCTCCTCATAAAACGCACTCTCTTCTTTTTATTGGTCGTGGAGTCTTGTAGCTTGCCTTTTACGTTGCTTGGCAACTGTTGGAAGTTATGATGGACCCCCCCCCCCTTTCATTCCAAAATTCCAATGCCCCCTTCCCCACAGCCGTTTGCAATGTCCCGCAGTAACACGGCTGTGGGTGTCTCACTCCCAAAACAGGCTTTCACTTCTAGTTTTCAAGCAAACATGCCCTGCAGCAAGCAGTGGCTTTGCTTACTGGCCACAGCGTTCACTTTATGACCACCGCAAATAAAAAAAGGGCTTTAAAGTTAGATCAGCCAAATGGGTGACCCGCTTTGCCACTGTAATGGATAGGCTCCATTAGGTCGTAAGTCGAGAACTTACCTATATTTCCTTTCACTGGTGACCTTTTACCACAGACATGCCTGTCAATGGATTAATCTCCCCTTTCTTTTAACCTTTTAATTCAGAACATCTGCCCCTGTCTGAGAAGCTCATTTACAAAGACCGATAAAGCCAATATGGCTGCTGTAGTTATCACCAACTAATGGAGAATTCCAGTCCACAATCTTATGCTTTCCTATGCTGTTAACTAACTATACTCTTAAGTTACATCCCTTTAGTGACAAAATCAATCAGCTTCATTTGCAGTAACTAGCATTAAAATGTACACTCCCAGTTCCGGAGAGCTCATGGGACTAAGTTTCAAATTTCAAGGTCAGATTCCAGAATCTCCCAAAGCATCCTTTTATAACTTGTTCAAATCTTTCTTGCTGTTTCGAGACCGAAATGAATTTAGTTTTCTTTTCCTCTTGCAACGACCAACAGGTTCATTTCTGGACTGTGTAAATAGCGAACGGTTATCCCAGAGAAACTTGCTTTTAAAGAATTAAGGCTGCTGAAGATCATTAAATAGAACATGGTATTGAATAGTTGGTTATGGGAATGAGGTATCGGAAAACATTAGCAACCACATGCTATCAAATTATTTCTAAACAAAGCATATTGAAGAGCAGGTGAGAACACCTGAGAACAGCTACCTTACAGATAGAATATCTAAAAGGTTTGTAGAAGTAATCAAATTATCTAACCGGAACATAACGGAACATAGGAAAGCTATACTTGATCCAGCCATGATGCACTCCATATTTCTTTTGTTCCAGATATTATGGAACCATCTCTGAGAAACCCATAAGCATCAAACAAACTCCACAGTATAATAATAGGGTTCATACATCTATATAATTGATAGATTGGAAACATTCTGCCAATAGAAGTGTTTGTTTTAATGCAATGGAACTTTGCACAAAACTCCAAACTCTACTAAGGAGAGAAATGTGCAGGATTCTTATCTCAAAAATGTATTAACTCAATGCTTATTTGAAATACCCAAGAATAGCTAGTGGAAGGGTATGTTCTTTGAGCTTTTCCTGTCTACTTAAAACATTAGAAGAAGAATAGAATAGAATAACAGAGTTGGAAAGCAACTTAGAGATCTTTTAGTCCAACCCCACAGCTCAAGCAGGAGACTTTATACCATTCTGGACAAATAGCCGGCCAGTCTCTTCCCACAATTTTTGAAAGCAAGTCGTTCCACTGTTTGATTGTTCTGTCAGGAACTTTCTCCTTAGTTCCTTGGTTGTTGGGGGTGGGGGGAATTACTGACGATTAGAACAATTAATCAGTGGAACGACTTGCTTCTAGAAATTATGGGTGCTCCAAGACTGCAGGTTCTTAACAACCAAGTATTTTCTGTCAGGGACCAACTCAAGATTGGCTAGGAAGTAACATGTTAAGCTATCATGGACTTGAGACGCGATTGTCCTGAAAGATACAGATGCAGGCTGTACAACATCATATACCGATAGAGATGTGACAAACTGAAAATGTCTCCCAAAGAATGCTGAGAAGAATTGACACGCAAGCAGATGAATTTGGACCCTTTTTGCTCTTTGACTTTTAATACAAATCAACTCTTTTTGTAGCGATTTTAATTTTAGGGTCGAATTCCCCCAGGTTTTCTCTGTAGATGTGTGTTTGTGTGTACGTCTCGCCTCCTGTGTTTATTTCAAACCCGGAATGTGTTTTGGCCATCCAGTTGTCATAGAAACAGTTACATTCCTTTCCATGTTCTCAAATAAAAACCCACTGAAATTAAAAGTCTACCTCAAGATCTTTTGGTCTGGTTGGAGATGTCAGGCTAAGGTGGACGTGGCTGCTGGGCGTGAATGCGGAAAAAGGGCTTATTTCTACAAAGGACTAATGATCTTCCAACCATGGAGAAAATGTAAGTCTTCTCAGCCCAAACTTTTATAAGGACAATCATGATTAATGCTTCCTTGTTGAGGGGTAAAATATCTTTGAGGACATTTTCTTGGGTTATGGTTCTTGAGCCAAAGGTCTGTTGAAATCTTTGTGTTGACTTGATTGAGCTCCGTTTAGACGTGAGTTTCGGATACGTTTGCAATATGATGGATATGAATTGTTGGACCTGTAGATATCTTAGCCTCAAACCTCATTGATAGGAAGTCCTCTTTGGCTTCTACCTGTGGTTCTTAGAATGCACCTCCAGCGGCTCATGTATCACATTATTTATAAAGGGAGCATAACAATTATTGACCAGAATCCAGTTCCTATAACAATCTTATCCCAAAATGGTGCAAAACCCTGAATCTGCTTTGGTTTATAGCATTGATGTGAGGATTCCTCACCCCCCTTTCAGATCTTTCATTATTCTGATTTAATCTTTTATTGATCTTTATTCTGTTTTTCTCTTTTTCAACTCCCCTGGGGGAATTTTTCCAGGCTGAAATATGGCGTGTATTTAAAATAAAGCTTGGTGTGCTTTTGGGCTTGATTTTTAAAAAACAAAAAAAAAAACACCTTTTCTCCAGCTGCATACATTGAAATTCTGAAGAGCCCAAAGATCACACGGTGTGTGTTTTGGACCTAAGGCGCAATGCAGGACTTTTGCATGTCAAATAGCGATGCTTGCGTGACTGAACAAGATGATATCGCAGTGGAAGGAGTGTTTCTTTTCAAGGAAAAAGTGATTGCGTGGGTCGAAAGATCTCAGCCATTTGGGGAAGGAGTGGGGAATTATTCTGATTCCAGATCCCTATTTGGAGAGAGGGGTATGTATCCGAAATGCCGTTCGATGACGTCTGCGTCAAGGAGCTGTTTGTACTTCTTTTAAAATCTGGATTCTCTCCCTTCCTTCAGAGAGGGAAATTTGGTTCTGCAAAAGGGAACTCTCTTCAAGTTACACTCCCCACCTGCAGCTGAGCCCGGTCTGAAAAAGACTCATTTAGAGAAAAAAAAAAAAAGCTACAAGGCTGGTATTAAAATAGCTTTAGGGCATGCTTTGAAAATCTGGTGAAATGACATTTTTTTAATTGAATGTGATCTCTGCTCTGAACAGCCTGAGAGGGCTCTTAACCTGAATCTGACTTCCATTTGTACAAAGTTCCTGAATAGAATATTGGTTGTTTCTTGATGGATGCCGAAAGCCCACTCCCCAAACCTCTTCCCCCCCTCCCACTTTGATCCTAGCGACATCATCTTCCAGGAGGGAGAACATGAAAATGGGGACCACAATTGTGCCTCTGTACATTGTCATGGTGTGTGTGTGTGTGTGTGTTTCCCAGCTGACACGCCTCGTCGGCAATTGGCTTAAAGAACGAGCCTCTTCTCTGAGGTCTGTCATCTCTCGCCATCTCACCTGAGCCCGCAGTCCTAGAACTGTAATAAGACCATGATCATGTGAGGGAGGGGAGGGAGAGGGAGAGAGAGAGATGGAGGGGAGGGGAGGGAGAGGCCGGAGCGATGGCGAGACGTGTTCTTCACAGGCATTTTGACAGCGCAGCTTTCGGGAGCAATGCCGCTTCTGTTGGACGCTAGGAAAAGCCCCGATCCAGACGCCGACGGCCCTCTCTGTCGAGAGAGGCCACGAGATTAATATGCTCCTGCTTTACACCTTTTTAATATCCTTCTCAGAATCAATCTACCGGCGGGGCGCCAGAAGATGGAGGAAGCTGTACCGAGTGAATGGCCATCTGTTCCAAGCCAAGCGCTTTAACAGAGTGAGTACTGTGGCCGAAAGAGACGCCCGCCAGAGGGGGTGGAGGGCAGGGAGGCAACGGTGGTGGAGGGGTGAGGGGATGGGTGGGGAAGAAGAGGGAAAGCCAGGGGCAGCAGGTAGATCCTTTTCCTGGCCTGGAAAGGGGGAGGTGAAAAAGAAAGAATCAATTCAGCTTAGGCTGCAAACAGTGATTGAATAATAAGCTTTCAGTCCTGCGTTTTGGAGAGAGAAAATCCGAGCTTGATTTCCTCTCCCCCAAATGTGTATCTACAGATATCTACTCTCTCGATACACACGGATTTTCTTTCCCGTTTTCCTTCCCCCCCACCCCCCATTATTGTTTCTCTGGATTAGCCTCAAGATGCTCTTACAATGCACGGGGGAGCTAAATAGATGTGACCTAATTAATGACACCATAAATATTTCTATGTGTGTGTCGGAGACACAGCTGTGTTTAACATCTGACTTCGTCTGTAAAGCAAAGCTTTCACCCCCACCTCCCCTTCTTAACCCAGCCCTTTAATGCTGCAGAATTTAATCAGTATATATTTTGGGGTAAAGGTTTGTGCATTTTGATAAATGGTTGGACGTAAGGTTTATTTAACCGTCAGGATGATATGGCTGTCACTACTTCTTGATACAAGAAGAGGCTGGTGTGCTGGTGTGGATGCCCTCACACAAACACACACTTGTTATCTCCGATGCAAGTCTCCATCCATTGAAGGGCTTCAGAGCAAAATTAGATATATATTATTAATGGCAGACTCATATTTTTAATCTCATTCCTGGTGATTGAAATCTTTCCTGATTCAGGTCTTGATATAGAAAGCTGGATCGTGTTTAGGTCCCTGAGGGTTGTCGTATATGAATATGCCTTTATTTTAATATTAAAATTGTATTTTAGGAAGCAATTGAGGCAGAAGGTTTGAATCACCAATCTTTGATAAGTCATAAACCATGAAAGCTGGATCTGGGTAGTGTCGGTTTTGTTAAAACACCTGGATTTTAACAATGTTTTCAACAGGGATCTAATTAAAGTGGTCGAGAAAAAGCTATTCCTGATTTATTCTGAAATATATTTATTATAGCTGTTGTTATTCCTTAGGTGCAAATGTCAAATTTTTCCTTTTAAAAATGTTCTCCATTTTGCAAACCTCTCCTGCATCTATATCAGACTACTAGTCGCAAAGATATCTAAAAATGGGTTTCTTTCATAATATTGGTTGGCTTACAAATGCAGCTAATTATGTGTGCCTAAGGAAAATAGTCTTAGAAGTCTAGTGCATTCAGCCAAGCATTAATCCAACGGGGAGAAGTCAAACTTCGCATCTCAGAAAAACAAACATTTCTGTATCAAATGTGTAAGTTACAAATATTTCCCCCTGCAGAACAAACACATAACCTGTGGGCTCATCTACCTATTCATTTTAATAAGCCCCATGCAGGGCACGTTCTATTCCAAGATCTGCTATAGTAGCAATTAAGGAATTAAATCGGCATCACAACAGGGCCATAATTAAATTTAAGAAAGATTGGGCCTCCACAGCATGCTTACATCATGTATGTTTGTTTACACCTGCCCACATCTGGCAGCTAAGGTCTCCTGTTTCAGTCTGTTCTTCTCTGTTTTATCAGCTTTATAGCCTTTTTTTTAAAGAAAAAAACACCCCTTTTCCATTGAAAGCAAGTCTTTGAAAAGAATACAAATGGATTACTTTGTTGCAGCAAGAATCTCATAATACTTTAACAAGGCTAAAAATTCTTCAGACTGAAATATTACTCTGAAGTTATTGGCGGGTGTTGCAAATAATTTTTTTTTTGGGGGGGGTTTTCACAATTTTTAAAAGAAGCAAATAAGTTTGTAGGGGCAGAGTAGATAAAGCTCCATCTAGGTCAGGCTTCTCTTGTATATTTTAATTCCCCTCCTCCCCAATAATATGGAAATGTAAACATCATCATTGGAAGTCTGTGGTGTGTTTTATTTTTCTCCCATCCCTAACCCCAGTAAAATCACAACTTCCTTTATCAATGGAAGGGAAGTCTGCAAAATTCTGCATTAGGTACTACATTCCCTACGGCACGTTCATTTCATTGATTAGATAAATAAATTTGATTGCCTCCCATCTCCATATCAAAGCTCCTCAGGTGGCAAAATCAAAACATTGCAAAGTCAAGTCTCATCTAGTGATGGACATTTGACTTTGCCCTCAAAAGCACCCCAGACTCCTGATCATTTGGGCATGTTTTCATTTTTTTTAAAAAAAAAAAAAATTTTTCCCAGTGAAAGCACTTGGGTAGCTTTTCACAACCGCTTTCTGCAAAGCCTGGGCGATTTCAGTGGGCTGCCACAGCTGGCGTGGCCCAGGCCACGTGTGGAGCAGCTGTCACGTAAACGGCTTGCTGAAAACACTTGCTCCTACTCAGTTCCATTTCAAGTGGCTTCCCACGCACCGGCATGGGGGAATGTGTGAACTGGGCCATAGTAACTTGTGCGAAGAGGTTGAGGGTTACTCAGCCAGGTGATTCTGTTCCTTTGATTGCTCTTGCCACCAGAAAATTAAGCGTTTTTCTTTTTTCCCCCAAAGGCACAAAAACACTTTTTATGCTGGGGAGCTTAGCTACAATTGGACAATGGCCTCAATTATGTATAATTTTCCATTCTGTCAATTGGCCTTCATTCTCATCTTGAAGGACTTCAAAAGTAATGAAATTTGGGATGTTGTAAAACTTCTTGGTCCACATAGGAAAGCATCAGCCTCCCCAAAATACAAATTCTTGATAATCTACCTGTCATTTTACTGGAGCAAAATCACTGAGAACCGTTAACATTTTGTTTGATAAAAGAGCCAGGAAAGTCCTGATCCCATTAGTTCATAGCTTAAGATGGATTCATGGGCACATAATTCAGTTAAAATTCAGCAAGAATTACAGTATTCATTCATGGGCCTTTATTTCTTTGCCTGCAGTTTAAGCATTGGATAGGACGGGTTTATAAATCCAAAGTCACAGTGTAGTGCCATCTGACTGGAACTTCATAAAAAAATGGATGTAAAATGAAGCTAGATTCACAAGGGAAAAATTGGAAGCGGAGTCAAATTTGGGTCCAGTCGATTTGAACCCTACTCCCTTTCAAAGTTAGTTACAATGGAGAAATTCAGTTCTGGTTTGCCTTGTGGACAAAGCAAAGTAGGATGACTCCACTGACAAATTAAAAAAGAGGTTTGGTCTTGAGGTGGTGGTAGGGAGAAGAATTGGAAAAAAAATCATAATTAAAATTTCACTTTCCAGAACAGTACAAAAAAATCGCTGCGAGGTTAAAGTAATCTTGTTACATCCCCCATGAGAAATTGCTGGATTTGAATTGGGAAAACATTTCAAAAACTTTGCAAGATTTATCTGTCAGAGAAATGGGGGTGTTGTTTATTTATTTTCCTTAATGCTTTCCTGTAGTTTAGGATAAAAGATGATTATCACCAAACTTTTAGCCACAGGTTTACCTATTGATCTGGGATTATATCTAAGCAAGAAACCAACCCAGCTCAGGGAGCACCAAGGGCTCCACAGATCATAACTAAATAAAAGTTTGCCTTTATATCTAGATCATAGCAGCTTACTCTCCATAATCTTTTATTTCCAGGTCATTCCATGCGACTATTTTAAAGGGCGAGAATGTTTTGCTCTAAAACCAAAAGCTGTTACATTGAATTATGTCAGTTAGTGTAGCCTAGTTCTATAGCCAGGTTCCCTTGAAATCCATGCCCAGGAAATGATTAGAAGAAAATAAAATTTAACTCTTATGAGCGTTAGTTCATGCCAGCCAGCCTATTTGGATTGGCTGTTTCTGAAATGCTTGTCTGATGGAAAGCCTCTTTCTGTTTTTTGTTGTTATTGTTATATTTCCAGAAAGAAGCTTTCCAGCGGACAAACATTTCAGAAAAAGCCCATCCAAAGTAGATGTATTTCTGATTGCACGACTCTGGAAAAACGTGTTAATGTTTTGGTTTCCAAAAAGCAACGGGCAGTTTAAGCTTGAGGGATGATTTTAAAAAAAAGTTTGTTCCCTTGTTTAGAAAACAAAGAACTGAGGGTGCCATTTTTGCATGCCTTGCTAAAGACTGGGCAATCCAACTTTTCTTTGAGATTGTGTGGTATTTTGTTCTTGCCTCTTAACAAGCTGACTTGGGTTTGAAAGTATCTGATCAGTTCTACGAGTGCAAACTGAGCCAATAAAAAGATTAGAGACGGTTGGTTTTCCCCAAACTCCTTTAAAAAAAATAATAATAATTCCAGGATTAATGAGTGTATGTTTTTCTGGCCCTAAGATACCTCAACTTAGTCCTGAGCTCCCTTTGAGATCTCTTGCCTTATAAAGGGCTCCTGCTAAGTTAAAAAAAGATTAATCAGATCCTTTTGATTCTTAGCGCACCTCAGTGGGAATTCTTCAGCTTATGATGTGCAAGAATCTGTTTGCCTTTTTTAAAAAAACACAAATTTAGCTCTAGTTTGCAAAATTGTAGTTTTCAGTTAGGATGTGAAAGCAACCATTGCCAAAGGAACTGCCCTTTTCAAGAGCTTGTAACATCTATCATGACTTCCCAGAGGGGATAGCTGTGCGAGTCTACACAACCTGAAAAAGGGTCATCTTTTCTTCTTCTTCTTCTTCTTCTTTTGGCTCAGTGCATATTCTTACAAATTAAACCAAGGGATGTTTTCATGGAGCAGCTCAAAAGCCAGTGTATATGTGGGAGGAGGGGAAATGCTTTTTATATTGATTGATTTACCGGGGTCTGTTTGCCATTCCTATCCAGCAGGATGTTAAAGGGACAGACCAAAGTGGAAATGACATTCTCTGCTTCAAAAGCTAATCACCCTCTTCATAGTCCCCTAGCACACTTCTGTCAAGAGGCACATTTTTCTTAAGCCTCTCACAATCTTAACAGTGGAAAGGCATGTTACTTCGACCAGTGACCTGAAAAAAGCGACAATAACAACAACAAAACAGCCATCTCCCCTTCAGGGGAACAAAAAGGTTATCCTTGATTACAATTTGATCTAACGCACGTCTTCATTCTCAGGATGACCTCTTCCTTTCCTTTCTCATTGCAGATTCTGTCCCTTGCCTTTTACATTTGCTCGGCAGGGAGGTTTCTGTTGGCTAATGCAGGAACATGTTAAGAGTTTTTCTATCTGTGGGCTTGGCAGAGGGAAATAGATGAGCTCCTTCCCTCGCTATAAACAACCCTGGCTTTGGTGCGTGCAAACTTAGTTTTGGCCCATCGAAGAATTCATTTTTATTTACCGTTTTCCAGCTGGCATTGCAAATTTTACATAAAACAGATATAAATGCTAGCTAACCAAAATTAAAAGGAGTCCAGAGTCACTTGGCTCTGTTGGATGGCTATAAAAGAAAATGAATGAACGAATGAAAGATGGATGGATGGATGGAAGGAAGGAAGGAAGGAAGGAAGGAAGGAAGGAAGGAAGGAAGGAAGGAAGGAAGGGAGGGAGGAAGGGAGGGAAGGAAGGAACTTGGTTGACTTTACAAGCCAGATGGATTAAGAATAAGCAGAAAGGTGAGTCACCATGTGGTTGGACTAACAAGGTACCCCTCCATTCAAAAACACTTGTCCTGAATTCTCATATTCAGGACACTATCATGGTGAAAATGGAGTTTGTTGAAGATTAGAACAAATGAAGGAGTTTATTGAAGATTAGAACAAATAAAGACAAAAACTTTTGGAGTCGACTTATTATATTCATTATTATTGTAACTGTTTCCTGTACAAAAGTTGGCTAGATTTGGTGTTTGTATTTCTAGTTCAAAGGTTTAAGTAGGAGATGATGGGAAAAATCCTTCTCTGTTGCTCACAGACAAAATGATGCTAGACCGTGTTCTTCAGCCTTTAAGATGGGCGGACTTCAACTCCCAGAATTCCACAGCCAGCATGTTGACTGTGGGATTCTGGGAGCTGAAGTCCACCCAAATTAAAGTTTTTGAGATGGAGAAATACTGTGCCAGATTAAAAAACAATCCATCCTGAAACTGTGATGCTGTCTTAACCATCAGAGAGACCACAGAGATAGCTGGGAAGCCTTGTATCCATCCTACAACGAAAGCCTTCGGCTGTTTGTTTGTTTTTTCCACCCTTTTCGCTTTCAAAAATGTAGTTTTGTTTATCTGGAGGCCTGGATGTCACTTCCCTTTGTGTTCCAGAGAGCCTACTGTGGCCAGTGCAGTGAAAGGATATGGGGTCTAGGAAGACAAGGTTACAAGTGCATCAACTGCAAGTTGTTGGTCCATAAACGCTGCCACGTTCTTGTCCCACTGACCTGCAAAAGGCATATGGTAAGTTGGCTCCTTGCCCAAGACTTTGACTGGGTCGTGTTAGAACAAGAGCATCACAGCATGGAGGCTGTGCAGCTTCCAAGGCTCAGCAGGTCAGCTGATTTGTCCGTGGGATAAATCACACCTTAATCCATCTTTTCTGACCAGGAAAAAACACAATAATTCTGAAGTGAGAAAATAAAGTGGGATTGCAGCCGTTTTTTTTTTTTTTTTTGTCTTAAAGCTCTTTCCACATATACATCCATACATTATATACTTTTCATTGCTCTGTGTGGTGACTCCTTGCCCCAAAGAGCCTTAGAAAGACATTTCTTCCTGCTGGCACTTCTGTGTGAAATGCAGCAAAATGTGCTTATTTTAGCTCTGCGTGGTCATTCATAAACGGAAAATCAGTTTATTCTAGAACTATGTTGTACAGTGTTTGCCACCTTCTAGCTAATTGGCAAGGCGCTTTTTGGTGAATTTCCCGTTTGGTCCTCAAGAGAACCAGCCCGTTACACAAAATTTGCCTTTTTTTTTCTTTATTTTTATTCTTCACGAATCCATATTCTTACAGGATTCTGTGATGCCTTCCCAGGAACCTCAATTAGATGATAAGAATGACGAAGCTGACGTCCCCACAGAAGAAACAGACGGAAGTGAGTATGACTTCCCACTCAGTCTAGAAAAGATTTTGCAAAAGAAAAAAAAAAGGGATGCCCTTTTAGGGATTCCCCCCGTTCAACATTCTTAAACTTCAAAACATCCCCAAGGATGATGACTAATTGATAGGCTTCTCAAGGGGGCCATGCAGAAGAAGGAAGAACAGCTATGGAGCCACTTGCCAAGCCCAGTGGCAAAATCAATTATTTATCATAAAAGTTTATTCCTGGATTTATTCGGGGACTGTTCATCAGCGTGGCGTGGTACTTAAAGTGTAAGATTAAGAACGGGGAGATCCAAAGGTCTAGTCCAGCCTCAGCCACAGTCAGCTTCTTCCATCACGGAGGTTGATGTGGAGATAGGTGAAATAATATAATACACTGCCTTCAGCTGGATTATCAATCAAATGAAGATATTCACATAGAGCAGTTACTTTAACTGGGGCTCTTTGATCCCAAAGATCCTAAGTCAAGGTATTCTCCAAAGCACCTGATGATAAGACAAGAAGCAATGGGTGGAAACTAATCAAGGAGAGAATCAACCTAGAATTAAGGATGAATTTCCTGACAGTTAGAACAGTTAATCAGTGGAGTAACTTGCCTCCAGAAGTTGTGAATGCTCCAACACTGGAAGTTTTTAAGAAGAGATTGGATAACCATTTGTCTGAAGTGGTGTAGGATTTCCTGCTTAAGCAGGGGGTTGGACTAGAAGACCTCCAAGGTCCCTTCCAACTCTGCTATTCTGTTCTATTCTATTCTATTTTCCCATTCTCTATTCCCATTCCCATTCCATTCTATTCTATGTTCAATTCTATTCTATTTCTGTTCTCTATTCCCATTCCCTATTCTATTCTATTCTATTCTATTCTATTCTATCCCTCAACTTAACAATTGCAAATGAGCCCAAAATTTATGTTGCTAAATAAAACAGTGAAACAGTCGTTAAGTGAATTTTGCCCTATGGTTAATTTTACACTGCTCGGGGTTTTTTCTCAGACAGAGTCAAGATGACCCAGAGACATATTTTTGGATATCCAGCTGGTCATCTGCCACAGAGAAGAAGAAATAATTTCTGCAAAAATATTGGATATGTGTACTGAAATGCATTTTCAAAGATTTTCCTTTCCAAACCCCTATAATAAGGCGAAATGGCAGTTGAACAAGTGACACCGAGAGGTTAAATTGGCCATTTGGCCAGCTAAATGTAGAGCCTCTTATGTTTGCCCACTATTTGATATAAAAAATGCTGATGAGTTTGCTTTACGGTTCTGTTTTGTATGTTTTCTCCTGCAGTATCTTATATTTCTTCAACTCGGAAACATGACAATATTAAAGATGATCCTGAGGTAGGTCTCATTTTTCAGTACAACATTTTAATATAATCCTTTATTTAATTGAAACGGGTCCATTAGACAAAACTGTTACACATGGACTTCAATTCCCAGAATTCCCAAGCATTCCACTCATCATGAAGTTGAGAAACACCAGCTTAGAGCCTGTTCTCTCCATTCTTCCTTTATATTTGTATTTTTTTCTGAAAAAGAATCTCAACACGTCTCCCTGGAAAACACTCATAAACTTTAAGCATGTTTGTGGGAAAAAAAACAACAACACACAGAGTAGGGCATTCAGTGATGAAAACATCTTTTAAAGAAACAGGTCTTCAACGGCCAGCTAAGAAAAAATAACCAGTGGATTTCTCCAAGCCAGGGGTTCTGGTGTGTGGATTTCGTAGTGGAAAAGGGCCTATTTTTAGCTGGGTAATATTAATAGGAGAAGAAACCAGACCCATAAAACTAATAGTAGCAATCAAACATGATTTTGAAGGAGGACATCCTGAAATTCTGATACTAAAACGCTCCATTATTTAAAGGTCATTCCTGTAAATCAAACTAGAAAATTATGAATCCTATTTTCTCGGTATCATAATTACATGATCGGATGGGGTGATGTTGGTATCGAACTGGTATTGAATTCCGTTTTCACTAAGCGCTTTCCCGTTCCATGACACTTCATTTTGCCAGACCCATTGATTTTTTTTTTTTTTTGGAAAAGTAATTATATCTAAAAAGGCAGCGTAACGGGCTTCAGTAATAGGAGGTGTGCAAGGCATTCAGTCACATATGGTTCTTGAAATGGGTTTGCCAAGTTTGAAGAAGCCTACTTTGCAAAACTGGGCAACGCCAAAAGGGATTACAAGATCAGTTTACTTCTGAAAAACGTGGGGGGGGGAGTGTTTCATGATTGGATCACTTTGAAAAACTTCAAGCTACCCTGACAGAATTCCTTGCACACTCCTATTACACATATGCCATCGCAGACCTCAATAGATTTAGCCATGTGGTTACAGTTGCTGATCTATAGAAGATAATATTCATAGCTCAGGGTTGAACTGTGGGCTCCTTGCTTGCTTCTTCCAAATGTTTCATCACCACACTAGGTAACGTCATCAGTGCTAGATCATCAGTACGTCTGGAGAGAGAGGGAGGGAGGGAGTGAGTGTGTGTGTGTGAGAGAGAGAGAGAGTGTGTGTGTCTAGCTCAGAGAGCATCAAGAGCCCCATAACAGCTGATTTGTTAGGCTTTGCTAGCACAGGGGCAGTTGTGTCTCTTTCTTGACAAGTTTTAGCTTCCCAAGTGGAAATGTTCTCCATCAGTCTTAGAGTTCACTTGGCTTCTGAGAGTACCAAGAACTTTAGAAAGTAAACGTGTACCCAAAGAACTCATCTTCAACACCATGACCCAGAGAAGAAACCTCCATCCAAGTCTTCTTTGCTAGAGTTGTCCATGTTGTTTCTGCCTTCAGTACAAATTTCTATTCCAAGAACGGTTTCTAGTTTTTTGAGTAGTTTCCCACATTGTTCTATAGCTGTTGGTTGATCTCCTCCTATATGAGGGGCCGCCACCAAGAAAAAGGAGTCAACCTATTTTCCAAAGCACCTGAGGGCAGGAGAAGAAGCAGCATTAAAGAAAGATCCAACCTAGAACTAAGGAGAGATTTCCTGATAATGAGAACAATTAATCAATAAAATGGTTTACCTCCTGAGATTGTGGGCGTTCCATCACTGGAGGTTATCAAGAAGAGATGACTAGTCATTTGTCCGGAATAATATAGGGTGTCCTGCTTGAGCAGGGGGTTGGACTAGAGGACCTCCAAGCTCCCTTCCAACCCCATTATTCTGTGGTCTGTGTTCCCTTTCTGATTGCAAAGAGGGTGGGCTTTTGGGGGGGGACTTTATAATGTGCTGTCTTCCATACTTCTTCATGTAGGAACTCAAGCCAGTTATCGACGGAATGGATGGAATCAAGATCTCTCAGGGTCTTGGCCTTCAGGACTTCGATCTGATCAGAGTCATTGGACGAGGAAGCTATGCCAAAGTTCTTTTAGTGCGGTTAAAAAAGAATGATCAAATTTATGCAATGAAAGTTGTAAAGAAGGAATTGGTTCATGACGATGAGGTAAGAAGCTGCTTCAGCACATCGCAAGCCTAACCTCATTGAGCCTCCTGGATTCTAAGGTGGGGGAGGGTGGGAAATCTATATTAATATGATTAAAACTTCCAGCCTTTGCCAAAACCCAACATAAAACAGTTATTATTTTGACCAGACCCACCAAAAAAAGTGAAATAATATATAGGAAGATTAAAAAAAAAAGATTGTAAGAGGAATGAGAAATCTATGACTGGACTTTATGAATGCTTATTAAAATTTTTGAGGGTCTCTGTGTGTGTGTGTGTTAGTGTGTGTATTAGTGTGTGGCCTTTGGTGTTAGCAGCCTGTTTTATAGCATCCCTTTGGATTCTCCAACTACTCTCTTTCAGGATATTGATTGGGTGCAAACCGAAAAGCATGTGTTTGAGCAGGCATCCAATAACCCTTTTCTAGTTGGCTTACATTCTTGTTTTCAAACGACAAGTCGGTAAGTAAGCAGATCCTCTTCCTTTTTTTACAAAAAAAAAACCCCAAACAAACCTGAAATATTCTTTGTCTGGATCTTGATGGACATGCGTGTTGGGGCCCTGAAGAATGCATGTGCTTCTGTTTTTTGACATGACATGAGGGTTGGGAAAGGCTTCATTTGTTAGTGAACTGACCGAGTCGTGAGCTATTCCTGGTCAGGAAGGCTGGTAGGGCCAAAGAGAATCTGAACTTTTATGTGGGGTAATGTTTTTCTTCTTCTGGAAAACAATGATTATGTCTAGCATGATATCATCTTTCAGAGCTTCTGGCTCTCCTCCTGTCCTGGAGATGATCCAAGAATGAGCCTCTGATCTCAGTTGCTTTGGAGGCAGGGTTATATGAAGGACTTCATGCATAGTGTCTTCTAGACCAGGGGTCTCCAACCTTGGCAAAGCTGGCTGAGGAATTCTGGGAGTTGAAGTCCACAGGTTTAAAGTCACCAAGGTTGGAGACCCCTGTTCTAGAGTCTTTGTAGCTCAGGGTTGAACTATGGGGTCCTTGGTGCTCTCTGAGCTTGGTCATCTTCTTGCAGGTGTTTCATTACCCAACTAGGCAACTCATCACTGATAATGCTACCTAGTTGGGGAATGAAACACACCAAGGGGCCCATAAGTTTTTCTCTGGCAGGAAGAGTCCGCACTAAATTAGTCCTGTTGGAGAGAGTTGAGAAGGTCCCTGTCAGGATTCCGGCAGTTACTCCAATTAAATCATGAGCCTCGAGTCACACTCCCAAAACTAAAAAAGATTTATTTGAAGTTAACATTCCACCTCCAAAGAAAAACGTCCATAGCCAAGAGTCATCAATCATGCTCTCCAGTTAGATTTTTGCGAGGCAGAAGCTTCAGTCATCTAATCAGTCTTTGAAAAAAATATGAATGGAATGTATTTTTGATTCCACACTGCTGCCTGTTATTTGAAACTCCCCCCCCCCTTCTTTCTATTGTCAACTATAAAACGTGTATACAAAATGTTTTATGAGTTGATAGTCCCCTTCAGGTTAGGCTTAGTTTTTGGTGGTCTTCCATTCCAAGCACTAACCCTGTCTGACCCTCCTTTTTTTTGGTGATAATCAGTCAAGGTCAACTAGACCTCCCAATTAAGGAGCAAGGACACCCTAGAAGTAGCCAGAAGGACTATCTCTCTCTCTCTCTCTCTCTCTCTCCATGAAGCCAGTTCTGCTTTGTCCCCAGAAGCCAGTGATGGATCAACAGCCCCAACCTGTTTAGAAAGAGAAGGAGGACCATTTGGAACTGCATTTAGCATTTCTCCTTTTAGCCCAAGGGAGGCTAGCAGTAACTTGATTGATCTGTTGATCCCAAAACAAAGGCTTTAAAGACCCATTGTGCACATTTAACAAATCACCAAAGTGGCTAGCAATGCCGACAATTAAAAGGCTCTTAGTTATTTCTCTTTTAGAGGCTTCATTGGCATGCCGTGTGAGAATGTTTATTTATTAATGGGGACTTCTATTACATCAGGGTAGCATCATCTAGAGGGAGAAACAATTTTGGCTCTTTTAGGAGTGTAGTAAATTTGAGCTGCTGCTTTTCTCTCTCTCTCTCTCTCTCTAATGGGTTTTCCCCCCTTGCCTGCACTAGCTGAAAACTTCAGGGTTGTTTTTTTTTAAACCACGTACTCAAAACATTCAAAGGAACTATTTCTTGTTAGTTAAAAAAAAAAAAAAAAGGAATATCCTTAGTTATCTCACATTGTATAGATCCTGAGGCTTAGAAAACCCTTCCCTAAATAGCTAATTTGTAAATAGCCTTGAGACTGGTCTGAGTTAAAAGGTACCTGGTTACTGGATTGTTATTTTTAATTTCTGAAGTTTCAGCAAGCATCCTTTACAACTGGGTTTGGTCTTTGGGGCAGGGTCTGATGTCACAACATTTCATGCTGCAAAATACTTTCAAAAGTAATATAACTTGGGGGAAATCTCCGTCTTTCTAATGACCATTGACAAAGATTCAAATTGAGAAGGAGAGAACAGATAATCAAAGACAATGCTTTTTCAAGAGGCAACTGGACTTTCTTGGTTTTTCCTTGAAGAGGTTTTGCTTCTTGTCCAAGAAGCTTCTTCAGTTCTGACTGAATGGTGGGGAATGGACCAGTCCTTCAAAACTTCAGTCAGAACTGAAGAAGCTCCTTGGATGAGAAGTGAAACATTATGAAGTACACACAAGATTCATTAGGACGTACACACAACAAGGGTGGTGTTTGCAGCACGTTAGCAGCGACACAATATTTTGTCTGTTCCCTCCCACCCCCTCTCTACAGACAGTCTGCTGACTAACAGAAGTTGTGTGTTCTATTTTCAGGTTGTTTCTTGTTATAGAATATGTGAATGGGGGAGACCTCATGTTTCATATGCAACGGCAAAGGAAGCTTCCAGAGGAACACGCAAGGTAGTGTGATCTTTCTTTTCTTTTCTTTCTTTCTTTCTTTTTTCTTTCTTTCTTTCTTTCTTTCTTTCTTTCTTTCTTTCTTTCTTTCTTTCTTTCTTTCTTTCTTTCTTTCTTTCTTTCTTTCTTTCTTCTTTCTTTCTTTCTTTCTTTCTTTCTTTCTTTCTTTCTTTCTTTCTTTCTCTTCCTTCCTTCCTCCTTCCCTCTCTCCCTCCCTCTCTCTCTCCAGCTCTACTAAAAGTGTGTGAATGCCAGCCAAAACAATTTACAATTTCCTTAGGTTTTTTGTCTCGCTAATCTCTCAATTGCAAGAGGAAAGATTGCAGTCCTTTGTCCTCTTGCTACTGATGCAATTCCTTGCTGCGGCATGTTGACCTCTATTTGTTTTAAATACAGCCAAGTTATTGCTGTGAGGACATCTGAAGAAGTTTCTTAGCCTATAAGCTGTGCATAAGAAGATACCAAGAGATTACCAGGTTGTGTTTTAAAGTGAGAGCTAGCTATTATCCAGACATACTATCTCACACTAAAGAAATGAGGCAGGTTCGCTGTACAGTGGTACCTAGGTGCTCAACTGCTTTGAAACTCATCGAATTTGGTACTCAACACATTTTGATGCAAACATTTTGCACCAATACTCATTGTTTGGTACTCAACACACAAGCTAGAACTTGCTGCTGTCGGCTGCCTTGTGACTCACTACATTGTACCTTATGAGACAAATTTTGTTTGGTACTCATCACTTTGGTACTATCGTGCCTCCCAGAACTAATCAAACAATGTGCACCAAGGTACCACTGTCCTTGAAGAACTTCTGCAGTGTAGCTGGACTAGAATGTAGTAGAGATGTAGATCCTGTAGAGGGCGCACGCAGCACACTGCTGTGCCTCAACACCTACATGGGCCTCAATGATCTCACCTGCTACTGTCCCTGGCTTGTACATGATCTCACTTCTTCCTTACTTGTATATTCTTAAGGATTGGTGAGGAGAATCACCAATAGAAAGCTGTTGCCGTTCTATCTTTGTCTGCTTGAAAAAAACCATATAAAAGCAATAAACTCGGTGCAGGCAGGCAGACATCTTTGCACACTGAAAATGACTGGTGATTGAACTCCATCACTAGAAGAGGTGAAGTACACATGCCTTCCAGAGGAAACGGGTTATATGTGGCAGCATTGAAAGCTTATAAATAAATGAAATGAATAGCCACTGTTAAATTGCCCTGCTGCCAAAGGAGTGAAATTACATTTTCCCTTCAGGTTTTATGCTGCTGAAATCTGCATTGCTCTCAACTTCCTCCACGAGAGAGGCATCATCTACAGAGATTTAAAACTGGATAACGTTCTCTTGGATACAGAGGGCCACATCAAGCTAACAGATTACGGCATGTGTAAGGTAAATCGAATCCTTGGATCAGTCTCCCTAAGAATTGGAGCCTGATGGTGCAGTTGGCCAAGGCTGAAGACATGTTTCTTCCTTTGCTGAAGATCCAAAGAGCCTTTCCCATCACTCAAGATATTTTTTTCACTCTGGTCTTAGAAGGGATCTTGGGTTGGGCAGCCAGAGGCCAGGAGAGATGTATTTTTACTCTACAGATAGTCCTCGGCTTATGACCGTAATGAAGCTTGCCTAAGGTGATCTGAAGGCACAAGGGGCATATTTCGAAACCCTGAAAGGGTAGATTTTGGCAAGCTTTGTGTCATGCCCCTGTTGGAATCTGATTCCGAGGGGGAGATTGAGCAGCTGACAGGGAATGGGAGTGTGGCTCCGTTGGCTGTGGAGGAAACTGGGGAAAGGCACAGTCCGGCTAGGCATTCAGAGGAAGACCCAGGCCCACACTCTCTTCATCCTAGGGCACGCAGGGAGGAACGGAGAAGGGAGCGAAGTGGCTTACGGGAGAGAAAAGGGCCCTGATTCCCTTCATTAGCTGCAGCTGGGAAAACAGGATTTAAAAAGGGTGTTTGACCTCCCAGAGCCTCTACACTTTGCTGGAAGCAAAGCGTGAATTATCTTTGTTTGTCAAGTCGTATCTGGGTTCTGGTGTCCTCCCAACTGTGTGTGTTTCGTTATCTTTTGAAGTCTGCAATTCCTCATCCTGCCCTGTCTCGTTAATTGCTGCAGCTTGTGGTTTATTATTTATAATCTATATGTACTTTTGGTTCGGATGGAATTTCTTCCCTTTAAAAACTGTTCTTGGGAGAGATTTTTCTCGAGCTGATGATAACTGGACATTGGGGGCCAAGTTGGAGGAATTAAAGGGACTTTACCTACTTTTGTGACTTGGTTGATTTTGTGCCACGCCCCAGATCATCACTTTGTTTGGGGGTGTCCCCCTCTTGGTCTGAAGGGGGACTCCTCCGAAACCATTTTTTCTCCTACAATCGTTTCATTTTTGCAGGAAGGATTGGGCCCCGGCGACACGACGAGCACTTTCTGCGGAACGCCAAATTACATCGCTCCGGAGATTCTCCGAGGAGAAGAATACGGTGAGTTGCTATGTAGAGCATGTAATGATGTAGAGACCACAAAGTGTAAAGTCTTCTCATCCGGAGTGATCACAGATGCGCTGTTTGTGTTGAGTGTCTTTACGCCTACGCAGAGGTCGGACTCAACGGAAGCATCTCTGGGTTCCTTATGATGTTCTGGAGAAGAAAAGAGTGGAGCGGTGTTCAAAATGGAGGAGGATGGAGAAAGTGGCCTGCCTCCGCTCTTTGTGTGATGGAGTGTGGGGTTCAAAAATACCAACAACCGGTTCTCTGCCTGGTTGCTGGGTGGGCGTGGCCTACCCAGAACTTCTGGGAGGGCCGTTTTTCGACCTCCCAGAGCCTCTACACGGGCCCTGCACTTACCTGCATCCAAAACGGGCCACCTGCCATTGGATTTGAATTTTTAAACGATTCCAAAATAAATTCTTAAATTTATCCTGTTGCTTTGAAGCAATCGTTAATGGCACTGTTACAAAGGGACAACGCAGGACATCTGAATTAATTTTTTTTGTTCTGGTTGTTTTTATGTTCTCCATTACACACACACACACACACACACACACACACACCTTGTACACCACTAAAATCTTCTCTGAAGAGTCTCTTCTTTCTTTCTTTCTTTCTTTCTTTCTTTCTTTCTTTCTTTCTTTCTTTCTTTCTTTTCTTTTCTCTTTTCTTTCTTTTCTTCCTTCCTTTTTCTTTTTCTTTTCTTCCTTCCTTCCTTCCTACATTCCCTCCCTCCCTCTGCCTCTTTCTCTCCCTCTCTTTCCTATAGCCACCTACCTCAATCAATGACTGTCTAATCCTTAAGTGCTGTTCTGTATATTAAAGCAGTAACAGTCAGCTCCATAACCTGAAATCTTTTATTGAAAACACGTTTTTCTAACATGTTTTTTACAGGATTCAGTGTGGATTGGTGGGCCCTTGGTGTCCTCATGTTTGAAATGATGGCTGGAAGATCTCCTTTTGATATTATTACCGACAATCCAGATATGAACACTGAAGATTACCTCTTCCAAGGTATTTTTTTATGTAACGAGACTGGCAGATTAGCATCCTACAGTTAACAGGCTAATATAGACATAGTCCCATTAATTAAGAGAGGTATCTGGTTATGGTTTAGTTTTTGGATTCTGCATAGACTTCAAAGGGAGCCTCCTACTGAAGTGCTTGAAAGACATTCAGCTGACAAACTCCTGAAAGATTTATCAAAAGGTTCAAATGTCTATATTCTAGGAAGCACCTCCTGTTGAAATTCTACCTGTTCAAGTAGGAGACGCTATATTATTCTGGACCAAATGGATCTCCAATCTCTTCTTAAAAACCTCCGCGTTGGAGCACCCACAACTACTAATGATTAATTGTTCTCACTGTCAGGAAATTTCTGCTTAGTTCTAGGTTGGATCTCTCCTTGATAAGTTTGCATCTGTTACTTCTTGTCCCACTCTCAGGTGCTTTGAGAATAGGTTAGCCCCCTTTTATTAACCCAATTTTAATATAAAAAACCCCTGTGGTTTACTAATGTCTTTTCCTTATTTAATCTGGATAAGTTCTCTTCACCAATGACAGCCCTGCCTCCTTGGATACAGATTTATCAATTAATTCATCTACGTGATCTATGTTAATATAAATGTTAATATACAGTAATATCTCACTATCCATTAAATCTGAATTTATGTGATCTGTGTCAATTTCCAAAATTTGAGTAATTACACAATTGACATAAACAATGTCATTTGCAATAACCTCAATATAACAGGCGAAACGTTCTATTTAATAGTCTGTTAAACAGGGGTGGAGAGGAAATTGTGTTGTATTTTAACACAGACTTAAAATAATTACTATACCGATATATTGGGGAATATAATGTTTTCTCTTTCCAAAACTTTTTTTAACAGTTATCCTTGAAAAACCAATCCGAATTCCAAGATTCCTTTCTGTTAAGGCCTCTCATGTTTTGAAAGGATTTTTAAATAAGGTAGGTCTACAATATTTTGTCTTTTTTTCCCCCCCACAAAAGCACTTTTTGACTCGGTGCCTTCTGTTAACCCTGTGGTTTATTCATTAAACCTTGAACAATGTGTGAACCAGGGCAAAATACACTAAGATAATTCTTCTGTATTTTGTTCTGTACCTTGTAAAGTGAAAAAAAATAGGGAGACAGAATTGCTAGATGAACATAATGATTTGTTTGATAAAGGCAAATTTATTTTTAAAGAAACTTGTCTTCAGCCTTTGGCCTCACAAACCTGTCGTTTTCTAGTCGTGGGAAAATTAATTTCATTCTTCCTCCTAGGATCCCAAAGAGAGGCTCGGATGCCAACCCCAAACGGGATTTTCTGAAATCAAGTCACACACATTTTTTCGCAGCATAGACTGGGATCTGGTAAAGCATTTAGCTTTTTTCCCCCCCTCCTTGTACCCGTGCCTGTGTATCTGAGCCATTATTTTGCGTGTCACTTAATGGGAGAGGCAAGTGATGTCACATGTATCATAATACCATCACCTCTGATGCTGCCGTGAAGATGGTTTACATCGTTCGTGTGAGAACAACAAGAAGCAAGAGATAATGTAACTATTAGCATCACTGGAGACCTAGCAGAATGAGTGAGGAACTATAACTTGGTTCAAACATCATTCTATATCAGGCTTACAGTGGCCATTTCTAACAAACCATAATACAATACACCATAACATGGAGTGGCCCATTTGGTTTTATCATTATGGTTGCTCAATTAGACCCGCAACAAACCAACCTAAATTTTTGCATATCCATACAACCAGCTCCCACAGGAGGCAAATCTACTTCTACTTCCTTTTTGAGGGAGTTTCACATCCCCTTATTCCCTGTCCCTCCACACTCCCCTCAAATCTGCTTTGGGATGGCACCTGACCTTCTAAGACAAGGATCTCCAAACTTGGCAACTTTAAGATGTGGGAACTTCCAACTCCCAGAATTCCTTAAAACAACCATGCTGGCCAGGGAATTCTGGGAGTTGAAGTCCACCAATGTTAAAGTTGCCAAGTTCGGAGACCCATGTTCTAAGACAACTGGAGAACTTGTCAACAAGATCTAAGTCGGTGCAGAAATCAGAATTATTGTGTGCTTCTGTTTTGTTGGCTGATGTCCGGAAGCCACCCAAGATTGTGACCTCAAGCCATTGTTAAGTTATTTGTTCCTGACTTGATGCATTTGCTTGTGTTGAGTTCAAGGAGGATCCAAATTCCCCTGTCCTCTTTCAAAGCCAGTTTTGACAGGAGGAGGTCAACAAGGAGCCAATGTCATGTGTCTAGATAGGGTTAGAAGAAATCCATGGTTACAGATCCTCACTCAGCTTAGATGACCCTGAATCTGGCACTCTCTATTTCAAGGGTAAAACAGGACAGCCACTGCCCCCACCCCCTTGGAGACAGACAGAGTCAGCAGGTGCTAAATGACAAACTGTCACGAAGGCCTTGTCGCTTACTCAAATTACACACTGGCATTGGCAGACTCTCAGCCTTCATTCCAAGTCTGCACAAACCAGTTTCAATGCTCCTTAAGAATACACGATGGATTCGCGTACATTTTCCTAGGTATTGACTTCATAGATGCAGCCCTAAATGTTCTGACCCAGGCTTCCCGAGACCGTAATTAAGCACATGCTTAGTCCAAACAACTCTTGTTTTATTTCAACGCTGGGAATAATGTTCATTCCCGGCCTGTAATGAGTCTCAAACAGTCTCTCAAGATAAGCACTCACCTTTCTCTCCTTTGAATTGCTGCCAACAACTAAAGTGCCAAATTAACTGTAAAAACCCAACCGAAGTATAAAGTCCACACAGAGCTTCAAGGTTGAATCCAAACGTTGCTTCCTGCAAAGTTTCCTGTCCCTTTGCACTTCCTTTATATCTTATGGGAGGGCCAATCACCTCCAAGCCTTACTCCCAAGTTGCCCCTTTTGTCTTAGCTGCTGTCGCCTTCTAGCAGCTCTGCGCATATGCACACTGGGAACAGGCTCCCCTTGTTTCTCTGCCTCGCTGCTGCCAGACTACAAAGGCTCCGGAATCAGCACCCCACTCCCAGATGGTCCTGGCCCTACCTCTGCATCGGATGCAGGACCCTCGTCCGAGTCCTCCCCAGATTCCCAGACTGGTCCCCGTTCTTCCCCACTGTCCGATTCCACTGCCGTCTGCAGGCGAACCACAACATTAAAGATGTGAAGACTTGGGTATAGAGACACAGCCTGTTTCTGGCTCATCCTCCACCTTGGTCAGAAAGGGTCCACAGAAGACAAGGACAAACTTAGAAAAACGCCCAACCGTGGCCTTGGAAATGCCTTTTGTTGACTACACGATGGGTAACTAACTGGGGGTGAATGTATGTGTCTTCTAAGCAACACATCATCTCTTCTCTCTCTTTCTCTCTCTTTTTCCCTCCTCCCCTCAACTCAGCTGGAGAAGAAGCAGGCCACCCCGCCCTTTCAGCCTCAGATCACGGATGATTACGGCTTGGATAACTTTGATACCCAGTTCACCAGTGAACCTGTGCAGTTAACTCCAGATGATGAGTAAGTGTCGTCGTTTAGCATCGAATCATAGAAGGGGAAAGAGCCTTGGGGCCATGCAGTGTGCAGTGTTTCTCGACCATAGCAACTTTAAACGGCGCGGACTTCAACTCCCACAATTCCCCAGCCAGGAATTCTGGGAGTTGAGGTCCTTGCAGCTTAAAGTTGCTAGAGAAACACTGTTCTAGTCCAACGTTTCCCAAGGCAGGAATTGCTGTCCACCTTAAACATTTTCAGTGAAGGGACAGCCACCATGTCATGCAAGGCCATCTCTTCTGTAATGGAACAGTTCTTCTGGTTAGGACTCTGCCCCCCCCCCCCCCCGGAAAATTGGCAGGAAAGCTAATAAAGGGACTCCTTACTTATTATTTGACTGTATTGCCTTTGTGCCACGCCCCTTTGGGTCGTCACATTTTCCCACCGTGTGACTAACTTAACAACTGCAGTGATTCCCTTAACAACTGTAGCAAGAAAGGTTGTAAAATGGGGCAAAACTCACTTAACAAAATGTCTCAGCCACAAAATGTCGTGGATGTAAGTTGAGGACTCCCTGTATTTCCCGTCAGCCTCACTGCTTGACCCCGAAAACTGAAGCACGCAGATCCACAAACGTTGGTTATTGCAAAGAAAACATGGGTTGTTTTTTTCTCCACCCTGTTCGTTTTGACCATGCTTGTCCATTCAGCTTGCAGGCCTTCAATAAGACATTACAGGACGAGCGTTAATTCTTCTTCTCCTTTCTGTCTCCAGAGATGTAATAAAAAGAATAGACCAGTCGGAGTTTGAAGGATTTGAATATATTAATCCATTGATGCTATCAACCGAGGAAACGGTATGAGAAAGAGGCACAGAGGAGGGAGAAAGAAAAAAAGAGAATAATGAATGCACTTGGACATTTAATCCTGAACTACAGTATATGCATGCAAGGCTGGGACAGGGTCACCATAAGGTTTTGAATGGAGACCAAATGATAAAATGGCCATCGAGAAAAAAAAATCAAGATAACGTGATTCGGGTGGGTGGCTTCCTCTTTTTTGTTTTTTTTGTTTTAAGTCCAAGGGAATTGGCAGAGCTGGCTTCATGGAATCTGCACTCCGTGCCTGCTTCAACAAGAGGTCAATAATGATGGTTGGTTGCATCCTTGGGAAGAGATTCCAGATCACGCTGAAAATAGACTACTTCGAACAAACCTTTCCATGCAACAGCCTCCTATAAAACAGTCAAACATCCAGAATACAATTGCTTGTGGTGTTGAAGCTTAATTTTAGATGCCTTTTCTCACAAGTGGTACCTATCCTACTGTACATGTCTTGGTGTGTGCGTGGGTCTGTATGTGTGTGTGTACATTCACATCTGTGTAGGCACACATGTACGCACACTTGCTAAATAAATAGAAAGGAATTGTGTTTTATTAGCAATGTTAACAAATTTGGGTACAGTATTTAAGTGCCTAAATGGATAATCTACATTAAATTATTCCATTTTTGGAACCTTTGATGAACTCTGTAAGTTTCTGGTTATTGAAAAACAAAAAAAAGTATTTTACACATGGAACCTACAACTAACAGCTGCTATCTAACATTAATCATGGTCTCAGAGTGGACAAGAGTCTTAGCAATAACAATTCCAAAAATTAGAATTTAGCATCTAAACATTCTGGATTATGCTGAACGTGGGAGAAAAAAATATATATATACTACCAAAATCTCATCAGAAAATTTAAATTTGCACATGGTGGATTTATGAAAATACTTGAGCAGTGCCTACAATGATTTATGTTGTATACTAGATTTTTGAATAATATTTTTATCAATGCAATATTCAGAAGGATCAATGGAAATATAATAGATCTTAGCCTTAAAATTTTTGAGGAAAAAAGAAAAGAATTCTAGGATATCCATCTACATACATATTTTTTCTGATAAAGCACATCTCCTATTTAAAAATGATTGCTTTGAAATGTTTAGTTCTCCTAGAGATTGTTTTGGTAAATGAAACCCACTCAAAACAGCAATTTAGTGAATGGGAAAGGCGACCACAGATTAAAAAAAAAACCTGGATATTAAAATGTCCATTATTTCCTCTTCAGAGAACTGTGGGATGTTTCATTGAGATAACTGCTTGTCAATTTTTGGAATTTAAAGAAAATTCAGATTGAACTAGTACATATTGCTAATCTAATACCGTAACCCTTTCTGAATACCGTTGGGTCGATTGTGGTTTTGGAGAATAAGGTTTAAAAAAGAAAAAATCAAATTGACTCTGAGGCATCCATTATAACGGCAGATAGGAAAAAAAAATCCCATTAATGTCATGCCTTGGTTAGATATCAAATGACTCAGTCTAGGTTTCTCAGGATATAACATGGCATTGGTTGCTGTACAGACTTCCCTTGCATCTGCAGCCATAAGATAGATGCTAGGGTTAAGATGGCCAAATTGGAAAGGGTGGGATAAATCTGGACAAGAACCATTGGTTAAATTTCGTTTTTGGATTCTCCTCTTAGCTTGGCCACTAATGAAAGCACATACACGGTAACAAAACATCAGCACTCCCAGGCTGACTTCTTAAAACTCGGCCGTTCCCCCCCAAGCAAGATTCTTAAGTCTGTTCTAACCAGCTAGAACTATTTTTGTTTTTCCGCCGGTGCTCAGGATTTAAACAAACAAGCTACTTTGCTTTTGAAGCGAAGCTTGAAAACGAATATCCTACTTTTTACCTTTCTTCCTTCTCGGTGACAAATTCAGTATTTCTCTCACTGCTGTCTCTCTTTCTCTTCCCCTTCAATTTACAGCTGAGCAGCTGGTTTTTGCAGGCCATGTGACTGAATCAGATGCCATCAGATTCTGGGGCAAAAGGTTTGCAAAAACCGCGAGAATACTTTTGCTCCGAACTTTGTATACTGTCCAAACATCAAAGCAGGACTAGATACGCACTTGGTCCCAGGCATCAAAAAAAAAAAAAAAAAAAAAAAAAAACCAAGTCCTTGATTTATTTACAATTTAAGGCATTTTACAATGTTGCTGTGTTGCCAAATAAGTTACTGGTTACAAGTCGGTTGCTGCTCGTGTGCAATGTATAATGTTCTGTCCATGATGAAGGGGAAATTTTTTTATATAAAGTTCTTGTTTTATAAATTAAAGAAAAATGAAGGATGTAATTAAATGTGTGGTTTAAAAAAAAAATCCTTAATATATTGCAAATGGAGCTGGTAACGATATCATTGTCTTAGTATGTAAATGAAATGTAAATGAAAAACACTCTAGCTAATTTAATGATTGTAAAACAGTAAATATGTTCTTGTAGTTTTGTATAATTAACTAGTTGAGATCTTTGGCCAGTTTTATTTGTGCAAAAGATGGTATCCTAACCAGTTAAACAGCTAAGATCATTTATATTCTTGCACATCTATTAAAGACTTTAATGAAAATATTCCAACTGTTTTCATTCAGCAAAAATAATATACTTTCTTCAGATGGATTACCATGTTTTATTAATATGTTTCAGTTCCATACATTCTGCACACCAAATGTTTTTGTTGCATTTGCTCTCTTTAAACAGAGTTGATCTCGTCAAACTGTCTGGGAAGAACTATTATAATAAAAACAGAGTTCAAAGACGAACTCTTAAGTTACTTTACAAGAATTTGTATTTCTCTATAACTGCGCAAAGGTGGTTTCATTCAATCTGCATGAAATTAGAGCTGTTAGTGCAGTTGTGTTTAGTTTCCTACGGTGAAACTATACTTTAACATTGTGGGTTTTTTTGGGGGACACTTTTTCTTTTAATTCCAACAAGCTGATGATATAAACTCAATTCCTCCAAAGTTATTCAAATATATTCACAAAAAGAAAACCACTTTTCTTTCCTTTGCAGGTCTACGTAATAAAGTACCCATCAAAATTTCACTGTACAGGTAATCCTCAACTCATAATTGTTTAGTGACCATTCAAAGTTACAGCAATGAAAAAAGGGACTGAAAGTGAAAAATGAGAGGTTTTTCACACATTTGTGTCATTCCCATGGTCATGTGATCAAAATGTTAGAATTATATCGAATTATATCAAAATGTTAGAATTATATTTTGTTAATTCTAACAAAATGTTAGAATTATAAAGAATAGCTAATGAAACATTAAGGGATCCTTAAGGGTTTTGTAGATCCCCCAAATGTCACTACTCATCTGTTTTCTATATTATGCTTTGGTTAACATATCATCTTTGTTTTCAAATAAGTTTTTAGCAAAAAAAAAACACCTGGAATGAGTTGGAAACAATTGAGATAATTTGATCTACAGATAAAGTAACTATCTCCTAATACGCAAATCTATTATATTTCCAGGTAACTGCTAATTCTTCCACCGCATTCTTCCTTTAGTTTGAGACAGAAAATATCTTGTTGGATTTTTTTAATGGGGCTACATGGTAAATGGGGTTGACTAATTTCTGAATCTGTTGTTGGATATAAAACTTTGCCTAATTATTTTTTTTTACTTCATTCCTACCCATTATCATTCTAAAAATTGAGTGTTTCGATTTACTCCCTTGCAAAAAAATTATTGGAACGTATGAGTCAACTCCTCCCGCTGCTTTTAAAGCTGGCACTTAATGCCAACCGATTACTTATAAAATAATTCTTCACAGGTTTTCTATTTATCTGGTTGATGATTCATTCACATTGATGTGAGGGGGGACAGCTTTGCCCTTCACATTTAAATGGGGGTGGGGGGGAACCTGAGTGGGTACACAGCCGTGTTTGGTGCTAATAAAAAGCTCCTGAAATTATTTTTTAAAAAAATCCAAGACATTTTAATATTAGAAGCCTTTGTCAGGGGAAACTACTGATTTTCTATTTATCCCTTGCTTTCTAACACGTAGTGGTCAATTAGCGTTAATTTTATTCTTATCCCTTCCCCAAATTTATTGATGATGCACTTAGCTCCCATTTATTTCTTAAAATCACTGAAAGATGAACTTGCGTAGTATTATGTGAGTTGGATATGCCACATTGATTCTTTTGGCCACCAATGGGCTTTGAAACTCAATTTTGGGGGGATAGTTCAGAACATTTGCCAGTGAAGTATGCCTGGACGATCTTGGTAAGTGGCCTAACGCATCTCAAATCCTTCATCTTCCAGACAAATAGAATATTTTATGCCACCCTTTGTATCTCCAACCTTGTATCCTTTGGCTGTTTGAGATTTTTGCTTAGGAACCAAGGAAATGGCTTTGGGTGCCTCCTCTGGGTCATTTTCACCTGCGGGGATGATTTTTTCGGGCGCGGAGTTTTGACGTCTTCCTGAATCTGCGGCTTTCCAATCTCTGTGATAAACTGGAAGTGGGACCCATTCAAATGTCTTCGTCCCGCAATTAAATGTTTCAAGACACGGCTGAGGATTTGCAATTTGAGAATTCTGTAACGGAAAAGAAAGGGTCAGCTTTTAACAGCAATGGCTATACAAATTGTTCTGACCCAAGCCTCGTTCAAATCAAATAAAACACAAAGTATATATAAAAGCAAACCTTTTAAATGCGTCTCTGTGAATTCTGTTCATTCACAGCCAAGGGTCATTAAAACTAATTGTCCCAGGTAAGAGCAAGCCATTTCAAGGTTACGAAAAGAATACAAGATTAACTGCAGAGAAATATTCCAAACTAAAAATCTCCAAATAGTAACCAGAACAGACAGGACTTCCATGAGAACTTGGAGTTGAAATAACTTCTTTGCTTCCTGCAAAGAAGCCAACCCCGAAGGCTGGCTTTTATCCCTTATGGGAGGAGCCGTCACCTTGCAGCCTTACTCCCGAGTCGCCCATGCTGCTGCAGCTGCTCTTTCCTTCGAGCAGCCCTGTGCGCACTGGGCACAGGCTCCTCGGGGTCCTCTTCCTCACAGCTGCCAGCCTCCATAAGCTCTGAAGGCAGCACTCCACTCCCTGATACTCCTGGCCCCATCCCTGCATCACACGCAGGCCCCTCATCCGAGTCCTCATTCTCAGAGACCGCTGCCGTCTGCACCTGCTGCCGGCGAATCACAACACAAATTTAAATTTCCTTCCTCTATTTTGACCAGCCTTGCTTACAGTGAACGTTAAATATTCTTGTCCTTGGCCAACCTCCATCAATGAAATAAGCAGGCAATTAAAAGCTAATATTTTGAAATCTTTGATTACGACTGTTTTGATGTGTAAAGATCTGGGCCCCATTAAAAATCAAACAAACAAACAAGATGTGTAAAGACTTTGGCAATGTCTGTTGGCTTATTTAGTTCTGTCTCTAGATTGTCTGAAACTTATTTATTTCCTATTGCCCTTGTCCTCCTTGTGTCTACCTGTGATAAAGCATTTGATATTTTAATTTTCAACAACAAATAAACTTTTAACTCCCTGGAAATTTAAACATGACCACATTCAGCAAACGGAACACTTAACTTTATAAATATTCTCTTTGAAGACGGTGTCAATTACTGCCTTCTACTACCTTGGGATGAAATTCTGGGAAGCTGACAAATTTTTCTAAACTTGATCGATTCAGATGTGGATCCACAGTCCTCAGCAATAAAATCCATGAAGTTTCGGCATCGCTCAGCTCTTGATTTTCAAACCAGGAAGTTTTGGTGGAAAATATCCTACAGAAGAGAAGGGTATAATTTTAACAGTTCCACATTGTCAGAACAAAGTGATTATAATTTAAAATGCTTGTAAAACAAGAGTTCTATATTTTCCTTGTTTGTAGAATTCTAAGGGTACAACAAGAAGTTTAATTCTTCTAGGAATTCTAGAATCAAACATAACCAAAATATTGAATTACTTATATATCTGTGTTTCTTGAACTTGGTAGCTTGAAATCCACATATCTTCAAACTGCCAAGATAAAGAAACAAATAAGCATTATTAGGTATACAGTAGAATAATCAGCTATAAAAAAATAAATCCAGTTTTTGTCTGAGATCTGGATAGACTTCCAAAAAACTTCAGGAATGTGGATTAGGCTGGGATGTTGAAAAAAATATTGGCAAAAGTCAATAGCTCCCATTTTATTACCCAAAAAAATGCATAGATGCATCCAAGAAACCACTAACACAGAGAAGCTGAACGGGCTGGAGTGACTTTAAATATATTATAAATATATTTAAATATATTATGGGAGTTGAAGTCCACAAGTCTTAAAGTTCCACAAGTCTTAAAAGTCTTGCCTCTCCCATGATGGCTTTTTTGCAGGATTGGATCATGGGTTGTGTGTGGTGAGAGCAGGTAGGGGAAGGAAGGGAGGAAGGGAAGGAGGAAGAGGAATGCAAAAAAGAGAGGAAAGAGGGAGGGAGAGGAAGAAAGGTGAAAGAGGAAGAGGGAAGGAAGGAGGAGGAGGAGGAAAGAAAGTAAGAGGAAGAAGGGTGAAAAGAAGAGTAAAAGGAGGAAGGAGGAGGAAGAGGGAAGGAAGAAGGAAAGGAGGAAAGAAAGTAAGAGGAAGAAGGTGAAAAGGAAGAAGGTGAAAGGAAGAGGGAAGGAAGAAGGAAAGGAGGAGGAAAGAAAGTAAGAGGAAGAAGGGTGAAAAAAAAAGAAAAGGAACGTAAAAGAGAAGGAGGGAGGAAGGAAAAGGAAAGGAAGGAGGTGGGGGAAAGGAAGGAAGGAGAGAAAGGAAAGGAAGGAAGGAGAAAAAGCCAAAAAGTAAAAAGTGAAAGGGAGAAAGGGAGAAAGGTGAAAGAGAGGAAGAAGAAAGGCTGGAAGTGGAAGGATGGTAAAAGAGAAGGGAAGGAAGGAAGGAGAAAGGAAGAAAAGGAAACGAGGAGAAAGGGATACAGTGAAAGAAAAAGTGGAGAGAGAATCCAAGTGAAAGAGAAAAGACAAATGGAAAGTGTGTGAAAGGAAAACAGACCGCGAGAAAGAAAGATAAAGGAAGGAGGAAGGGAAGGAGGAAGGAAGGAAGGGAGCCCAGCCCATCTCGCAGGGTTCTTGTTTCGGGGGAAAAAGGAGGGAGGAGCAGCAGGTTGGATGGTTGCCTTGAGTTACATGCAAAAGTAAAATACAGATAAAATCAAATATAGATACCCCCCCTCCCCTCCCCTCCCGCGCACGCCCAGGCGCCGCCTCACCCCAGGGCGCCCCCGCGGTCCTCCCGCCGCCGTTTCAGGCTCAGCTTCCCACCGCCGCGCACAGGTAGCCCTGCCATTCCTTCCGCTGGCGGGAAGAAAAGGCGCACGCGCGTACGCGGGAGGAGGAGGAGCCTGCTGAGGGCGCGGGGTACGCGGGTGGGCGGGGCCTCTTGGAGTGGGCGGGGGGCTTGAAATTACCTCAGCCTTTTTCTACCTCTTTACTATGGTATATGTACATATATATATTATATTGTATTCTTTTAATTGTACAGAACAGCATTTTTATTTTATTTTATATTTTATATTATATTTTATTTTATTTTATATTGTATCTGTTATAGTAATATATGTATGTGTGTGTGTGTATATATATATATATATATATATATATATATATATATATATATATATATATATATATATATATATATATATATATATATATATATATATATATTGTATATATGTATATATATGTATATATATGTTATTATAACATACACTATAAAATAAAAAAGCTTATATATGTGTGTGCGTGTATTGTATCGTATGTTTTACATTATGTTACAATATAGTTTAGTATATTGTATTATATATGATACAATAAAAATTAAATATATTATGTAATATATAGTATGTAAAGCTGCAATGTGATGTACAGTACAAAATAGTACTACATATAATACTACAATATAGTATACACAGTATAAAGTAAATACTATGCTCTTTATATTTATGTTATAAATATCTATGACAAATATTTATATTATATATTATATTGCTATTTGTTTATATTATACAGTATAGTATATATATTTTACGATACAATACAGTATAGTATATATTTATATTTTATAATAGGACACTATACTATACTATTATATTATATATTTATATTATGCATGATTATGGTGTGATAGAATGTATGATATGATGTTATGAATTTATTAGACTTCTACTTTGTTGTAGACTAACATTTTCTGGGTTAAAACCAAAATAAAAACATGGAAATACTGTACAAAAAGTACTAAGGAATCATTTTATCTTTCATTTTATTTTATTATTTATTTATTTATTACCCCACCACTATTTAACAAGTTCTTGGTGACTTCCGGGTACTATAAAAATACAAAAATAAAAATAGAAAAACAAACAAAACCCCAGACTAAATTCAAAGATTTCTACCCTTCCACACTTGGTCCCTTAAAAGTACAAAAAAACAAAAGGTCAATAGAAACAAAAATGCCAACAAGACTAAACGCCATCAAATGTCATTATACATATAATGAGCAGAGCCCAAATCATTTTGGTTTTGCAGCTCTGGGCTTAAAGGTTAATTTACTCATGCTTAAAAATTATATTAATAATTATAGCAGGCCATTCTTAAATCTGAGAGTTTTATTTGAAATAAGCGGGTGTACAAAATTTTTCTATGTTTGCAGCAACAGGTTTTTTTTTAATAATAATGACTCATATAAAAACATAGCAGAATTCACTTTCAAGTTAATGTGTAGCTTTTATTACTACCATTCTCTCATATATTCCTGTTCCTAATGATAATGACAATTGTTATTACTCTATTAATCCTTGATCACAATGTGTCAAACCCATATATTGGACCCAGGTGTAAGATTTATATCATTATTATAATGGGTGTTCTGTTTGTTCATTAGAATAGCAACAGCGGAAGTGACAATAACAATATTTACTTTTCTGGTCCTGCAGACAACATGCAAATTTATAGCATAATTTATTTTTAAGTAAACAAGCGTAGGATTATGGTGCTAGGGCGTGTTTTCCCCTGATTCTTTCCTGTGGTTTGTTCAACCCAGTTTGTTTTCCCGCTAGATTCATTGAATCAGAAACTAACCCTGGCAGCCTGATTCTTCTCACGCGCTACCTTGTTTATGGTTCAGTTTGTCCTTGAACATAGCCATAGTTACACTCAGTCTTTCAAGATGCCTGCTTTAGAAATAGGAAGTACTTCTATGGGCAAATCCATATTGAAAATGTTGTAGATCAGTAATTGTGAATCATTAGTAATTGTGTTGTTAAGAACACTGTTCAAGCACTGATTTATAGGATGCATCAAGATAGATGTACTAATTGTACTACAAAATTGCTTAGAAAACTGGTGGAATCTATGCATTTTTAAAATATGCAATACATGCATGTTTAATAAGACGGATATACAGTATATTATCTTCAGTATCTTGCTTTTCCTTTATTACGTGTGTTTTATGGCCTTGGTTTCCACAACCTAACTGTACAAAATAGGGGAATGGAATCATATAATGAGCTAAGCAAAGATAAAGCCAATCAAATTACGTAAGGGAACAGATTGCCTTGAAAGATGTTGGATTCTCAGAATTGTTTGAATAGATTGGCTTGTCATTTATTAAAGATGACGTATTGATGGACACTGTAGCTGGCCAGAGAGTTGAGCCACATTAGTAAGAATAAGAAATAAAACCTCTGGAGACTATATACTTTAGGAATGTTCATTTTAAAAAAAACAACATTGCAATTAACATAGTATTTGACAAATTAACAAGATACTGAAGAGTTGCTTTTATAAATTTAAAAAAAACAAAAACCCTGTCCATTTTTAAAATCCGTAGCTCTTAACTTTAGTAAGTAAACCAGGGGGAATAGTACAGATTGCTATGATTTTGAGTTTGGCTTTTATAACTACCTTGTATAAGGCTAGAGAAAAAGATTTAGTCAAATCTTAGGCGCCATAAGAAGAAAAACAAAGCATAGAAGGAAAACTTGACATCAGAACATAATTGCTTCATGGCCGTAAATGACAGCTGTGGAAACAAAAGGCTTTCACTTCTAACTCCCAGGATTTTTTTCACAGTAGATCCTTTTAAATTGGGATGTTATTCCTTAACCACTTGGGGGCACCAGAAATACATTTAAAACTCTTTTTTAAATTATTATTCCAGTTTTTGACTGGGAGTCAAACATCTGGAGGCTTTTCCGTGGGTACAGTCATACATGATCATGATTAGGAACAGTTATGTTTGCCTGAATTGTAAATAGTTCTTTAGAATATTTTGCGATAGTATTGCACAAAACTGAATCATTGCAGTGTGTGTTTATGGAACCATATGCGACATGTGGGTGAATGAGTCTCTTTAGAAAGCTTGCAAAAATAAAAAGTGTTTGTTTTTTTATTATAATATACATTTATAGTAATAACAAGCCTATCACTTGTATGCATATAACACATTGCATAATGTGTGTGTGTATCTGATGTTGAAGGGTGGAGGGAAGTTCTGGAATAATGCTTCTGTTTAAAGATTGTAAAACTCAAAAAGATGAGTGATAGATTCCAGCCATGCCCTTTGCCTGTATAAACAATCATTTTTCTTTCTTGTCAAGGTAGAAGGAAAAGCAATTTTATATCTACAGATGGCACAAAAATGAAGAAATCATAAAGGAAAGTTCTAACAATAGAAGGTAAGGGGTATATTTTTCATAGTAAGAGAAGTTATTAAAGTGTCTTAATTGGAGGCATGTCCTCACAAAAACTGGTGATTTGACTAAAAGTACACTTTGCTCATTACAAAGGCTGGGGGTTGGATTTTATTTTTTTAAATACACATGCCAAAGTAGTTTAAAAAAAAAAAAACCTGGAAGTGTCTCAGAGGGCAAGGGTTCGGTTTTATGATGACAGAATGTAACATCTCCCTCAAGGTTTGCTGGACTTAAATGACTTAAATCAGTGGTGGCTAACCTTTTTTGGCTGCTGTGCCACTCACATGCCAGCACCCAGAAGGTAATGCGTGCTGGGGGGGCCCACGCCCCCTGTGCATGCGCACGAGATCCCCCCTCTGGGACCTTGCAACCGGCATCTATACCTGCCAGTTGCCAAGTGTCCGGATTTTGATCATGTGAGGATGCTGCAAATGTCACAGGTGTGAAAAATAGTCACAAGTCACTCCTCTCAGTGCTGTTCTAACTTCCAAAGGTCAGTAAATTAAAGGTTGTAAGTCCAGGACTACCTATATCTGCAAAAAAAGCTAATGCAATCCTAAATTGCATTATCAGAGGGAAACAATCGAGATCAAGTGAGGTACTAATATCACTTTATAAAGCCTTAGTAAGACCACACCTAGAGGACTGCATCCAGTTTTAGTTGCCACACTAGAAAAAAGATGTTGAGACTCTAGAAAAAGTACAGAGAAGAGCAACCAGGATAATTAGGGGATTGGAGGCTAAAACATATGAAGAACAGTTACAGGAACTGGGCCTGGCTAGTCTAGGGAAGAGAAGGACCAGGGGAGACAGGAGAGCAGTGTTTCAATATTTGAGGGGCTGCCACAGAGAGGAGGAAGGGGTCAAGCTATTTTCCAAAGCACCCAAAGGCCAGACAAGGCACAATGGATGGAAAATGATCAAGGAGAGATTCAACCTGGAAATAAGGAGAAACTTTCTGACAGTGAGAACAGTCAACCCATGGAACAGAAGCTGCCCTCAGAAATTGTGGGAGCTTCATCCCTGGAGGCTTTCAAGAAGAGATTGGACTCCCATCTGTCAGAAATGGCGTAGAGTCCCCCTCCTGGGCGGGGGGAGATTGGACTAGATGACCTAGAAGATCCCTTCCATCTCTGATTATCAGTTATCTGTTAACAACCTGCCCATAGCTACTATGCTTGTAACTCAGGGGGAAACAGGAAGGCTAACATAGGGCTTATTCCAGAGGAACAACACAAAGAATTTTCTAATTTACATTTAACATGTAGATCTCTTGTGATCCTGCCTTTATTGTTGGACAGGACACTGACTGGGCATGACAGTAGCTGTTTTGTAATTCTATTTACCAGCTCTTGACAGGGTCAGGGTTATTCCAGTTGAAGACAGATGCCTTCAACACCATCGCTGACATTATACTCAATCTGGAAAAAGAAATACCTGGAGATAAACATTAAGGAGAGCTCTCAGAGTGATTTCAGCACTGACCCGAAGTCTGAAGCAACCATACAAAACCACAATACTGCTAGTTAAGTTAAATATGACCATCTTGCAATGAAGCTGAGAAGGTGAACAAAAACATTCATTTTTTAAAATGTCAGCCTGTTTCTGGGGTTGGTTTTTTTTTGGGGGGGGACACGTCTACCCATCAAAAACAGCATCCATTATGCAGCTTGTGCTACGTCAAAGATCACGCGCCCAAGAAGTTGATTCAAGTTGCTGATTCAAATGGTGTAGACACCGTTTAAAATCTGAGCAAGCAGACTTGTTTTCTTTCTGTGTCCGCTAAGTCGCTGTGTGGAATCTGGCCTCAATAACCACCTCTGGAAATAGAGCAACCTTCAGGGTGGTCCTGAAAATCGGAACCATCCAGACAGATGAGCAAAAGCTCAAATGCAAGTTAGTGTTGCAACTGCTGAAGAGGAATTAAAACGACATGAAAATATTGTGAGTAAACCTCCTTGGTATGAGTGGCTGAGTCATAGATCGTCTCAAGAGCCACAAATATCTGAACCTCCAGCTGAAGTTCTCTGGCTTGTACATAAACCCATGAATTGTGAGATGCTCCAGTCAACCCATCTGTTTCCACATTCCTCCACTGACTTGTCAACGGAACTTGGGAGTTGGAATTTACCCTTGTTTTGCATTTTCTCTCTCCTTCAGACATGTTCTTTTTCAAAGTGGGGAAATTGCGTGATTTGTCATGCTTTCTCCTGGCTAGTAATGGGTATCAGTGGGTGATAGCAAAGAAAACACAAATCTGGGGGAGAAATGCGTGCCTTGGCACCACAACGCTGTTCCTAATGGCAAGCGTAGACTTAGCTGCATGTGGCTTTTACCTTCCATCTGTTAGAATAGCCTTCTAATGGATTCTGCATGTGCTAGCACTAATATCGGTCTCATAAATCGTCTCATCTGATTCGGATTGAAAAATTCCAGAGATTGCGGTTTGTGTATCTATCTCTTTTTGACATTGGCTACACATGGACTTCCTTTCTTTCTCCCAAGCTTCTTGGAATGCAGATTTCTCGGAGGGTTTTCATAAGCTGCCTTCCAAAGAACAATGTTTCCTCAATGGCACATAAACCCTTTTTTTAAAAAAACGATCATCAATCTTAGAAAGAATAAGCTGTGAGTAAAATTTTTAAAAGAGTACAGATTGTATTATTGCAAGTCAGCCCATTCCACCAGGCTGTTTTCCTCCAAATAGTAAAATCACTCATCTGGCATCCTTGTAATTAAAATCTATCTCACCTAGCACATTCCTGACAGATAAATGCCCAAGGTTTTGAGGGTTTGGATTAGATAAGATACAACTTGGTGTAATTTTCTGTAGAAATAATAAAACACATATATTGCTGATAATAATTGACACCCGCAGGCTAAAAATAGTTCATTTTTCTCCTCCTCCTCCTCCTCCTCCTTGCTTCCTTTATCTGTTTTCTTTTCAACTGCTGCAACCATTCATCCTGTTTAAAATCCCAGAAGTAATCTATGCTGCAAAACAACTGAACGCTTTTGAGAGCTTGGATTACATTCTTCTTTATCTCTCAGTTGTCAGTTTGAAGTCACTTTTGGGCAGGGAAATGAAGGCCAAATGCATTGACTACATGTATTTTGCAACAAATACTACTTTTTGTTGTTTGGTGTGCTGAATACAAACAATGCTGTTTCTGAGCCCCAAATAACTTTACCTGCTTGAGAATAACCGGACGTGACTAGTGGTAGTTAACTCTGTGGATTGTAATACTCTAATTCTGCTTAAGCCAGTTCAGAACAGAGTTACTGATCTTTTTATGCCCTTAATGATTTGTGATTGGGTTATTTAAAGCTCTCTCTACACCCATGTGAAGTTTCTGGAATGTTAAGCTGGCTGTTTTCCTTTTGTGATCAGTTCAGGAACTTTTTCCTGGCTGTATTTGCACAGCATCTTAACCTGAGTTACTCTGTTTTCTAGGTTCTCTTATCTATCAGCCCCATAGCATGTCTGATCTTTTGGGATCTTCAGAATGATGGGGACACACTTTCCATCTTTGCATCCCTTGAATTTGATATGGAACAAAATTGCTTAGCTTTTAGTTTGAATAAGATCCTTGCACCTGCTCAAAACATCACCCTTGTACAGCTAGGAAATGAGCTTGCAATTTTGCATGGACAAATACTGTATATGCAAAATGACTACTAATTGCTAAATGCAACTTTGCATTAGCAACTCTCAGTGGTTAAAGAACAATTGTTAAGATTTATAGCATGTTTCCAAATGTATTAACAGGCACCTTTGTCCCATTGGCGCAGGGGACAATAGGGTCATGTTGTTAACAAAGAGCACAACTGGTAGAAATAGGAAAGAATTTCTCACCTTGGATTAAAAAAAAAAGCATCCTTAACATGATGTTGAATAGAAAAGGCCAAGTAGAAAATTTTGAAAGCAGCGACTCAGTAGAATCTGTCTCTTATTTTCAGGAGAGATGTCACTCTGCAAAGTGCAGTCAGTAAAATTGATCAAGAGCACAAGCAAAAAATCATAGCTACTTCGTTATATTCACCTAGAAGTTTCCAACGATGTTTTCAGACCTGAAAAGGCAGCATAAGAACAGCTGATCTAAGGACTAACCATCAATTAAATCTGACAGCATAAATGAGGCTAGGGCAGAGCCAATTAAAAAGCATAGACAATACATCGGACTCTTTAAAAAAAATATGAAAAGCCAGCAGATATAAAAATACATGTATGAAAACAAAGTATATATTTAGAAAGAGCCCAAAAGAATCTAAATGGAGGGGTGGCATTCTTAGAAGGGAGCAAATAGGTTAGTATGAGGAAGACTATATCAAATTACGGAGCACTCTAGCATGCAAACTAGATGCTCATTAAGTCTGGTTTATGGCTCAGGTCATCATCCAAGGAATTTTAAATACTGCTGCATAGAACTTGGCAAACATTGCATGTCATAGCAGGGTTGTATCAGAAAGCAACTGGGAGGTGTAGAATTGTCCAATGCAACCTGGGTATGTCTGGTGAATTAAGACTAGTACAATTGTCTCATCGAATAATAATAACAGAGTTGGAAAGGATAACAGATAACAGATAATCAGAGTTGAAAGGGACCCCACCCTGCCCAAGCAGGAGGCCCTACACCATTTCTGACAGATGGCAGTCCAATCTCTTCTTGAAAGTCTCAAGTGATGATGCTCCCACAACTTCCAAGGGCAACTTCTCTTCCATGGGTTGATTGTTTTCATTGTCAGAAAGTTTCTTCTTATTTCCAGGTTGAATCTCTCCTTGTTCAGTTTCCATCCATTATTCCTTGCCTGGCCTTTGGGTGCTTTAGAAAATAGCTTGACCCCCATCCTCCCTGTGGCAGCCCCTCAAATATTGGAAGGCTGCTCTCCTGTCTCCCCTGGTCCTTCTCTTTACTAGACCAGCCAGGCCCAGTTCCTGCAAGCGTTCTTCATATGTTTTAGTCTCCAGTCCCCTAATCATCCTGATTGCTCTTTTCTGTACTTTTTCTAGAGTCTCAACATCTTTGAGATGTTGACCTTGGAGCTCTTGTTTTCTTCTAAAAGGGACATGTTTCCATCAGACTTTCTCTTTAGGTACCTAAGTAGGGTCTTTAGGTTCATATGGTCCAGTCTCTTTTTGAAAGCCTCCAGTGATTAATTGTCCCCACTGTCTGGAAATATCTCCTTCCTTCCAGGTTGTTTCTCTCCTTGGTTAGTTTCCATCCGTTGTTTCTTGTTCCGCCTTCTGGTGCTTTGGAAAATAGATTGATGTTCTCGTCTTTGTAGGAACCCCTCAAATATTAGAAACATTAGATGAGAAAGTGGGGGGATTTTAAAGGGATGCAAGGGGAAAGCATTTCTATTCTCTTTACAAGAAAATTATACAGTTCATGATTTGAAAGAAAGTTCATTTTTTATACGGAAACTGAAGAAAAGGGAAAAATACTACCTGATTTTCGTCATATTACTTCTAAAAATGAAACACACACCGTTTGGCAGTCACTTATCAGTGAGAAACTGATTTGAACAGACACTAACGTGCTTGCCCTATGACCTACCCCAGGAATGATTGATTTGTAAGCTGATCTAATCCCATCCCAGAGATGGGATGCAATTCTCAGCAAATGGTGTAAATGTATTTTAAGTAAATGTCCTCTTCACTCTCAGAAACAACTGGGGATATACTGCTGCTTTAAGAAGGGAGAGCAAGACAAGAAGAGAAAGCGTTCGTTTATTTAAAACGTATAGTTTTATTTTCTTTAAAAAGTATGCCGTTCCATGAGCCAAACCCCCCCAACATCTACATAATAGAGCAATAAATCCATTAGGACTGGCCCAAATGAATTTTCAGGAAAGGCCATTAATTGCCCGGCGTGTGAAGAGAGTGGTTTTTTTTCCCATCACTTTATCTGGAACAAAAAAAAATGACAAAAATTAGGTGGGCGTGAGAACAGGAAACTGCAAAAGCTACTTCCTGTTTGAAAATGTGACTTAAGGAAGGGGCAGGGTGAATGAAAATTGGCACTGGTCCTTCTTTATACTGCTTTGAAGCGATACGTCACCCTAGGTTCAAATCAAATCAAATCAAAAGGTTGAGTTCTAACTTTAACCTCCCCTGTTGTACGCAACAGCCCATGAACAATTAAAATCAGTACGGTTTGTAACAGCAACTGAACTTTCTTGTTTTCCCTTTTGAAGATGGTTTGCTTTTCATCCAAGAAGCTTCTTCAGCTCTGACACGATAGTGGGGAATGGAAGGATTTATGAATTTCTTTTGAGGATAAGCTAGCTGCTTCAATGGAATCAATTTTCGACAATGATGTCAGTTTTCTCCATATGAGGTGGCATCCAGGTGACATGAATCACTGAAAGCAAATCTTCCCCCTTACAAACTGTTTCGGCCACAATTATGGTTTTAAAAAACTACTCTTATGTCATCATAAGAACAAATCTATTTTCAACAGGGGAATTTTTGTCTGAATCAGACTGACTAATTAGTTGTTAGGTACTTTTATACCGTGTTTTTGTTCTGAAAATCTGTCCTTGACTTCCGCCATAATGAAGTGGGCAGCCCAGATGCTCCAACCGGTCCATTTTTCGTGGCTGCTGGAACATATTACAATTCAATGGCATGGTTGGTTGTTTTTTCTTTTTTTAGGATAAGAAACAGTCATTGTGTTAGGCATCCTAAAAGTGAAAAGAAAGAAAGAAGATGCCAAAAATATAAGCCAACCCTAATGATATTACTGGGTTTGTATGATAATTTCTGCAACTCTTGGAGGGCAAAATAATAATCTTCTTCTTCTTCTTCTTCTTCTTCTTCTTCTTCTTCTTCTTCTTCTTCTTCTTCTTCTTCTTCTTCTTCTTCTTCTTCCTCTTCCTCTTCCTCTTCCTCTTCCTCTTCCTCTTCCTCTTCCTCTTCCTCTTCCTCTTCCTCTTCTTCCTCCTCCTCCTCTTATTTTAAAGTACTAATTTTTACTGTAGTGAACCTGATTTCTTTTTAATTTGGGGAAGAGGAAGGCTTCTCAGCCTCAAGGTAGGGGGTTGCACCGAAGCCCCAGTCGTTTTCATCTCTATCTCTCATGATATTTTTCATGTTCTTGGCTGGCTTTTGTAAGATCCCTTTTTTCCCTTTCTACCTACCTCTTCTGGCCCTGGCTCCCTCGAAGCAACTGAGGCTGTTCATTCCTCTCTGCTTTGCAGTTGTCACTTATCTTTTCCAACTAAAACACTGCAGATGGAAATTAGAGCATACTTGGCACTGGCTTTTGGCTGAAGGTGAAAAAAAGAGAGAGAGAGAGAAACACGTCCATTAAGGGGGTGATGGTCATGACCAAATGCGAGGACTGGAGAGATCCAGCTGGTGGTGGTTTGTGTGCTTGTATTTTCACAGTGTGTTTGTTTAGCCAGACCTGAAAAACAATGCTGGGTTGAGCAGTTTTGGCAAGGCAGAAGGCATGGAGTTCACGACACACATGAGATGATGCTTTGAGGTCACGAAAATTGCTGACGGCTTCAAAGTCTACGCACGCCATCTTTTTTTTTCTTTTTTTTAAAGAAAACATCTCTGCGTGAGACTCTTAGGTGTTTCCTAGAAATGAATCGACTGGACCTTATGAGCTTTCTGCCAATGTTGTGGTTGGTAACAAAATAGGAACAGCAGGTTCTGTTCAGTGAAGTACTCCATAAGCTTGGTGGATAAGCAGAGGCAAGCCAATAAGAGTTTAGAATTCAAGCTGCTCCCATCTCCAGCCTTCTCGTTGCTACGCTATTATATCTGTATAGGAGAAATTGTGTAGGAGTCGACAACCAGAGCCAATTTGAGACGCTTAAGGAGGAAAGTTTAGGCTACTCCTTACCACCATCAAAGAACAACAACAATAACAACAAACTGAGAGATAACTTGGCAAAGAGCTTCTTGCCAGGCTGTTACTCTTGGGACCAGCTAAAGACCCTTAGGCATTGCATCTCACACCTCTCTGTGTATCCAAGATTAAAAATTCACAAAAAAAAAACCAGCTTTGGTCACCACAATCTAAAAAAGATGTTGAGACTCTAGAAAGAGGGCAGAGAAGAGCAACCAAGTTGGATAGGGGAGTGGAGGCTGAAACATATAAAGGATGGTTGCAGGAATTGGGGATGTCTACTTTAATGGAAAGAAGGACCAGGTGGGACATGAAAGCAGTGTTCCCGTATCTCAGGGGCTGCCCCAAAGAAAAGGGAGTCAAGCACCTGAAGGCAGGACAAGAAGCGATGGATGGAAACTAACCAAGGAGAGAAGCAACTTAGAACTAAGGAGAAACTTTCTTAACAGGGAGGACAATTAATCAGTGGAACGACTTGCCACCAGAAGCTATGAATGCTCCAACACTGGAAGTTTTTAAGAAGAGATTGGACAACCATTTGTCTGAAATGGGATAGAGTTTCCTGCCTGAGCAGGGGCTTGGATTAGAAGACCTCCAAGGTCCCTTCCAACTCTGTTATTACGTATTCTGATGTTTGCTCAACTGACACATCGTGCTTATAGCATAATATAAGTTGGTGCTGAAGAATTCATCTGTCTCAGCCTTAAAAGCCATGACCAACACACTCAGTGTTGTGCTCATCAGAGGTGTCTTTTTACCTTCCTGGTGAAGTGGAAATGATGAGATCATGATTTTCCATCGCTTCAGAAATGTCTTCCTTGCTGCACAAGTGCTGGGAGCTGGACAACTTTTTGCAAGGGTTGCAATAGAATGCCTGCTGGTAAGGGAGAATCCACTAGGGTTATCAGGATCGTGACATTTCTACCCACCGTACGGATGCTTATTTCAGACAAGTTTGGCTCAGACAGGGTTTTGTTCAGGAATGTGAACTTATACTCCAGTGGCACCGCAAACCAAACAAAAAAATAAAATGAAATGAAACAAGTGAGGAAAAATGGTACTGAAATCTTGGAGACTAAGTGGAAAATTGAGCGCAAGATGGAAAATAGGACAATTACATCATTAAGAACTGAAATCCAATGTTATGATGAAACTCCATGGAAACAGAAAGGCTCAGGGTGGGTACAGAGCTTACCACATTTGGGCTTTTTCATTTTAGAAGAGGGGAGAGGCATGCTAGAACACGCCAAAACCTGACACGATGAGAAGAATTTTCTCCCCTCTCCAAATTCTCCATTCTTTCAAAAGCTCTTTAGAAAAATCTCTACAAGATTTTTGTGGGATTTTTCAGGCCAGAGAAAAGGAAGAATGGAGAGGACAGAGCTGAGCTGTAGAATGAGATGCAGTGATGGTCCCTGACTTGGATGGCTTAGAATCTGGATTAGGCCAGCCACGAAAATGTACTCATCAAGATCTGCATATTGGGAGATAGCATCTTATTGTCCGTAATGAGAAATCAGTTGATATATAGGTAGACCTCCACTTATGACCACAATTGAGCGCAAAATTTCTGTTGATAAGTGAGTTTTGCTCCTTTTTTACGATCTTTCTCGCCACCGTTGTTAAGTGAATCACTGCAGTTCGTAAGTTAGAACCCTGGTTGGTAAGTGAATCTGGCTTCCCCCTTGACTTTGCTCGTCAAGAGGTCACCAAAGGGTATCGTGTGACCTTGGGACACAGCGACGGTCATATATATGAACCACTTGCCAAGCTTCTGAATTTTGATTACATGATCATGAAGATGCTGCAAAGGTGCTAACCTTGAAAAAATGGCCCTAAGTCACTTTTTTGAGTGCCATTTAGTGCCAATGAACTGTTGTAAGTTGAGGACTTACCTGTATTAGGTGGTCTTTGGCTTGATTTGAGCAGGCCTTTATATTCTTAAGCCTTACTTGAGTTGAGGTTTCATAGATCCATATAATATTGATACACATAAATATAATATTGTTTGCAGGGATACAACGGTACCATTTCCGTCTTCTGTTGTTTTTTTCCTTTATTCCTATTATTTCCTGAAAGTCTCCTTTCCAGATGCTTACTTGGATTGATCCTGCTTTAGCTTTTCAGTCCAAGTAAGAGAGCTTATTGTAGAAAAACCCCAGCAGAAAAGTCACTCTCCCGTTTGCTTTTTTTTTTTTTTTTAAATAAAGAAAATGGCAGAAGCTGCAGAAATTTAAAGAAAATATGCTTTGGGTGTGAATGTTTGGGAATATTTGTTTTGCGGTGTACAAGGAGTGAGATGGAACGACTGCTGCTTTTATTTTTTATTTCCTCCAAATAAAACACGGGAAAAGTAAATTTATTGCACTGAGCATGCTATCTGACTAGTTAATGGCTTGGTTCCCAAAAAGAGAAAGAGAATGCAGATTTGGTCACATCATAACATCTCAAAACACTTTGGAGCTTTGCAAATCGTTTGGCAAATGGCTCAGCTTCACTTTTTTTAAAGCTCCCTCCGTGCCTTTGCTTCTCTTGTCTGGATGAGTGAAAGAGATGTATTTTTTTTTTCTTCAAATAATATAATTTCTCCTTTTTCAACATTCTGCTAAACGTCAGTGGAGAAAAAAATGAGGACCTCTTTGTGTTCTATATTTCCAGTCAACCCGCTCACAGTTCTTATATAAACCAAGAAAGCTTTTATACCACAATAATTTAAGCCATCAATGTATGTGTGTTTTGGTGTGTGTGTGTGTGTGTGTGTGTGTGTGTGTGTGTAAAACGGCAACAGATGGTAACATATCATCATGGGTGTTACTAAAAAAATTCCATTTTTAAATTTTTGCTTTGCAATCCACTCCCTCTAGAACAAAAACACCATTTGTGAGTTCTGGAACATGCCAGGGTAGAATTTGCGTGGATTTGATGGTGTCAGAGGCCAGCATTTCCAAATGCACCCTAGTTGTATGATTCAAGGGCATCAAACAGCCTGAAATGCTGGTTTTGAATAGGTCTTCTGATTGGAACTTTTTTTTCTTTATTCCGATCTGTGTTTGTACAATACCTTATCTCCTTGTATCTTCTCCCTCTTGTGATCATTTTTACTAAGATTTATATATCTGTCTACTATATTTACTAAGATATATATATATATATATATATATATATATATATATATATATATATATATATATATATATATATATACTTACATATATTGCTTGGTTCTACAATGTAGTTCTACAAAGAACTACAATGCGTGAAAATACCGAACCAAGCGAACACCATATATATATATATATATATATATATATATATATATATATATATATATATATATATATATATATAATATATATATATATATATATATATAATATAGAATAGAGTAGAGTAGAACATAGAATAGAATAGAATATAGAGTAGAACAGAATAGAACATAGCATAGAATAGAATATAGAATAGAATAGAATAGAATGCAGAAAATATGCAGTACAGAACAGAATAGAATAAGACTGTTTAACTTTGAACGGTCATTATGGTTGTAAGTCAAAGATTACTTGTACATGAGACTTCCCTTTTTTTAATGCTAGCTTCCCATTGTTGAAGATGCCTTATAGAAAAACACAATCAGAAATCAGTTATTTTGTGTTTCTTTACTGCAGCAATGGTATCCAGATAAACACTAATGGCAGTTTTTTACAATCCACTTATACCTGCTGAAACATGACATGCTAAAGCTAAAATACAGTTTCTGCTTTGTGGCCCAGAGCCCCCTGAAAACCCAAGCCTTAAAAATTACTGTTAATCTGTAAAAGGTTCACCAGCTCCATTGTGGAACTCAAATCCCACCCCTATTAAGGCTAGTTTTAACCAATACAATCTGTTTCAAAAAAAGACCATATACAGCAAGCCCTTTTAGAGAGAAAGAGAAAAACACAACAGCGCTTTTATCATAGGTAAAATCTAAGCTGGAGGAGACATGTGGTCAGACAATATGTGAATAGGCATGTTAAAAGGACATAGAAACGTCTCCATTTCTGGATGGTTGGTCTGCTGTGTATATCCCAAAGGGCTGAAAATGCTTACATATCTTTTTTTTTTTAAACAAATTAGCTTATTTTGTTGGGCTGTGCCAGAAACAATAAACTTTTTTTTTGTGTCATCTCATTGTAATTTAAATAAAGAGATATGCAGATTTATGGTGAGAAATGTGAAATAATGGCTTCACAAGAATGCAATGTCCATCAGGGCAGGTTGCATTCATTAGCAAGTAGTTTAAAATTAGTCCCACAGGGTTTTCTACTAGCCCACAAGAGACACAGCAGAAGTGGGGGGACAGAAAATAGAAGACCAATGTAGGTTCACCTAACCGAGTTAGATTGCTCTTGCAACTGCTAAGGCTAATCCTGCAGTGTGCAGTCCATCAAATCTTTTTAACGTGTGCCTTTTCCGTGTAAGAAAGGCTCGTGTTCAAAGATTTTTCCAAAAAGTTTTGGAACAGAAAGCCGTCTCCATGACAAGGAGAGGCAGTTTGAGAAAGGAGAGATTAGATCTTCTTTTACCATATTCCTGCATAGTGATTAAATATCCTCCATATTACATACCTGTGATTTATATCTCAGCCTATCTTTTGCACTCAGGGTAATGTATAGCTCTTAGGGTCTTGGAATATATGGAAATCAAACAGAACCAGGAGAAGAAGAAGAAAAAAACCCCAATATAACAGAGGTTGCAGTTGATGAGGTCCAAAGAAGGATGTTTTTTTCCCCCTCTGAAGAATTTCCTCCTCCCCATTGTTGATGGGGTTCCTCCCTCCCTCCTTCTTAAACTTCAGGCCAAAATAAAAAAAAAACTGTAGCCTAACAGATGTTAACCATCTCCTAATGTTTCATGTAGGATGGGATTGCAGCGGAATTTATATACTTCTCCCACATGTGGGATTTCCTACCACTGCTCATTGTATATTAATTTAATAACGTGAAATTAATTTAAGGCTGACTTTCCAGTTGTAAACAGGAGTCCCTCTTTTTTAGTTACCCCTTCCCCCCACCCCAGTTTTCTTATGCAAGAAACTCGTTTTAATTACATTTTTCAGTTTTATCTTCAGAGACCCTGTTTTAAAGACCAAAAGTCATGTTGAGTGAGCGAATGAATCATTTTTGCAGATAAAAAGACCTTGTAAGGAAAAAAAGGGGTGTTGCACACACAGGTAGAGCCAAGGCCATGGGTCACGAGCTTAAAAACAAAACATCAGGTGATCTCACGTTAAAAAGGAGTCCCAAAATAATAAAAAAAAAAAATTAAAAAGTGCAGTGGCTTCTCCTAATAACATCAGGGGTAGGTAGCAGTCTCTGGAAAGGTTGCAGCCAAATAAATTTCTAAGCAGCGATAAGAAGGCCCCATTTGCAAAAACCCTGAAAAGGCTATCCTAGTTGCCTTCCTTCTCCCTCCTCCTCCTCCTCCTCCTCCTCTTTTTTCCTGGGGGGAAAAAAAATTGTGAGCCAGTTTTCCCTCCGGAAGCTGCTAGATGGGTGATCTGGGAAGCAGAGCAAAAAAAATTGCTCCACATAACTCAGGAACTCGAGCTTCCAGGTGATGGTGACCACAGCTGTCTGCCAGTTGCAAACACCTTTTGGAAATTCCCCTCCAGTCAGCAGCTGCGTGTTTTTAACCGCAGCCCCCCCCCCAAGAACCAAATGGCCGCCGACTTTCTCTCCCCAGGCCTTGTTCAAAGGAAGGGCCAGCTGCTCAGGGATGAAGGCGAGCAAATGCCAGGGGTTACTACGCGCCTCTTGGATTGGGAAACTCTCGAGACCGCAACAGCTGGTTTAGAGGCTGTAGTCACCACAGACACAACAGACTAGACCAGATCCTTTGTAGCCACCTAATCCAATGTTTCTTGTTTTGATTTGGAGCCATTCTCAGAGCCTTAGTCATAAAATTTTCCCCCATCTTCTCCTTCCTTCTTCCTTCTTTATTTTATTTTATTAAAAGCCAAGAAACGGGTGATAAGATCCAGCCAACTTTATCTGGGCTTAAAAACTATGTAAGGTTAGTTCTAAGAGGAGAGCTGTAGGCTAGGCTAGGCTAGGCTAGGTTAGGCTAGGCTAGGCTAGAATAGGATAGGATAGGATAGGATAGGATAGGATAGGATAGAATAGAATAGAATAGAATAGAATAGAATAGAATAGAATAGAATAGAATAGAATAGAATTCTTTATTGGTCAAGTATGATTGCACACACAAGGAATTTGTCTTGGTGCAAATGCTCTCAGCGTCCATAAAAGAAAAGATACATTTGTCAAGAGTCAAGAATCATCAGGTCCAACACTTAATAATCGTCATAGGGTACAATCAAATCATACTAGGAAACAGTCCATATAAATCATAAGGATGCAAGCGACAAAGTTACAGTCTTACAGTCACAAGTGGGAGGGGATGGGTAATAAGGAGTGACGAGAAGATGAATAGTAATAGTGCAGACTTTGTAAATAGTTGGACAGTGTTGAGGGAATTATTTGTTTAGCAGAGTGATGGCGTTCGGGGGAAAAATTGTCCCTGTGTCTAGTTGTTCTGGTGTGCAGTGCTCTATAGTGTCGTTTTGAGGGAAGGAGTTGAAACAGTTTATGTCCAGGATGTGAGGGGTCTGTAAATATTTTCACAGCCCTCTTTTTGACTCATGCAGTATACAGGTCCTTGATTGAAGGCAAGTTGGTAGTAATTGTTTTTTCTGCAGTCCTAATTATCCTCTGAAGTCTGTGACTGTCCTGTTGGGTTTCAGAACTAGATTCTAATGCTCAAATCAAATCCTTTATTACAACCACAAGGCCAGAAAACTGGTTAATTAAAAAAAACCCACAATGGATGAAGTTAATGGCAAACAATTTATGTCAGTTGCCAAGGAAAATTGCATGAATGTTTCTTATGAAGTCACAACAGTCAACATTTGACTCAAGGCACTTTTTATCTTTTAATGATAGGGGAAATTAGACTTAGGCTATTCTTGCTGAGCACCTTATGATCTTGATAATTAGTCAGGCTATTACACAAGGCTTCGTTGCGGCACCCATACGTACTTTCTGAGAAAGTGTTTTAGTTATTTCATCAATGGATATAGCCACCCATGCCAGCTTTGGGTGGTGAACCAAGGGAAAAAAATAAATCCCTGACATATATAGAAAAATTAAAACACAACAATCATCCTCATAGCCAGGAAATGGGTCGTTTTACACATTGTGAGACACAACCTGGTTTTTAGGATCTTCTGAAAGGCCAGCGGGGTTGGGTCCAACCTGATCCGTGGAGGGAGAATGTTTCTCCCAGTTGGGAACAACTATTCTGTATGGTTTCTTTGTACAAATATTGTTGCCCCTGATCCAAATGTCCAAAAATCATAAAATGACCAGCAGAGAGCTTGGAAATAAATAAAACTCACCTTATAAACACTAAAGCTCTCTTTTAAATCCAATTTCACCTTTTAAGCAGTAAATAGGACTTATTTCTTCTTACCTCCAGAAATACTTTTAAGATACCTACAGGGACCTGATGAGGTGGTTAAACAGCAAAGCAGACGATTTAATTCTGCTAGATAAGCATATGCTTCTATTATGTATTCATTTCTTTTCATTCAGTGAGATTAAACCAGTCCTCTCTTGCCTTCTCTGGCTGCGTTCATATGATGTACTTAAACCATTCCTTGCTCATTTAACCAAACTTTCCGGGATTGTATGACACTGACTGAACCACTAACTGTGTACATGCTGGGTTTTTCAAAAATTTGAGACCTGAGCACCACGCGATGGGGTGAGCCCTCCTGTCCTCCCCCAGCTCCTGCCAGCCTAGCCATTTGATAGCATGCAAATGTGAGTAGATAAATAGGTACCACTTTGGCAGGAAGGTAACAGCGCTCAGTGGCATCCTGCTGGCCACATGACTGCAGAAATGTATTCAGACAATGTGCTGCCCCCTAGAATTGGGAATGAGTAGCAGAATAAAATCTGCAAGGACTTCTTTATTAATCTGTTTTCTGTTTTTTTCACACATCACATATGGTTTAAAATCTTTCTTTAAAGGGAGGGATAGCTTCCTTCCTTCCTTCCTTCCTTCCTTCCTTCCTTCCTTCCTTCCTTCCTTCCTTCCTTCCTTCCTTCCTTCCTTCCTTCCATCCATCCATCCTTCTTTCTTTCTTTCTTTTCTTTCTTTCTTTCTTCTTTCTTTCTTTCTTTCTTTCTTTCTTTCTTTCTTTCTTTCTTTCTTTCTTTCTTTCTTTCTTTCTTTCTTTCTTTCTTTCTTTCTTTCTTTCTTTCTTTTAGACACTTTTCCTGCCTCCCTCTGTTCTGTGGGGTCATTGCAAAAAGCAGTCCAATCATCTTGTCAACCCTTCTCATCGCTTTGAACATCTGGTGGAGCAGGAGGTCAGCTCCAGAGAATGTCCCCACCCTGCCACACCCCAAGGCCTTTAAACAAGACAAAGCCAGTAGAAATATGTTTATTTTCCTCCCTGGAAGAAGGGGCAAGGGGTTGCAGACAGTGTCAAGGGTAGATTTTTGCTGGCCAGTGAGGGAAATGAAGAACCCAAGAAACAAAACAGCTTGTTAGATATGGGGGAAGGAATGAATCCGTCTGCTTTGGTTTTTGTTCTGTGCTTTTAGGAATCTGTGGGTGGACTGGAGCTGGCAAGCAGAGAAAGAGCACCCACCAACCACAGGGTTGAATAGTTCAGAAGTTTACTAGACTGTTTGTGTGCCAGAAGTAGTTGGCTGTGGAGCCAAGAAGGAAGGAAGAGAACAATGTTATGGTGCTAGAACCCTTTCTCCAAAGCCTGCTTTTTCTCTTTCTTTCTTTCTTTCTTTCTTTCTTTCTTTCTTTCTTTCTTTCTTTCTTTCTTTCTTTCTTTCTTTCTTTCTTTCTTTCTTCTTTCTTTCTTTCTTCTTCCTTCCTTCTTTCTTTCTTTCTTTCTCTCTTTCTTCCTTCCTTTTCTTCCTCCCTCTTTCTCTTCCTTCATTTTTCTTTTCTTTCTTCCTTTTCCTTCCTTCCTCTTCCTCTTTCTCTTTCTTTCTCTTCCCCTTCCTTCCTTCTTTCCTTCCTTCCTTTCCTTCCTTTCTTCTTTCTTTTCTTTCTTTCTCTCTTTTTTCTTTTTTTTCTTTCTACCTCCCTCCCCCTCTTTGTTTCTCTTTCTAGTTCAAGATAAATATGAAGTAATCAAGACAAAGGAACATAGAATAATAGGGTTGGGAAAGACCTGGGAGGAGGAGGAGGAGGAGGAGGAGGAGGAGGCCGGATGGGGCATAATCGTAGTCTTGACATTTCTTTAAAAATAGGTGCTCTTTTGCAAAGTGGTACATCCTGTCAACCAGGCTAGATATCATGGGTTTGATGAGTGGTTGTTGAGCCCCACAGAAAGAGGACTTTTGAGAAATGTCTCTCTCTCTCTCTCTCTCTCTCTCTCTCTCTCTCACTCCCCCTCTCATTAATAACTGCCCTTCCATCTTTTTATGCCATAGAAATAGAGGAGTGAAGCCTGTTTATTTGTCCGCTGTTCTGTGGTGGGCAGCCATTCCCTCATTCTCATCCTAACCAGCCATAATTGCAGCTTTAATCATTTGTACCGTCTCGTCTCCTCCTTCCTCCCTTTTACTACCTCCCTGTGTGTCATCGCTTTTAGATTTTAAGACTAAAAGCAGAAGCTACTTCCTTGGGCAGGTCTGTAAGCAGTTTTGTGTCCAAAAGGAGAGTGGGGTGGTGTGGGGAGGGGGAAAACTCTCCACCTATCCACCTTCTGTGTTGGAACTTGTGCAGAAAGTATATACAGATAGTCCTCGGTTTATGGCCACAATGGAGCCCAAAATTTCTGTCGCTAAATGAAACGTTGGCTAAACGAATTTCGCCTCATTTTATGACCCTGCTTGCCACAGCCGTTAAGGGAATCACTGCGGTTGTTGGTTGTGGAGTGTCAATCTGGCTTCCCCATGGATTTTGCTTGTCAAAAGGTTGCAATAGGGGGAAACCACATGACCCCCGGGTCCCTGCAGCCGTCATAAATACGAGCCAGCTGCCAAATGTCTGAATGTCGATCATGTGACCATGGGGGGGGGGAATGCTGCAACAGTTGTAAGTGTGAAAAGCAATCGTGTCACTTTTTTCAGTGCTGTTGCAACGTCGAACCGTCACTAAACGGGGACTGTATTGTAAGTCGAGGACTTGCCTGTCCATTAAACCTACCCGAGACTGCTGGAAATGGAAGATCAGACTTTTTAACAAGAGGAGCTGACCGTGAAGCTCCTTAAATACGGCTGCAGTTGTGGCTGAACCCCTAAAACCTCCAAGTCATTGAAATCTGAATAATATTGGCCATAAACTTTCACAAAAGTGGGGGCAGATACTTTCTCCTTTTAGCTTCTCTTTGGGGCAAAGGTTTAAAACCTCTTGGAGGGGCCCCATTTGCTTAATGACATAAACTGAGACACCCCACCTTCTAAAATTTTAGACAACAAATATTTTTCCTTTCCACTGCTGACATTTCTGGGCATTAAATTTGTGTTGGTTAAAAAAAAAAAACTCCCTTATTTTCTTCCTGGATCTCAGTTTGGGATTGTTATCAAAACAAAGGCTTGCATTGTGGCATCTGTGAGTTCAGATGCTTTGTGTTCTCAAGTCAGATGCATGCCCCTTGGTTCAGCCACAGCATAAAACGTGGATTTCAACCTTCCTCCCATTTCTTCTGCTCCAGAAAGTCTTTTCTTAAACCCAAACAGCTGGATTTGTACATCCAGATACTTACTGGGTCGGAGTGATAGAACGGCTGAATGCTTATCATGCCGATTGTTTGCATATTTGTGGCTTCTTGGCAAGCCAGATGTTGAAAAAGTCACGTATATGTGACAAAAGGCAAACTGGGTTGAAGTCATGGATGTTCAGGAACTGATAACATGGAATTATGCCAAACCCCAAAAAGCAGCTTCTCTTTTGCTGTTTTCATCTGTTTTCTACACTGCTTGGTGACATTTTAACGATTTGAAGATTTTAGAAATGAGCATTATGGCACTACGGCTTTTCCCGGGACATGAACTAAGCAAAAGTAAAAAAATTCCAAAAGGTGATTAAAATATTGTGGAATACAGGTAGTCCTTGACTGCGCTGAAAAAAAAGTTGACTTAATGGCTGTTTTTCACAGTTACGACCGTCACAGCATCCTTATGGCCGTGTGATCAAAATTCAGACTCCTGGCAGCTCCTATTTAGGGTGGTTGCAGTGTTCCAGGGTCATGGGATTGATTCCCTTTTGTGACCTGGCAAGGAAGGTCACAAAAAGGGGGCAAAATTCACTTTACAAATTTTCACTTGGCAACAGGAATTTTGGGCTCAGTTGTGGCTATAAGTCAAGGGCTACCTGTAGTATTTGCAGGAAATAATTATATCATGTAAACTGACTGTGTCCCTGAAGGGAGAGAAAGTAAAAAAAAATCACACTCAGAATCTCACAGTTTGAAATCCACACCAGTAGGGGGTGATCTTTCCTATGAGTATCCTATAAATTGTGATAAAGAAAAGTGAGCATCTCTTATATTAAATATTAGGAGGATGGGCAAATTAATTATATCATCTTCAAAAAGAACGTCCAGTTTACTGCCTCTTCCTCCCTTATGGGTGATTTAATCTCTGCATGTTTAGCTCCTATTTTGCCCAGCCTTTAAAACACAAGGAAATCTTTGCATTTGTTTTTTTAAAGCTCCATAATAAATAATTGATAGTGTAACATTGAAAAAGTTTGTTTACCTGGGGCCAAGAAAAAGTAGCTTTTACAAAATATAAAATGTTGCCTTTTTGGTGAGATAGTTATACATAGTAGAACTCCTCTACTGTGTAACATTACGCTGAAAATGTTGTGCTTTTCTGAGGCTGTAACTGACGACATTTAATTGCAGGTATAAAGTAATAAATTAAAATATCTTGGTTTGGTGTCACAGTAACAAATGTAAAAGCTTTACAGCACTGACCTCATGAGAAAATACTGTGTCATATTGCTGAAGCTTGCTTTACTCTGGGTCACAAACATGGCTGGGCCAAATCAAGTAACCCGTAATATATTTTGGGGTGTGGTGTGGCCCAAATTTATGACTGTATATGTCTGTTTCAAGGAAAGGCCTAAAGAGGTGTTCAGCTCCAGCATTGAAAATCAAGACAGCATGGCCTTGATTTTATATACCGATTGATATTGATTGCTCCTTGATCATTAAAAATATGTCAGTATAAGAATTGTACTGGATATCTAGTCTGCCTCTTTTAAAAGCCTGTGACCAACCACACATATTCAAGAGCCGGAATCCTGACAGCTAGCTGTAACCGTTGTAACTTCAGACGGTCCCTAAATGAATGATCAAGGTTTGCCTGAAGTGGAGGGAGCTCAGAGGTTTAAGCAATTCATGGATGGATCCTGCACAAGTTATCTTTCCAACATTACACCTCCTGAATTCGGCTTGGATGCATTTTGCAGTGGGGTTCACAATATATAAGACCTGGGGTGGCGCAGTGGTTAGAATGCGGTATTGCAGGCTGACTCTGCCCACTGCCAAGAGTTTGATCCTGACCAGCTCATGGTTGACTCAGCCTTCCGTCCTTCCAAGGTCGGTCAAATGAGGGCCCAGATTATTGAGGGGGAAAAGGCCGACACTGTAAACCGCTTAGAGAGGGCTGGGAAGCGGTATGTAAATCTTAAGGGCTATTGTCATTTCTTCCGTGTTAACTTAGGCCCCGTTGTATGTATCCTGCAGTTCTTCAGGAAGTCCAGGCACTGCTCGCGAGACAGCTCACCAACAACGGCCCTGCGAGGTAGGCTGAGAAGAACCCACCCCCTCTCCCCAGTGAGTTTCTTTGACTGAGCCCATGTCAAACCACTAGGCCTTGCTACTTCCCAGATAAAGCTGGCCTTGCCCAGATCTTTCCAATTGATCGGCCTTCTCCCCTAGCCATCTTTTCCTTTCCCCCCTCCCCAAAGGCAGCTGTTAGGATGCTTTACACGTGAGCCCTGGTAACACAACACAACACACACACACACACACACACACACACACACACACACACACACACACGGTAGCCACTTTGGCATCCACCCCCAAAGAGCAACAGATTTGGCCTTTCTCCTTCCCGCCCAGGGGAGGTTTTTGTGCAAAGAGAGCCAGGATGAATCCCAGCCAAAGCATCTTGTCTAAGGAATATTAGTAGGCTCTCTCTCTCTCTCTCTCTGTGTGTTTGTGTGTAACCCACCTGTCCCCCTTCCACCTGGGCTGGGTGGGCTGCCTGCATGCCTGAGCATCCCACGTGTTTCCACCTGCAGCTCAAACCCACCCACCCCATTTATTCACCACCACCCACCCTTTTAAACCCCTCTCGGGGCAGTCGAGCGCAAAGGCCGCCCTGCCGCTCGTCTTTCTGCGCAGGCCTGAGGTCTGGCAACCACAGGCTTTTTACCCTCCCTCTTGGCAGCCTTTCGTCGTCCAGCCGGGCTGCTGCTGTTCCCCCCCCCCTCCTCCCCTTTCCCTCTCTGTCTGTGAGCGCCCGCGCGCATGTGCGTGGCTCCGCTCGCCTTTTGCGGAACGAGGAGGAGGAGGAGGAGGAGGAGAGGCGAGCCGGAGGGAGGAGGCGCCGGTTCCTGGAAGAGCCCAGCCTGGGGAGTTGGTCACATTCTTGGCTGGCATTCAAGAGCTGAGCAGACACCAACAAACAGAGGAGGAGGAGGAGGAGGAGGCGGCGGCGGCGGACGGAGAGGAGGAGGAGCAGCAGCAGCAGAAGCGCCCAGCCAGATCGCCCGCCCGCCCGCCCGCCCGCATGAGCTCAGCGCCCGAGCGTCCTCAGTCCGGGCTGGAGCGGCCAGGCGAGCGAAAGTGATCAGGGCCCCTTGGACGCCGTTCCGCCGAGCCTGATTTGACGGAAGGCGCAGCAGCGATCAAAGGGACACCCCGGGAATCGCGGCAGACAAGCAGCCGCAGCGCTTTGGGGAGGATTTTCTTCTTCTTCTTCTTCTTCCCTCCCGGTTCCAGCGGAGGAAGAAGCCCCCGCTGCTGGGCAAAGGGGACGATCCGGGACCAAGGAACCCTCCCTTCGCTGGGCGGACATGGACAGAAAGGCACCGGCTTCCCCGCCGCCAGGAGCTGCTGCTTGGATCTGGGACGACGCGCCCCAGGGTTACTAACAGCCTTCCTTCCTCCTGCCTTTTTTTTTTTTCCTCCCTCCCCTCCTCCAGCTCGGTTTTTATCCTCCTGCTGGCTTGTTTTGGGGGTGGAGGGGGGAGAGGGTGGTTTTTGGGGGTGGGGTGGGTGGGGGAGTTGCGCGTCCCCCCACGTCGCGTGGACCTCGCTGGCTCGTCCGGGTGCGCTTTCCTCTCGCCCCCTTCTTTTTATAACTTTTCCTCTCCCCCCGCCCCTTCCCCGAAGATCTAGTTCTCCCTCTCGCTTTCTTTCCCCTCCCCTCTTGTTGGCTCTTGGGCTGGTTTGGCTGCGGGGCCGAGCGAGGAATTCTTCTTCTTTTTTTTTTTCTTCTCTCCCTCCCTTCTGAAAACTTGGGAGAGGCGAGAGAGAGGGGCGTTGGGGGAAGCAGAAGAAGCGCCCCGCGCAGCAGCATCCAAGAGGAAGAAAAGCTCGGGAGATGTGAGCTTCGCTGGCTCCTCTCTCTCGCCCCGTCGGCGTTTCTAAAGAGGACAGCGGCGGCGGCGGCGTCCCATCTGAAGCGGGAGGGCGGCTTGTGTCGGGGGGGGAGGGAAGGGGGCTGTGTTTGAAACCCCACCACCGCCGCCCTTCTTGGGGAGAGCCAGCCCCGAGCAAGACGCTCTTCCCCACCAACCCCGGAGGCTGGAATCGGGGCGCGTTTTCCGCGCGGCGCCCCAGGCAAAAGGAAAGATTCGGCGCCGCAGGAACCAGGGACGCGGCGGGGCCGCCGGCAAGCCGCCGAAGATGGAGACGGTTCCCCGGAGCGGCTTCCAGCCTCACCCGGGGCTGCAGAAAACCTTGGAGCAGTTTCATCTGAGCTCCATGAGCTCCTTGGGCGGCCCGGCCGCCTTCTCGGCGCGTTGGGCTCAGGAGCTTTACAAGCGGGAGAGCGCCAAGGAGGCGGCGGCGGCGGTGGTCTCGTCCTCCTCCGCCGCTGCCGCCGCCGCCGTGGCCCCCGAGCCGCCGCTGCCGCCTCTGCCCCCATCCCGCCTCCGCCGCCTCCGGTGATGCCGGGCCCTTTCTTCATGCCGTCGGACCGCTCGACGGAGCGCTGCGAGACGGTCCTGGAAGGCGAGACCATCTCCTGCTTCGTGGTGGGAGGCGAGAAGCGGCTCTGCTTGCCCCAGATCCTCAACTCGGTGCTGCGCGACTTCTCCCTGCAGCAGATCAACGCCGTCTGCGACGAGCTGCACGTCTACTGCTCCCGCTGCACCGCCGACCAGCTGGAGATCCTCAAAGTCATGGGCATCCTGCCCTTCTCGGCGCCCTCCTGCGGCCTCATCACCAAGACCGACGCCGAGCGGCTCTGCAACGCCTTACTCTACGGGGGCACCTTCCCGCCCGGCCGCTGCAAGAAAGAGCTGGCCGGCGCCGGCAGCGCCTTGGAACTGGAGCTGACCGAGCGGAGCTTCAAAATCTACCACGAGTGCTTTGGCAAATGCAAAGGCCTGCTGGTGCCCGAGCTTTACAGCAGCCCGGGCTCTCCGTGCATCCAGTGCCTCGACTGCCGGCTCATGTACCCGCCGCACAAGTTTGTCATCCATTCCCACAAAGCCCTGGAGAACCGAACTTGCCATTGGGGCTTCGACTCGGCCAACTGGCGAGCCTACATCCTCCTCAGCCAGGATTATGCCAGCAAGGAAGAGAAAGCCAGGCTGAGCCAGTGCCTGGACGAGATGAAGGAGAAGTTTGACTACAGCCATCGGTACAAGAGGAAGGCGCCCAGGGTGAGCCAGGGCTTGGGGGGAGGCCAGGGGGGTCTCTATTTTGGGGGGCGGGGAGGGATGAATGAGGGGCTTGTGTCTCCCCCCCCCTTCAAAGGAGGAGGCTGGCCATAACTGGAAACTCAGAGGTGGCTTCAGGATCAGGCCAGGCTATTTCAGCAGACCTCAAAGAGAGAGATTCGAACTGTAAACCCAAAGTCCTTGCGAGGGGCAAGGTTGCTTGGTGCATCTACCTCTTGGCAGAGGGGATATTCCCAACCCTTCAAACTTCCTTATGTCATGCCTGGGTCAGTTTTCGTAGCCTGCTACCTGGTTTGGGCTTGTGGTATTCCGAGCTTTCTGGAATTAACATGACTTCTGAGAGGACCCTGAATGAATCCTGAAATGCATAGATTGATAATGTTCTTGGAATCTGCTTTAAGGCAGTTGCGCTGTGCCAGATGGTCTCTTTTCCATTTGGAAGCAAGTTGTCTCGACTTCTTGTGTGGGTAAAAAGATGGAGTATAGATCCAATCTACATGCCTTTCCTTGGGATGGGAAAGGCTGGTTTTTAAAAGTAAGCATGCAGCTGTACTTCTGGCAAGAGGCTTGTGTGTGTGTGTGTGTGTGTGTGTGTGAATCTCCAAAACTGGCTTTGTGCACACAGCAGAGGCTTACGCTGTGCCAAAACTCAGTTTGCAGTAATGTGGGTGAAGCAGAACCCTTGGTATGTAAATGAGGTTTACAGATGTGCCCAAAAAAAAAGGGGATATATCAGAACTCTGGGTTCTGATATATAAAAAATATAAATAAATGGAGAGATACAGATTTGGGAGATTCTGCATTGGGAACTAGCAGAATGCAGTGACTTTCTATCAAAATAAACCATTTTGTCTTTTTTAATTGGGAGAACGTTTGCCAGGGTCTCAAAACTGGGATTAAGTTGTGCCTTGTGTCCTTGGGTGAAAGAAAAATATGCTATTAGCCATTGTGTCTTTCTACATTCTTACATGCACTTGCCTTTCTGGTTTCTGGTCTGTCCCCTCTGTGTTGTATTTTATGGTTAAATTTACATAGGGCACACAGAAAGGTTTGCTCTGCTGCAGTGGCATTTCTTAAAAATGGAGAATTACGTTGCGTAGTCTGTAGTTTTCATCGACCTGCCACAAACCTCAGGACTCTATAAAGTGCATGAAGTTTAAAAGAAAAAAAAGCAGTTAATTGATCTCTTTCCCTCCCAATTTGCCAAACAGGGGAGAGAATTGTCATATTATCCATTATTGCTGATTTCAAGAAATCCAAGCTGTTTCCCCCCCCCCCCTCCAGTAGTCTGTCTCTAGCATTTCACATAGGGAGAAATTTTAACCCATCAATAAAGACATCGTGATACGAGTTATTCCGATTGTACTGATTCAGGGCACATATAAATGTGATTGGGGTTTAGGATGTGTGCACAGACTTGTTTATTTTTTGATGCCCAGCATTGTCTGGTTGTGGCTGTCTTTGCCAACAATTTTTGTACATGGGTTAAATATACACTCCGGAAATCAATGTGTCCTAGTCTAGGCTGCCACACAGTTACTTTTCAACCATGCCAAGCAACTGGGGAGTCTGCCCAGCCAGACAGCTTGAGAGGACAAGGGTACAATATCCTCTTTATTTAATTTGCAAACCGTGTTCAGTTCCCAGAATCCCTGAGGTTGGTGGTTGGGTGAGAAAGTGGCACAGTGCAGAAGCCATGCCTTGGCACCAGGCCTGGGGAATAAAGTAGAAAGGTTAGGGGGTCTCTTGAAAAAATAAATAAATCTGGTGGATTGAATCTGCCTCCCCATTGTTTTAAAAAAACAAAACAATAGTGAAATGCAAAAGAAAGGATAATTTTTAAGTTAGCCCTGCAATGGTGCAGGATTGTCAAGTCCCCTCTGAATCATGGGGAATTTACAAATCTGTAGAAAATCACTTGGTTGCTGCAGGCAGGCAGGTGGAAGTGGGGACACTGGGTTTTCTCTTTAAATTCCTATGCATCTTATTTTGGAGTAACCCACCCACCCACCCACTCACACACAACTTTGAGGCCACTAGCCTGCCGGAAAGCATGCCACAAAGGAGCCACAAACGAGCCGGATCAATAACAATAAAAAATAAATAAATTTTAAAAGGGGCAGAACAAAGAGACAATTTTTTTTTAAAAAAATCCTTGCTTCCTCCTTGTGTTTGCTCTTGAGTTTCCACTTTTTGAAGAAGAGGAAGCCATTTTCTGGGGGACTTCCCCCCACCTTCTTTCCCTTTCCTCCACCACTCTCATCTCCCAGAGCTTCAATGTGAGAGCTATTGTCAGAACATTGGAGTCTAAAGACTGCACATTATCTCTCATAGACCGGCCTGGATGCAGTGTTAATAGCTTGTCTCTCTTTGGCTAATCATGTGCTAAAAGTAGCAGTTGCCTGCGTGTCCTTCCTGGGTATGAATAGGAAGAGGAGGGACAGTGGAAAAGGATGTATTAGGAGGGAGGGGGTTGTACTTTTCATGGTAAGTCCTAGCGTTTTTATTTTTTAAAAAGTGGTCGGGGTTGTCAGGAATCCTTTTGGTGACTCAGGAGTACAAACTTCAATGGGCCTTTCCTAGCAAACGCGTGTTTTTCTACCTCTGCCGCGTAAACCATCACTTTCAGAGATGCTGATCCCAAAATGGTGGGAATGACTTCTAAAAGGAACAAAGATTACTTGGAAGCACTCACGAGGTCATTTAATCCAACCCCGTGCACTCTTATTCCAGGCAAAGAGCAAATAGTGGACAGCTAGGGTTCTTTGTGGCTTTTAAAAGCATTTCTGTGATTTCCTTTCTCATTCTCTCCCCCCCCACCCCCCAATCTACCATAAAATTTGTGGAGGGTTTCTCATTTAAGAGAATGCAGGTTGGAAGTATTTTCCTAACGTGATTCTAAAATTGATGCCATTTTGCTTTGGTTTAAACAAGCCAGGTAGACCCTACAGTTTATAAGCTATATTGTGAGAATAGGGTAGACTTGGAGGTTGGTTTTAAGCTTCTTCCTCTGCAGAGCTGGGCTTTGTTCGAATGCTTGAATTTGGCTGTAAGCGCTTGTATTTTGGGAAGGCCTTGATACCTGCCTCTCTGTTTACCGTACTGTCTTCCATGATTTTTGTCCTGCTCATCAGATCCTGTCTCTATCCAACACAGAGCCAAGAGAATAGTTGTTATAGTGCAGCATATAATCATCTGGAGAATAAACCATAAATACATGCCAGTTGCCAAGCAAGTGACCACTGGGGTGCTTAGTGGTTGTAAGTGTGAAAAATGGTCATAAATCACTTTTTTCACTGTCATTGTAACTTCGAATGGCCACCAATCAAACAGTTGTAAACTGAGGACTGTGTCTACTTAGTCAGTGATACTGACTGGGGAATTCTGGGAGTTGGAAGTCCACCCAGTTGCGAAACCCTGATCTCTATTTTATTTATTATTTACTGTTGGAGTTAAGCCTATTTCTTTTGGCACTTCCTGAACATTTAAACGTTTTTCTTTTCTTTTTCTTGGGATTAATCTTTCCCATATGGACTTTGAAATCTCTGTATAAAGCCACTTCTGGACTTTGTTCTTCTGTGCTTTCTCCCACCCTCAAAAGCGTGGTATGTTTATTTCCCCGTGTTTCTTTTTCTTGGGTTTTCTCCCTTTTCCATGATATACTTACTTTTTGAACAACTGCAGACAAGAGCCTGGCTGATTCCTACTTTGTGTTTGTTTGATGTGTCTGGAAAAAAAAAAAAAGAACCCTTTCTTTTGCAGAACACTCAATTTCTCGGTATTTTGAAGTGCTTTCCTTTACAGCTTTTTTTTTGTCACTGGCATGCTGGTTCAAGGAGCTTGAGTGGATGCCTAACACATGAAAAAGATATCAGGTTGTCTACTTTTGAGCTAATCTGTCTGTGCTTTCCTGCAAGTTACATTAACACAAACATTCTGGAGCCTTATGGCTGCTTAAATCACCAGGCTGTATTGAATCTGCTTCTAATACTAAGCCAAGATACTTTTTTGGGGAGGAAGGATTTATTTTGCACTGAGTTAGATCGAGCTTTGGCTTAGTGTAATCATGCAAACTTAGTCGTTATGTTTTGTAAGCCATGATTTATAGCTTAGTTATGCATCAACCAGGCTATTTGGACTTAATGGAATGTGTGGCTCTGGCTGGGTTTACTCTCTTAAGCCGTAATGCCATGCCATTGTGTTAAACCAAATACCCATTTGTGGCTTTGGACGTACACAGTAAGGAGCATCCTGTTGGAATTTCCTCATTTACAAGTTGATTTTCTTTTTTTACCTCACCTTTGCTCAGAAAGTGCCTTTTCCAAACTCAAGAAGTCTCTTTTTACATATTTTCATAGGCCTGCAAGAAGGATAAATAGCTGGCAGAGAGTACTGTTTGAAGATCACGGTCAGATTAGCGTTACATACATGTATAGTGGTTCTTTCAACTTGGTGCATTTCAGGCCTGTGGGGACTCCAGTTCCCAGAATTCCCATGGCCGCGGTTGAGAATGACGGGAGATGTTAAACCTCTCCCTGTGGGTAAGAGATGCCAACTGTACTTACAACCACAATTGAGCCCAAAATCTGTGCCGCTAAGCGAGGCAGGGGTTACATGAGTTTTGCCCCGTTTTATGGCCTTTCTTGTCACAGTTGTTAAGAGAATCATTGCAGAGGTTAAGTTAGTAACTTGGTTATTAAGTGAACCTGGTTTGACGTTGCTTGCCAAAAGGTCGCAAAAGGGGATCACAACCGTCATAAATACGAGCCAGTTGCCAAGGGTCTCTGACTTTTGAACACGTGACCAGGGGAATGCTGCAATGGTCATCAGTATGAAATACGGTCATAAGTACGGTGTTGTTAACTTGGAAGGCTCACTAAATGAATGGCTGTAATTGAGGAGTATCCGTATTCCACTGTACACACACACACATATATATATACCCCTATTGGTGATGGGGGAATATATATATATATATATATGTGGCATTCAGTTAACAGAGGAAAAATAAAACCCCATTTTGGTATCTGCAGAGGGATGTTCTGGGTTGCCCTCTACAAACAAGTACAGCCAAGAATGTTGTTTCTGATTTATACCAATAGCCCATCCTTCTCTTCACCAAAAGAAGGAATCCCCCCAGAGATCAAAAAAGCAGAAACCAGACCCTGCTGTAGGGAATGTAGTTTTTGGAGATACCCTGTGAGACAGTTTGCATGTTTGGGATCAGGAACATCTAGCTAACTGGAAATTAAGGTTGGTAGGAAGGGGGGAAAAATTGCACCACAAGTTTACACCCAGTATAACCTTGGAGCTGTTCCATGCATTGCCAGAGACGTAAGTGCACATTTGTATAAGGCATAAAGCCTTAAAGATAGAGCCTATCTTGGAAAGAATAATTCTTCCAGGACAACATGATAGTTGGTTTCTCAGAAGTACGTCTTTGTGGATTGCAACTGGAGTGGGGGAAAAAAAGTGTGTTTTTTTGATGAGTAAGTTACCATGAGCTTGCAGGCTGCTCAACCCCATGCTTTACTAGTGAGCCTTTTGTGTGTATTTCTAACAAAGCTCTAGACAGAAAACCCATTTTGTGCTTGGTGTGAGACGCAAACCTACGCACCCTTTTTCCAATGTGTGGCACTCTCCAAATATTATTGACAGGATGGCAAATCTTTAAACCTCTAGGCAAAATTCCCTGCCACATAATCAATATGTCCGGAAGCATCAAGTTAACAAAAAAGTAAGTTTTCCAATTGTGAAAGTATCCCTGGTCTTCCTGGCCATCATTATGTTTTATTTTGCATTTGAATGAAGATGATAGAGAAGCCTGAATACTGTGGTCATTTTAGAGAAAGGAATGGAACATTTAATCTAATGAATCATTGTGACCTAAGTGCACGTTAAAGTCACAGGAGAGACAATCTATTGTACTGGATGGAATACCTTTTACAACATTCACGTAGCAGATTAGAGGTAGAAGAAATAAATATCTTGCTTCAGAAATCCAGTATTTCCTTTTGTGTGTGAATGAAAAGGTGTCGGAATAAAGAAGGCCCATTCCAAAGGAGCATTGGGAAAATTTCTATTTATACTCAAAATATATTTTACTTCCAAGGCTCCTATTCAAGGAATATTATAGAATATAAGCATTTTGTTTTAATAGAAACTTGTGAAATATAACTTCCTTTCCAAAGGTTTGAAGGAAATACATAGAGACTCTTGAGTCTTTGTGGTTGAGGTGTGGAAACATGCCCAGAGACAGAATTTTTCCCCATGTGTCTTTAGAGTTGAATAAATCCATATCAGTCACCAATAAATAATAATAATAAGATAACAGATGAGCAGACACAAGAAAGAAAGGGAAAAAAAACAACAGCCTGGTTGGATTCCCATGGTATTGTGTGCCTCAAATCAATACAAATGACATTTCTATCCCGCTTTCCCTCCTCCCTTTTCTTTTTACTTTTTGGTTTGTTCTGCAAAGTTCGGCTCAAGTCAGTTGGTATCATGTTAAAAGGATAAGGTCATGGACTCTTAATTGCCTCTTGGTTTCCCAATCCCTTTTTCTTTTTCTTTTTGGCTAGCCAGTTTGTGTAATGTCTGTCTCAAACAGTTGAGTAAGGGCATTGAAGCAGCAGACAGGATGTTAAGTGTTAGGAAGTCTGGGTGAAATATAACAGAAGCTCCAGTATAAGTTGAGGCAGAAACCCTTCCAGCTTCAGGTGGTTAGCTGCCCTTGGAATTTTGCAGAAACCATCTTTTTGAATGTTGATTTCTGGAGTTTCTACCACACTTATTTCCCCCCTTCTGTCTTCCCTCTTCTGCTCACTGAAATGGTTGCCCAAACTCTCACAGCCTTCTCATTTTCTTTCTTTAAGACTTGTATCATTTGCTTCCTTCCACCCCTTACATTGTTAAACGATGCAAACTTTTAAGCCAAAATAAATTCTGTGGATGTCATGAGTTTAAACTGTGAAGCTGAAGCTGCATTTTGACTTTGTAAGCAGCAGAAGGTTTAAAAATCAACTTCTGTTCTGCTTACTGTTCATGTCTCCTCCTGTAATTTTATAAAGAACACGAGTGAATTAAGGAAGTAATATTTATTCTTCAACTGTGGTTTATCAGGGTAGCTAGGATTTCACATTAGTCTCTTTGTTTGGTATTTGTCTGCAATCAACTAACCACTGTACTTTGTAAACTAGGGTTATGGCTTCTGTTGTGAATCTCAGCTGGTTGCTTTGAAATTCAGAACATCAAAAGTAATTGTAAGCTGCACCAAGCAAGGTTGGCAAATTTCTGACAATAATTCTTGTATCCCAGTTATTACCTTATTTTGGGGGGGAACGACTGACAAAAGCTCCAGCTACAAACGTGGCCTACAGTCAGTATTTTTATTTTTTATGGATGCCCAGAGGCCTTTGTGGGAGTATAATGCTGCCACATCTCCGACGTATTATTTTTTCTGAAAGTCGGTCAAAGCAAAGTCTTAACACCCTGGCCAGTGTTTCAGACACACTGATACCCAGATGTAACCCATTGTGGATTCTGAGAGGCTTCAAACACAACTCACCCTCTGCTATATGGATTCCTTTTTCAAAAGCTTTGGACTGTACTGAGCCTTGGAAGACTTTTAGTGGCGAGAAAATAGCCATGAAAATAGATGCCTCTTTAGTCCTACCTGTGGTTTCTTTTGGTTTATACCAGACCCACAGTTCTCTGCTCGGGTCTGCAATAGGAAAAATCAGAATTTTTTTTTTCTGTACAGTATCTGTTCCCTGCCTTCTAATAGCTGTGTGGATTTTTGCAAGCCAGGTCTGATAGTCTTAATCTCACCTTCAGCATGAATTTCTCAGTATGTATGGCTACAGAAGAAAAGCACCAATGGCAAATGGTATCGTTGCATTTTCTGAATCCCCTTTATAACCATGAAATATATCCTTAATTAATAGACTACAGCAATAAGATACACTCCACCTCCCTCTCAATTGTCATCTTTGTCACCTCCCTCTAAGCAAGGCCTGTTACGGAGAATATTTCTACAATGTGGTAAAACCAGCAAGCCTGAGTTTTCCTCCATCGTGGGAGTAAAACCTCTGGGAAAAACCCTGGTTTTGAAGCTCAATAACTATGCAGTTGAGTTGTGGGCAAACCCATTTCCTGTTTCTGGTGTAATTATTAGAAACCCTTTTTTTTTTTCCGGGTTAGTTGTCGTATGAGACACTGGATTCCCCTTTCATACTCGTTGGGAGGCAAAAAATGGATTTTAAAGAGCATGAACGCCTTTGCAATTTTGGTGTTTAAGTATATCATGGATAGCCCGGAAAACACACAGAAAGGACAAACCGATCCCAGAGTTCTAGCTCAAAGGACGAACAACCAGGCACAGACTACAGGTGGTCCTTGATTTACGACCACAATTGAGCCCAAAATTTCTGTTGCTAAGTAAAAGATTAGTTAAGTGAGTTTTGCCCCATTTTTACGTCCTTTGTGGCCCACCAGTGAATTACTTCAGTTGTTAAGTTAGTCACAAGGTTGTTAAGCGAATCTGGCTTCCCCATTGCTCTTCAGAAGGTCTCCAAAGGGGATTTGCATGACCCTGGGATGCTGGGACCGTCGTAAATACGAGTCAGTTGCCAAGTGCCTGGATTTTGATCGCGTGACCCTGGGGAGGGGCTGCAACAGTCAGAAGTGTGAAAGACAGTCGTAAGTCAGGTGTTTTTTTTTCCAGCGCCGTTGTGAGTTTGAAGCGAACGATGATAAGTTGAAGGCTATCTGTGTCACATTTTGGATACATGGCAAATCCCGATTTCTGGGCAAAGTGGAAGGAAGGAAGGGAACAAACCAGTATCAAGGAGGACATATATTCAATTACACCAGCAATGAATGCTCCATTGAGAGAACTGAAGGATGAGGAGAGAAACTCTCTGTGTTGGTTGCTAAGGGTAGACAGCAAGACGATGGCACTTCATCAATCAAGCCACATTCTGCCTCCAGAAGCTTCATAGAAGTCCTTTTTTGTTTGGGACTTCCTTTGGGGGCTATTGATAAGTGTGTGCACATTTTCAGAACAGAGGAAGCTTTGGGGGCATGTCTGTCTAACTTGGAGGCTCATCCTCCAACTTCCTGGATGCTGTTTCCTGTTGAGAAAGAAAGTTTGTTGAGTGGCGCTTCTGACTTGACTTGAAGTATTGCTATTGCTATTATTATTATTATCTTTTGCCCCCTTCCCCATCGATTTGCAACCCACACAGGCTACCTAACTCCTTCTTCCCTGCCTGCTTTCTGATCTGGGGGTGGGAGGGAGAAAAACCCACCTACCCAGAGAATTTCCACGATCTTAGTTATTAGATTTAGTGGAAGGAGGAGAAACCCCACAGAAGCTGCCGAGCCCAAGGAAAGAGGAATTTTCAGTAAAACAAAGGATGTTCTTAGTCACTTAATGGCTGAAGCAATTAGAGGAATGACACACCCTAATAATGGGAATGTCAGCACTCTGAGCAAAAAATTGAAGCTGCTGCTTTTCCAACAAGTCAAACATTTAAAAAAAAAAAAAAAAAAACTAAGGCGAACACACAGCTAAACAGGAATCTGTCTTATGGAATCAGCATTCAGAGGTTCAGGAATTTCTCCCCGCCCCCCCAGCCCTGTTTAAAAACAAAAAAAAACCAGATTAAATCTGAAACTATTGATGTGCAGAGTGGGTGCTTTGCTTCTGAATGACAGCTCCCCCCCTTTTTTGGGGGGGTGGGGTGAGGGGAGAGCAGCTTCAACTGATCTCAGTTTTGCAGTCTCTCCAACGGCTTTCCCAATCCCCCAGAGTTTTTAGTTACAAGTGCCTTGTTTTGTGCAAGGTTCTGCCTTTTACACACGACGGAGCATTTTAAAGCAAATACGGGAAAAGACTCGGTTGCGCATAAAACATTTAGCGGAGAGAACGCCGTGGTTCTGAAATGAGTGCTAATCGGGGTTAAGCTCGCCTTCTGTGAAGTTATTGTGAATGAAATACATTGCTTGCTATTTTTTTCCTCCCCCCCAGAAAACGTCATGTTTGCCTGCATCTGGGTAATTTTTTTTTTAGAGTGTGTCGTAAGCTGGTTTCGAAGAACAGCACGCAAACAGCAAGGCTTGAGTTCAACGAGTCCTTCTGGCATGGTTTGCAATTGTAGAACATGTAGTTTAGGCTTTGTTTTAAAAAAAAAAAATCCAAGAAAAGATAAAATGTAGACATTCTCTCCAGTTAGGTTGGGAAAGAGAGAGAACATGCCCAGAAATTTAATTGGGCTGGATTATACGGTACTTTATAGACTAGAAATTAAACAACAACAACAACAAATTCCTGACACAAAGCATTAGCAAAAGCCTCTTGGTATTTTGCCCAAGCAAATGACTGATGTTTCCTCCTTGGTGGGGATAGGTGTGTCTTAAAGGAGATTTTCTTCATGTAGCACTTCCAAAAGGACTTCATCTTGAGTTGGCATACACCATTTTGATTTTCTGCAAAGGATGTTTCTGCTGGCTTTCAGAATTCAGCTTGAAATGTTAAGTTCCCTTTCTTTAAGCCGGCTCTTCCTTTCCTCTTTTGTTTGTGGCTGGATGAGAAGTTTGGCAGGAAATGTTACCGGGGCTAACAAATATACATATATATTGTAGCCAGCTTCAGTGCTTTTTGTTGCCTTTTGTTGCAAATGCTTTAATTTCCATTTTCAGGGGCTTGGTAAGAAAGCAACTCCTCGACTACAACAGTTCCTTTAAGTGATCGTTCGTATCGCTGAAAAAAGTGAATTATGACCATTTTTTCATACTGATGACCACCGCAAAATTCAGACGCTTGGCCACTGGTTCATACTTAACTTAGGATCGTTGCTGTATCCCAAGATCGCTTGATTTCCCCCTTTTGTAATCTTCTGACAAGCCAAGTTTGCAAAATGGGATCCAAGGACCCTGGGACCTGCCAGCGTCATAAATCTGAATCAAGGGCCTGAATTTTGATATGTGACCCTGGGGGGGGAAGGGAATCCTGCAGCGGTCGTAAGTGTGAAAAATGGACAGAAGTCCCCCCTTTTAACCCTCTCCCCCCCCCACCGTGCCGTTGTGACTTTGAATGAACGGTTGTAAGTCAAGGACTACCTTACCTGTAAATGCTTGGCATGTCAGGCTGAAGAGAACTTCCCTGTCAACATATATCAGAGGATTTCCAGAGTCAGGTCCACAAAATAAAGAAGGATCCTCTGATTTTAGAACAGAAGGAAGGTGAGGGGGGGGGGGAAGCAGAAAATTGAAAGGGCGGCGGGTATAGTAAAAGCTTGGATTTTCCCAGCCCTGCAGCCTGCGAATAGGGTATCATTCCTGTCTTCACCAAGGCACCTAATCTTGCTGAATGGTGTCTGAGAGCCTTCCACCAAGTCAGCCCATTCCCCGATAAGGGCTTGAAGTGTTTGGAAAGTTGATTTACAGCCCCGTCTGGTGTGAAGGGATCCTCCTTCAACTACACCGAGGAAGGCCCCCCCCTTTTTTTTTCTGGTGTCTCCCCTGTTCCAAAATCAACGCAGTTTGGAGCCGAACCTCTTCCTTCCCACAGCTGGGCTGGGAATCTAGTGACACCCAAAAAGAAGCCACGGGGGTAAACTGGTTTTTCCATAAAGGGGAAACTGAGGAGTGCTAATTCCTGAGAATTCCTGAATGGAGGCTACAAATGAAAAGTGGGTCGAAGAGAAAGAGCAGTGCTGGTTTCTCCTCCTCCTCCTCCTACTACCAGGACTTTTGGAGAGTTTTACATTTCACTGGCCTGTCTCTTCATTTCACTGGCCTGCCTCTTCAAGCCTGTCATTCACAGGCCCTGAAAAAGCTTCTATTTTGTGCACTCCCGGGCTATTTGCATGAGAACAGCTCCTTTTGTTTAACTCTGGGGACCCTTTGGATTTCCCCTTGCCTGTGAGCATAACCCTCTGTGACATCACAATTAAGGTCCCCTCAGAAGTCATTGTGATGTCACATGGCAAGGAGAGAAAGAGGGGGAGAACTGAATGGCCCAAAAGAGGGGTCCCCCCTCCCCAAGTGTAGTAAATCATCCTGGATTTGGGATGTCATTGTAAAATAGAAAGCAAGGAGGGGATTCAGCTCGCTTCAGGTTTTTTCCCCCTCCTTTCCCCAGGAGGTGCCACTGGAGGAAATTCCTTGTGTTGGGTTTTTGTGATGACCTGCCACCACAGACTGTGGCTTGCCAAATTTGGTCTGTTCGTTATAATGAAAGACACTTTTTGGGGGTCTGTTTCAGCTTTGGCACCATTTGCCATGGAGAGAGGCCTCCCTTAAATATTTTGTGGTCAGTCACAAACCGGAATTTGGAAAGCTTTTCCTCCTTCCCAGCCACCAGCAATCTGTTTGCCATCTTGAGTTATTTGTTAAAATAATAATGGCGGGCTACAAATAAATAAATAAATTGGTGTAGGCAGTCCACTCTAGAGTTGGGTGACGCTAGAAACCTCAATGTGAGAAATAAACGCGACGGCTGACCTTGTTAACTCTCTATGTTTTACGAGACATGCTCCTTTGGGAGGATGGGATTTGTAGTCCGCCCTCTGCAGGCTAGCTGGATGAGGAAGGCTGTGGTGCCCAGTGCAGAATTCAGGAGCTGCTTGTGTGGGAGGTCAGGAAAAATAAACCTTCCTAGTTGAAAAACATTTTATGATGACAGAGGATGTTGTGACTGGGCGGGCACAGCTGGTAGGCTGGTGGCTTCAGTGGCTTTTTATTATGCTGATTCCACTGGGGTTTGTTTGTTTGTTTGTTTGTTTGTTTGTTTGTTTTTGAAAAGCAGCGGTTCCCAACAACGTCTTCACATCAGAAGCCTTCCCTCTGACTGTTGAAGAAAAAAATATATGAATACACACACACACACACAAGATTACAACACCTTCCTTTCCCTTGGGAAGTTTCTCCTCTTGCCCCATGTCTCCTGTTTGTTGTTGTTGTGTTGATGTTGTTGTTGGTTTTTTTTTTTTAACCTGCAGTCTTAACTCAAGATGCTAGGAGGCGGATTGAGTGTTACCCAAGCCATTTATGCATTTTCGGTTGAATGTGATGCGGGCAATTAAGCAAGAGTTTTTTTTTTTTAATTAGCAGTTAAAGTTCATGTGCAAAGTATCTTGCCTTTAATTGCTTGACAGTTTTGCTGCAAATTTGTGAAGTCCCCCTCCAACTCATCTATCAAAACTGTGATATTTTTTTTAAAATAACATTGTTAAATTCCTTGAGAATCGCTCCCTGTGTTTGACCTTCCTTCTTCTGTTTCTCCATTCATAAAGCTTTTTCACAAACTGTGCAGAAGCACGGTTAAATTGTGCCTGTTAATTGCCTCTAATTAAAATATTGCTTTCATTCTCTCTCTTTTTTTTTAGAATTAATGGAGGGCTTAGGTGTATCAAATTCCTCCTCTCTGTCCCCATCACAGTTTTTATACCACAGAATTGCCTTTCGCTTGCTTTGACCTGCTTTTTGAGGCACCAATGTCCAGTGTAACTTGGTTTGGATTGATCTACTTGGGGGTTAACACCGTTTGATAATCTCATTGCCAATTTTTGATTTTATATTTATGCGTTCATTGCCATTACGGTTTGCCTTTTCTTCATGAGCTCAATTAGCCCTACAGAATAAAACAACCCTTTAAGGTAGGCCGAACTGAGAGAAACTGACTGGCTCAAATGTCTGTTTTGTGTGACTCTAAGATGGTCACTGCATAGATTTCTCTGGCCCGACTCAAATTCTACCCATTATATTATGATGGCTTAATAACAGTGATTGGTGATGGCGGTGAAACCAACATCCCCAGGACAGGAAAAGATTAGGTAGCATTAATGAAAGATATGCACTGTTGGTAAATTATCACATATTAATGAAATTAGCTGTATCCTTCTCGACATCCTGCAAATCCTTTGAGACTCGGCTATATTATCAGGCTTGGGGGTTCCAGGGCACCAGGGAGAATTTTGCAATAGCTCCCTTATTATATACCATCCACTTCTGTTTTGTGTGCCTTTTTATAGTTATTTTTTAATTGTTACTGCTTTTATGTATTCATTGATTTTTTTTTTAAATTAAGTGCAGTAGGCTTCCCAAAGTCACTTTCATGTGAGGTAGGTGGCTACACAAATAGGATAAATAAATAAAAAATACTTTAGTTCTGGGAATAACTGAGGCAAACTTCCAATCAGAACAGTCATCCAGCTCTCCCAACATTTCCAATGGGAATCTTTTGTGCTTGTACAACTTTGGAAAGTGCTTTTAGGATATCTATTCCTTATTTAATTCTGCAGCTCAGTAACCAGCAATTGAGCATTGCCAAATGGCCTTGAAGCAGAAATCAGATTAAGCCATTACGCCCCAATTAAAAAGAGACATAAGGGTCCTCGGTATATTAAAAGTGAGGAATGGGATGCCTTCCTCCTAGCAGAGAAGTTAAATCCCCAAAGAGACACCCTTGGTTTGGGGGTGATTCCTAAGAAGGCCTTCCATCAGATGCCCACCAGCTGAACTCAGAAATAAAAAAATACAGCCATTTTCAAAAGCTGTTCACTTGAGGGGCTGATTTATATTTATTCCAAAGCCTCGCTGAAACTCAAAGTGCTTTGAACCAAGCCTACACATTAGTCAGGAGGACTTTTCAATTTAACAGCATAGGTTGGAAACCTGCGGAAGAGGCCTCCATCCTGCAGTAGATAAACAACGGCTACACATTATGATGATGGTAGTACTAGAATTTGCTCTTGTGTGTTTGCTGGTGGTATCTGGAATGGCTCCGCCAGGTGTGCTGGGTGCCAGCTCCTGTCTTTTCTGGGCATCCTGGACCAGGCTGATCTAAGGTGTTTCTGCTTTTGAGCCAGTGGTAACTTCCACATTTTATTTCTACTATTCAATTTGTACATTTCCTGGCTGCTCGGTTCTCTTTAGCACGTTCATTCCCGTTGCAAATTGCTGTTAAAAGTGAGTGAAATTGAGACAGGGAGTATTTTTACCCCATTCTTTCATTGCCTTAAAGAGATGGACCTGCAACCTAAGTAAACAAGTTGCGATGTGCGGTGCGCTCCCCTGGTTTGTTCCCCAGGTGGTTGTGGTCAATGCAATCCCAGAAAACTGTTGAGACCTTTCAAAGCAACAAAGGCGATAAAGGGTCTGGAGGCTAAAACATAAAATGGGAGAGTTGGGAGAGTTAGGTATGTCTAGTCTATCAAAGAGACGGATTAGAGGGGATGGGATGGCAGCCTTCCAATATCTCAGGGGCTGCCCCAAAGAAGAGGGAGGGGTCAAGCTATTTTCCAAGTCCTACCGGGCCGCTGGTTGCTGGGCGCCGCCATCTTTTTGATGAAAAAGTGCTTCCAGTGAGCTTTTCTGGGTAGAAAGCTCACCGGAAGCACTTTTTCATCAAAATAGGCGGCCAGCGCTCGTGAGCTTTTCCGGTGAAAGCCATTTCTACCCGGAAAGCTCACCGGAAGCGCTGGCGCCGCCATCCGGAAGCACTTTTTCATCAATAAAAGATGGCGGCGCCTAGCTGATGCCGGTACCGGGCCGCGGCATAAAAAAGGTTGGGGATCACTGTTCCAAAGCACCAGAAGGCAGGACAAGAACCCATGGATGGAAACTAATCAAGGAGAGAAGCAACTTGGAACTAAGGAGGAGTTGCCTGACAGCAAGAACAGTTGGAACTGCTTGCCACCAGAAGTTGTGGGTGATCCATCACCGGGAGGTTTTCAAGATTGGACCACCATTTGACCAGGATGGTATAAAAGACTCTGCCCTGAGCTGGAGTTTGGACTACAAGACCTCTCAAGATCCCTTCCAACGCAGTGATAGTATGTTCCTCGTTTCCAAATCAGACAACGTGGATATGTGTCCAAGTTGTCAAACTGTCTGTTATCTATCTTTATTTTTTTTTCCTTCCTCCCCTGGAAGTTAGGAGCTTCTCCCCCATCATTTCAGGGCCTCTCTTGCCATGATCAGAAGCTGTCTCTTCCAGATCATTGTAACTTCAAGTCATCATTAAAAGGGTGTCCAGCAGCTTAATTATAGTTAAAGCTCAGTTGCTTTTTCCATTAAGAAACAAAAGAAAACACAGCTGTGCCCCCACCCCCCTCCTTGAAAGGGCTCTATCTCCCCATCTGCTTTATTTTGCTTTGGGCTGAAGGAAAAGAGAGGATTTATGGATGCCCCAGCTTCTTTCCCTTCTTACTTCTTGAGAAACAGAAAAAGGAAACATTCTTCCACTGTTCGCTTGAGACACCTTGGCAGAAAATACTTCCTGGCTCCAACGCCAGAAGGTAATGGATCGGACAGATGGGTTTTTGGAAAAGGGCTGTGTCCTGCTTCAAACTTATAGCCTTTCATTGAGGGGAAAATGCCTTGTGTAATTTTTTTCATCATCATCATCATCATCATTAAATTGCATTTACAATGGGAATTCCCATTATTTTGTTTCTGGAGCTGCTGCTGGATTTATCTTCCATAAGTCCCTTATTTAAAAAAAAAAAAAGTTTTAAATAAACTTCTTCTACCTCTTCCTGTTTTGATTGGAGTGCTCCTTATAAAAATGAGAGGACATCTGCCAGCTCCATTCAGCCACAATTTGCAATCAATCTCGGTGCAAGTGGTCAGATTTCCTGCATTGTCCCATGCACCTAAGGAGTCAATTGGAGCAATTCCATTGAAAGAATTGCAGAAGCTGAGCCCTTAAGAAAAACATCACACACGTTCCCTAGCTCACCAATCAGATTTGGTCCTTGCCATGAGCCCTCTTCTTCCAAAAGAAAAGGGGATTTATATTAAACTGGGTGGGTGGAAGGAAGGAGTCCTTAGGTTTTTCTGAAAGTTATAAAAGCAAGACAGGAAGAAAATTGACTTGTTTGAATTGTAGTGCTGGAGAAATCTCCTGCGTATTTCTTAGACAGCAAAGGTGACTAACAAGCAACAGAAGGCAAAAAAAAATCACGAAACTGCATCTCATTTATTTTGGACGTGTCATGAGAAAGAATTCGCTAGGGAAAGCAATTATATTTTACCGGCAAAAGGAAACCAGGCCGCCAAAGAACAAACTGTGGCTGAATACCCATCAAAGCTGTCACCAGCCAAAGCACAGACCAAACTCAACAAAGTTAGTGCAGGATTGGAAAGTATGGAGAGACCTGGCCCATAGAATCACTAAGGGTTGAACACCACTGAATGGAGAACATCACCTTCATGTTCATTTGCTGAAGCTGACAGACCAAGAATGAAGTTGTGCTCCAGGTTTCTCCAAGGTGATGCCCTATCCCTCAGAGCACCTGGAACCCTAACCCTTCCGAATTTAACCCTTGTTTTTATGACACCTTGCCTGATGGAGCGGTCTGGTACCGTAGACTCCAAAGCACATAGCATTTCTTCCCTGTCATCTTGGATTGATAGTGCCACCAGTTTCTTACCTACATAAAATGAGATGCCTTAATATCGGCCATTCCCAAGGTTCACAGCCAACCTTCAACTCTCTAGCTATCTTTGCAAATGAGATCATGTTTGTTTTCATTCCGTGCAAGGCTTCTATCAATGGCTTACATCGTGCTTGATGTGCCCAAATAAATAAAATGAAACCAGCGTTCTCATTGTTTATCACTTTTTAGTGGCTTGCTTTCTTGGGTTGAACAAAGTCGGATGAGTTGCTGTTTACAAGTGAACTTGAAAGCTAATATTGGTTTGTTTGTTTGTTTTTTTAGCCTTCCTTGGCTGATTCCACGGTGGTTAGAATAAAGAATATACAGAGGCTTTGTAAAGATTTGCAAACGTAGGAGAAGTCTATAAAAACATGCAAGTCGCAAATTCAGTTTTGGAGAAATAGAAATATTTGGGATATTTCGGATGTTGTGCCAGAGTTGGGGTGATTATTTATTTACTAGGCGACTTCCAGAAGCATTGAATTCTCCTTCCATCCAAATTTTTGGTTTGAATGAAAAAAATGTGCATCTTGATAAGCTTAAAAATTTAAAGACCTGCTGAATTAATAGCATTACTTTCAAGTTAGACTTCATCTCTGCCAAATTCAAACTCTTTGAAGACATTTATCACATATTATTTTATCAAAACTTTTATATAAAGAAAGAATGTAGAGACAGCAGTCAGCAAATGCCAAGAGATCTCTTGTAGATAAATATTTTTTCTTTGCCTTTTAGAAATTCTAGTTGCAATGTAATTAATAACAAAAACAACAACAACAACAATAATAATCAGCAAGAGGCAGATGGTGGAGAAGAGAACAATGTTTTGTATGCCTAATATCTTCACGCTGTAGGAAAAAAATGTAAATACCATCTTTATTCAAATGTGTCGCAGGACAGGTTTAATTGTGTGACCTGACCTCACCCTGGTCTTCCAGAGCAGATGGCTTCACAAGACTCTTTTATTTGGTTCCATGCCTTGCTGAGTATTATTCAAATGTGGGGCAGGGAAGGGGCACCTTTTGGTATAGAATCTTCTCTTTGAGCAGGTAGGTTGGACTACAAGACCTCTTAGGCCCCTCCCATCCCTGTTACTCTCTGTTCCCGTGAAGTGTGTGCGGAGTTGAAACCTGCCAGGAGGCAACTGTGGTTTGAGCCTCCTTAACTTTTGCCCACAACTTCTGAAAACACAATCATCTGTCAACTCCCTCCCTATGCTAAAACCTCCATTAACTTTCACTGCATTGGATAGGTATGCCAATAATTTAAAAGAAAAAAGAAAAAAGCTTTTAGTCTGAATGAAGTTGGCTTCGGTGAGGCGTGGGGCTTGAGGGAACATGTGGATAAAATAAAATTAAAAAAAGTGAAGAGTGGAAGAGCTAAGGGGGAGGGGGGAAGAGATACTCTTGGCATTCATCCTGCCAGCAACTCCCTCCCTCTTCACCCCCTCCCCTCCCCCTTTCCCCTCCCCACACAGTTGCACAGCTATGGATTTTAAATAATTTAACCAATGCATAGAGTGGCGTCTGCAGCAACCGAAAGCAGGAAACGCTCAACCAGCAGACAGACAGTCTGGCCAAAAGAATGACAGGCTTGCATTCAATCTCCCTTCATGTCATTTGGGTGAAGGGATCCTGTTTAAAAGAGCTCCAGTAGTTCTTGGGGGCGGAGGTTCTCAAGGAGGCCATCTCAAAAGGAAAGGGAAATGAGAAGAGGAACTTCTTCAAAACCTCGCTTGATAATTTGATTTTTTTTTCTTTCTTCCAGCCCCACTGTTTCTCTGTCTCTGTTGCAGCCATTAGGAATGTTGGGGGAAGAAAAAGCTTTGAAAAACTCAAGGGAAAAATCAGGGCCACTGCAGGTCCCCTTTCCCGGTCGAATGGCAGATGGGAGAGTTTGCAATCTGGGTCCCTTCCTTGCCTAAGCTGTGGTTCATTTTAGTGTGGTTTGTTTGACCAAGCCAGCTTCTCAGAATATATGCTAAGTCAGGACCAAATTCCAGAGCAGAAGCTGCGCCTGAGCATATTTTGAATCCCACAAGGAAAAGAGAAAAGGAACGGAGGGGGGGAAAAAAACAACCCACAGGTCCAATGCGCATATTACCCAAAACCAGATTTTCTGGTTTACTGTAAACAAATCGTTATCCTTGCTGATTTCCCAACCTGGTAGGCTCTTCAAATGCAATGGACATCAATTCTCATATTTGATGCAGTTGTCAATGTTCCAGTACTTTAGGTTTGAACTATGAAGTTTTCTCTTCATCCCTATGTAGATTGCTACATAGTGATTTCTTTTAACTTTTCAAAAAATGGCCCAATTCTCAAGTGCACCTAAAATTTGAAGAGACCAAATGAGGGAGAGGGAGGGAGGGAGGGAAGGAAGAAGGAAGGAAGAAACAAAGAACAGAAAGAAAGAAAGTTCACCACATTATAAAAAAGATGTTGAGACTCTAGAAAGAGTGCAGAGAAGAGCAACCAGGATGATGAGGGGACTGGAGATTAAAACATATGATGAACAGTTGCAGGAACTGGGCCTGGCTAGTCTAGAGAAGAGAAGGACCAGGGGAGACAGGAGAGCAGCCTTCCAATATTGGAGGGGCTGCCCCAGAGAGGAGGAAGGGGTCAAGCTATTTTCCAAGGCACCTGAAGGCCAGACAAGGAACAATGGGTGGAAACTGACCAAGGAGAGATTCAACCTGGAAATAAGGAGAAACTTTTCTGACAGTGAGAACAATCAACCCATGGAACAGAAGTTGTGGGAGCTTCATCACTTGAGACTTTCAAGAAGAGATTGGATTCCCATCTGTCAGAAATGGTGTAGGATCTCCCGCTTGGGCAAGGGGTTGGACTAGATGACCTATAAGGTCCCTTCCAACTCTGATTATCCTTTATCTGTTAAAGAAAATTTAAGCTTCGATTGTCATTATATGAAGAAAGAACCAAAATATTCTCTAAGGAAGTTTGCTGTCAGAATGTAATGTCAAGATAATTTGGATGCACAAAAAAAGAAGGAGAAAAATCAGGGAAGCTTCAAAGTGAATATTACATAATTGGAAGTATTAATTGAAGAATAATGGATTTTTTTGACCTACACATGAGTGATCCAAGAAGTTTTGCTTCTTCAACTTATCTAAATCAAATCCAATGCTTTCCCCCCCAAATCCACGATGTCCCTAACTTTCTGTTCAGTTTGGTGTTTGGATCTTGGATCGACTGCCTGTCTAGCTACAAGATCAATATGTATAATTGAAACAAGCGCCACGTTTTGACTGCATGGATAGGCACTTCGGTGCTAGCCACTTTCAGGGAAACCTATCTGGCTGGGTCTCAGTAGATAGACCCTTTCGTCCTCTGCTCTCCTGGAACGTGGTTTTCATGCATGGTCAAAAGACACAATCTCTGTGTTCCAATTTTTGAACGCCTTTCTTCTGCCAGACATTCGGAGAGTTTTGGGTTTCTGTTTTCTTACAAAAGCTTGGGTTCGTTTTTTTAAAAAAAAATTGGTTTATGCTGCAGTTTTTATGGGTTTCCTGCTTAACAATGGTAGGAAGCCATGCCTTCATTTTACAGTCATCGTGGCTTGAAGAAATTCTGGAGGACTGGGCAAAAAAAAAAAAAGAAAGATTTGGACCTCCTAATTCTCACCCCTCTTATAGAAAACCAGTACCATTAGATTAGTAACCAAGCAGGAGTGATTTATTTATTGAAGGGTTGCCCAATTGTTCTTTGCAAACACCACAACCAAGGGGGACGGCTTGCCTTGTGAATGGATTCTTTTAGTTCCTATACTGCAAATACTTACTTTAAATGACTGATACAGCATCCGTTTTGAAGGGGGAAGAAGCCCCAAATGAGCTGCTGGTTATGGCTTCCATGAGCGTCTTGGCATGAGGTGTTAGTGGCATTCTTCAGAAGCCCATATTGGTTGGTTCATCTAATGGACTTCATGAGGAGCAATGAATGACCTTGCATATTGGCCCATTAATGGGTTGAAGCAATGACTATATGGCAAAACAGAAGTATTTCTAAAGTAGCCAAGATGATGGCCAGGAAAGGAAAAGTTGGAGGGAAGATATGATATAAGGTTTCTGGCTATTTATTTATTAGATTTTTTTTTTAAAAAAATGTTGCCTTTATCTATATATATAAATATAAAAGCGACATTCACGCATCATCACAAAATCTCCAGAACCGTAAAGCCTACAGACCTGAAATTTGGCACGTATGTTCCTCCTCTTGGCTTCTAGGTGCTCACTAAGAAAGGATTTTTCAAAATGACCATCAGAACATTTAGTATTTCCTATATTATTATTATTATTATTATTATTATTATTATTATTATTATTATTATTATTATTATTATTATTATTATTATTATTATTATTATTATTAACACGCTCTGATGCTAAGGAGTTCTACTCCCCCTCCCCACCTAAAAAGAAATTTCTTCCAAATGCAAAACACAAGCAGAGGAGTTTCAGTTTCACAGCACCAAGCAGCTTTAGGACAGAACAGTTGAGCTAAGCCACGCCCAGGCTCCTTGCTGTCTCCTCCTTGCTCACACAGCAAATACCCTTTCAGTTTCCAAACAGCCCTCAACTCTCTCACACTGACAGGACGCTAGCCAGATGAATACCGATGGATGCTGGTAGGCAGAGGCAGAATTTTTTCCCCTTATTTTCCTCCCCAAAAACTAAGCCCGACCACATAGTTTTGTAGGGAAGCACGGGGATCGAGCTAGTTACTTTATAAGGAGGTGGCGAACATACCTGATATGGGTTTTCTCCATAATGATAACCATGTGGGGTTGAGAGAGAGCAACTGGCCCAAAGCCACCCAGCTGACTTCCATGCTTAAAGCAGGACTAGAACTCGCCTTCTCCTAGTTCCCAGGCCAGCACCTTAACCATTAACACCAGACTCTGCAGAAACCCCTCACCTTGATTCACAAAGCATCCTTTTTCATCAGGGGGTAGAATGCATTGTTCTACACGAGGGGCCGCTTTTTGTTCTTCCCTGGCATTTCTTTAAAAAAGAATAAACCCACATCTGCATTTAAGCCATGCTCTCTCTACGGTTTGCAATAGCAGAATGGAAATTGCACCTGAACCCCAGAGGCAATTTGACTTTCAGAAACTGAAAGGTCTCTCTGGGTGTGATCTGTCTCCATGCGTGGGTACCTCTGATGAAAGGCACAAATTGAGTGTGTGGTAACTGTTGTTGTCCTGGGGGAATAATGCAAGGGAGGTCATAGTATCCTCAGGGGTCCTTAGGTTGTGTTAGGACCTGGATATCTGCGTGGCTTGCTTCACACAATCTCCTAAACCCAGGTTTATTTTAAAAAACCCACGCCTGCTGTCGCAGTGCTCCATCTCAAAATAAGCTCTCTGTGGTAGCAGAGAGTTACATATTTAGATTCCCAAAAAGTATACCCAGCTTGTGAACATTGCCCAGAGGTGTTTAAAATGGCCAACCGATTTGCAAATTTTTAAAGGGAGGAGGGAATTCTTAAAAAAAACCAAAAAAAAACTTTATTAGTCTTTTGTATATTTTAAAAATAAAACAAAAAATAAATATCATGACGTTAACAGTTTTGTGACATCCATCTCATCCATTTCTATCTTTTGTGGATATTTACAAATGTATACAATTTTGTGCGAATATGTACATTGAATCTATAAGTTACTTATCTTTAATTCCTTCATTTTCTATCTGTCTTAATTCGATCCAATTATACTATTATCTCCCCAATTCTATAGTATTCAGACTCCTCTTTCTCTTGTATCATTAAAGTCAATTTGTCCATTTCAGCACATGCCATAATTTTTTTTGAATAATCAGTTCAAGTGAGGAGGAATTCTTAACTGGGGCAATACTCTTTAACTCTTTCTTACCATGTCGATTTAATGTTGGTGAAGTTAAATGTGGTTCCCCCCCTTTTGGCTCCCTGCTCATTTTGGTTGGGTGTCTTGATCCAAAACCTTATTGTCTCTTGGAAAAGTAGAAAGTTGCATTTCTATTCCTTCCCCCCCCCATCCCCTTGAATCCCCCCACCCACCCACCCACCCTTGAATGAAGTGGAGAGGCTGAGCTGGTGGTATTTAGAAAGATGAATGCAATTGCTGGGAGCGTCTTTGTTGCTAGCATTGTGTCAGACTGCTGAATATTAATACCGGCAGTGGTGGTAGGAATGAGAATATGCTGATCAGGATGCAAGTTTTGCATCTCGCTCTCCAACACAGAAGCTTTTCTTTTTCCTTTCTTTTTTCTTTTTAATCAATGGAGCTCTTCCTTGGATCTCCAGCTCCAAGCCCTGGTAACAGTTGGGCTGCTTTTTAAAAGTAAAAATAAAAATTAAGCATCACAGAAAGAAAAAAAAAATATTGGGCTTTCACAGAGAGGGGAAGTGCTAAGGCAAACAGCTGAAATGCAACAAGAATTCGGTTCTGTTTGAGGGCCTCCTGCAAATATGAGGGGTCAAACTATTTTCCAAAGCACCAGAAGGCAGGACAAAGAAACAATGGATGGAAACTAACCAAGGACAGAAGCAACCTAGAACTAAGGAAAATGGTGAGAGCCACCAACCAGTAGGGTTGGGTGACCTTCAAAGGCTATTGGTGCTCCATCACTGGAGGTTTTTAAGAAGAGACTGGGCAGACATTTGTCTGGAATGATATTGGGTCTGCTGCTTGAGCAGAGGGTTGGACTAGAAGACCTCCAAGGTCCCTTCCAACTCTGTTATTCTATGGGTGCAGAATAGTGGCTACTAATCTGTTGGTTTAAGACTATCTGATAAAAGTGGTTAGCCTCTCAAATTATTTTTCCTCCCCATGAATGCAGCTGACCCTGCTGGCTTTTGGCGATAGAAAAAAAAAAAAAACTATTGGTGTAGGAATTTCCTCAAATCAGAGAGCTTTCGGAGCAAAGATTGCCTGTTTTTACTTGCCCCTGGTGCTTTCCAAATTGCAGATTTGTTCCTTGGTGACAGGACTGACTGATCCGGGTTAATCTCAGAAAGCTTAAACAGATTTGGATTGGAGTCATTTTCCCAGAGGAGCTTGCCTCGAAATTTGAAGAGTGTCAACCAGCCTGAGAAGTTGACAAACAATCCCCAGGTGGTAAAATGGGACAAAAACTCATTTGACCATTTTTCTTACTTAGCCACAGAAATGTTGGGCTCAATTGTGATCATAGGCCGAGGACTAGCTATCTTCCCAACATCTTCAAATTTTCTTCAATGTCTTCAGATCTTCGTTCCATGGACCGAGTGCTCCTCAGAGCAAGAAAGTGGGTGATAAAAAAATAAAATAACTCAAGTAGTCCCCATTCACCTTTTCAATTTACACATTCCTTCCCCTGTTGAAAGTCAGGAGTTTGGTCCATGCCTTTTTCAGGCTGACTTGCATTTCATGAAAAAGCTAGAAAATAGATGCCAATCTTCTTCTGTTTTCTAAATCCTTGGGCCAAGATGCGCCACCTTATTCTTAAAATGCTGGGAGAGCGTCGTAGAAATACTGTTTGTAGCAATAATGCGAACAGATTTTTCCTCTAGGAAGGTCAGGCATGTTCCAAACTCAACCTTTAAGGGAAAGAATCCACTGGTACTTCATTCAGGCCAGCTATTTCTGAGAAAAAAATCCTAGTTGGTGGATTTAGCAGTTGACAAAGAGTCATTGGGTAAGACTGGAGTCCAGTAAAAGTTGTTGGCAGAAAAGATGAAGTTGTGTTGCGTTTTGGGGGCCAGGAGTGTGGGATTTCTTACAACGGTTTTTACTGTTTTTATTGTTGTTATTGCCCGAGGTTATGTTGCATCAGATGGGTGGCTGTTTACCGTTTTTTTTCCCACACAAATAAATAAATAAATATGTGGGAGGTTGGGGAGAGTTTGATCTTTGCTGGGAGAACCGTGTGAAATTGAATTGAGCAAGGGAAGATGCATTTGGACTACACTGAGAATTATTTTTTTTAAAAAAAATATTCCCAAAGGGAGCAGGGCAGGTGTGGCAAGTTGCATGAGAAGGATGGGTCAAGTGATCTTTCCGTGTTTCTCTCGATCGGAGAAGCAGAGCAAGGTGGCAAGAAATTACAAGGGGGTGAGTGGGTCCCAGAATTTGAGACTCATTTGGAAGCACTGGTGTCACTTTTGGCCATGCTGCTCTGAGTTCTTTGCTATAATACAGAATTTGAAGAGCATGCAACTCCATTTTTCTAGGAACGAGGATTGTTATTTATTTATTTTTTTAAAAAGCAGTTTGCATGTACGTGCAGGCAACAGGACTAAAACACAAGAATTCCTTTGCTGACTTTCAAGTCTAGGCAAGGATCAAAGGTAATTCTCTCTCGCTCCCATCTTGAAATTTGACCTGGCATGAAAAGGGCCATCCCCTGTTATATTTAACAACCGTGTTACTAAACTCAGCAATTGCGGTGATTCACTTAACGAATGTGGCGAGAAAGGTCGTAAACCCCCCCCTTAAAGAAACGTCTCACTTAGCAACATCAATTTTGGGCAAAATTGAGGATTACCTACCTGTAAGATCCTGGTTCCTCTTACATGGGAATACCGTAGCTCAAACCCCACCACTCTCTCTGTGTCTGCCTGATGATTGAGCATTAGCGCCTCCAAAGTATTGCTAATATAGAAACTTGTACTTTCTGTTTTTTATTCCTCGTTTTTTATTCATTGGTGTCCTGGCAGGAGAAAAGTTGGCTAGAAGGACTGAAAACAGGCCCAGGGAGTGTGCTTAGACAAGGGCAACAATTGCCTGTGAGGGGCCGGAGGAAAATTGTTCCTGTTTTAAAAATTAAAAAGCAGAAAGCAAAAGAAGAACGAGAAGAAAAAAGTACGACTGAGCTAGGTGGATAACTTTTGCAGAATTCTTTTAGCCCTGCCTGGCTAGTTCCTAATGCGTGAACCACAACCACAAAATGCAGCTGACTCAGTTAAGGTTGCTTGAAATTTTGCAGGCTTTCAATGTATTGTTTGGGCCACCCATTTCGAGTTCGCTACCTCCCCATACATCCTGTGATTAAAAAAAAATTATAACTCAGCTTTTTGGTCTTTAGCCAAGGTTTCCAAAGGATATAAGAGCTCCCTTCCTTCCTTCCTTCCTTCCTTCCTTCCTTCCTTCCTTCCTTCCTTCCTTTCTTGAATTTATATTCGCTCATGGAGACTCGAGGTGGCTTACAGAACATAAAACCATGTTTAAAATTTAAAAAACAACAACAATAAAAACTAATAAAAAGAATGAAATAAATTAATAAAGTACAATAGAACAAAATCTGGGAAAAAAATAAATCAAAAATCACCCCCAATTCCCACTCCTCCCACCACACGAGCCGTTTGATGGGCTCCATCCCGCTTTTTGATGTCTTACACCAACAAAAGCAGGAAAATCTCCCCTTTAATGATGCTCCTGGCCTATTTTAGTCCCTTCTCTTCTCTCCTCCTCCATCCCAAACTCCCTTCCAAAACGCAGCCTTCAAAGAAAAGGAGACAGAAAGATTAAATCATAACATTTTTACCTCTCTCTCCTCCACCTTCTTAGGTGTGGCCTTTCTTCCCCGCGTTTGCTTCTATATTGCTCTTTCAAGAATTTTCTTGACACAGAACAATTGCTCAGGGGAAAATGAGGTGTAATTGTTCCCAGGGTGGTTTTGGGAAGCTGTCAGGAATATGGGGTTCAGCTTTGCACCGGAGGGGAAATCTGACTAAGGATGTTTGTCAGCCAGCTTTCTGGGTTTTTTTGTGTGTGTAGAGGATAAAGCAGGCACTATAAGAACTGAACTCCTGATAACAGATAAGTGGGTCAGTGAAACTTAGAAGTAGGTCACCTGTCTGTAGTGTGAGCTGCTTCCTAGCCAGGTTGAGATGTCCTACCAGGAGTAACAACTTCCTGCAAAGGTTACAAACCCCTGAAGACTTGGAGTATTGCTCTGTATCATAGCTATTTTTTCAACCCCTTTGCAAGCAACTTGAAGTGAACTGTACATTCTCAGTTGGCTGCTATGTTGGGAATAACCCAGTTTATGTCTGAAGGGTACAGTTGGTGAGAAGGAGCGGTTCTCTTCAGCTGTGGCCTTGGAGGTATAAAGGACATATAGTTTGGAATTCTTTCTTTGGAAGCATCCTGCCGTAAGTCAAGAACGCAGGCTGGCCTGGAGCGTCTACAAATGTTCTCGACGCAGACGCTACATAAAAAGCTGCTTTAGATAGAATAGGATAGAATTCCTTATTGGCCATGTGTGATTAGACACACAAGGAATTTGTCTCGGTCCAAATGGTCTCAGTGCCCATAAAAGAAAAGAGACATTCCTCAAGAGTCAAGAATCATCAGGTGCAACACTTAATGATAGCCACAGGGTACAATAAGCCATCAAATCATACTAGGAAACAGTCCGTATAAATCGTAAGGATGCAAGTGACAAAGTTACAGTCATCCAGTCACAAGTGGGAGGGGAGAGGCGATAAGGAGTGATGAGAAGTGATTAGTTTTATTATATATTTACAAGGCCATCCAACTCTGAAGAACTCTGGACATGAAGACAGTCTTGGTATAACTTGGAACAGCAACTACGGCGACACACCATGGACAGTTCTTACTGGTTGGCTTGAAATTGGCATCTTTGTCTCAAAACCTTGCCCTCAGAAGTTGTGGGAGTGCCATTACTTGAGACTTTCAAGAAGAGATTGGACTGCCATCTGTTAGAAATGGTGTAGAGTCTCCTGCTTGGGCAGGGGGTTGGACTAGATGACCTACAAGATCCCTTCCAACTCTGATTATCTGTTATCTGTTACCTTGGAAGCCAAAAGATCTATCCCCCGCGTGCACGCGAAGCCCCGGTGGTTATATATATTTTTTTGTCGCTGCCTATTGTGTGGAAATGAGCAAGAAGAGGATGCAAGGGCCATCCCTCTCTCTTTGAAAGGTTGACTGACGTGGAAAAACTCCCACCCGGAGACCTGGACTTCAATTTGCATTCCCCCAAGTGGTCAGGGAGGATGGTAAATGTAGTCTGGCACTAGCTTAGAATAGCCAGTGCAGCAGCTTTCCATCTTTCTTGGAGGTGACACGATGTGCGGTTGGGCCAAATAAGCCAAGTCTTCTCCCCCCCCCTTTTTTTTCTGTTTTTGTTTTGAGGAAGCAAAATCAAGTGTATAGCCTCTGTGTGTGTGTGTGGGGGGGTGTCCTTGGTTTCTAGGGCATCCTGCCTGCCTCAACAGCCCCCTCCCAAAAAAGTAACAACCCCCTAAAGCTTCTGCTTTGTGTGTTGTGGGTTTGCTCTTAGCCGAGTCATTAAGCTTTCTGCAAGGAAAGAGTAGCTCTGGATCCAGCTGGAGGTTTCAGTATTAATACCGCATTAGCCAGATGGAAATGAGGTTGAAGTGTGTGTTTGTGTGTGTGTGTGAGAGAGAGAGAGAGAGAGAGAGGGAGAGGGAGAGGGAGGGAGAGGGGAGAGGAGAAAGAGAACGAGAACATGGGAAGACATCTTCCCTTTAAAGAGAGCTGAAAGCTGTGTAATTACACATGGCAGGATTTCTTTGAGGTTGGAAAACAGCAGGACGAGCCTTGGGCCTTGCTCTCCAAATACAAAACAATTACAACCCATACAGCAACACACACACACCCTCGATGCACAGAAAATGCCTCATTGGCAGTGTAGTCTTGTAATAGGAACGCGGGGAAGCATCGATAGAAGAGAATATTTATACTTGAGGGTCGAACCGTGGGGTCCTCGGTGTTTCCTTGCAGACCTTTCATCACCAAACTAGGTAACACCATCAGTGCATTGGGAAGTATGGTGTAATTATTGGCCCAGTGTAGAAGGCCAACCATTAGGAAGCCCTCTTGGCTTCCCCATTAGTAGCTTGATTTGTTGCCTTCTGCAGAGCATCCAGCAAAAGTCTTTCTCCAGATGTGGGTTTGAGCACAAACGTGGCTTTTACACCTACATATTAATAATGGAAGGAATTTAGAAGCAAGACCCGTTTTTTTTCCAGCACCTGCTGTCATCTTGACAAGGGACACCCAATCTGAAATACTGACCCATTTTCCTGTTGAGGAATCATGTCTCTCCATGATGAGATGAAGCCAAAAGGAGCTGAGCCTCTCTTTATTCCAGTGCTGGGGAAATTTTTATTTATTTTTATTTATTTTTTAGTATTGTCAGATAAGCAGTTGATGGTCAGCATCAGACACTTCCCGTGCTGAATCAGGTAGTCCCCCTTTTTGTCAATCGTAAAGGCTGAAGAGAGCTTTTTGGCTCCCGTTCAGAAAAGCTGCAATCATTTTGTTTCTGCAACAGAACAGTGACTTTCTTGTTCATCATTTCGTAGTTTAATCTGAAGGATCCTGGACTCATCCACTTTGGTGATAGATTGATAGGCAGGCAGGCAGGCATTAGATAGATAAGATAAGATTAGATAGATGATAGATATATGATAGACAGACAGACAAAGATTAGATAGATAGCCAGATTGAGATTGAGAGAGAAATAAGAGAGAGAAAGATGAGAGAGAGGGAGAAATGATAGAGATAGATGACAGATAGACAGAGAGATAGATAGACAGATAGATAGACAGACAGAGAGATTGAGATTTAGAGAGGAATGAGAGAAGGAGAAATGATAGTAGATAGAAAGAGATTGAGATTGAGAGAGAAATAAGAGAGAGAAAGATGAGATAGAGGGAGAAAGATGAGAGAGGGATAAAATATAGATAGATGATAGAGAGATATTGAGATTGAGAGAGAAATGAGAGATATAGGAGAAATGATAGATAGAGAGAGAGATTGAGATTGAGATAAATGAGAGATAGATAGATAGATAGATAGATAGATAGATAGATAGATAGATAGATAGATAGATAGATAGATAGATAGATAGATAGATAGATAGATAGATAGATAGATAAGCAGGCAGGCAGGCAGGCAGGCAGATAAGACAAGTAAGCAGAGAGAGGTTAGATAGATAAGATTAGATAGATGACAGACAGACAGATTAAGATTAGATAGATAGACACACAGACAGACAAGATAAGATTAGATGGATGGATAGATAAATAGATGAGTTTTCTCTGCACCATCCGTGAATCTGCGAGATTGAAATGCCATCTGGATCGAGAGGCTTTGTTTGTGTGTGTGTGTGTGTGTGTGTGTGTGTTTGCAGTCCCTTAAGTGGAGCTAACTTCTTGAAAGCAGTGTCCTATTTTTAACAGTCTTATTGGCACCTAAATTATCACTGGGAGAATAAGTGCGGTAGCATTATATGTTGTCTAAGATCAAGCGCTTGGGCTGCTGCATCTGGTTTTGTTTTGCGTTGTGGGGTTTTGGTATTGTGGGGTGGGGGAAAGAAAGCTTCGACATGGCTGTTTCTGACCTTGCCCATAGACAGGAGCAATAAATAGTGGGTGCAGTTCCTCCTCCTCCTCCTCCTCCTCCTCCTCCTCCTCCTCCTCCTCCTCCTCCGATTTCTGAACCTGACAGGAGGAAAGAATTAAAACATCACATTGGAGGCTAAACCATTAATTTAATTACCCACAGAGCAGTACTTGTCCTCTCTCTCTCTCTCTTCCTCATCTCCCCCTTGAAATCCTTAAAAAGGCATTTCCTCACATCTGTGTCCCAGCATCTTCTGGAAGTAGCTTGCAATTAAGGTCAAGCCTGAATGGGAATGCATTTTGTGGCCACTCTGGCGTGGGTAGAAGGGGGTGTGTGTGAGTGGGATTCACTCCCACCCTGTGTATCCTAACCCTCGCTTTGAACCTCCTGGCTTTTAACAGCTTTGCGCACTCCATAAAACACCGTAGGCTGGCAGCCTCCTGTTATTTCTCCGGTGGTTGGAAAAGTCTTTTTTTTAAAATCAACTTATGGCCCAAATCCTGCTCCCTTGCCAATTCAGATAGGAGAGGTAGGCTGTGTTTCCTTGGAGCAGCTCCGCAAAGGGAGCTTGCCAGGTGGTTGAATTGGCCTGGAGTTAGTTGTTCCCCACTTTCCAAAGGTGGAAGAATGGGAATTTGGAAGGGAATTCCTGGCTCGGGAATTCTGGGAGTTGGAAATCCACAAGTCATAAAGGAGCCATCGTTTCCCCAACCTCGCTTTGGAAACACATGTTGGTTTAATAGAATAGAATAGGATTCTTTATTGGCCAAGTGTGATTGGACACACAAGGGATTTGTCTTTGGTGCAAAGGCTCTCAGTGTACATAGGATAGGATAGGATAGGATAGGATAGGATAGGATAGGATAGGATAGAATTCTTTATTGGCCAAGTGTGATTGGACACACAAGGGATTTGTCTTTGGTGCAAAGGCTCTCAGTGTCCATAAAAGAAAAAATAAAGTATATTCATCAAGAATCATAAGATACAACACTTAGGGATAGTCATAGGATACTAATAAGCTATCAAATTATAATAGGAAACAATAAAAACTATGTAAATTGTAAAGATACAAGCAACATGGATATAGCCATAAATGGGAAGAGATGGGTACTAGTAAGGATGAGAAGAAGAAGAGCAATACAGTGTTGTGGGAATTAGTTTTTTTGTTTGTTTCTTCTGGTTTTAGGGAGGAAAGCTGCTGTCAATTTAGGAAACAACTTTCTCCTTCTAAGACAAGGGTCTTCAGACTAGGCAAGTTTAAGACTTGTGGACTTCAACTCCCAGAATCCCTGAGCTATCATGACTGGAGGAGGAATTCTGGGAGTTGAAGTCCACAACTCTTAAAGCTGTCAAGTTGGAAGACCCCTGCTCTATCATCTCTCTCTCTCTCTCTCTCTCTCTCTCTCTCTCTCTCTCTCTCTCTCTCTCTCCTACCTACCTACCTACCTACCTATCAATCTATTATCTATCTATCATCTATCACAAGGGTCTTTGGACTAGGCAAGTTTAAGACTTGTGGGACTTCAACTCCCAGACTTCCTGAGCTAACATGACTGCAGGAGGGATTCTGGGAGTTGAAGTCCACAAGTCTTAAAAGCTGTCAAGTTTGAAGAGCCCTGTCCAGAGATAGTAGTGGGGAAAGAAACGCAGGGCAGATGGCATGCAAATGACCCCGAACTTCCACACACAGCGGCAACTATTTTGACTTTTTACTCTTGTGAAAAGAGTCTCACTTTTGCTGCCTCGGCCCTGGATGTCTTGCAGAGGCTTGCCCAAGGGCCTCTGAAACCCAGGAAGGTTCATCTCAGGCAATGCCGGATAAGTTGCTGCTTGTGTTGTGTCTCCTCCCTTGATGAGGATGTCTGGGAAGGCTTGTGAAGAGTTTCTGTCCGAGACAGGAGGCCCATGCATTAAGCAACAGAGTAATAATCATCACAATAACGATACCAATAGGATACTAATAACATTACAGCCATACAACCTGGATTGTATGTCTAAGACAGTACTGTGAGAATTAGCTGTTCAAATTATATTCAGATGAGGTGTTCAGTGGATCAAGACATGGAAGCTTCCAGAAGCAGCCTACCAAGCTTCCCCAACCCTTCCATCCTCTTCTGAAGCTCCTCCCACTCCCTCTACGGCTCCGTCTTCATGGCTTCCCAACCCTTCCCACGCTCCCTTAGCCTGATCCACCCCTTTTTCCCATTGCATTTAATGGACTTGTCATAAGCTTATGATGTGGGATGATGGCTTTGATCTTATTCTGCATACCTATTATCAGCCTTGCCTCTCTTTCGCCCAGCTTCCTTAAATGTTTCTGCTGTTGGGGATCGGTGGCTCAACCGAGTCTGAAGAGACAGGGAAAGGAAGAACAGCTAGCCAGGCCCATCCTTCCTCTGAAAATTTGCTCCGGGATCAGAGCAAAATCTTGGTCGCTACGATGTAAAAAAAAGATGTTGAGACTCTAGAAAGAGTGCAGAGAAGAGCAACCAGGATGATTAGGGGACTGGAGGCTCAAACATACAATGAACGGTTGCAGGAACTGGGTATGTCTAATCTGATGAAAGGAAGGACCAGGGGTGACAGGATAGCAGTGTCCCAATATCTCAGGGGCTGCCCCAAAGAAGAGGGGGTCAAGCTATTCTCCAAAGCACCAGAGGGCAGGACAAGAAGCAACGGGTGGAAAGGAGAAAATCAACTTAGAACTAAGGAGAAATTTACTGACAGTGAGAACAATTAATCAGTGGAACAACTTGCCTCCAGAAGTTGTGAAGGCTCCAACGCTGGAAGTTTTAAAGAAAAGATTGGATGACCATTTATCTGAAGTGGTATGGGGTTTCCTGCCTAAACGGGGGTTGGACTAGAAGACCTCCAAGGTCCCTTCCAACTCTATCCTATCCTAACCCTAACCGTACCCCTATTCTGTTCTATCCTATTCCTATTCCACTCCATACTATTCTATTCTTAAAATAGACCGCCTTTTGCTGGGAGCCACTGCTGTGGATAGATGTTTACCGGTTGCTTAATCAATGTTCAGCAGCCTCAAGCTGGCAACCCCAAAGAGATTGCTCCCATTGGTAGCTTTGCTACTGCTGGATGCAGAATCAAGTTCTTACCTGTGCCAGGTTAATTCAGACTTAGCGCTTGCTAGCGATGGAAATCAGGAAGGAAGCTTGGCATGGAGGACTGTAATTTAAAAGGAAATACTTGAGGGATTAGCGTCCGAGTATTGAACAAGAGGAACAGAGAATAGTTGTGTTCACACATGTTTCTTTCCTGGAACCTGATTGGGTGAAGACCTGCAGACACATCGGCATGCTCAACTTTGTCAGTGGTAATTTGGTTGGGGGTGGCTTGTTTTGTGGCTTACCCAAACCCAAGTCAAGTAGGTTAGATCAATGTGGCTGTAGGACAAATCTGAAAGGAAAGCGGCTATGAAGAATCCTTCCACATCTCTGTATGGCATCAAAGGAAATGACTTCTTTATTCTTCAGTCCTGAATTCTTAAATTAAAAACCATAAAAGACTTCTTACATTAATTCTTAAATCCAAGTTAAAACCCACCAGCCGTTTCAGGTAGGCCAGTCAGGAAACAGACTCCACTAGGATTACTGGAAATGTATTTTAGTACTCAAGGTATAATAACAAAACCTTGAAAGGCTGGTGGAATCTCTCCCCATCCCTTGTCTTATACCAAAAAGAGCCAAGATGAGTCACCTTTGACTTTCTCAGTCCCTTCTTCCTTCTGGTATTTACTTAAGAACCATTAAGTGTCTTTTTCAAGGCCATCTCTATACCTAGTTTAGCAGGTAGGGTTTATGCACTTGGAAGAACTTCCATGTCTGGTTCACAACCATGTTTGGGACAGTTTGAAAATAGGTATATATGCTAACTTTCATTTTGATTTTATTATAGCCAAGAAACGTGGGCTTGCATCACATTTGTAATTCATATTTATTTATAAGGCAGCCCACCCTTTTAAAATAACGTTTCCTTTCAATGTGTTACTGCGTCATAGCAATAGTGAGAGCACTTTAGACTTAAGAGAGAATAATAAGGAGAAATTTCCTGACAGAACAATTGAATCAGTGGCAACTGATTACCTCCAGAAATTGTGGGTGCTCCATCACTGGAGGTTTTTAAAGAAGAGATTGGACAACCAGTCGTTTGAAACGGTCTAGGGCCGTGATGGCGAACCAGGTGGCACGCAGAGCCATTTGCGCCGGCACATGAGCTGCAGGCAAACTTACCTCACTGCACATGTGCACGCCTCACAGCTGATCTTCAGCCAGTTTGAGGCCTTTTTCGGACTCCCAGAGGTTTGAGGAAGGCTTCTGCAGGCTTTTCAGGACAAAAATAGGCCCGTTTTGTCACTTCCGATATTTCCGGAAATACCAGAAGTGACGAAACGGGCCTAGTTTTCAGCCTGAGAAGCCTGCAGAAGTCTCCCTCAAGCCTTTGGGAGACCGAAAAGGGCCTCAAACCAGCCGAAAATAAGCTGTGAGGTGCAGTGCAGGTAAGGGGGCAGCAGGGGTGGGTGGGGATTGCGTGCGCATGCATGTAGGGGGCGTGGGGAGGTGCGCATTGCCTTCTGGGTGCTGGCACACGAGCGCACAATTTTTGGCACAGGAGCCCAAAAAGGTTAGCCACCACTGGTCTAGGGCTTCCTGCCTGCACAGGGGGTTGGACTAGAAGACCTCCAAGGTCCCTTCTAACTCTGTCATTCTGTTCTGTTCCGCACTTAAATGGAAAAGGCAGACTTTTCTGCACGAGAAATCAGCTCTACAGGATCTTCGGCCTTTCCTAGAGCAGAGCTTCCACCCATTCAAATTTTCCAAATAAATGAATAACAAAAGAGAATGGGATGTTGCTTTTATATATCTTTTAAAAACCCAGTTGCCTGCAGTCTCTGGGGAAAGCGAAATCTTGCTCATCATGAGTTTTCTTTCCAGGATGTGGCAGGTTGTCATTTTTCCCTCCCTCACTTCTGTGAGTCAGTACATGCATAAATATATAGTGTTCGCCTTAACTGCGACCTCTCTCTCTCTCCTTTCTTTCTAGACACTGTTCCTAATTTCACTCCCATCTGCTACATCTCTTTTTTATATGTACTTGTTAGTTTTAGCGGCCTTAATTCGATCCCAATATTACCAGCATATCCTTGCAAGATGTCTCCCAGCGGTGGTTTTATTTTCTTTTCTTTTTCAAAAGGCAAGCTGGACTGCCTTTGTTTTTGTTTTTTTCCCCTTGAAGACGTTTCGCTTCTCACCCAGGAAGCTTCTTCAGTTCTGGCTGAAGGGTGGTGGATGGATCAGTCCGTCACAACTTCAGCCAGAACCGAAGAAGCTTCTTGGATGAGAAGCGAAACATCTTCCAGGAAAAATAAACGCCTTTCAAAGAAGGAAAACCAGAAAGTCCCGTTTGCCTCTTGAAAAAAAAACACTTTTGGGAAAGCAGTGACCTGGATGAATCTCCACGGATGTCTTCAAGGAATTAAACAAGACAGTCTAGTTGTCTTTTGAAAAAGAAAAAGAAAAGAAAACCCACGCTTTTGGGACAACCATGTTCTGGATGACTGGAGAATCTCTGTAGACAAATGGTTGGGTCACCAGTGTGATGGACATTGGACAGAAAAATCCAAATATTGCTACCTTGTGGTTATCAGAATCTCTGGAGCCCTGATTCTAACCAAAGGGGGGATTCTTCTCTATCGTTTTTTTTGAGACCGTTGTGTCAGAATGCACAAATCTTTTGGAGGTGTTTTAAGATTGGGGAGTGGGTGGGCTTTCCCTTCCAAAGGCATTTCTTTTCCAGGCTGGATAATTTCAGCCATGCTGTTTTGGGGATGATAAAAATACTTCTAATGGGTCCATCCAGAAGGATGGGGGGAGAGATTCTGATCCTATAATCCCTTAAAAGTAGCCCCTACCTCAATCCTTGATGTTACCGATACAGATTAATAGAGTTGGAAGGGACCTTGTAGGTCATCTAGTCCAACCGCCCCTGCCCATGTAGGAGACCCTACACCATTCCTGACAGATGGCAGTCCAATCTCTTCTTGAAAGCCTCCAATGATGAAGCTCCCACAACTTCCGAAGGCAACTTCTGTTCCATTGAATATAGAAGAATGGAGTTGGAAGGGACGTTGGAGGTCATCTAGTCCAACCTCCTGACCAAGCAGGGGACCCTACACCATTTCTGACAGATGGCAGCCCAGTCTCTTCTTGAAAGCCTCCAGGGATGAAGCTTCCACAACTTCCAAGGGCAACTTCTGTTCCACGGGTTGATTGCTCTCCCTGCCAGAAAGTTTCTCCTTATTTCCAGGTTAAATCTCTTCAGTTCTTCCTCATTTTCAGCTCCTTATTCTCTTTTCATCTTCCTCCCAATTAAGCATTTGGGGGGGCGGGAGAAGAAAGACTTGTTTTTTGGTTCAGGGTTATGCCCCACCAATTTTGCATGGTTGATGCCGTTGGTTTTCTTTCTCCCCCCCACCTTTTTGCAACCTGTCTCCCTTCGGGGCACAGCGTTTTTGCAATGCCAAATGGTGGGGGGTTTGATTTCTCTGGTGGTCCTTCGGAGACGATTATGTGGGGATGTGTCCACCCGCACATGTGATGGCCCTGCGTGGGTCTCTTGAAAGGGCATGCATGTGAGGTAGGTAAGGGTGTTTTAAACGGAGCCTCGCCAGACCTTGAGGATGAATAGCAGCAGGTAGGTGGAAGTGAGAAGGCCAGGATTAGAAATGGTGGCAGCTACTACTCAGCCTTTTAAAGAAGACGAAAAGAGACAGGAGTAGACATGGATGACAATCACCCAAGCCGCAAAACCCTTGCGCTGTTTGTCCCGAAGATAAAATCGCTTCTGAAATTCTGAATCCTTGACTTAAAAGGCAGAGAAACAATCCACATTGTTTGAACAAGGGATAACTAGGAATTTTAAACAGATTATCCCCTAGAAGATCTTCCCTTCTTCCTTATCAGTTCCTTATTTGGTTATTTTTTAAGGTCTAATTCCCAGACCCATTGAGCTTAGTATATATAAGCCAGTATAATTCAGGTAGGCACCTATACAGGTAGTCCTCAACATAACCACAATTCATTTAGTAACCGTTCGAAGTTGCAACGGCAGTGAAAAAAACCTCAGAGTTTACAACCTCTTTCTGCACTTAAAATCGTCGCAGCATCCCCTGTGGCCACATGATCAAAACTCATACGCTTGGCAACTGACTCATATTTACAACGGTTGCAGAGTTCCTACAGTTTTACAATCTTCGGACAAACCAGACCCTCTTAACACCCGGCTTGCTAACTTAACAACTGCAGTGATTCACTAAACAACGGTGGCAGAAAAGGTGGTTAAAATGGGGCAAAACTCACTTTAACAACTGTCTCGCTTAGCAACAGAAATGTTGGGCTTGATTGTGGTTGTTGTCAGGATTCTGGCAGTTACTCCAATTAAATCATGAGCCTCGACCCACACTCCCAAAACTAAAGAGGATTTATTTGAAGCTACCATTCTATGTCCGGCACTAACCTGGGCGTAGCCAACTCTGAGATACGTAATTCACTGTCACCCTTGATCCTGCTTTCCCCCCCACTCCTCTGGGTGTATCATCTAACGAAACATGTCCACAGCCAAGAGTCATCAATCATGCTCTCCAATTAGATTTTTTCCTGGCAGAAGCTTTAGCCATCTAAACAGCCTTTGAAGAAAATATGAATACTTTTGATTCCACATTGGTGCCTGCTCTTTGAAACTCCCCCCCCTTTCTGTTGTCAACTATAAAACATGTATACAAAATGTTTTATTGAGTTGACATTCGGCTCCCCTCACTTCTTGAAGGTGACCTGTACAAACACACACAAAATCAACGATTGCAGATATGGAAGCTTATGCTCACGAAAGTCGAGGACTACCAGGGACTTTTGCTATGCCAAAATGTTTGGATGCTCTATCCCTGGAGGTTTTTCAAAAAGAGAAGAGACTAGACGGCCCTAGATTGGACTAGAAGACCTCCAAGGTCCCTTCCAACCCTATTATTCTATGTTCTTAAATGAAGCTGCAGGTGAGGCAGAGGGTTGAACTGGCAGTTCGCCCACTGAGATTTACTAAACTCTTTTGGCTCCCTCCCTCAATGGGCTTCTGGCAAAAGGAATTCAAGCCAGAACTTTTCAGCAAGCAGATCTTACTCTTATCAAAAACTAAAGTCTTGGCAAGGAAGCTACATTTTTTTTTCACCTGGTCAACATTAGGGTGACTTACGTTCTGGAGTAACCAAAGAGGAAGAGGACAAAAACATCATTTGAAGACCAAATATTGGCTGCGGCCAGAAATTAAAATATGAATCTGGCAGGCGCCCTTCTAAAATGTCCTGCAGACTTTATCCAACTGTCCTCAGAAAATAAAAAAAATTGCCTGTGAAGTTTTAATTAACAAGGTGTCCCTGTGTGTTAACTTATTTATCGTACTGATCTGCGCGTTTAAAATCAGTAAACAATTTCCTGTCTTTTTCATAAGAATCTTGAAGGGTATTAGGCTCTTTGGCACTGTTTTGATTTAGTGCAAGGACCTGAATTATATAAGCTGGGCCAGGAAAGTGGTATATTGCCAGCCCTTCTGTTAACCAGATGTTGGATGATGTCAAGAAAAAAAAAAAACAAACAAACAAGTTACAGAAAGAAATGGAGGGTAGGAAGGAAGGAACCCTCCCCTCCCGTTTCAGCTACGTCAGTAGAAATCTGCAAAACTGAACCTGGATGGAAATGAATTTTCTTGAACCAGAAACAGCAGGTCCAGACCTGGTGTTCGGTTTTCTCTGAAGAGAAGCCATGCCTGGGACAGGATGAACCTCTTTGACAGCTGAGTTTCCACTGCTGGATTAACCACAGTTATTTTACTTTTAGGAAAATAAAATGAACTGGAATGTTAGACTCTCACCCCCCCCCCCCCCCCCCCCCCCCCCCCCCCCCCCCCCCCCCCCCCCCCCCCCCCCCCCCCCTTTTTGCATGTACCTTGGAGGTCATCTAGTCCAACTCCCTGCTCCCTTCCTCTTTCTGGTAGCTCCTCCAATACTGGAACCCCGCTATCATGTCCCCCCTGGTCCTTCTTTCCACTTGACTAGTGGTATCCAATTCCTGCAACTGTTATTTGTATGTTTTAGCCTCCAGTCCTCTCTTTGGCCTGCCCTCTTTCCAGAGTCTCAACCTCTCTTTTTTTTTATATTGTGGTGACCAAAACTGAGGATGCTGTTTTGGTCACCACCGCTATGTCCTCTTGCTGACAAGCAGACCTAGTCAGTTTTATAGCCATACCAGCTGGAGACACAGGGCTGTCCTTCAACCCAAGAGCACAACTTGTCCCAATTTGATTCGGTTGCAAGTTGAGCAAAAGACAAGCATGGGTTTTTTGTTTTTTTTCTGGAAGTGATGTGTAAAGACTATCCATAGCTCAGTGGGTGCTCCCAGTAGAATACGGTACCTAGTTCCTGGCTGGTAATTGAGGCCCAAACCTTTCTGTAGTTGTCACCTCCAAGGATCTGAGAAATTCTGGTTAATGTGTGTGTGTGTGTGTGTGTGTGTGTGTGTGTGTGTGTGTGTGTGTGTGTGTATGCACACACACCCTTCAACAAGCACTGCAACCAATACTGGACAAGAAGTCCCCATTATCTGTGAAGTAGATGAGCTATTTCACAATGCGATAAGTAAAATAAAGAAATATTTTTGGGGGCGGGAAGCGGAAGAATAATCCAACCCTTTTCAGAACATCTTAAGAGCCGAAAGAGAGCCAGCCAATTCTTCGAGGGGCCACACAACCTCATACCCCTTTTTTTCCCTGTCAGTTTGGAAACTCTGGATTTCAATCTCCAAGCAGCTTCTTTGGAAAGGCAGAGTCAAGTCTGCCTTATCTGCCCACCCACCCACCCCCCCTTTCTCCCACCCCCCTACTCTTTCTCCTTCTTTCCCTTCCCCAAAGCATCCATGAAAAGGACAAGGGAGGGCACCATTAGGGAAGGGCTCAAAGCATTTGAGTGTAACTGCCCTCCTTGATTGCTCTTGAAGACAGAAGCTGAGACCTGTTTGGGCTGTAAACACCCATTTTTCCCTTCCTCCCCTGCCGAGGGGAGGGGAGGGGGGGGCAGACGAAACTTTATGGCTTGTTGGTATGTTTGTGCGGTGGAGGAAGAAAGAGGGAGACACACAATTACACCGGGTTGTAAATCACCCTCTGTCTAGTGTCTCTGGGGGGAGGGGAGGGGGAGGGCTTCATCCTGGATGGGAGAAGAATAGGCCATTAACTCTCATTAAAAAAAATAAAAGTAAAGTGTGAGTGCTTCAGAAAGGAGGAGGAAGGAGAGGGAGGGAGGGAGGGACAGGGAGAAAGAGAGAGAGGAGGGAAAGACAGAGGGAGGGAGAGACAGAGAGAGGCGGAGGGAGGGAGGGAGGGAGAGGGGGGAGGGAGGAAGCCAAAGGATGACAGAAAATGAATGGGCTGATTTTTTTTTTTTTGCACTGACTCAGAAAGGAATGCACGCTGGCAAAGGTTGGTTTTCCTGCGCCCTGAACTTAGATGACACACTGGAAAAGGATTTGTTCTTTTTCCAAGAAAGTCCCTATAAACGAAGCCTTCACGGTGGATGGAAGGAAGTTTAGAGAAGGGGTTTTTAGAGGTGGGTGGGCTGCCTTCGCGTCTTCCAATGGGGCCGGGTTGTTCGGTGGGTTTCATTCCCCCCCCCCCCGCATCCTTCCTCAACCTGGTGTTCTCCAGATGTCTTGCACGTCAACGTCTGCACTCCACAACCGAAAACATCCCCACCACCATCACCGTTGTCCATGTTGGCTGAAACTTAGAGGAAGCGGAAATCCAGCACAGCTGGAGGACAACTGGGGTTGGATCAGGTGCCCTTCTGGGCGTTTGAACATTGAGCTTCCCTAATTCCAGTGGTGGCGAGAATTCATTTCCAGCATCTCGGAGTCTTTTAAGTGAGTCTCGCTGGGGTGGGGGTGGGGGAGGAAGGAGTGCATCCATTTTAAGAGACTAGAAGACTTAAAAAAAAGGCTGATGCAATGGCCTACCCTGTTTATGGTCCCAGGTGAATCGCTTTGCAGGAACAGGGGATAGCATTAAGGTTTAACTTTTGAACTTTTTACCTGGCTAAAGACCCCGCCTATCCGAAGGAAGGGAGGGAAGAGAGAGAGAGATATCTTTTGGCTGAGTTGGGTTTTATCTGGGTGCCCTCTGTGACAATTAAAACAACAGTGGTTTTGGAAGAGTGACAAGTCAATAAATAACCAACCAAATAGCAACTATCTTAGCAACCACTCATAGAATAAAATTCTTTATTGGCCAAGTGTGATTGGACACACAAGGAATTTGTCTTGGTGCAAAGGCTCTCAATGCCCATAAAAGAAAAGATACATTCGTTGGAAATGCCAACAAGTTGATGGTACCTTCTATCATATGTGGTGGTTATGCCCCGAGACGAAGACATTGGTGGAAAACACAATAAAATCTATTAAAAAAAGATACATTCATCAAGAGTCAAGAATCATAAGGTCCAACACTTAATAATAGTCAAAGGGCCATCAAATACAATAAGCCATCAAATCATACTCGGAAACAGTCAGTAAAAACCATAAGGATACAAGCGACAAAGTTATAGTCCTACATTCACAAGTGGGAGGGGATGGGCGATAAGGAGTGATGAGAAGATTAATAGTAATAGTAGTGCAGAGTGCATTTGTAAATAGTTGGATAGTATGGAGAAAATTATTTTGTTTAGCAGAGTGATGGAATTTTTTTTGGGGGGGGACTGTCCTTGTGTCTAGTTGCCTTTTTATAAGATTGGTTGGCTCTTTTCACTCAAGGTGGATTTCCCACCGACAAGCTGTTGCTTCCTACCTAGCAAAAATTAGAAACAAAACAAAACACCACGTTCCCACTGTCTCTGGAAGGTGTGTGTGTGTGTGTGTGTGTGTGTGTGTAGTTTTCCCCTTCCCCGTGTGGCTGCAGTTCAACTTCACAGCTGCCCCCAACCTGGGGATGGATGAGCCTGGCGTGATTGTAATGGGGGGGGATATTTGCAAAGGGGGTCGGTCCAGTTACTTTGGGAGCAGGAAAAAAACAACAACCAGGGGGTGCATTGTTTCCAAGCTCAAGGCGGAGGTGTCTCCCCCAGTTTTTTAACCCCCTGCAGGCCAATCCTATCTCAGATATTGCTTTGTTGCACCAGATGAGAACGGGGGGGGGGTAAACTGGATGGGGAGGGGGGAACAGAGTGAGCCAGAGCAAGTTCCTGGTTTTATGGTGGAAGAAGGTCGAACGGTCAGACCATCTGGTGGTTGTAAAACTGGCAATCCACATTTTTAAAGAGGAGGAATGGCGAGGGGAGCACTCGAGACGCCTTTCTCTCTCTCTCTCTCTTTTTTCCCTCCCCTCTTTTCCCCTGGCTGGGATGTCTTATAATGGGGGTGGGTGGGTCAAAAGTTCACACCGTCCAGCTAAATCCTTCCATCTTTCTTCTTGTCTTGTCTTTTTTCTTTTGGTTAACCCCCCAAAAAAAAAAAAAAACAAGAAAGAAAAATAAAAGACGAGATTTCGGACCCGTGTGTCTGGCTACGGGAAGTGACAGACTGCAACCCAATCTGATTTCACTCCTTTGACTTGTCTTTTCCCTTCACACATGAGTGGAAAGCCAGAGGCAGGAGAAGGTCTATGGGTTAGAAAACCCTGTGGCTTTATTTATACACACACTTCACATCGTCAGGTGAATGTTGGAAACCAGGACCCAGTTTGGCCAAGAGTTGCCAACTCATCCTTTTAAAAAGAACAAGAGTTAGCAATTTCAAACTTTGGATGAGTTTCTCCCCACATCCCTCCCAGCTCTTTGTGCACAAACTGCTAATGTAGAACAAGACAATTCAGGCTATTGACAATATGTCTGGGGGGGCCCCCTGCCCTCTCGAAATAAATTCCAGAAATGACTCTGGAAATTGCCAATCCTTGGAAATGTTTAGCTTTTCTCCCTTTCAGCTTGCTGGTTCGATTTTTCAAAAAAAAAAAAAAAAAGAGGGGGAGGAATATCAAAGGAATATCAAGATTTTTGTCAGGAATGGCACTGCTGTTCTACGGTGCAAAGAAAAGGGGGGTGTTTAAAACACTTGTGGACATAAATCTGGAGAACATTTTTTGGGTGATTTTATTTTTCACAGCCCCCAGAGGCTTCGGTCAAGATGGCCAGTAGTGTGAGATGCAGGGAGTTGTGAAAGGAAAATGAGTGTGAATTTCCCCCTCTTCCCCAGTGTGTATTTTTCAATTGGCAAGCCAGAGTTTGGAAAACCCCTTTATATGCCTTGTCTTCTTAATAGTTGGCTGTTTGTAACACTGGCCATTTTGGGGTTTCTTTGATGAAATTTCAGAGTTGAAAAGACCAAAGACCAACCACAGCAGCATGACATTTTCAAAAATCCAGATTTGATTTAAACATAATCAAATCCCTATTCAGAACCTGGCAGGGATAAAATCTTTCTTCCCAGTGATGTGTTTCAACTCCCTTTTCTTTGCAAAATCAAAGTTAGTCCGCAATCTCTGTTTTCTGTGCTTGTTTATTTGTTGATTATGATTGTTTGTCGCAGAATCAGCCACTTGTTCAGACCGGATTTGGCGTCTTTAGGCACTTATCGAGTGTTGCTATTTATTGTTGTTAAGAATAAATCGTTATTAAGGATGGCAAATAATCCTCAGCTTGCAACATTGAGTGCCCATTCAAAGTTACAGCGGCACACACAAAAAAGGGTGATTTATGACCTTTTTTCACAATTATGACCGTTTTTACGCGGCATTCCCACAGTCACATGGATTAAAAATTCCTCTGCAGCCTTGTGACAAGCAAAATCAATGGGGAAGCTGAATTAACTTTATAATGGTGTGACTACCTAAACAGCTGCAGTGATTCATAAGCCTCGGTGGCGCAGTGGTTAAAGTGCAGTACTGCAAGCTATTCCTACTGCAATTTGGCAGTTCGAATCCCACCAGGCTCAAGGTTGACTTAGCCTTCCGTCCTTCTGAAGTGGGTAAAAATGAGGACCCAGATTGTTGGGGGCAAAAGGCTGACTCTGTAAACTGCTTAGAGAGGACTGTAAAGCGGTATATAAGTCTAAGGGCTATTCCCTTAACAACCGTAGCAAGAAAGATTGTAAAATGCAACGGAACCCGCTCGACAAATGTCTCCCTTAGCAACAGAAATGTTGGGCTCCACTGGGCTCATAATTCGAGGACAACCTGTATTTATATAAATAGCCCTCTTATTCTCCAGCTGTGTTGGCTAACAACTGCCGTTCCTAGATAAGTATTCCCAGGCGCTGGCTAAGAATCCTGGGAACTGTAGTCCTCAACCTTCTCAAAGGCTGCCCTAAAACCAAAATCAGGTAAATGGTGTGACAGTTTCCCTAAGAGCAAACGCAGCCTCAGTGTACATTGGCAGCCTAAATTTGGGCATCCATTTCTCTTTGCAAAGGCAGCTTTTCCAGTGTGTCTCTTCTGGAATGCACATCTGCACATCTGGATTTCATTATTGCAGGCCTCCATCCTAATTGCCTAGAGAGCCACCTTGGATTTTCATCCTGAAATGTTTGCAACACACACAGAATCCTGTTGCCAGGCAATCTTTATTAAAAGAGACTGTTTATGCTTTGTGCCTTATAAAAGAGCTTCTTGGAAGGCCAAGTTAAAAAAAAAAAAAAAGCCAGACCAATCTCCAGTTTCTAAGAACAGAGTTTAAAACAAGCTGAAGATAACCCGTTGCGTTAGACTTTAAATTAATCTTTCAAGCGCCACACCTTTTTCTCGATTTTCTGTCATTTTGCAGGGAAGAAAGGTGGGGTCGAGGAAAGGCCGAATACCTTAAATTTCACAGGGAAAAGGGGGCTTTAAAAATATGTCCTATTGCCCTGCTTCCAGAGGCTTTCAACACCAAAATAGAGTAATCTTGCCAAATCTTGTCCTCTTTTGAATCTTTGTAAATTGCCTGGAGAGACTTTTTCTGCAAGATCAAAATCCTGTTTTTGGTAAAAACAAAGACAAATCTCTAGCTTTTGCTGCAGTTTCTTTTTCTTTTCTTTTTTAAAAAAAGGAAAAACAAAATCATAAATAAATGTGACTGGCTTTAGTTATTAGAGCGAAGTGAACTGCTGCAGTAACTGCAGAAACTAAGGTAGTTTCCATTAAAAAGTTAGACACTTTTAGAAGATTTAAAATTTCTGAATATTTTTGTAAAAGGGCTGATTAAAAAACAATTCTACAATAGTCTCCCGTCTGTTTCCCCTACCCCCATCACAAGCAAATACAAGAGTAAAAACCTCTTTGTTCCTAGCAGAGGCACCTATAACTTTTTTTTTTTTTAAAAAAAATATAAATTCCAGCTTGCTGGAAATTGGATAGTTTATTTTGTCTACTGCTATTTATTGAACTAACTGATACCCCACCTTCCTTTGGGCCGAGATAGCTGACTCCAGACACGTTTTTCAAGCTGATATTTTAATCCTGTTAATCTTTAACTGCACAAAGGTAACCCAGGTACAAGTGGGGGAGGGGGAGAAAAAAAAGCCTGTGGATTGCGGTCAAAATTCACGCCAGGGTTTCTAGCCACACCTGGACCACAAAAATCCACATTTTACCTAGAAGAAGGAATCAACCCCCAAGGCCCAGGTAGATTTTTTTTTTCCAAGGCCCTTTCAGTATGAGGTAGGGTGACACTCAGCAAGTGATTGTTAATATTTTTTTACTGTGATGTTAACACTTTCCATGAAAAAATCTTGTTTTTTTTCTTCTTTCTGCTTCTGCCACGGGCAGACATTCCATTACCTGCCGTTGGCTACCTTTTGCCCACCTCGGGTTGGTCGCTGTGGTCTTGACTCGAGGACTTTAGCTCAGGTTGGGTAGAAAGGGCAACGTGACGCTTCCACTCCCAAGAAAACCCTATGCAACATTTTGCCTTTTATTTCCCTCCCTTGTGAAACCTTGGTTTCCTTCGCATTTTGGGAGAAGGCAGGCTAGCTGAAGCTGGCATATTTTCTTCCCTCTTTCCCAGTCTTCTCTTGATTAAGCGGGGCCATTTTCCATCCTGCTCTGTCACGTCTTCATCTTCTTCGTAAAGCAGGAAAAGGAAGAGAGCTGGCTGCCTCTCTCTTTCTCTCTCTCTCTCTCTCTTTGCATTGTGTCAGTCACAACTGTCTGCAGGAAACCACAGAAACCCCTGCCTTAATCTCTCCCTTTAGACCTCCAGTCACAACACGGGAGGGACTGCTCCTCCTCCTCTTCCTCTTCCTCCTCCTGGGTTGGTTTTCCTTGCCCAAGAGACGACGACCGACCGAGAGCTTCCCGGTTTCCTTCTGCCTTTGCTGACGGCCACTTTTCCTTTCTGCTTTTGGTCGGGCTCCCTCACTCCTCACCCCCCAGCCCTCGCTTGCTTGACCGGCAAGAAACTTGGCACGAAGTCCTTTTGCTTGCAAGAAAGAGGTCCTTTCAGGTCGCCGCAGAAAGTACATTTGCATGGGCTTGGCTAGGCGGGGGAAACATGAAGGCACTGAGCTCAAGTTGGCATCGGGCCTCCTGGCCTCCATTTAATGAGAAAACTCCCTTCTGCGGTTTTGCTTCTCAGGGTAACTTGTGGGAAAACGTTTCCTCCAGCTTCCAACTGCCCCGGCGTTGGTGCGTTTTGTTTTCGTTCGCTCCAGGTGTGCAGCTCTCGCCTCTCCAGACACCAGGTGAGCCTTAGGTGGGGAAGGATTGTGGGCTTTTCCAGGTGTGCCTATCTTTTGCTCCCCCCCCTCCTCCCAGAAGAGGGCACGGCCGGGCAGAAAGTCTAGGCGTGGCCCTGACTTGAGAGCGAGAAACACCTGAACGATGAAAGTCTGCAGCTTGTGGTTACAGTGGCCTACATTGCAAGCCCGGGATGAAGCAAGGGGCCTCTTATTTGGGTAACGTCTCCCTGCTGCTGTGGTTGACAGCTCTCCCACGTTTTGGGCAACTTCATGACTTGTTGGACTTCAGTTCCCAGAATTCCTCAGCCAGCAGGGCAAAGGGCACCCCCGAAGAAGCAGGGGTCTCCAACCTTGGCACCTTCATGACTCTTGGACTTCAGTTCCCAGAATTCCTCAGCCAGCAGGGCAAAGGGCACCCCCGAAGAAGCAGGGGTCTCCAACCTTGGCACATGACTCTCGTAACTGAGCCACCCGAGACTTACCCTTGTGGACTTCAGTTCCCAGAATTCCTCAGCCATCATGGCTGGCTGAGGAATTCTGGGAACTGAAGTCCAAACATCCCTCAAGGTGCCAAGCCGCCAAAGAGAGACAGTCCTCAAATCCCCAAACTCTTCTTTTTTTTCTTTTTCTTTTTCTTTTTTTAACCAAACCAAACCTAACCGGAAACCAAGCCTCTTAAGAGAGCGCGAATTGATTGATACCTTACCGGGTTTTTTTGAGTGTCTTGGCGCAGCTCTTAACCTCCACGGTGACACTTGATTTGTGGAGAGGCTCTTGAGCAAAATTGTTATTATTTAATGATTCATGACACACAATAAGGAGCTTTCCAGAGTGCTAATGGACCGGTCCCTGCCCCCCCCCCACCCCCACCCCAGGGAGATTACAGTCTAGAATTTCACACAAAGGAAAAGGCACCACCTGAGAGGGTGAGAATGAGGCACACAAGACAGGAATAAATGGGCCCAGGATAGATAATGTGCTATTCCTCTTCCCCCCAACCCCCAAATCTGTAGTATTAAAGCCTAATCCACACCGGCCAGACGATACTCCTAATCATTGTTTTCCTACATGCATCAGAGGAGAAAGAGTAGCTGGCATCTCCTGGGTTACCAATGGGGCCCTCCAGGTGCCAACCTTTATAGCACCCCCTTTCCAATCTATCTATATATAAAATCTCTTCCAAATGCAAAACACAAGCAGAGGAGAGGAGTTTCAGTTTCAGTTTTAATTTCACAGTACCAAGGCGGCTTTAGTACAGAACAGTTGAGCTAAGCCATGCCCAGGCTCCTTGCTGTCTCCTTCTTTCTCACACAGCAAATATTGCTTCAGTTTCCAAACAGCCCTCAACTCTCTCTCACACACTGACAGGACGCTAGCCAGATGGATATGGATGGATGCTGGTAGGCAGAGGCAACCCCCCCCCCACATTATTTTCCTCCCCAAAAAGGAGGATCACATAGTTTTGCGGTGAAGCATGGGTATCAAGCTAGTATTGGATATTCTTGTCCACGCCTCCTTCTAAACTCTGTTCCTTCCTCATTTTAAGGCGCTTTCTGTAACGTCCACCAAAGACTCCACCAGAAACTCTTGTCCTTTGGGTGCCAGGAGAACAGCATAAAACCAGTGATCTTTCCAAACCTGGATCCAGGGATCCCAGGGAAGCATTTGAAATATCCCACCTCCTCAAGCACCCTACCCCCTTCCTCACCTGACAAAACCAAACAGACTTTCGAGACTGTATCATTCTACCCACGCTTTATTTTTTAGTTTTATTTTTAAGTCCGTCCCGCTAACGTCGCAATCAGGATGGCTCTCCCTCCTATAAGATTCCGCCAAAACAAACAAACGAACAAACAAACCCAGATTGCAATGGACCGGAGCAGAATTTCTCAACCAATTTAAGCTCTGTGGGGATTGCAACGCCTTCTGGCCAGGGAATTCTGGGAGTCGAAATCCATGCAGCTTTTAAAAAAGTGGCAGGCGATACCGAGAAACGCTTTAAGAGGCCAACTTTTTTAGTGGCTCGAGTAAGGAGGCTTCCTGGAAAGAGGCAGTCCGAGAAGCCGTGATCAGGAACTTCCCACGTGGTTTGTGGCTTGAGAGACAGCTTTTGACCGAGGAAGAATATAAAAGATGCTCGTGATGAGGCCAGTATTTGTTTAGTTGGGGGATGGTTTTATGAGGGTATGGATTTTTATGGGCAAGACAGCCGCCAGGAGTCTGTATGACGTCGGCGGTATAGAAATATTGCAAAGAAAATAAGCAAGTTGTGATGCAAAGGGCCCTTTTTCTCTGGCCAGACTGATTGCATTGGCTTCTGGGCAGCATATTGTTCTACTCAGGAGTAACAGGCTTCCAAGGGGCTTTGTCCTGCTCTCCGAGGCTTGGAAGATATACTTGAACACATTTGGAATCCTAGACTGGATCTGTTGAGTTGTTCTCTGCAAGTCCTCCTTCAATCCAAACTGGATTGCGTTGGTTTTTAAGGCTCTGAGACCTCCCTCCAAACCTTGTAGTGCTAGAGTGGCTCCTTGTTTTAATGCGTCAACAATGATCGGGCTCCAGAAAACATATAAAATTGAAGGAGGACACCCTCAAAAGAACGAAATGAATCCCGCATGTATTTTACAGGCTGATAACATACAGATTTTCTCCATTTGTGCATCCGTTGGCACGTCAGAAAGCCACCAGATCTGGGCTGTAATCATCTGGATGACCACCAGAGGGCAGTGAAGAGTAAAGAGTAGGCCACCTCTTGGCTGCCATCTAGCTGTTGCCCTTATTACCTGTGGTGAATCCCTTGTGCGAAAAAGAATTTGTATGTAAATATCTCCACATAGTTTAAAGTGGCTGAGATTGAGAAACACTGAAAAATTATATTTATATGTGTTTATGTGTGACTGTGTGTATTACCCCCAAAATAAATGGAAATTGCAAACTTTGCAAACAAATTATCTATCTATCTATCTATCTATCTATCTATCTATCTATCTATCTATCTATCTATCTATCTATCTATCTATCTAAACTTTGGCCATTTCATTTGCACTTATTTATGGCCTGTAATGTAGGTGAGAAATTGTTTGCAAAAGTTTGCAGATTTCCATTTATTTGGGGTAATTCCCCTCCAAAGCACTCCTCCTCCCAGGTGTGGGATGGAATTAATGTTGGGGATTAAGGTTGGGTCCTAAGGCAAGTCTTGTTTGTACCTTTCCGTCAACCCCTGAAGCATTTCTAAAGGGACATGAGCTTTTGGCTGTTGATGACCCGCCGAATTCTATTTGAGGAAACCAAACAAACCTATTTATATTCAGAAATATGTGGCTCCATCTGAACCCTCTAGCTGAAGACTCTGCTAATGGTTCTCCTTGGCTCTGCCTGCACTCCCTCCCCCCTCCCAGGTACACAAAACTCAGCTAGTGATTTACCTGGAAGGAATTTGGCTTGGCTTTGGCAAGAGAACGGAGGCCCTGGGTCCTATGATTTGTAAAACACCTCAAACAATGCAGGCTCCCTGCTTTAATACACATAATTAAATGGCCTTGACAGCCAAGGGGACGGGGAGATTTCCTCTCTCTTGTCTTTTATTGTGGTGAGGGTTTGTGTGTTGTTAATAAAATCTTGAAAGGAGCAGGCAACCCTTTGCTGACTAAAGGTGATGTCTCAAGTGGCCAATGACAGAACAAAGTTCAACAGCTTGGTGATCTTTCTTTCTTTCTTTCTTTCTTTCTTTCTTTCTTTCTTTCTTTCTTTCTTTCTTTCTTTCTTTCTTTCTTTCTTTCTTTCTTTCTTTCTTTCTTTCAGTGAAGTCTGGCATTATCTCGCTTGGGCAACACCAGGCAAACATGGGATCCCCCAAGGCCAGCCTGTGTGATCGTAGCATTCCTTCGCTTTTCTTCGGCATAGTAGAATTTTAAAAAAAGAAAAGAAAAGAAAGTTCAAGGGGAATTGCAATCAGGAGTGGTAAAAATAGGCCCGAGATGGCGTCCCCAAAATGGAAAGGGATTATTCGAGGCCAAGGATAACGGAACTGGGTATAACGCGGAGAAGGACCAAGGGTGACGTGATAGCAGTCTTGTTCCAATACTCGAGTGGCTGTCACAGAGAAAGTGGGGGGTGGATTTGACTTTGTTGGAAGAAATACCCTTCTGGGTTCAGTTCCAAGTGGGAAAAAGACACTGGAAACATGGAGGCTCTTTGGAAAGATGGTTTACTGGTGGGCAGGACCACCCTGGCTCGGCGCTCCAAAGTGAAAAGGACAATCCCATGCTTTAACCTTCATTCATCTGCTTCCGATTCAGAAGTCCCGGCGCCTGGCTGTCCTTGATCATCTTTCCCCTCCAACCCCAGGATTGGGTGCAACTTATTATTATTATTTTTTTTTTTGCAAAAGGCAGCTCAGTGAGAGGGAGCTACGAATGGGCTTGCCAACCCCAGCTGGGCATCTGGGGCTGAGCCAGGGTGCTGAGCTGGGTAGGCCTTTGTTCTGATCCAGCAGGGTCCCCCCTGTTAAGGCACAGGGAAGCCGATCCCCTCCTGACGTGTGAAATGTGGCACCCAAACTCCCAGGCGCTACTTCCTGCTCCTAGTTTGAACCGGTGCGAGCTTCTGCTGTTTAATTCAGTGGAGAGAGTTTTTCTCGCCCTGCCTCCATAAAATCTCAGCACTCCCCGCTTTTCCCGCCGAGCTTCCCCTTTTACCCATCAGATGCTCTTGCCCCCAACTCCTGCCGTTGTAAAACGAACCCCTTCTGCCCAAAGTTCAGGAGGTCACAGCCTTTGCGTGCTCTCCCCTTCTACTTTTTAAAGTCTCTCTCTCTCTCATGTGGGGGGTGTTTTTGGGATCTCTCATTTCATTACCGCCTTCCAGACGGGCCCTGTGTTTTCTCTCCCCTTAAAGAATTTTTTTTTTTTACAACCCTCCCTGGTCCGGTTAAATAGCTCTCATCAGCCTTTTGACGGTGTTTGTTGGTTACTTAAGCGAGAGAAGGGGTTTGTTTGCCCATGTGCTTCAGAACGGGAGACGGATAGGAAAGAAGGAAAAGGAGGAAAATACATAAAATTAAATAAGAGGGTTACGGACTCCTGATATCTATTGTTCTTGGATTTTGAGCCTCTCTTTTCTTGAGTTAAAGGAGAAAGAGGGGATGAGAGAAAAACAAGGAATTCTCCCATCCTCCCAAAACTTCTAAACAGAATGGGAACCAAATATTAGATAGAAAAATAGTGAAATAAAATACACCATAATATAAATATGAGACAATATTAAATATAATATTATGAAATGATGTTATAATAGCACATTATGGTAGTTGAGATTTGCTTGAAAAGGATGGTGTGAATTTGGAATTCAAGTCTTACGATGATTAATAATATAATATGATATGAATAGTTGGGATCTATATAACATGAATTTCAATTTCACTTAAGAGTGAAAGAGTGCTGATATTGTGCACAAGAGATATGTACCAACCAACACACTGTACAACTGGAAGAAGGTTTTATTTGTTGTTTTATGTTTGTGTTTGTTTATGTTTGTGGTTGAAAATAAAAAATTGCATTAAAAAGAAAGAAAGAATGGAAACCAAATCTTCAGATCAAATAATTGCAATATTTTTTTAGTAATGTGGTCAGCTGGTTCCCTTAGCAGGGTGGAGGTGTCTTCATTTTAATACGTGGGTTCAACTCTTTGGAACAGGCACTGATTGTCAGTGATGGACTATTAACTTCTCAGAAGTTGGATAACGTTTGCAATAGTGGCTTTCCTCAGCTTTCTTAGCTTCCAAGCCCCAAGCCTGATTTTTAAATTTCTCTTTAATTTCACAAGGGACCTGGAAGGAAAAACATCCCATCTCCCTGGGAAAAAAAAAAATGGTTGCAAAAAGGACTCTGGGTTTGCACTGAATATTTTTGCACCTTGCCCATCCAATGGACTGAAGCCATTTGATATCCTGTTTTTTTAATATTAAAAGACTAGGCATTACGTATCCTGACCACAACAATCTTAGAAACTGTCAGATCCACCTATTAAGGGAGTGGTTTCATTAAGCCAACTAGGATTGAAATAAAATTCTGCAATAGCAGGAGTTTCTAAGAACTCTTATTGCTTAATTAATTCCTGGGAATTTTGCAACTTTCATTGGCTCTAAAACTGCTGTAACATGGGTTAAGTTTTTAAAAACATGTCCTTGAGAGAACCCAAATAACTCATTTTTCTCTCTCTCTCTTTCTTCCTCCTTTCTTTTTTTGGCTCCATCTGTTGTCATCCCTCTCTCTTTGGATTGCTGGATCTCTTACACAGGTAAGTGCCATTATATTACTGACTTCAGCCTGCACTGTGTTTATTTGATTCCTGTCTTTCCATTGCATAACGCCTTTTGGCAGGTTGCGATCTCATTGGTCCCTATCGATGCTCATCCTGTTGGGCGAAATCGACTTCCTCGGTACTAAAAAAAACCAAAAAACGTCCCTCCATTTTTATGACAGTTCATCCGAGCAATTCAGCTCAAAAACAGCAATTGGACAATCCTGGTGAATAAATTGTCATTCAAGTCGTTGAATTGCCAATTTCTGTTAACTAACATGGCTGATTTTGCCAGGTCATGGAAAGTTAAGCACATTTATCCGTGAAGTAAATCTAATATTAGTCATGCTTAAATAGCAACCACAGTGGATGTTTACATCTATCTATCTATCTATCTATCTATCTATCTATCTATCTATCTATCTATCTATCTATCTATCTATCTATCTATCTATCTATCTATCTATCTATCCATCCATCCATCCATCCATCCATCCATCCATCCATCTATCTATCTATCTATCCATCCATCCATCCATCCATCTATCTATCTATCTATCCCTCTCTTCATCTCTCCAGGGCATAAAAAATCCTGCAAGGCCAAACCATTTTGACAATCACTTTCCTGGAGAACAAAAAAAGCAAAATAAAATACAAATTGTCTAGAAAATCATCACCCATGTCTGCACAAAAAGTTAGATTTCCTGTAATGACAAGAGACTAAGTTTTCAGTTCACACTTGAGGTGTTTGCAGCGCTGGTGAAGAAACGGTGCACTATTGGAGTTCCTGAACTTAATGGTGTAAGCAAAGATGGTGTAACTGTCTAAAATAATTTGGGGGGCGTCATTTGTATGCACAGATATGCACCCAGTGGTGGGATTCAATTTTTTTTACTACCGGTTCTGTGGGTGTGGCTTCGCATGTGTGGCAGGGGAAGGATACTATAAAATCTCCAGTCAGAGGTGGCATTTGTTGGTTCTCCGAACTACTCAAAATTTCCGCTACCGTTTCTCCAGAACTGTTCAGAACCTGCTGGTCACCCCTGGCACCCACCCCTTACGGTTGTGAATTTGAACAGAATTGTGTAAGCTAAAACTTGCAGAGATCTAGGGTCTTTGAAAAGGCAGGTTAGCCAACCACGATCCTGTAGTGGAATTTGTGGCTTAAGGGTCAGAGGAAGAAAGTTAGTAAGGACTCGCTGTAATGGACATCAGCTAGTTAAAATGGAGATTGAACATTTTGTACAGCAGAATTTGTTCATTTTGTCGTGTTTCCTGTCTGGTTTTGCCTGGAAGGGCTGACACATCCTTCGCGCTGGGTTTGTCAGCCACTCCTCCATTTGCCATTTCAGAAATGGTCGCTTTTCGACTGTGCCTGGGGGAGGGGACTTCAGAATTCAGACTGACAGGCACTTGGCCCATAACACACCTGACATAACAATAGTTGACAAGAAAAGGGTTTGGTTCATTGACATTGCAATACCTGGTGATGCATGAATTGTAGACACACAGCAAGAAAAAAATCACAAAGTATCGGGACTTACAAATCGAAGTTGAGAGACTTTGGAAAAAGAAATCGTGTTTTATCCCAATTGTAATTGGAGACCTTGGAGCAATACCTAAAGGGCTAACTCGCTATTTGGAAATCCTGAATTTATCAGACTTGAATACCTCGATTCTATAAAAAAAAACCACCCTACTTGGAACAGTTTTTATCCTTGGATGCTACCTAAACAGTTCCTAGGCCCTTGGTTAGGACTCAAGCTGTTGAGGTACCAACCAGCCCCAAAGGCTGTGAATCTCACTATAAAGATTAAATAATAATAACTACAACAACAACAGCAACTACCCTATCACAAAACAACCAAATACGATCGACGTGCTTGCCGAAATCACTTTAGAGCAGCGAACAGCTGTTAGGTTGCCGGAGTGCCCTGCACAGCTGCCAAAGGGATACCTCTGAGACCGGCATCCTCCTGGGAAATCAGCCATGCTCCTCCAGCAGCAGCTCGTCAGGCTATGCGCCGTTCGGATCGCACATGGTTCCCCCGGGAACGTGGGAAAACATGGCAGTGAGACTCCCGAAGCCTGCAACGTGCACATCGGGGTTAAAGAGAAAAGCACTGGAAGGGGGTATCTCGAGGGATTCCACTTTCCACAGGGGGAAGGAGACGTGTTTTCTGGTCTTTTAGGGAGATTGTGAGCCGTATCAGCCTTTTTGCAGCTAGTCTCGGTTTTTCCAAGCCAGGACTGGGGAGGTGGGGGGGGAGAAAGCATCTACAATCCCATTCTTTGCCTTCGAAAGGATTAGCTGACGCTGTGCTGCAGATACGGGAGGGCTGGGAATGGAGCAACCTTTGGAAACCCCCACCCCAGCCAAAATCAGACAGCTGGAAGCTTGGTTCACAAAGTTTGCACAAAATGGACACTTCAACCAGATGGTTTTGGCCAGAGGTGGAAGCGATGGGGGAGGCTGGAATCTGTCAGATGTACTTCCACATCCCTTCACCTCTGGCTGAGCTACCTGGGGGATGCTGGGAATTGTAGTCTAGCTGCTGTCCTAGGACATCAGCCCCCCCCCGTTTGCCCTAGTTTGCCTTGACCTGCCAAAAATCCACAAAATCATGTTTTATTTATTTATGTATAAAATCATCTTAGTTCAAACGGCATTTCTTCCTTTTCGTAACTGTTTGTGGGGGAGTTTTTTTGTCTCCAGTCAAGAATATTTGGAGCTTGGAAGCAAAGTGAAGGAATACAAGGGGCTTCACCTGTTTTTGTGACTGTGTTTATTTTGTATCCCACCCTGGGTCATCACAGGGACTTATGACCATTTTTCACAGTTACGGCCTTCGCAGCATTCGCCATAATCACGTGACCCAAATCCAGATGCTTGGCAACTGGTTCATATTTATGACAGTCGCAGTGTCCCCTGTGTGTGTGTGTGTGTGTGTGTGTGTGTGTGTGTGTGTGTGTGTGACATGAGATCCCCTTTTTTGGTGACCTTCTGGCAAGCGAAGCCATATTCACTTAACTACCAGGTGACCAACTTATCAACTGCAGGGATTAACTTTTAGCAACCGAGACAAGGAAAGTCAGGCAAAAGTCACTTAAGAACAGAAACAACGTCTCACTTAAGAACAATGGGCTCCCCTTGAGGTCGTAAGCCGAGGACTACTCTACACCGTCCGTATTCACCCCCTCCACCCCCCCATTGCTTAAAAACCCAGCAGCCGGGCTATAACTCCCAGCAGCCCCCAGACAACATTAGCCAGGGGTGAAGCAACGTGGAAGATGCCATTGATATGATATTAGGGAGATTCCAGGCTCTGCTCATCCCTGCCCCATTGGCACCTGTACAAAAATGGTGCGGTTAACAACTCCTACAAGCCTTTTACCCCATACCATGTTGGCTAAGCCCTACTGGATTTGCAGACTGAAATATCTCAAAGACTTGACCTACCTGAAGCAGGTTTTCTGTTTTGCAAAACTAGACCTGGAATTGATCGGGTGTCGGAAATCCTTGGCACATCGAACCCACAGCTTCAGATGTGTGACCCAGGCTTTCATGAAACTGTTTTCAACAGAGCAGAGGAAGGAGGGAGTGAAGGAAGAAATAGTTGAGGAAGGTTCTTTGGAATCTGATTAAAAGTTACAGGTGGGATTGCATTTTACAAGGCTACAAGGACATCACTCTGGAAGAGGGGACTAAAATTTCCTGTATTTGCTTTTTTTTTGTGTTTTTAAAATCTAAAGAGTGAGGGAGGGAAGGGGGAGAGAGAATATATATAAACAAATAAATAATCTAAAGAGAGAGAGAGAGAGAGAGAGAGAGAGAGAGAGAGAGAATATATAAATAAATCGGCTGTTAAAATCCTTGAAAAACAAATGAATATTTCTAAGTGGCGCGAAGTAATTAAGTGGTGTGCTACACTCAGCAATAAACAATTAAGACGGGTTCATGTTTGAAGTAGAAAGTGTGTTTGAATTAATTTAGCAAAATTGTGCTCCTTTGGAACCTTTGCACCAGCCGAGCAGTGAAACAATGGCCACCTGGAGCCGTTCTTGAAACGTCTTTGGCAAAACCACTCAGAACCTTTTCTGGAGGGTTTGGAAGCCCACTTGATCCACGGTTTCTCTTTTAAAATGAAAACACTTTTCAGTTGCTTTGGCTGGGATCAACATTAACACCTTTACCGTACAACGGGGGGAAAAAAAGAAAAGGAACCCACAAGCTATTAAAGAGAGTCCTATTTGGGAATATTTTTCCCCCGAACATTTTAACAGCTTCAAAGAAAACCTCAATTCTTTGAGCTGGTCACGTTTTCTCTGCCCTGGCTACCTGAGTACCTCTAAAACTTTCCTCTGGGGCTGAACCCCCAAAGCCCATCACCTTTCCCCTTCCTTCCTTCCTTCCTTCCTTCCTTCCTTCCTTCCTTCCTTCCTTCCTTCCTTCCTTCCTTCCTTCCTTCCTTCCCTCCTTCCCTCCCTTCCTTCCTTCCTTCCTTTTTCTTTTCTTTCTTTCTTTTTTTTTTAAAACATGGGCAATCCAATCTGGCACTTCTCCACAATGGAGCCAGCCCCCCAGCCTCTTGGCCATTTTATGACCCGCCAGGCTACGCAGCCCCATAAAATATTGGAAGAGAGGGGGGTTTGCTGGAGGGATTTGAGGGGGCAGAGGTCACAGGTCAAGACCTTTCTGCAGGCCGAACAGAAGCGGCTTTGACTCGTTTAGGGAAATGACTGTAATGGATGATGGTTTTCTTTTCTTTCTTTCTTTTTTTTTAAAAAAAAGGCCCCTTGGGGGAGGAGAAAGGAGAGACAGAGGTGGTGAGGAATCCCCGAATGTTAGGGCCATTTTTAAGAAGCCTGATTCATTTTTAAACTGTTCCTCTGCACCAGAAGGAACAGAAATACGCAAGGCTTTTTCGGCATGATATCTCGGCTAAGAGGGTGTGGCACAGTGTCTGTGGTTAACCTTAGATTAGTCATCTTTCAGCTGAAGTGACCCTCACCAAGTTAGAACGGCAAGAGAGAGAGAGAGAGAGAGGATCCAGAGATCACATTGAGAAAAGTTTCACATCCTCGCCTTGGGTGTCAACGATTTTGCAAAATGGCCCTGGTAAATGGCTAATTTCCCAGAAGGAGAAAGAGAAGAGAAAAGAGAAGAGGAGAAGAGGAGAGGAGAGAAAAGAAAAGAGGAGAATAAAATAGGAGAAGAGGAGAGGAGAGGAGAGGAGAGAAAATACAAGAGGAGGAGATGAGAGAAAATAGAAGAGGAGAGAAAATATGACAGGAGGAGAGGAGAGAAAATAGAAGAGAAGAAAAACTCAGAGAAAAGAGAAAAAAAAACCCTCTTGTCGTCATTGTTGTGTTGTTGTTGTATAGAAAGCACAGTAACACAGGCCGCCGTCTTTTTTGTATTCCATTTCTGAGTGTGAATATTGAGGTTAAGCGCTAAGCCTCATCTTTGGGCTCCCCTCCTGACTGGGTTTGGGCATCCTGCTAAGCCCAGTTTCGGCGTAATTGGCCGCCTGCACAAAACCCTTACACACACCAAGCGAAGTTTTACAAACCACAGCGGCTACATTTGCAGAGCTCGGCCGTGCCTAAACCCGCGTGGGTTGCTTTTCCTCTTCTTCGCTTCACTTGATGTACAAATATATCTGTATCTATATATCTGCATCCATCTATCTATATCTCTCTCTCTATAAATTATGCCCTGATAGGTACAGAGTGAAAGGTATATATGTGGGTGGGTGGTTCCAGCCACCGAAGCTCTTAAGCCTCCTATGTTCGGAGCCGAGCGAACCCGGGCACGGTCATTGTTAATGCTTTATTACCGCAGAATTAGCTGCATTGAGGAAAAGAGGGCCAGGGGACAAAAAAAAGAAAGAAAAAAAGGGGGGTAAAAAAAAAAGAGAGAGAGAGGCTATACAACCTTTCTTTTTATTTGTTCCAAGCCTTCCCACTTTCCCTGCTGGGTCTCTGGCATTCTGTTGCCCGCACCCCAGCTGCCCCCGCGAGCAAAGAGAGAGAAAAAAACCTTGAGACTTGTAGCTTTCCTTTCGGGGGTCGGGTGGAGGGGGGGACTTTAATGATGGATTTCAGATAATTGAGTGGAAAAAAAGGTCAGGGTTAGCGGAAGAATGAGCCTCTAAAGAAGAATTGGATTCTAGCTGGGCCTCCCCTCTCCACACCCACCCCTACGGTTGACCGGTATAATTGTTAAAGCTGTTTCAAGGCCCCGGCCCGTCTGTAATCCACCCTCCCCAACTCTGAACCTGGAAGGAATTCACCACAGAGTTGGAAAGGGGCCTTGGAGGTCATCTAGTCCAACTCTCTTCTCAAGCAGAAACGCTTATGCCATTTCAGGCTGTCCAACCTCTTTTTAGAAAACCTCCAGTGATCGAGCACCGACAGCTTCTGGTGGCAAGCAGTTCCACTGGTTAATTTGTTCTAACAGTCAGGGAATTTTCTCCTTCATTTCTAGGTTGCTTCTCTCCTTGGTTATTTTCCACCCGTTGCTTCTTGTCCTGCCTTTAAGTGCTTTGGAGAGTAGCTTGACTCCCTCTTCTTAGGGGCAGCCCCTCAAGTACTGGAAGACTGCTATCATGTCGCTCCGACTCCTTCTCGTCATTAACGTAGACATACCCAATTCCTGCAACCGTTCTTCGAATGTTTTAGCCTCCAGACCCCCTCTTCATCTTCATGGCTCTCCTCTGCACTCTTTCCAAAGTCTTTTTTCCCCCCATAACATGGCAGCCAACTCTCAAATCACCCTTCTTAAGATGGGTCGGGGGGGGGGCCCTTGCTCCTTGCCTTCAGCCCTTTCATTGTGGGGGAAAGGCAGGCCCAAGGCTGGTGTCTTTGAGAACAGAGTGGGGGGGGGGGGAATGATCACCCCCCCACCCCCCGAGTTTCCTTCCATGAGATCTGGGTGGAGATCTGTGCAGCGAGGGCGAGATTCATTTACAAAGCTGAAGTTGAAAGTCCTGGCAGTCACACGCCCTTCCAGCTTTCTGTATCTCGCAGCTTGCTTTAATTTTTAATCACTTCCTCCGGCTGGCATGGCAGAGTTTTCTCTAGGGTGGTTTTCTACACTGGCAACAGCAGCTGCCTCCTTTCTTTTCTTTCTTTCTTTCTTTCTTTCTTTCTTTCTTTCTTTCTTTCTTTCTTTCTTTCTTTCTTTCTTTCTTTCTTTCTTTCTTTCTTTCCTTCCTTCCTTCCTTCCTTCCTTCCTTCCCTTCCTTTCTTTTATTTTTTTCCTGCCTACAAGCTGGGCAATTCTGAGGCACTAAAATTGAAATTGGAGGTGCTTTTAGGGGCGTGTTTTTAGGATGCTGGGGTACAATCTTATATTTGGGTGGGCGGGTGGGCAAGTGTAGGTCCTGTTTCATTCCTCTGCCTCTGTCCATTCTTAGACAGAACCCCCAAGCTGTAGTGTAGCCTCTGTCGTTCCTGCACCTAATCCTCACATCTGGATTACAGATGCAGAGGGCTTCTGGATTTAACCTCTCAGTTTTCTTGTAGAGGAATTGCATGCCAGTGAATTTGCCAGGTCAGAATTTTTTATTTTTTTTAAATATATCCTTAGCCATGCTATCTGCCATCAGTGCCATCCTTCAAATTAGGACGCAGGAGAAAACATGCCGTGTGTATTCAGTTTTCCCATCACGCATAGGCTTTGGGCCAAGAACTGCATCACAAAATCCCACCAAGGACGTTTTCTTATTTTACGTGCTATGGAGGAATCAGGGGCCACAGTTCACTTGAAAATACAGGCCATGCAAAAAATAATCCAAAAAAACTTCAGCGCTCAAAACAATGGTTTCAGGAGATTGACTTGATTTTAGATTTTTGAAGAATACCAAAACAACAACAAAAACACCCCAACCCTGAATATTCTTTTCTGAACACTACGTTGACGCCTTTCTTTCTCATTTGATATACACGTTGATTTTCATATTTGGTATCAATTCAGTGGGTTTTCCAAGCCAATTTGTTTAAAAAAGTCAGATACCAAAAATTGCCACTGTTGTTAATCTTGCTGGAGTAAGTTACTTTATTCCTCTATGTTTTTTTGTACACAGCCAGTGCTTCTGTTTTGATTGTTGGGCTTGACACAACCAGACATGCTCCAGACCTTTGGACTTTTAACACTCATCAACATCAGCCAAATACTCCATTCCTCGGTGATATTTTTCTAGTACTATTTCTCAATCAGTGTTCCTGGCAGCTGGGCGTGCTAGCCTTTTAAAAGCCATGTGCTATAAAATGAAACTACTGTATATTGAACAATCAAAATAGCTGCGTAGCAGAGATAAAAAGGAATAGCACGAAACAGTTGTGATAATAAATGCAGTAAAAAAAAAAAAAAAAGCACAGCATAAACTCACCAGCTCTGCCCTATAAGCCAGTAAAATACTGGATTTAGGAAATTGACAAATACTTTCACCTGGAATTGAAAAGTACGTAAGATAAGCACCAAGCAAGCACCATTTCACCAAAATGCCCTTTCTCTTCTGATTATTTGCTGACAAAAAAAAAAGGCCTCTCTGGAGTTTGTAGGGTCCAGCTAAATAAATATGGGAGGATGTCACGCTGGCAAGGATTTATGGGACTTGTAGTTGTGGCTGGCAGCAGGGTGCTTTCTTGAATCCGTGACAGAGCCAACTTGTGTTTTTTCAAGCAGTTTTCCTACCATGGGGAGAAATTTTGCTGGGCAAGGCTGAAGAATTGCGTGCTTTTTTTTGCACAGCTGTCCAGAGCTGGCTATCCTCCAGCACTGCGGCCTCGAAGACTGGGCGTTTATAATCTCTGTGTCCCAGGACCTCCAGAGAGGGGAAAAATCTGTGACTGCCAAAAATTAGACTGTGGCCTCAGGTTCTTCCACTCTCAGTTGGCATGGAGTCCAGTGAATGAACGTGCGTGTGTGTGTCCAAACAAACTGGCAAAACCACAGGTGGGCAACTAGGACCCCTTTAAGACCTGTGGACTTCAACTCCCAGAATTCCTGAGCCAGGCATGCTCATTCATCAGGCATTCTGGGAGTTGAAGTCCACAGGTCGTAAAGTTAATGCAGCTGCCCTGACATAGTAGACTAGTGGCCCCCAACCTTAACCAGGACCGGTTCCTTGGAAAGAGGTTTGTCCATGGGCCGGAGGGAGCGTGGTTTCGCATGTTTTCATGGCCCAGTTTCTGGCATGTTGGGGACCCCTGCCATAGACTATATATATATATATCCCTATCCGTGACACATAATTCCATCATTTTCTTGCCAGTGACAGCTGTCTGTGTTGGTATCTAAGAAGGACAGTTTCTTCATTTTAGACACACAGCCCAATATTTGGCATCTGGATCTGTTTTATGTCTTCTTTCCTTCCTTTTATACGGTTTATCCCACATTCTTAGGTTGTTTTTGCCTGGCTTGCTGGGCACCTATTGGACTTCAGTGTCCTTTTAAGCCTCTTTTTCTTTTTCTTTGGGTGGTCGACTCATCTTTATGGGGGAATCAGTGATATTTGGAGTTGAAGTATATGCCTCATTCTTATGTCTGTTTAGGAGAGAACTCAAAACACACGTTTTTCCCCTCCAGGATTTTAGTGCCCTTGTTAGCTTTGGTCTCTTATAACATCATTTTTACTCTTTGTTTTCTGAGTCACCCAGAAGCAGTTTTCAACCATGATTTATTTTGATTTCACGGTGCCATCTTTTTTTTTTTGGCTCAAATTTTGACCACGGTTGCACACGGTCTACGACCTGGGAGCTCTTAGCTGCCCGTACGGCGGCTCTTCACCCAAAATGTCTCCCTGTGACTTTAAGAAGTCTGCAAAACGAGTCAATGCAAAGGCGTCAGACGGGCCAGGAAACTGGCAGCAGCAGCAGCAGCAGCATTGAAAAGGAAGCAGAGGGAGGGAAGCTCTGAAAACAGAACAGCCAGTCTGTGCTTTTCACCTCCTGACTAGACTTCCGAACTTCTAGCTGCTGCTGCTGCTGCAGCAACCTGTTAGGGAAACCGGGGATGAGACAGGGCGGGGAATAGGTGTCGGGAGGGTTTGGGGGTTGTGTGAAGGCTTTCCCACTTGCCTGCAAGCCGCACACCAAGAATTCGCTTCCATGCAATTGGGAAACCTGGTGCAGATAGAAGTAAGAATTGGGTCATGTGCGGAGTTGGTACTGTCAATCCAATTTAAGAGAGAGGAATCTTTCCTTCCTGGCCACTTCATTGTCTTTAAAAAACAACAACAACAACACAAAATCTGGGTTTGGGATTGTGTGTTTTCAGGGTAGGGTGTCAACTTCCAGTGAGTTTTAGATCTTGGCAACCTATCCTCACACGCCTGTTATCAAGGAAACAAATGTGGTTTTTCAAGTGGACAAGGGAAGATGCAGTGCCATCTTTTTTTTTTTTTAGTGAGCGCATATTTCTCTGAAATATGTGCCTTCTCCACTGGATTATTCCAGGACGGGCTGTGCAAAGCACACAACTACTCTAAATCTGGATGGACACACACCCACAACGTCCCGTTTCTTGGATCGATGAAACACAGGCGACCACAGGCCTTAACCCAGTCTAGCCTATTGTACAAACCCAATGCAGGGTTCCCTTTTGATTTCTTTTTAAAAGAAGAATATTTCATTTGGAGTGGGGGCTTCCCCGATTTCCCAATTAGACACATTGGGGGTGTGTGGAAGGAGTTTTAGGGTCCCTAAGGAAGACCCCGGAACGGTCCATGAAGCCAAATTGGGAAGAAAGCAAAAGATGGCAGGAAGAGTTACAAAAAGAGAGGAGCCGAGGTTAGCCTATTTGGAGACGATGATCTGTGGTTATTTATAATATCAGTTATTTAGTTTCCTCCTGATCTGTGTGTTTGTTTGTTTTGTCTGGGCAACGTAACTGTCTTCTGTCTTGTTTTTCCACCTCCAGCGATGCTTCTTCCTTTTCAGTCATAAACTTACCCTCCAGCACAAACTTCCTATGTGGGATGGAAGCTTGTTTGCTTGCTTGCTTGTTTATTTTCCCAAAGGAAAATCTTTGAGGTTCCACCTTTGTGGAGGTGTGCAGGGTTGCCGACTTCTTCTTCTTCTTTTTCCCCCTTTCCCTCCCCAGTCTGTAGAGCATTGTTGCTCCTTCAGACGTGTGTTTAGAAGAAACGGTGTGGACAAGCAGAAAGGGAAAATTGATGACACCGAAGTGGCTTTAATTAAAACTTGTTTTTCTCGTCTGCTCCCCTTTGTTTACGTCTGTGTGGCAAGGCAACACCACTCCCTGCAGTGGGGAACTTCTTCTCGGGAGAAGAAGTTCAGCGGCTGGTGCAATCAAAGGTAATTTTGTTTGTGCAAGATATTTATCTGGAAAGGAATGGCCCAGAATGAGGTTAGGAAGAGGACAAGAGGCAGAAAGCGCCCGGGTGCATCTCTCTCTCTCTCTCTTTCTCTCTCTCTCCTCATCTCTGATGGCTTTTTAATGGCTTCCTAATGGCACGTTCTGCCTTCGCCCTGAGATCCTTTTTTAAAAATTTGGGGCTGGGTTCCGGACAGCTCATGGCAACGGGCCTCCTTTGGCTTTAGAGAGGATGAATGAAGGAGCCCCGGCCCAAATTGGCAAGGCCTTAATTGCATTTTTTTTTATCCTTCTCCTCTGCAGACCGTCTGGCGCAACTTTCCTCTGTGTGTCTTGAGTTGCTTTTCTCCCAGAGATGGAAATAATTGGGATAGCATCCTTAGGACGGTTCCCACGTGACGTTGGCAAAGGAGGGGGGGGGGACCCATCGCCTCTGGGGTTGCACAAACCTTTAAAAGGGGATAGTCCCTTTGGGAAACAGCTGTTGTCCTCAGGTTCAGTGTGGGAACCAGGCTGTGTTTTAAGCCACAATGTCCGTTCTGTGAACATGGCTGGGGAATTCTGGGAGTTGAAGTCTGCCAGGCTAAAAGTGGCCTAGTGGCTGGTCTAGACCCACCCAAGCTAGACCCATGTTGCCATTGGAGGTAGTTCTCAACTTATGACCACAATTGAGCCCCAGATTTCTGTGGCTAAGTGAGATGGTTGTTAAGTGAACGTTGCCCCCATTTTACGACTTTTCTTGCCACCGTCATGAAGTCAATCTGGCTCCTCCACCGACTCGGTGGCCAAAGGGGATCGCAGGATACTGCCACCGTCGTACGTGTGACTCGGTTGTCAAGCATCCAAATGTCCAATCACGTGACCCCAGGGAGGCTGCAACAGTCGTAAGTCTGAAAAAATGGCTGTAAGTCACTTTTTTCCAGTGCCGTTGTAACTTGGAACAGTCACTAAGTGAGCTGCCATAACTCGAGGACTACCTGACTTAAGTTCACGCAGCACAGGGTTTTCTGCGTACGTTTTGATCATCCTTGTGGTGGAGGAATTAAAAAGGGTTCGCCAATGTTAACAACCAAGGAGACTGTATGTTTTATTTTCATGCTGCTTGTTTAGCCAGTACAGTAATTTTTCAGAACAAAGGCTTTTCCTAGACAGGCCACGAATAAATGCAATTTTAACTAATTTAATGAATAATCGCACAAATACAAGCGTACTGAAGACATTATTTAACTAAACAAACGTCATATTTTGAAGGCAGCATCTATGGCCTCCCTGACCGAAGACCAACAACAGCAGCCAGCGATGGTGGGGATAAACCTAGCGGGATGATAAAATTCATATGGTTGATTAAAACAGCTGCTGGATAGCAGAAATCAAATTAATTAGGGGCCTTTGCAGCAGGGATGAAGATTTAACAACCTGGGAAGAAGTCAAAAGACTTTCTGCTGGGGCTAAAATAATCAAATACACGCCAGTGAGTCTTTCCATAACGCACGAGGTGGGTTTTCCGTAGGGCTGCTTTATGAAGGCATCATCAAGGCCTTTGGATACACCATTTTGGGAAGGGTAAATAATTGCTGAGAATAGAGAATGCCCAATACTGCTTCCCCTTCCTATTTCCGCCCCTAATTACGGTATAACCCTGTGAATTGAACTGGGCTGAGAAAGAGGAACTTCCGTATCTAAGGCAAGACTAGAACTCCCAATCTCCTGGTGACTGGCCAAAAGTTGCCCAGCTGGCTTTTTTTTTTGCCTAAGGCAGAACTAGAACTCACAGTCTTCTGGTTTCTAGCTTTGGTGCTTTAACCAATAGACCTGGCTCTCTTTGTATTATTAAGACAGGGGTGTCCAAACTTGGCAACTTTTAAGACATATGGACTTCAACTCCCAGAATTCCCTAGCCAGGCATACTGGCCTGGGAATTCTGGGAGTTGAAGTCCACATGTCTTAAAGTTGCCAAGTTTGGACCCCCCTGCATGAATAATTCAGTCTATTTTAGTGTTGTTTCCTTGTTCACTGGTGGGTGGTGGGGAAGTTTGGCGGGGAACAAGCGCAGTGCTTATTGTGACTTTGTGTGCAGGTATAACACCAGAGGGAATGGCTCAATACAACCTTGCGGTCACCTCAAAAAATATTTGACCTAGCCATTTCCCTGCAATTTGTGTCCCAAAAAAGTGTGTTGCTATTGTGAATTCCAAGACAGATGCTTGGATGTAAAGTGATTAAACTGGATTTTGAGCCTTAGAACTTAACTTAGAATGGGTGGGTGTTGCTTTTCCCCTTTTCTCATAAATACAGGCGTAAATTGAAAAGCAGAGAGAAAGAGAGAGAGAAATAAACAAGTATCTTTATGATATCCCAGCTGCAGTTGCTGGGAGAATATTTTGGGCAGGAAGTAATGAAAGCAGTTCAATTTATTTTCGGGTGATTTTTAAGTATGATTAGTTTGGCGGGTGCTTAAGAAAGTGTTATCCTTAAAATACGGAAGCGTGCAATCTGTCTGTCTATCTACCACATCATCTAAGGTATCTAGTCTACCTCTTATCCTCAGAGGATGACCATTGTCTTGTCTTTAATATAAGTTTCTTCTTCCATATCACACGTTGCAAACAAGGTGGTTAGTTTGGTTCTGGTACCTGAATCCAGTCATTATTTGCAAACCAAGATACCGATGTAGCCACACGAATGAAACCCAAGGAATTTTGCTCAAGACCTCTGAGCCAGCGGTTCCTTGCGGTAAACCTAGGAAACACCCCCATGCACACACCCTTTTGAGTCCTCGGGAAAATATGGTACGTAAAAGATTTCATTGTCCAGTGACAGAGCCTCTCAGTGCCTGGTACCTTCCAGATGTTTGGGGTGAGGGTTTCAACATCTGGGCAGCCTCAGGACAGGGAAGGCTGCTTTGTAATGATTCAGGCTAGTTCAGGTCAGAAACTTAAATGAAAGCTGAATTTATCCTAACCGGGAAATGCACGGATTGAATAAAATCACAGGTAGCCGTGGGAGTGGTGGCAACGGTATCACTCTTAGATAGTTTATGCAATTTGTATTTTTTTTTTTTTTTTGAAAAAAACCTGAGACATGATTTGGACAAGGGGTGGTGCATATATTTATTAAAAAAGGAACATAAATCGATCTTCGGTGGAGCATATAGAAATGGTGGTTCTGGCCTCTTCTCTCCACGCTTCCCAAAATGATTTCTTGTCATCTCAGCTGCTTTCCATCCCTCGCCGAGCGGGATGAAAGTACAATACTGCAAGCCACAGACAAACTAGGTCACGTACCTAGCTGACTGGCTTGTCTGCCTCTTCTGTGCGTCCCCTCGGTCTGCTGTCTCCAAAAAGCATTTCAAGAGAAGTGACCAAGAGAAGAAACACCTTGGCCCTTCCCAGTGTTTCTCTCCCCGCTACCTTCTCCTCTCTATATGTGCTTTTTAAACCCCCCACCCAGGAGTGGAAAAGTGGGGTGACCCTCTTAGGATGATTAATAAACCCTTGACGGGGCCAAATGCCTCTAATTCTCAGAGCTGAAACCCCCCAAAGCAAGTAAAAACAACCGTGCAGTTCGACTTAGCTTTGTAGCCCGCAATGGTTGTATATTCTTAACATGACAGGCCCACAATCTGATTCCCTTCCCCAAGGTGGAAGTGCCTCAAATTCTCAGCCACCAGGGAAAGAAAAGAAAAAAAAAAACCCAAAGCAAGAAAATTTGATATGGCTACGACTTCTGGTCTGTAGTGTGTGCGGATGAGTTCTTGAGTTTCCTTCTGTCTTCACCATTTCTCTCTCTCTCTCTCTCTCCCCAACCCTCCAGTTTTTATAGAAAGTTTCTTTTATGACTTGAATTGCATTTCCATAGGGGAAGCAAAGTCGAGTTCACCCCCTCCTCCGGCATTTTGCCACATTCTGGATCTTTCTCCTGCGTTCTTTTCTCTCCTTCCCTTCGCTATTTGAATTTCTAGGGCCTGGCTAAGATTCACTGTTTGGTCGGTTTCTATGGAAAGAAAGAAAACACACACATATCTGCCAGGCCTGGAATAATATTTTTTTCCCTTTGGGGGAAAAAAAATGAAAGCAGAGAAGAGGAGGAGGAGGAGGAGGAGAGGGAAGGGGGACAAAAAGTGAGAAATATGATCCCCCACTGTACAGGCAAACTAGGGGTTATTTGTAGGACTGCAGGAAAACCAAGTTCAGCGGTCTTCCTTGCTCAGTTTTCAAGTTACTCCCAAACCCATGGCAGCTCTGCGCTGGAGGGTGGGAGATCAAACCTACATTGAAATGAAAACGATTTTCCCTTTCAGGTTGTTGTCTTGAACTGGGGACCCAGATTGATAGAAAGAACCTGGGAAATTTAACAGAACCTTTTCTTCTAACACAGAATCTGAAAATTGGGGGGAGAGCTTTACCTGTTCTAAGGCCCATCGCCCTTCAAAACGCTCAAAATTCTTTGCAAGTTGGGTTGGCATCCAGCCCTCGGCCTCCTTCCCCTTGTTCTTTCGGGCCGCTGTCCAACAGGATATCAGCTCTCCACGCCCTGAGTTGTTTTGCTTAGAACTCTGAACTCGAAGCTGACTTTTTAATACATCCCTCCTAAAACCCTTTGGACGAAAGGCTTGCTGCAAAAGAAAAAAGTTGAACATAACTGCAGCAAAAGGCTAAACCAGAAACGCACCGCCAGATCTAAGATTTCGTTATAATTCTAAAGCTTTGGATGAAGGGTTAGTTCTCTCTCTCTCTCTTTTTTTTAACTTCAATTACAGTCTGGGATTTTGTTATGATTCTCTTCGGGCAAAACCCAGGGAAAATTCTGTGGCAAAAGGCTGTTTTTACAAGGTTTCTTTCCCTCCCTCCTTTCGTCTAGTTAAAAACCAGGAAGCTGGAAAGGAAAGGGCTGGGCTCCTTGCTTGCTTCCTATTTTCCTTCGTTTTTAAGGCCTTCATTCGCTCCCTTTGGAAAAAGAGGCCAATCCCATAAGATGCATTTAAAAATAATAATAATTTGGGTGGAGGGGGAAGTCACAGGTCTTCCAGTCTTTAAGGAATGCCACGTTATCTTCCTTCTAAACATCCTTCCTCAACCATTTTTTTTTAATTCAGAAAAATGGCAGGGCATCAAATACATTCCCAATTCTATCCAAAGAAAGGCTGCCTTCTGTTTAAGCAAAGGTTAAAAGTTCACTTTTCACCACGAAGAGTCCCCTCTTTAGGCCAACCTCCATTAAGCTTGTACACCTTTACCTACTATTCTGTATCCTGGAGTCGAAATACCAAAAACCCAAATGCAGAAATCTTTTTTTTTTTTTTTAAAGAAAATCCCCTGGGCCTCCTAAAAGATAGATGCTCTATTGCCTGAAGCAGACTCAAATATATTTGGAATTAACAGTCTCCTTCTCAATGTCCTTTATTGTTACTGTCATAAAGAATAACCACCATCTAGCTTCCATTTAATATACATTCGGTTAATGCCAGAATCCACAGGTTTTCTCTTAAGGGACAGCAGCTCGATAGGACTAAGAGTTTCCAAATTTTGCTTCTTACCTTTCTTGCCCCCCAACCTTCATATGCTCTGCTAAACTGTATCACTCCAGGTAGAAATGAGAATAAGGTGTCAAACGTTGCAGATAGGTGCGTGCGGCTTTTGCATTTGCTGAATTAGGGTGAAACCCCTGCCTTCCAGAAAGAATAAACCACAGTAGCAATTATGATAATGAACAATTATGGGGAAGGTTTGGTATTCTCTGTCTAAAGGAGATATAGCTGTTCTTGATGATAATGCATTTATACCCATTCTTACAACAGCTAAAGGACCAAAAACTGAGAATACAGGAGGATTTGATTTTCTGTTGGATTTCTACCTTTGATTCATTGCTGTGCTGGGACGTTTTCACTGTCCCCACCGATCAGGAGGTGATAGGGAAGGGAAGGGTGGTTTAAGGACTTGTAAAAAAAAATGGATTATGGATTAGATCAGTTTCCATGCCTCCTTTCTATCCATAATGAGGTCAAGCAGAAAAATTGAGCCCCAAATTTATGTTGCTAAGGGAGACCGCCCCATTTTACAACCTTTCTTGCCCAGTTGTTAAGTAAATCACTGCGGTTGTTGAGTTAGTGACCCAGTTGTTAAGTGAATTTGGCTTCCCCGTGGAGGTTAGGGTTAGGCAACCGTCTTAAGTACAAGTCAGTTTCCAAGCGTCTAAATTTGGATCACATGACCGTAAGGTCACAAGTGTGGAAAGGCGGTCGTAAGTCACTTTTCCCAGTGCCGTCGTAACTAGATGAACTGTTGTAAGTCGAGGACTACCGGTAAACATTTAAATTGTGCCAGATCATTTGGACTGACCCCTGTGTGAGATTCTTATTTGTTTGGTGGGGGAGGCTCAGAAATTACTTGCAGTAGTAAAAATTGGATCCCAGAAAGTTGAAGCTGGTGCCAGATTGAGGCTACAGCAAGGAAACTCGGGCCGAGAAGTAGCTGTTCCACCCCAGAAGTTCTCCCTGATCCTTCCTCTTAGTTGGCAACGAAGAGTTTATTTTTATTTATTTTTTTAAATTTCTTGGAATTCGGTAGTAATGGCTGTTAAATGTTAACTTGCAAAAGACACGTAGATCAAGGTTCTTAGCTGCCCGGAGGTGGGAGGTGGGTTTGTGTGGAAATGGAAGGGTCAAAGAGTGACGCAGAATTAGGAACCAGGAAATATTAGTTTGTGATTTAATTGCTGCCGTTTCTGCTACCCCAGATGGCGGGCCTTGAGCCTTTCAAGAAGAGATTGGACTGCCGTTTGTCAGAAATGGTGTAGCGTCTCCCGCTTGGGCGGGGGTGTTGGACTAGATGACTTACAAGGTCCCTTCCAACTCTGATTATCTGTTATCTGTGCCATCCTTGGCCTGGAGTGTACGAATACAATTGTGTTTTATTGAGAGCGTTGGTGAGACTTTGGTAGAAAGGAAACGTTTCCTTCCATTTCAACTGGACTCTCATTTCACGGGTTGGAGGAGAGACAGAGAGAGAGAGAGAGAGAAGTATTTATACCCTCTCTTGGGCCTTGCCCTTGAGCTTCCTGTTCCTGTGGCAAGGGCGTGTATTTTATTGGTTGCTGGAGCTGGAGGTCTTTTGCCTTGTAGATAGGCTGGCCTAAGTCTTTCTTAATGTGCACCAAACTATCTGCTATTTCTGTTTCCTTTAAGATTTTTATTTCTCTTTTGGGGGGAAATATTTTATCCTGCCTTTTTAACATTTCCCCAAACATTTCCTTCTTCTAGGAGAGAGGGGTGGGTGCTCACCTACTGCACCTGGGTGGCCTTGTCCCTCTTTTTTCAAGCGCGGCTTTCCATCAGCCAGCGGCTAGTGTTGATTCCTTGAGAAGCCAGAGGTGGCTGCTTGCTTTGCGTGGGAGCCAACACTCTTTTCCACAGGAAGTAGAGATATTCTTTGTTTCTAGTGAAATGCCTCTCTGAGTGGAGGAAGGAGTAGGAAGTAGGAAGAAGCCTAGGGAGTAGGCTGTTCTGAAAGAAATAAAAAATAAAAAATAAAGACGAAGTAACCAAATCCTCTTTTGAGATATGAGTCAGTAAAGCGAGTTGAACCAAGGCCGAGAGTTAGTAAGTTGGCAATGGTCACGCAGGTCACGGTTGGGCAACTGGGTAGGTACTAAATAATCTGTCACATTTGGAACTGAAAAACATTTGATTTGTTTTTTGTTTTTTTTTACCACTGCCTAATGATCCTGGCTTTGCTGAAGAGCCGTGGTTTGGTTTTGGCCTGGAGATCAAAGAGCCTTTTGGCCTGCGTTGAAGAACCGGAAGAAAGGCCAGAGGGACAGTTTTACCCCCCCGGCCCTATAAACAAATAAATGGATAGATAGAATGAATGGATGGGGGGTGGGTTGTCGTCCCCCTTTGTGCCATGACTTGTTCAGATCAAGCAAGGGCCTTTGAAAAGAGGACTGCGAAATGACTCCCATAGATCAGGGGTGTCCACATTCAGGCTTCAGGACTTCAACTCTTAGCATGGCTGGCTGGGGGATTCTGAGAGTTGAAGTCCACATGTCTTAATGTGGCCAAGGTTGGACACCCTTGCCATAGATGAGAGAAAGAGAGACAGACAGACAGACAGAGGCAGAGAGAGAGGGAGAGAGGCAGAGAGAGAGAGAGAGAGGCAGAGAGAGGGAGGGAGAGAGGCAGAGAGAGACAGGGAGGGAGAGAGGGAGAGAGACACAGAGAGAGACACACAGAGAGAGAGAGACAGAGAGAGAGACAGAGACACACAGAGAGAAAGACACACACAGAGAGACACACACAGACAGAGAGACAGAGAGAGAGAGAGAGAGCAGAGAGAGACACACACACAGAGAGACACACACAGACAGAGAGAGAGACAGAGACACACAGAGAGAAAGACACACACACACACAGATAGAGGTGGCCCGCTCCCTCCATAACAGGGACATGGCATTATACACAAGAGCTTTGTGATACACTACCCAGAGTCACTTTCCTGTGAGATATGGAGGGTTATATAAATGAGAGAAATAAATGGCCTGGGACTATGGAAGTCCCACATTGGGGTCCACCTTTAAGCCATGGACCTTCCTTGACTGTCTTGGGAGCCAGCCGCTCTCTTGCAACCCACCTCGGCTCCCCGGCCAAATGATAAGGGGACTATTGTCTAAAGTGCCTTGAGCTCTTTCCAGAAAACTTAATCTATTACATCTTTATCCCGACGGATCCGGAACCGAGGGTAGGGTAGCCTGTTTGGTGTGACCGTTGCTTTCCACGGTTGACCTCTAAGGGTTGCGTTCTTCCCATCGCCACTTGGCGCACCGGGAAGGAACATGGCGGAGCCGGGTGGACACCGCTTGTATGCTTCATTTGAAGCCGTTCAGGCTTTTCAGAAGCAAAGAGGTGGGATTAAACCATCGTGGAATACTTTCCCAGAGTTTGGCAACCGGAGGGACGAGAAGAGGAGGAGGAAGAGACGGAACTTCTCCCGAACCGTCTCCGTTTCTCAAACCAGGCAAACTTATCCCAGGAACCAGCGAGAGATGTTTGAGGTGGATTTCCTGTTAAATGCCCCCGGCCAGACCGAGACGGATGAGCTGGAATTGTTTTGTCTACCCGTGTGTATCTCCTCCCCTCCTTGAATTCCTAACTAAAACACCCGTTTTGAAAATGGTGGGTCGTCTTTCCAGGCGGGCTGGCCTCAGCTCCTGGATGGGTTTTGTGGCAGGCAGGACTCAACCTTAGCCCCTGCCCCCCTCTAAACAGTGCACCATGGGTTCAGGTTTTTTTTTGTTTAATACGAGCAAAGGCTTTCTGGAGACCACAAAAAAAGAAAAGAAAAAAACAAACCCGACTGAAGCTGGCTTCGGTCTCCCTTTCAAAGTTTGTTTCTTCCTTGGCTCCCTTTCCCCGTTGCCAAGCCCCTTTGGAATGATCAACAATTTAGTCTAATTGTGTCGAATGTTTGGGCGGCAAGGTTTCGTTTATTTTGTCTCTGCGTCTGGAATATTCGCTCTTTTCAAGGCCTTAAGCCCTCGCGGCAGACGGCACGTAGTCTGGGAAAGTGGGTTAATCAGTGTGGTGTGTATGTCAAGAGGGAGAGAGAGAGAGAGAGAGAAAGAAAAGGGGAAAAAAGACAGCTTTATATAAAGTGTTTTTCTTTCTCTTTCTCTCTTCCCCTCCTCCCCCCACAGCTTGTTCCTTTGGCTTTGATACTCCGAACTTGACCAATGACCTGGTTCAGATTGAGCAACCCGATGCTCTTCAGACTTTTCCCTTTTGTGTAACTTGTTACTGGAAGTCGCCTGGATTTCTAGATACGGTGAAAACAAAAACAAAAAAAGAGAGAGAGGAAATTCTGTTGTCCCTGAAATGCATCACCTTAAATGGCTCTGGATATGAGGGCGATTTCTTCCATGCGTTTCCTGGGGTAGCAGAGACATCCCAGGCAAGATGAGTTGGAACGGGACCTTGGAGGTCTTCTAGTCCAAACCCCCACCCCCCGGTCGAGCAGGAGACCCTATATACCAGTGATGGCTGGCTCCTCTGCCGAGAATTACATGCACACTCGTGTGCACGCGCTCGCAGGCCAGCACCCAGAAGGCAATGTGCGCATGATCCCCCCGTCCCCTTACCTGCATTGCGCATGCGTGCGCCTCCGAGCTGATTTTCGGCCTCCCAGAGTCTCGAGGGAAGCCTCTGCAACCTTCGGAGGCCAAAAAATGGGCCCGTTTTATCCCTTCTGGTATTTCCGGTATTTATTTTTGGAAATCACCGTAATATTACCACTTGTGCTGAGAACGTTGATGGCACTTTGCAAATAGTTCAGTTCCTGGGCCTGGTACGCTAACTGAAAGGGTGGATCATTTACCAGTGCACAGCAAAACAAGTTCATTCAAGTTTTTTAAAAAAGTCAGTAAATTATAGAGGGTCTAAGGCCGGTTTAGAAACCATTGTCGAGGTTCTAAGGGATTAATTGTTATTTTAGCACATACCTTGGCAAGCCTGGGGATAAAACCCCTGAAAAGACGCCGGATATCGACCAGAAATCTTTTTAAAAACCTTTTGTGCCTTTTGCAAGTATAGAAACTTAAGTCCAAGGGTTCTGCCCCTTCACTCACCTAGGAGATGTATAATGTCTAGGCAGGAATTATTAGATTGATGGGTCTTAGGGTTAGGGTGGCCGTAGTTTTTTCTAAATTGCAATTTTCCAAGAAACGGAAAGGGTGACAGTTTCCTCACCCTGTTCCAAGCTTAAAGAATTGTGGATTTCAACCAGGCTGGCTGGGGAATTCTGGGCGTTCAAGTCCACAACCCTTAAAAAGTTGACAAGCTCGGACACCCCTGGACTTAAAGATTCCCCATCCCGTTGGCGCCATATTGGACTGGAGGCTTCGGATGCCAACATAAGACTCGCAAATCCTGTAGGGTTGAGCGCCCTCAATTTGGTATCTCAAATGCAAGCCTGCTTTGGCTGTCCCAATTTTGGCCATCCACATGCCTGGGTTCAAAGTCTCCACTTCTGGGCACCGAATGTGGTTGCTCGGCTTGGCTCAGCTTTTTTTTTTTTTCATCGATACTTCCTTGCCCGCAAAGACCGAAGGCAATCTCCTCCCTCTTGATATCTCCTTGGCGGTGTGCCCATCCCCTTGCTAATTGCTCAATCCAAGCCTTATCGAGGGACCCGATCTAGTCATAGCCATAATCCTTTCTAGTCGGTGTCACAATAAGGATAAAGCCCTTTGGTGGCCTCATTTGCCCTCCTGGGAGGGTTATAGATTGTCGTCTGAGGCCGGCTCTCAACCCAGAAAATAAAACAGAAACAACATTGTTCAATGACTCAGGTTTCGCCGCGCGGCGCATTCTCCCAAGGTTTCGCCTTCTTGTCTGTACTTGAGTCCTTCCTCCACCCCACGCCGTGTGCTTTTGATTCTGGCTTTACTTCCCAGCCCATTTCATCCCGATCGAAACTGTATAATGTATAATTCATCAAACTGCGTTGCAGGATGAAGCCGCGGAGTAGCAGGAAAGTTGAAATGAGCGGCTCGGGTATGGGTGGGTTAAACATGCTTTGCTTGGACTGAAGTTAAGCCACTCATCATTTCTGAACCGCACGGTGTTTAGATCTCTTCAGGCTAACATTTTCCCAGGAAGCAAAAATATCTTTCGGTTTTTTTTTTTCCCCCTGATCCAAGCAATCGGTTTGTGGTGGTGGTGGGGGACCATGAAGGAATGAAAATCCCTTGGCCCAAACGGGGCTAAAACGCCACGCGTTCGTCTCATTTGTACGCATTGAATGCCCCTTTCCCCTTTCCTAGGGATAAAATGCTCAGAGCAACGCGAACGCAAAACCACACCCAGGTACAGATTAGGAAAAATAAATAAAAAAGATTAAAACGTATGATATTTTAACCAGACAATAATGTCCACATTCAGACCTGCCTCTCACAGCTCATTCGAAGAACGATAAATTTCCAATGGTAAACTTTGCAATGACACGCTGTTCCGAAATTTATTTACAAGCTTCCTCCCTCAGTTGATTTTTTTTTTGTTTTGTTTTGGTTTTGCAGAAGCTCCAGGTAGAAACACGGAGTCGCTGCCTCTTGTAGCCTTTCCCTCCTTGTAAAACAAAAAGCAAGCATTCCTTTTTAATGAACTCAGATTCCTTAGTAAATATACTTTCCAAATGCCACCACGACATCCTGTATTTGTGTGCATGAGTGTGTGTGGGGCGGGAAGGGAGGAGATAATTGTGAAAACTTCTATAATTCTCCCTTCCAGCTGCCCAGAATCATTTCCTCTCAATTTTAGGACGGAAAAAAGTTTGCTCCGGCTATATTGATCCTCTGCGATAACAGGCCAAGAACCCAGAGCGCATAACTCATGCGTGACACACACATCCTACTCCCAGTATCTGGCTAGTCATAACATTGGGATATTTTGCATGGGTTTGTGTAGTTCCAGAGATTCCCCCCATTCAGGATGTCCCGAGAGAGCACATCGCCAAGAGAACTTTTGTGAGCAACCAGGATATTTGGCTTTGGGAAGAAAAATAACTTCTTCCTAGGCCCTTCCCGTAGACAAGGCTCCAGAGCTAAGCAGGGTTGGCTCTTCAATGGAAGGCCACCCAAGGTAGGACCTTGGATGGAGAAGCTGGGGGACGTTTTGGAAGAAGGGAGCGGCCGTCGTTCCACGGCAGTTGCCAAGAACTGGAAAGTAGACTTCACCCGTTGGGTTTTCCGTCATGGAATGAAGGAACGCATGAAAGGATGAATCAGTCAAGGGGTGACTGAGAGAACACCTGCGCACACACAAGCCACACGAAAGAGGAGAGGGGTGAGGCAGGTGTGCGCTTTCTCAGCCAGGTGTCGAACATGGGCACGGGGGTTCAAGTTGCAGCCAACTATGAAGAGCAAGCTTGAGGTGGCTTTGGGCAAGGTGCTCTACTTTCGCATGACTCACCCAGCTGCTGTGAGGACACAATGCGAGGAGGCTACGCTCTAATCCCCCTCCATGTTTCGGAAGGTTGGCAGCCTGATGCCTTGCGTGACGAGGGCTCCTTGGGCAGAGTTGAGAAAGAACCTTGCCCGATACTTGGGGGAGAATTGTGTTGTCATTCCCCAGGGCGGATGACCTGATTTCCCCACCGCTGGCTGGGGTGGGGTAGGAAATCGGGTTGCGTAAAGCTGCCCTCGTTCCTTCCCAGGAAATAATCTTGGGGTGCAGGAGAACATTGGGGTCCTTTGGGATATAGTTGGATCCAAGTAGTCGGGGGCTTTCTGCAATTGACAGATGAAAATGTTGTCAATGTCCAGTGGTGTTTTTTTTTTTTTTTTGGCTATGGCATTTAGGGTGATCATAACCACTGGGGCTATTACAGCCGGTTTATGGCATTTTGATTTTCAGATCTTGATGCTTTGTGATCTTCTGTAACTCTTGACTTCTCTTCTACTGTCTCCTGGCTTTGTCACCATCAATAATATTGTTCTGTCTCCCCTATGGTGCCGACTGCCTGTTTACCAAGCACTTGATTGGGGGGAGGGGACAGAGGCAGCCTCCCCAGTCTTGAAGAGGGCAGGCAAATGAATGTCAATCATAGCAAAGGGACTCTCGCCTAAAAAATATTACACTGTTTAGAAATATGTATCTATCTCTCAATCTGTCTATCTATCTATCATCTATTTCATCTACCTACGTACTTACTTACCTACCTACCCATCTATCATCTATCTATCTATCTATCTATCGATCGATCTACTATCTATCTCATCTACCTACCTATCATCTATCTATCCATTTATCAATCATCTATCTACCTACCTATCATCTATCTATCCATCTATCAATCATCTTATCTATTTTCTACCTACCTACCTACCTCTACCTATTTATCATCTATCAATCATCTGTCCATCCATCTATCTATCCATCATCTACCTACCTACCTACCCATCCATCCATCTGATTTCTCTCTCTTTCTCCCCCCCACCCACTTACACTCACCCTCTACCCACTTTGTTTAACTGGTTGCAAGTCTATTGGCTGTCCCTGTTTCCCCCACTGCTATTTTCCTGTATTATTTTTGTGGGAGAATGTTTAAATGATCTGTTACCTTAAGGCCTGCTAAAACCGGCTTCTGACTTAGTACCTATTAGAGACCTTTTCTTCCTGCCTCTCTCTCCCTCCCTCCCTTTCTTTTCTTCTCTCTGAAACCTTTCAAGGCAGGCTTGCTCGCAGGCCCGTTTCTCACTTCCCCCTCTCGCAAAGTAGGTGGAATTACTTAGTGCTTCGGTTTAATTGTTCCGAGTCCTTTCTGCCTTCGATGAGAAAATGCCAAAAAAAAAAAAAGTGATCTACAGCAGCGCCAAATGTGATGGAAAGGTATAATTTGACCACCTACCACTAGTTGCTTAAAAGTAATTTTAAGGACCGGGCTGCCATTCAGGATTAATTACCCATTTCTTAATTGCTTCTACACACCTTCCTGCCTTTCAGAGAGAGAGAGAGAGAGAGAGAGAGAGGGAACGGGACTGGCTTCTGTTCGGATGGCACAAAGTCTGCCGAGTTACACCCCCTTTTCCTTTTGAGGTTTCACTTAGGAGAAAATAAGCTGGTGCCGAAGCTAGGAAAACCCATTCAATATTTTAACATTTGCCCATTTTCCTTGGCTACAAAGAGCTCCCTTGTTTACCTCCATTTGAGATAAATAAATAGGGAGGGGGTGGGGGAAACACCCCCCCCCAAGTCTCACTGAAATAAGCCGGACTTTCTATCAGCTCCCTCCCTTGCTCTTACTGTGATGCCTTCTTTGGGTTTTAGCATTCATTTCTTTCTGAATCACAACTTTCTGCTTCCCAGGGAATTAAGAAAGATTATTTTCCTGGTTGGTCTAACTCTCCTTTTGCACCGGGGCTCCTGTTCCCCTAAGTTCTCCTCTCTTACCTTTTGTCTGAACTTGATTTAAAAAAAAATAAAAAATTAAATTAAAATAAAAGTGAGCTCCCTAGTTGTTCTTTTTATTTTTCTACAGAGGTTGTTTTCCTAATGGAAGCCAGCAAAAGGTTTAACGTTCTCCTATAATTGGAGCTCGGTGGGGGAATGAATGGTCTTCTGGCAAGGCCAGCATTAGGCAGGGCCCTTTATTCGGAGGACTAAACATGCTTGCAGGAGGGGACCCAGACTCTTCGTCCCCTGGGTGTGTGGCCTCTCCCCCCCCAAACCCTTTATGTAGGCCACCTGCGACCCCGAAACCCCCCCCCCCCCCCCCCCAACACCAAAACCCCCCCCCCCCCCCCCCCCAAACCCCCAAAAACCCCCCCCCCACCCCCCCCCCCCCCCCCCCCCCTCCCCCCCCCCCCCCCCCCCCATCGTGCCCCCTTTCCTACCACCGTTGTTAAAGTGAATCGTTGGTGCCCCGGTTGTTAAGTGAGTCTGCCTTCTCCTATGGATGTCGTTCATCAGATGGTCTCAAAAAAGCCCCCCCCCCTCTGCCCCGGGGACATTGCAACCGTCGTAAACGTGAGTCAGTTGCCAAGTGTCTGAATTTTGATCACCTGTCGGCGCTGGGAGGATCCCTAAGTGTGAAAGACAATGCTAAGTCGCTTTTTTTCATTGCTGTTGTAACTTCGAACGGTCGCTGAACGAACCATTGTAAGTCAAGGACCACCTGTACTAAGGCCTGCTGTTCCTTTCTCAGAAGGTCTGCTGGCCAAAAAAGTCTCTTGGGGTGCCTTTGTGCTCCCCCCTCCTTCTCTGGGCAGCAGCTGGATTCTTCCATGTCATGATTTGTGAGCTTGGCCAACAAGAAAAGATTGTCAGATAGGTAGGTAGGTAGACAGAGAGACTGAGATTGAGAGAGAAATGAGAAAGAGGGAGGGAGGGAGAGGGAGGTAGGTAGGTAGGTAGGTAGGTAGATAGAGATAGAGAGGTGGATAGAGAGAGAGAGAGATGGATAGATAGAAATAGCACTTAGACTTATATACCACTTCACAGTGCTTTGCAGCCCTGTCTAAGCAGTTTACAGAGTCAGCCTCTTGCCCCCAACCATCTGGGCCCTCATTTTATGACCTCGGAAGGACGGAAAGCTGAGTCAACCTTGAGCTGGGATGGATGGATTGAACAGCCCTTAGACTTATATACCGCTTTATAGTGCTTTACAGCCCTCTCTAAGCGGTTTTACAGAGTCAGCCTCTTGCCCCCAACAATCTGGGTCCTCATTTTACCCACCTCGGAAGGACGGAAGGCTGAGTCAACCTTGAGCCTGGTAGGATTTGAACTGCCAAACTATAGGCAGCTGGCTGCAGAAGTAGCTTGCAGTACTGCACCCTAACCACTGCGCCACAGAGGCTCATGATAGATAGATAGATAGATAGATGAGATAGATAGATAGATAGATAGATAGATAGATAGATAGATAGATAGATAGATAGATAGATAGATAGGTAGGTAGGTAGGTAGATAGATAGATAGATAGATAGATAGATAGATAGATAGATAGATAGGCAGGCAGGCAGGCAGGCAGGTAAAACAAGGAAGCAGATAGATTTGATAGATAAGATTAGATAGATGATAGATTAGATAGATATAGACGGATGGACAGATAGATGAGAGAGAGATTGCAGATAGATACTAAGGTAGGTAGGTAGGTAGAGGGATGGATGGATGGTGGGTGAAGGTAGAAGGACATCTCCTCATGCTGGCTGGAGTCTGGTGCCCCAAGCAGGATGTTCAAATCAATCATCTGGGGAGGGAGAAACTATTAAGTCTATAACTATCAGTTTTCCCCAAATCAAATTATTTGATTGGAACATCCTGCTTGGGGCACCAGACTCCAGCCCATTCCTAATGCCCACTTCCTACTTGCTCCAGCCAGCGTGGGGAGATGTCCTCCTACCTTCACCCACCTTCTTCCCTTGCCAATGACCTCCCTCCCCCTCCCTCCCTCCGACTGCTCTTGAGACAGCCCGGGGGCTGCTGCCAGGACCTCTTTCCTCTCCCCCCCCCTCCCCTTCCTCGAGCTTTCCTGGGGACCTTTTGAAGGCCCGCTGCCCAAGTAGCCATTGTTGGGAGAAGAATGGCTCTGATATGTGAAAGCGAGGGAGGCAATTCTTTGCGAAGAAATCCAGCACCCACGGCTAAAGGGAGGGGGGAGAGAGAGAGAGACCCAGTTGGCCACCCAGATAGCGGCCGGCCATCCCCGGATTGACAGATGGCGTGTCAGTTTTCTGGGTTGCGGTGACACGGCGCGGCTTAGCCAAGTTTGGGACAAAAGCCCATTTGCCGAATGGTCGCTGAACTTGCATTCTTCAAAACAGGTGATTTATTCTAACGCTAAAGGTTTTTTTTTTCCCCCGTTTCCCCCAATGACACGGGCCTACAGGAGGGGAGATCTCTGAGAAACCAGTTAAAACCAATTTGACCAGCACTGGAGGCAACTCCCGTTGCCCACACAGGGGTTTTGAAGTTTGAAGTAGGAGCTGAGTTGGTGACGTTCGGCTTGCTTGGTGAATTCTCATTAAGGGGTTTGGGAGCGTCAGATCGATCTCGGGCATCCGTCACACAGCGACGCGACACTCAAACGGATGACGCTGGCCGTGCTTGGGGACTGTGACACTTGCCATGGGGCGTGAATCTGGCTTCAAACTTTTCAGCTCAGCCTTGCAGGCCAACTCAGGGATCTCAGGTGGGGCAGAGAGGGATTTAATGCAGAAAGTGAACTGTGGCACGAACTGGTTCAAAATGCCCATTTAAAAATTTCTCCCTAATGGAATGAATAGAATTTTATCCCAAGTTTGCCCCTTTCTTCCTTCAACTGATCTGCCCTTTTTTTTTTTCCTGCTTAATATTCCAAATATCTTCATATAAGGAAGGAGCCACATATAATTTTCGGAGAGAAGTTCCTTTCTTTCTTTCTTTCTTTCTTTCTTTCTTTCTTTCTTTCTTTCTTTCTTTCTTTCTTTCTTTCTTTCTTTCTTTCTTTCTTTCTTTCTTTCTTTCCTTTTCTTTCCTTCCTTCCTTCCTTCCTTCCTTCCTTCCTTCCTTCCTTCCTTCTCTTTCTCTTCTCTCTCCTTCTTCTTTCTTCCTTTCTTTCTTTCTTGTGATGCTTCTGGGCTCTTTTCCTGGAGGGTCTCCGTCAGCCAAGTGGGGAAAAAGGAAGTCTTGGCTCCCTTTTGCTACGGCGAAGGAGAGAGCCTGAAAACCAAAGCTTGGGGCTCGTGGGGTGGAGAGCTGGTGGTACCCTCTGCCCCAGAGCAGCTGGGTAAGGATGCCCGAGGGATTTTTGTCTGACGGGCAAGTTCTAATCTGCTTATTTAGTTGATTTTTATCCCGCCCGCATTACTTTATAAGTAACTCAAGGCAAGCGAATGTATCTAATACGCCTTCCTTCTCCCATTTTGCCCGCCACAACCATCCTGTGAGGTTGGCTTGGGCTGAGAAAGCACAATTTGGACCGAAGCCACCCAGCTGGCTTTTGTGTGCCCGAGGCAGGAGTAGAACTCACAAGTCTTTTAAAGTTTCTAAACCGGTCTCTTTAAACCGGCCCTCTTCGCCATACTGGTTCTCTGCCTGCAACTCCTCTAATTCCCAGCTGCAACGGCTCAGATGCTGGGTCTTGGGGCACAACCTGTCCTGGAGCAAAAGGAGATTGACAAAGAGGTTAAGTTAGGCAAGGTGGTTTTAGGCAACCACACGCCTTCACCGAGATTGCAGGATCCGTTGCAGGCTTTCGGAGCGGCCCAGGAGCAGGAGAACGTCCGCTGGGAATAACACAGCCACCCCTCGATATGCCTGCAGTATAATTAATATTTCTGTGCAGCTCCTGGCAGGTTTTTGAAGGGCGGTTTGTCGTTCTCTCCCTCCCAGAGAACTTCCAGCCTTGGGACTTTTTTTTGGGGGGGTGTGGAGGCCTTTTTATCCGAAGACTAGCCAGGTCTGAACCTCAGCCAGCATCGGAGGGGGAGGGAAATCCTGAACAGCTCCTGGGCCTAAGCGGCCTGGATTCAAAGGTGCCCCCTCCTTGTGCCTTTTAGGCCAGCGCTGAAGAACGAGTCCTTGCCTGCCCGGGTGTGCCCCTCTAAAGCTGCACATCCTGACCTCTGGAGGGAACCCTGCCAGCATGCTTGAAACTCCGGGATGCGTATTTGCCAAGAGTGCTGGACGATGGCAGCTCAAAGAGGGCTGGGGTGGGATAGCTATAAGGTGGGATAGACGACCCACAGTTTCTAAGGGAGAAATTTAGGGGCCATAAAAGTTGTGTTTCTATGGTCACTGCCATTAGGTTCGTTTTTTGGGGAGAGAAAATATATATATATATATATATATATATTTATTCCTGGCGTTTTCTGGCCTTGCTGGACACGATTGTAGGGATAGTGCCATGAAACCACAGCAACCAAGAAAGCGTTGGAGACCACGCTCCCTACCTTCCAACCCCATCCCTCCTCTGGGAATGGCTGGACAAAGGGCAGTTGAAAGAAAAAAGGCTGCCTCCCCCCCAAAAAAAGCCGGTCCTGGGGTTGAGGTCAGTTATTTTGCCCTTGTGGCTGGAAAACAGAGGCCCCTCGCCCAGCCCAGCTTGTCAAGGGAAGAGTCTTGCGGACAAAGCGGCCGGAGAGAGAGAAAGAGAGAGAGAGAGAGAGAGATCAGGTTGGGGTCTGACATTTGCTTTCTTTACATTTTGGGTGAGAGGCTTCACGATCCCCCTCCCCAACCCCAACCCCGGACTTCTTTGGCCCAGCGCAGATGACGGGGTAGAGATGGAGACGGTTAACCAGGCCTTCTGGGCTATTGTGTCCCGTCCCGCGGACTAAACAGGCGTGACTCCCATCCTCATCGGCTGGCCAGCGAAGGCTATGGGACACCTGCCTCCCCAAACAGCTGAGCCACCCCCCCACCCCACAAGGCGTCTCAGGCCACCTCTCCCCCCACCCCAACAGACAGGAGAATGGACAGCAAAGCCTTCCCATTGTCGGATCAGCCCACCCCTCCTCCTCCTCCCTGTCCTGCCTTATTGGATAAGGTCCCCCATCTGCTTGGAAAGTGATTGTGTCGTGGGGAGGGGAGGCTTAAATCTTCCCTGGGTGGGGCAGGGTGAATAATAATAATAATAATAATAATAATAATAATACCACCAAAAAGACTCTGAATGGAAGATTCTTTGCATTGCATTTTGTTCCTTCAGCTTCGACTCCTATTCCTGAGCAGAATTCGCACGCGTCCTTTAACCCACTTGGGGAAAGGCTTAGTGGCCTCTCTCAGCTCTCCTGCTTGGCTTAGTTGGCTTCACTTTCGTTGGTGTTATCTGTGGGCTTTATGCATGGTGCCAGACCCGAGTTGCACGCTGGCTTGGAGCCGTCTCAAACCGTGTGTTCGTCCACTAACCAGGTTGTCCGGCGGCCATTCCTAAACTTCTGAGAGAGGTGATGGGAGAGGGTTGGTGGAGCTTTACCCAAAAGTCAAGATTGTACGTCACTACTTCCTAAAACCCCAGGGAGGTTTTTTTAACTCCCATTAGCTGAAAAAGGACCCATACAGACTGGGTGAAACCTGGCTCAAGAGCAGGAACTGGGAGGGGGATCTTGGAGTCTGAGTGGACAACCAGCTAAACAGGAGCCATCCGTGTGCAGCAGCAGCCAAAAAAGCCAACGCAATCCTAAATTGCATTAACAAAGGGATACAATCCAGATCAAGGGAAGGTACCAATACCACACTCTGTAAAGCCTTGGTAAGGCCACACCTAGAGTCCTGCATTTCAAGGACCCGGTCAGCAAATACTTTGCTTTGGAGCTTCCAACTTAAAAATAATAAAAAATGGCTCCTGAGTAAAGAACGGGCGTTTGGGGGGGAATCTACAGCAAGGAACCCCTCCCAGCCTTTAAAGAAGCACCTCCCAACCAGGCTTCCCCTCTTCTGCAGTGGGCTCAGTTTTTTCCCTTCCTTCTCCGCTCTATTTCTGTCCTTCGATCCGTCTTGCTTTGAGAACTGAATGTTCAGCCTGAGCTTTTCCCGGATTTGCTGCAGGGAAAACTCATCTGTCATGGCAAGGAGAGGAATGAAAAGAGTCGGAGTCAATCAACTACGAGGAACCTGGGCCGTTTCTGGATTATTTCCCCCCGCAAATACCTGCTCCTTTCGGGGGGGTGTAGCTTGGCTTTCCCTAAATCCAACCTTTACCCCTGGCCCCCTCCTTGCAGTGGATCTGATGTCATTTGAGAGATGTCACCCCGCAATCTAGGCGAAACCAGGAAGCCCCTCCGTGCTGCAACCCGGTGGCCATGCGTCGGCTTCCCTAATTTTCCACCCCTCTGAAAGAAAAAAAAGGGGGGGCATCTTTTAAAAAGGGGGTTTGACTTCCGCGAAAGACAGGCCGGCTTTGCTGGTGCAGTCTGAATATTTGGCATTAGAGAGCAGGAGATCTGAAAGGAGGGGGGGAAAGAGCAATGCGCTGTGGCTTTTTGTGGGATTGACAGCCGTGAGCCGAGGGAGCGGATAAAAACCCGCTTTTTATTTCTTTTTGTTTTTGACGCTGCCAACCGGAGGAAGGACGGATGTCCCTTTCGCCTTTCAAAGTGGTTTGGAGTCTGCCTGGATGTTCCCAACGGCAAGGAGCATGGCTTTTGGGGGGGAGGTTTTCTGTTACGGTCTCCCATCTTCTCGTGCAAAACTGAACCGCCCCCCCAACTCACCTGCCCACCGTAACCAGGTGGAAACCATGGTCCTCCAGAGGCTCCCCACCCAAGCCCCCTCTTCACTGCTTCTCCTTCATCTCCAACCCCTCCCAATTCCTGCCATATCGGTTGGCGTTATCAGACGTGATTTACCAGACCGGCAATGTCTTTCTCAATTGCAACAGATGCAGTTATTGTTTGGGAGCGGGGGGGGGGGTGTCTTTCTCCCCCACCCACCCAAAACACCGATTGTGCTCCAAGGCCTGTGTGAACCACACAGCAAAGCTGAGCTTTTGTTGGCATACGAAACAAGTCTTTGTCCTGTTCTAAACTCTCTGCTCTGACCGGCTCTCGGCTTATTCTTATTTTGTGTTTGGGGGTGGTGGTGGTGTCGTCGCCCTCTCGACCTTTGCCCCTTTGATGGACATCCCAGCGAGACCCCGTCTGCTCCAAGGTGACACGGCTACTGTCGGTTTAGCGGATCTGGTGTCAGGGAGGGGCAGCCAAGCAAGGCAAATGAAAGTGTCTGAGCTACTCAAGAGGAGGAAGGGGAGAGAAATGTCACCGAGTTTCTGGTTTGTTTTTGTTTTCTTCTCTCCGCAAGGTCTTATTTTTTTTAAATGTCCCTTTTCTTAGCTTGGAAGGATGCAGGCGGTGCGTTCAGGCAGGGCAAACTTTCAGGCCCCGATGTAGAAGTCAGCCAGGTATGTACAGGCAGAGGGCCAGAGATGGAGGCCCAGGAAGGACAGTTCACAGAATGAAATGAAAAAGCGACGAGAGGGTTCCCCTTTCTCCAGCCCCTCATTAATCAACACGCCCATGTGGGAGAAATGGGGTAGCCTTGGGTGAGATTGCAATCTGGTCTTTTGTGCAATCCAGGTTAGATTATCTCTGTTTAGGGGAAGGGGAAGGGAGGGGGGAGAAAAGGGGGGGGTGATTTGAAACCGATTAGAAAGGGAGGGTCCTTAAAAAACAGTCCGATTTGTCATCTCCTGTCACTCGAACCGCAGAGGGAAGGATGTTTGGGGGGGGGGGGGCTTCTAGAAGAACCAAAAAACTCAACGTCTGCGAGTTGGGCGGCTGTGCAGATGCCTTTAAAATCTGCTTCCCAAGCCCCAAATTGAAAGCCTAAAGGGAACCCTGACAGCCCCCACTAGGCCCAGTGGAGTCTCGTTTCCCTCGTAGGACACCTTTTAGTTCAGGAAGTTTGGGAAACGGGCCGTGTCTTTGGAGGGAGACCCCCCAAAAATGAGGCCTTTCCATCGAAAAAGGCTTAAATTTTAAAACAAACAGCAATGTGAATTTTGCAGGCATTACCAAAAAAAAAAAAAAAAAGGTTAGATACCGCCCAAACCCCCTGAGGTCATATCATTTGAAGCATTTTATTTTTTTTTTTTATTTATTTTTATTTATTTGATTTGCCCAGTCACCAGGGTATTTTTTTTTTTTTTTTAAAAAACTTTGCATGAGACAGATAGGAGGAGGGGAGAAGTGGGGGAGAGGGAGAGAGAGAGAGATGGATAAGGATGGGGATGGATAGATATGGATGGATGGATAGATAGATGTTAAGGATGGATAGATAGATAAGGATGGATGGATAGATAGATGGATATGAATGGATGGATAGATGTTAAGGATGGATAGATAGATGTTAAGGATGGATAGATAGATAAAGATGGATAGATGGATAAGGATGGATGGATAGGTAGATGGATAAGGTTGGATGGATAGATAGATAGTGGCTGGAGGCAAAGGAACAAGTAGCTGGAATAATGTAATAGTAGCCACAGCAGCATTACGTTCATGGTTGTGGACATCAAACGGTTGCTTTTCGTTCTCCATGACCTCCAGATCTTGCCGGGGAGATCTTGGATTACCTGGTGGTGATTCATCCAAGACATTGACCATTTTTGCTGCTAACGAACAGAGCGCCAGCCACGCTGCCCATCAAGAAACAGGCCTAAAAACAGAGCCCAAACAGCCAACGCAACCACAGTGGCCCTGGGGTCGGTTGGGACCCTTCCTCAGCCGCTGTGAGAGACCGTTCAAACCGGCTCTGAACCGAGCAAGGCAAAAGGGGCCCTTTTTTCCTGACACCAGCCTGGGACCACACCCCTTCTGTCCACACGAACCCCTTCCTCCTGGGACACCCCCCCCTCCCATCTGCTATCAAATGGCCCCCCTTTTAAGATGACCAAAGGAGGGGCAGCCATACAAAACCACACTCGGCTCAGCCCAAGCTTCCCCCTGATTTGAGGAGAGGGGCTTTCCTCCCCTGGCCCCTGCCCTCCCTCCAGAGCCCCCGCCAGGCTGAGCGTGGCTTGTCCCCGGGTATTGTAGTCCCCTGGGTGGGACATCTAAACCCTTGCCCCTGGATGCGACAGCTGGGGGAGGAATGGGGTTGGGGACTCCGAAACCCCATGCCCCTCTCAGCCCAACGGCCTTTTCTTTCTCTCCTGGACTCGGTTTGATCCTATTAATAGAGCAGGAACAGCCTCTCCGTGGCTCTTTAGTCACGCTGCATGGAAGCTTGCCCTATTCTCCACCCCCCCACCCACCCCCTCCATAATCCTTCACGTTACAGCGGGGCTTGAAGGATGGGGCCCAGATTCTTCCTGACATGCCTGTCTCCTCTCTTTCTCTTCCCACCCCACCCCTTACAAAAAAAAAAGATGATTATTATTTAAAGCCCCTCGAAAGGAGAAGGGATGCATTCCGGAGGGTTGAAACAGCCAGCTGTAATATTTCTCTAGCTTTCTCTATTTATTATTATTAGATAGATAGATAGATAGATAGATAGATAGATAGATAGATAGATAGAGAGAGAGAGAGAGAGAGAGAGAGAGAGAGACAGGCAGGCAGGCAGGCAGGCATAGATAGATGATAGATAGAAAGATAGACAGAGAGAGAGAGAGACAGACAGGCAGAGAGATATAGATAGATGATAGATAGATAGATAGATAGATAGATAGATAGATAGATAGATAGATAGATAGATAGATAGATAGACAGAGACAGGCAGGCAGGCAGGCAGACAGGCAATAGATAGATAATAGAAAGATAGATTGAGAGAGACAGAGACAGAGACAGAGACAGGCAGACAGATGGTAGATAGGATAGATAGATAGATAGATAGATAGATAGATAGATAGATAGATAGATAGATAGATAGATAGATAGATAGATAAGCAGGCATGCAGGCAGGCAGGCAATAGATAGACAATAGATGATTGATTGATAAATAAATATAGATAGATAAATGATAGATGGTAGATAGGATAGACAATAAATAGATAGATAGATAGATAAGATAGACAATAAATAGATAGATAAGATAGATAGGCAGGCTGTCTGGTGAGAAATGGGAGAATGGAGCTCAGTTTAGGGTGCTTCTTTTTTTAAAAGAAAATTATGGCTGAAGAAAGGAAGGATAGGGTGGTGGTGGTGGATGGGATGGCTTCCCCCTCTTCCTCTGAAACAGATTGTCGCCATTTGGCTCGGGCAAATGGGCAGCTTTTTCAGGGACACTGAAAATAGGACGAATTTGTGCTCCAGGAGTCTGGAATTGGGGACGGGCTCCATTTCTGATCAGGGTTTTTTGGCCTAGTTCTGTATGCAAAATTGTAGCGCCCCAAAGCAGCATATTTCTCACGCTGGGCAACTTTACGACGGGGGGACTTCAACTCCCAGAATTCCCCAGCCAGCTGGCTGGGGAATTCTGGGAGTTGAAGTCCCCCCGTAAAGTTGCCCAGCGTGAGCAATGTTGCCTTAAAGTCTTCAGTCACAGTTGTTTAAAAAGTTAAAAAAACACACCACAATTTCATTTAAATCTGGAATTAGGGTTCTGTCCCTCTGTGCATGCATGTGGCTGCACCCCTCAATCATCTATTGTCTATCTATTGCCTGCCTCTCTATCTATCTATCTATCTATCTATCTATCTATCTATCTATCTATCTATCTATCTATCTATCTATCTATCTGAACTCCCGTATCTCCACTTTTTGGAATCCAGTCCCAACCAACGTGAACCCCTCTCTTAGATGTACAGGAACACTACAAAGCACTAATGAGGAACTAAGTTTCCCCTCCACCCTCTTTTAGCTCAAGTCGGTCTTCTGGCCAACTTCCTCCTAAAACAAGAAGGGGGTTATTTTATTCCCCCCCCCCCCACCCTACTTTTAAAGCCCTTCCATCCAAAGTAATGTTGACTGCTTGCAATGGAAGCTGGGCTGGCCCTGCCTCTTCTCTGTCCTGCCCCTCCCTTCTCCAGATGTTCCTGCTGTTGCAAAGAGAGCCGCCCCTGGTTTTTCAAGGCGGTGCAGGATGATGGGCTTCCTCCCCCCCCCCAGGGACCCCTGAAGAAAACCCCTTTGAGAATCCCGTCGGGAAATTTTATTTCAAAGAGCCTTTTCCTTCGATTTTGTTGCGTGCTTGTTTGGCAGCAAGATTTCAAAAGCCGTTCTCACGCCTGATGCTTTCTTGGACCCCCAAGCCGGAGAGGTGGCTGATGGTTTTCAGAAGGAAAAGTTGGAAGGGGAGGGGGGGTAGTAGCCAAGCCCCCTTTGTTTCTGCCCCGGGGTCGGCTTTTTTTTTGTTCTGGAATTGGGGGATAAAATCCCCACCAAAAAATGGAGCGGACCTTAGAAAGGACTCTCTGACCCCGGAGACCATGAAGAAAATAACAAAAAAAAAAACAATACTTTTTAAAGATTTTGACAGTGCTTTGTTCTCCAAGCTTGTTTTACTTTTAGTTTCTGGACCCTTCCATACCAAACAAATGATGACGTTACCTCATTTGGTAACAAAACGTCCGGAAACTAAATCGAAACAAGGCTTAGAGGGCAACCACCACCCCCTGCCAGAAACCATTAAGAAAAACACAGTGGTGATAACCAGCAGGTGCCATGGGGTATCTTATTATTATTTTGTTAATGGTGCTATCAAGAGTTGTGGGCAGCATTTAAGAGACCGGGAGGGGAGGGAGTGTGTGTTTCCAGGGTCAATTCCCAGCTTGCGTTTGCCCCGTGTGGTTCCATTTCATTATCTCCCACGAGGAGGACGTTCCTGAGATCAGCAGCCGCGAATGAGACACACATCCTGGAGTCCGACAACACCAGATAAAAGCCAATTCCTGTGGCTTTGGGAGAAAGGCATCGGTGGGTGTGTCATTTTCACCAACAGGACTTGCACGATGATTCAGCTTCTGCCGGGGAAGCCACCCAGGAGCTCCTTCCAGCTGGTCCCAAAGGCCTCAACGCACAGAGATTCTGCGGTGTTTCCTCCCCGCTGATTAGGGATCCTGGATTTAGTTCAGTTTCTCCAAACTTGGAGACCCTCCATCCACCTTGTGGACGGAAGGGGCTACTTGGCCTATCCCAGGTTTGGCACTGGCCACCATCCGGGGCTAAGGAAAGCGCTGCCCTGCTGGAATTCAGCTGCTCTCATCCAGGTGGATGCCTCCACTTCCCACCTGTTTAACTCCATGGAATTAAAACCGCTCCCAGCGTCTTTTAGCCATCTGGAGCGTATTAAGGCCGAGTTGGAAGAGAGAGAGAGAGAGAGACAGATCTCAAAAATTAGGTTGGTGGCTAGCTTTGAAGTTTTGAGCACCTCTTTTTCCCAAACTTAATTCCCTTTCTGAAATTCAGCTCTTCCTTCTGTTTCGCCGACACGGATCGGATCGCTGGTAGTTTATAACAAGGGTGGCCTTATTTCTCACCCCCCCTTTTAAATTCACCTCCTTCCTTTTCCTTCCAGTTTGGATGACTCTGGTCGGGTTTTAAAAGCTGATTTGTTCCTTTTGGGTCTTGAAAGCAACTCTGGGCCTTTTCGGATCCCCGATAGGGAGCAGCGTCTGCGGTCAACTGTATCGAAACAAAATCTTGTGCGACCGGCTGTTGTATTGCCAGTTTGCGAGTCCACGTTAAAACGGAGCAGAAGTTGTGGATGTTGCATTGGATTCAGCCACTCTGGGTTGGAAGCCCTTGTGTGTGTGTGTTGGTGTCTCATGCTCAAAGATTGGATTGCTACTATTGGCCCTCTTGGGGGGGGGGGGAACCCCCAAACAGTCCAACAAACCAGACCCAGGAAAGTGAGATGGGCAGCCTGGACCCTCCTCAAATAAACTTTAAAAGAGTTCTAGTACAAAGGGTGATTTTCTTAAGCCCTTTGGGATGGGAAAAGGAGGAAACACGTGAACTTGGCCGTAGATGCCTCTGATCTCTTGGGTATTTCCCGAACCCCCTTCCAGATTGTCTTCAGGGGCCCACCCCGTTTCCAAACAGCCCCCCTCCCTCACGTGCTCCGCAACCTCCCCAATTCAAAGGAGTTCCCACGCTACGGTTGCCAAAGATAATTGCCAGAGGAAAGGGGAACCTTTTCCTGGCTGGGGCCTTCTCCTTCCAAGTGGCTGCCTGCCCGTCCACGTGGAAGCGGGGGGGTGGGATGTCGGAAAGATGGGGAGAGGAGGAAGGGGAGACGGTTTCCCCTTCTTCCCGCGCGCAGCTTAATCGTTTCCCCCTGGAAGAAAGTTGGGGAGAAAGGATACCCGGTTTGGCAAGAGGATGAAGGAATTTGGGGGGCGCCCGTTGGCCTTCCGTGGTCCGGGGTTGTGTTGCAGTGGACGCTGGGCTAGGAAAAGCTACTCTGGGTAAAACCCCTGGACCAGGGCTGATGGGCTTCTCCCACTGTCAATCAATGGGGGGGGGTGGAGATGATGGAAGCCAATAACAGAGGACTGGGAGGGAGGGAGGCGGGTGCACCGAGCCCAGATTTAATTCCTGCAGTCTCTTAGTTTCGACAGTGGCAACAACCCACCGCACCAACAACTGCTGTCCGGGCACTCGGTGTGGTTAGAAGCATTGTCATCTGGCCCATCTCCGTGCCTTGTCTTGGCTCTCTTGAGTTTCTTATATTTCTTATATATTATTCTGCACCCACCCCTTTTCCTCCAGCAGATGAAAGCCATTTCGTGTCTTAGATTCTTGGTTTCCAAGCGATGGGAGGTTTCCGCTCTGAGGAGGGGGGGAAAAAACCTCTCTTTTAAAATAGACAAAAAGGGCTTTTTCACAGAAGCCGAGACAAGGAAATGGCTTGTTTTCAATGTTGAGACTTTTTAGTAGCGGGGCAACCTGAAATTATTCCCTTGAAAGCACCTTTGGGGGCAAGGAAGGCAATTGTTTCCAAAAGAACAAGATTTGTGAAGTTAAACAGCGTGGGAAATCATTAAAAAAAATATATGCCGTGCCTAAATATTCCTCTGTTGGGAGATTACGGTCCACCCTCGATCGAAAACCCAGCCAAAATGTTGCAAGGAACAAAAAACAACAACAACTAAAAAAAAAAAAAAAAAAACAGAAGTTTTCCTCCAGGTTTGGAATTTGAAGCCACAGCTGTGATTTTATTTTTTCCCCCCCCAGCAAAGCAGATGAATTTTGCTTCGCCATGCAGACTTTGCAGAAGAAAACATTTTTTTATTTTTATTTTTTGCAGAGGAAATGAGATTAGAACGTCTGAGAGGAAGGGGAGAGTTTGAAAGCCGCTCGGTAAATATAGCAACCCAAGCTTGCGCAATGCAAACCCACTGTTCCTTCACGGCAGTTCGTCGTGTCCTTTCCGTCGCAACTTGTCAATAAAGCTAAGATACCGCCGTCATTTCTGAAGAACTTTAAACACACACACACACACACACACACACACACACCCATACACAAAACCCACCACTGTAATATGGAATATTTCAAGGCACCCTGTTCCTGAGATGGATATTGGAAGGCAGCTCCAAGGCCGCCTGGAGACACCGTTGGGTCCTTGGTCCAACTGAGGCTAGCCTTGGCCCAGACTGACCATGGTGTGTAGGAGAAGTTGTGTTCCGAGTTGCGTGCCGATAAATACCTTTGGCCCAGCCTCGTAGTCCTTCACATGAGCAAGGCCTACTTTGGCTTACTCATCAAGGTCATGAAACAGGCTGCGTCGGTTGTGTGGGCGGCACAACTGTCAGGGAACTGTGGGGTGGGATATGGGCTCTGTGTCTGTGTGTGTGAGAGAGAGAGAGTCAGTCAGTGTTTTGGCAAACGGCACCACCGACGTTTGGGAATGTTTGGGAACCACCTTCAGATGGTTTTTTGATGGGTCAAAAAAAAAAGGCTTTTCTGGCTGTTTTCCATGGCTCAGATTGGAGGAAGGGAGTCTGTCTGATGGGAGATTTCCATGGTTGCAACTTCTTCTTTCCAAACACCTTGGATCCGCGCAGGGTGCTTTCACAATCGCCCGGTTTAAGCAATACCTATAATTAGATTTACAGCAGTTGGACTAGAAGACCTCCAAGGTCCCTTCCAACTCTTGTTATCCTGTCATGCTCCGTGAGAGAGACATCACCGTGACTGGGTGTGTTCCCTACTCCCATTATCCCAGACCAGTGAATGGTGGAAGCCATACGGGGCGCATAAAATGGTGGGGCTTGAAGTGTGTCGGTTCGGGAAAATAAGAGTTGAAAACTTTTTCAGAACCGGAGGAGCATTTATGGATAAAATAAGGGACTGCAGTCCACACCGACCCACAGTTCTTTTCCCAACCAAACTGCATCTGGCGTCTTCGCCATGTCGGTGGGTTGTTTCTGGGGAAAACGTGGCTCAGACCCACAAGTTGTGGACTTCACAGCTTCGGTCAACCCCCCCCCCCAAAAAAAAAACAACCGTCTGGCCAAAACTTTTGGGTGGGAATGCGCCGTGGGTTCTGCAGTGTGCTTGTGTGCGTGTTTTGCTTCGCTCCAACCTCTCAGTTGCTACGGAAAAGTTGAGCCAATAAAGTCTCGTGTGTTGGTGGCCGTTGCACCTGCTTGGTTTGTCAGATGCTTTCAAAGGCACAAGTGTGGGCAGCTTGTCTCTCTCTCTCTCTCTCTCGTCCTCTTTGCCAGCTCGTTGAAGCCAAATTTTGCACTGGGAAGTCCACATTCTCAGCCAGACACCAACGGCAGAAAGTGTGATTTGTTTGGTGGTCCCTGAGGTCCAAAAGGTTGGTGACCCCCTGGTTTGTAGCCAATGCCCATATTTACCTGCATGGGGGAAAACCTACCTGACCTACCTGGGAAGTGAGAGGGTCATTTTTTAAGGAACGCGAAGAGGCGACCGCAGAGGGAAAAGGTGAGAGAGATTTCCTGCAGAAAACCAGAGAACAGACTACGCAGCCCAGGGAGAGAATTTGCAAAGGGGAGGATGGAGTTAGGAAAGGGAATGCCCGGCGTGTAGGAATACCAGGGATTGTAGTCCTTCCAAGGAGAGAGAGAGAGAGAGAGAAGGGGGGGCTTTTTGGTAGCGAAAGAGCTTTCAGATGGTGGGGTGGGGGTGGAGGGGTGGTGGTGAGATGTTTGGCGAGAGGCCATCTGGCAGCCGCGTCCCCCCAAGCGTGGAAAAGGTCTTGCAGGCCTTGACATTTTTTGCTGATGTATTTCGAGCTCCTGCCAACTGTGCTATCACCTTGCCTGCCAATCTTACGATTAGGCCTTGGCCTCAAGATGACGGGGGGGTGGCCCTCCAAAGCGGGGTGTGTGTGGGGGGAGTGGAGAAGAAGCCTCTCTTGGCCTCCCACCACGCTCGGCTTTGCCACGGCCACGCAGGACATGTCCGACGTGAACCTGCATCAGCCCGGAGCCCCGTTAAAGAGCCGCCTGCAGGGAGTGGCCTTCAGCGGAACAGGGGCCACATTCCGTCTAACATCTGTTTGGCACCCGGAAGAACCGGGAACAAGGCGCGTATAAAGTGTGTTTTCGGGGTTTGGAGCAATTTCCTTTGGAGCTCCAGACCTCTCCGGGGTCACCCTTTGGGCTTCCAAGATGGCAGCCGGATGGCATCTATGGAACCCACCGAGGGGTTTGAAACTTTGGCTGGACCAAGCATGAAACATCTGGGGGAGTCGGCGTTATTGGTCTGGGAGGCGCATGATGAGGACGGTGGTGTGCTGGATTAGCAGCCTTGCGTTGGTTTTTTTGGAAACACGCCTTGCCTGCTTGCTTCGTGCACGTGGCCATCTATCCGGTCCTTCTGATGGGGTGGGGGGAGGGGAAGATATGGCTTCTTCAAAGGGGCCTCCGACATCCTTTCTGGATGGCTGGAGTTGATTGGTCGCCTGACTTTTCCACAAATTCAACTTTGTGACGGGATGTCACAACGTCAAAAGGAACAACCGCGAGAAGGTTCTTTATTACCCGCAAAGCCTGGTTGCTTGGTGTTCAAGGCTGAAGGCTGACAGAGGGGGACATTAATTGATGTTTTTTTTTTTTAAAGTCATCTTCCCCTTGACTGCTATATTCACCTTTTTAAAAACCTATTTTTTCGCCTTCTGGATGAGATGCGCGGCAGGGAAGATAGATAGATAAATAGATAGGGGGATATATATATATATATGTTAGATAGACAGATAGGTAGATAGAGATATACATATCTATATCTATCTATCATCTATCTATCTATCTATCTATCTATCTATCTATATAGAGAGAGAGAGGTAGAAAGAGAGATAAGTAGATAAAGATAGATAAAATATATATATATATATAGAGAGAGAGAAAGATAGGTAGAGAGAGAGAGAGAGAGATAGGTAGATAAAGATAGATAAGATATATGTGTATATATATATATATATATATATATATATATATATATATATATATATGTATGTATGTATATATATATATATATATATATATATATATATATATATATGTATATATGTATATGTATATATATATATATATATATATATATATATATATATATATATATATATATATATAGAGAGAGAGAGAGAGAGAGAGAGAGAGAGAGAGATAGGTAGAGAGAGAGAGAGAGAGAGAACCCATCTGTCCCAGAAGGAGCCGCTGTCCTCTTTCGCCAAGGCTTTGAGATTTGCCCTCAACCCCCCCAAAAAAACCCCTTCCCCTTCCCTCCCTTCTGCAATTAAACAAAATAAAAATCTTCCTGCGGAGCAGAAATGGAGGGAAAAGAGGGGGAGCATCAGACCCCCTCCCCCAAAGGAAATGGAGAGGAAAGAACAGGCCCCTGTTCTGAGCTCCGCCACCTGCTCCTCCTGGCCCCCCCTCCCTTCAGCCCTCCCCACAGACCGGGCTGGGATCGGCAACCTTTGCCAAATATCATTCGGATGCTGTCACCGTTTCCTTTTTCCTCTGCTGCAGGAGTCCCCACCCCTCCCGCAAAACCAGCCCCCAGTGTGCAAAACCCGGGGCAAACACAAGCCAGGTTTGTGGGTTTAAAATCCAAGCCCTGCTTAAAAAAGGAGGCCAGCCCCCTCTGGGCACACGGGGGGGGGGGCAAGGTTGGGAGAAGGAGTGGGGGGAAAAAAAGAAGAGGGACCAGGCACACTTCCTCGGCCCAGTAGATGCTGAGAACCCAGTTGCTTCTCTGGCCCACTCGATCCCGTTCAGGATCCAGGAAGGAAAGTGGGAGGGGGTGAAAACGAGAGGGTTTTAGGCGGGGGGGAGAGGAGGGAATCCCTGGAGGCTCCTGCGTTGTTGGAACAGGCGGGATTTGATTCCTGCCCCGGAAGCCCCCCAAGTCAAGTGTGGGGGGGGGGAGAGAGACCCTTGCAATGTGGCTCCCCTGGAACAACCCAGTGGCGTTGATGGGCGGGGAGGGGGGGTTTCTTCTGCCCCCCAGTGATATATAGGCCGACTGGTGGAAGAAGGCAAACGCAGGATCTCGGGCAAGCAGCCAGCAGAATCCGCTGCAGCTGTGGCATTGTGAAGTCATCGTCCTTAACAACCGCTGCAAACAGAATAATAACAAAGTCTGGGCTGTTGGCACCGCCAAGGGCTAAAGGAGGAACGCTGCTGCTGCTGCCGCCGTTCCGATTGCAGAACCAGCCAGCCGCCGGTGGTCTTCTTCGAGGCTCTCCTTTCCTCTTTCCCTTAGCCAGGCGCAGCGCTTTGCAAATTCCTTGGCTGGGTCCTTTTTCTTTCCTTTCCCCTCCCTCCCCTGAAATCTTCTCCTTGAAGAAAAAGCCTCTTCTGGAAAATCCGCTCCCTTCTATATCCCACTGATGGCGGTTTTTATTCATATGCCTTTGAGAAGTATTTTAGTTTATTTGTTTTCCGTGGGGGAAGTTGGGTTTGTCACGGCACTGGATGCCTCTCCCAGTTGGACACGGCTGCATTGTCAATTTAACAGATTTCCCCAAACTTGAAAGGACCCAATCCCTCCCCCCACCCTCACCCCACTTCCACCCCTCAAGCTGGTACAAGTTTCTGCTGAAATATAATTAAATAGATCGTATCTCCTCTTGGACTGGACACGGTGCTGGGAGATTTGACAGCGGCTTCATTTTGGCAGTGAGCTGAGCTGGTTGGCCACTGTTTTTTTTTTCTCCCTGCAGTATATGGAGTTAAGATTTACGAACCGTTTAAAACACCTCCTTTCCAAGGTGAGGCTTTGCAGCCTGGATGGGCTTGAACTGGCTGGATGTGTTTGAGGCCTCCCTTGTGCTCAAAAGTGGACTTTTTGTAGGATGGGGACAGAAGAAGAAGAAGAAAAACCTCTGTATTTGCAGCATCAAGTACAAGGTTCAGGCTTTAAAGTCTTGAGTGAGCTCTTCCTGCTGACTTTTTAGTTACCTCTCTTTGCAAACATAACGGTGTCTCGTTCGACACTCTGCAGGGACTAAGGGAGGCCTGCCATTTTAGGATGCATCCCATTTTGAGTTTTAACCCCAGACCCAATTTTCTCTTGTTCCTCGTTCCCCGTTTTCTAGCGAAGGGGGAAAAGTGGCTTCCTTTATTCATCCAAATGAAGCGGTGGAAGAGGCTGCAAATTGAATCCTGTGGCCGTAATATCGGCCGGCCTTTGACGGACCCGTGTCCTTTTTTTAAACGCAGGGTTTTGTTTTGTTTTTTAAATGTCCTTTTTCCCTTTCAGGTCCCGTCCGATCCTCCTCTCCCCAAGAAACCCAAAACAGACGATGCCCTGCAGTCTCCCTTACTTGGGGATAAAGAGAAGCAGTCCAGCTGGTTACGATCCTTGTCAAATTCATCCATTAAGGTGAGTTTGGGGAAAGCTGTCAGGTTTTAAAGGCTGGAGGGTGTAACACCAAAAAACAACCACCCCAAATTTTTCTTTGTCTGACCGGGTTGAGTGGACGGGAGTCCAGGATGGCCCTCAGTCTGGCTAATTTTGCGTTGGCTTCATGCATGGGAGTATGGTGTTGGTCCAGCAGTCTCTGCACACCCTGGCTTCTTTGCAGGACGCAATACTCATAATTACACACTTAACTCAGAGATTCAGAAGCCCAGATCTACAAAACTCGATCCTTTTCCAGTCTTCCTCCAGCCAGGCCATTCACTATATCTTTATTTTATCCATTTGTATCTTACTGTTTTTTTCCTCTTCTCTCTTTTTATTTTTTTAAAAAAATCAGAATATTGGGTGTCTCCATCCCCGGCAGCGTCTTTCTGCATTCCGGCCCTGGTCCCCCGCCATTTCAGCCAGCGAGAAGGACGTCTCCAACCACGTCCCTACGTTGATTAGAGACAGGTAAGGAGAAGCGGAGGAGTTTCCCAGGACGAAATTTCAAGGCCGCTAAATTTGAAATGAGGGCCAGGTGCGTTTCCCAAAAGTATCCGACAGGGAGCATCAACGCCACAAGATCTTAATAGCTGGACACGAATAAGACATGGACAGACAGAACCGGGGTATAAAATCAAGTTCTTTGGAGCGAAGGGAAGGAAGGGCGGTTGAGCTGGAGAAGTTGATGGGTCGGATGAATGAATGGTGCCTTTGGCCTGTGGTCACTTGAAGCTCTGCCCTAGCTTGCTTTTCAATTGAACAGCTGATTGATAGTTCCTTGATTTGCATATGCTTACCCAAGGACATAAGAACATCCTCGACTTACAACAGTTCAATTTAGTGACCATTGGAAGTTGTAACAGCACTGAAAGAAGTGACTTGTGACCAGTTTTCACACTTAAAACCATTGCAACGTCCTCATGGTCACGTGATTGCCTGGCTATGGACTCATAATTATGACGATTGCTGCGGTGTGGGTGGGTGGGTCCCCTTTAACAACCCCCTTGCTCATTTAACGACTGCAGGGATTTCAGTCAGGAAATGGGGCAAAATCCACTTAACGACTATTAGCAGCAGAGATTTTGGGGCTCGATTCTAGTTTGCAAGTCAAGAACTACCTGTGTAATTACCTAAATTTTAAAAAAACAAAAAATAGCTCAGTTGCTTTGCCTCTTTAAAATTTTGGAGCAGCAAAAAATAAGACTTTTTAAGTTTGCCCAGTGAAGAAGTCAACTTTTCAAAGCTGGCAATTAAAAGCCTTTAGATGATTCATTGCGTTAATGAGCGATGGCACGGAAACCTTCCCAAGGAGTGCTCTCCTCCCAACTTTTCTCTCCGAGGGAGCGGGTGAGTCACAACCGCCCCCCAAAATAGCTTTGTGGGGGCTGCGAGGTAACCCAGCGCTCTCTCTCTCTCTCCTCGCCAGTTTCTACTCATATAAAAGTTTTGAGAACTCCGTCGCACCCAACGTGGCGCTGGCCCCGCCTCCTCAGCCAAAGATCGTGAGCAACCCACTGTGCCCTCCAGCGGCCTTGAGGAACGGTGAGACCCTCAGCAGCCCTCCCCAGCTCCGGAAAAGGAAACACGTCGCCGAACACCCAGCCGTGCCCGAACCGCCGCCCGTCGCTGCTGTGCCCACCACCGCTGCTCCCGCCCCTGCCACGGAAGAAGAGAAGGAATCCGAAGCCGAGATAGAAGTGGAAACGCGAGAAGAATGTAAGTGGGACTTTTTCGGGAAGGAAAATCCCCTCCCCCCTTTGGCTCAGAAAAATGGATTTGGGGTCAAATCATTGTCAATAGAATTCTTTATTGACGATTATTTTGACCACCAAATCCATTTGTCAGCACCAGGAAAATCAGGGGATCCGGGCGTTTCAAATGTGAATTAAAAAAATATTGTAAGCTTGAGCTCTCTACAAGAATCTGAACTACTAACAGTCAAGGGAAAGTAGCGGGAGATAAGCATAAGAAGGAATTCAAGGTGGGCTGGGCTTTGATCTCTTGTGGAAGTGCAGGGACTCATGACTGATGGTCTGCTTGACTCCTCCCTCCCTCGGGCTCAGCCTGGTTGTCTCCTACAATAGTTTCATGTTAAAGTCATCCGTCCAATAGGTTGAACTTTTTCTTTTTTAAAAAAAGCAAACTGCCTTTGGAAGGAAATCAGATCCTGTCTGGAGGCCCCACCAGTTCTTCAGAAGGTAGCCCAGACAGAGAACAGGACTTCCCTTGAGTGGTTGTTCAGTGCCACAATTCTGCAAGGTGAAAAGAATGCTGCTCTTAGCTTCACACAATCAAAATATGCCCTGTTACAGGGACAGAAGTGCAGGGCACGCTCCCCACCAACCCTGTGTTTCTTTGCGCGTGCAACAGGGCTTGACTTAATAACCCCACAATCCCCACACGTTGCCTGGGGTGTGTGTGCAAGTGGCCCGATTGCCACCACTTATTTCTTCCTTCTCTCCGCAGTCACTTCCTCCCTGTCCTCGCTCTCCTCTCCGTCCTTCACCTCTTCGAGTTCAGCCAAGGATATGAATTCTCCCAGCCTGCAAGTCCAGCCCGCCGCCGGCAACGCCGTCTTTGAAGGGTCAAGTCATGCCGAGCCTCAGAACGGACCCAACGGGCTGGAGGCCGAGCTGGAGCATCTGAGGCAGGCGTTGGATGGCGGCCTGGACACGAAAGAAGCCAAAGAGAAATTCCTCCACGAGGTGGTGAAGATGAGGGTCAAGCAGGAGGAGAAACTCAACGCCGCCTTGCAGGCCAAGCGCAGTCTCCACCAGGTAATGGGGTGCTACCCCGTTGGCCGAGGACATTCAAGGGACCCCGTGGCACTAGATTTGAGTAGAGTCTCTGGGGGGGGGGGTTGGTCACTCCGATTGAACTCTTCTGTGCTTCTAATGGCCCACCTGGGATCTTCGAAGCTCAGATTGGGTGGTGTTGCGTTACAGGTTGTCCTTGACTTACAACAGTTCGTTTAGTGACTGTTCGAAGTTAATGCGGCACTGAAAAGGGACTTAATGACCCTTTCCCACACTTATGACCATGGCAGCGTCCCCACGGTCACGTGATTTACATTTGGAGGCTTGACAGCTGGTTCATATTTATGACGGTTGCAGCGTCATAATGCGTGATCCCATTTTGTGACCGACCTTCGGACAAACAAAGTCAGGGGGAGAAGCCGGATGAGACTAAGGAACATCCCCCCACCCTCCTCCTCTTCCTCCTCCCGTGGGGCCCTTCCGATGTTAACACGCCCTTCTTGTCCCAGGAGCTGGAGTTCCTCCGCGTGGCCAAGAAGGAGAAGTTGAGGGAGGCGACGGAAGCCAAGCGCAACCTGAGGAAGGAGATTGAACGCCTCCGGGCAGAGAATGAGAAGAAGATGAAAGAGGCCAACGAGTCCCGGATACGGCTCAAGCGGGAATTGGAGCAGGCCCGACAGGTCCGAGTATGCGACAAGGGCTGCGAGGCCGGCCGTCTACGAGCCAAATACTCAGCCCAGGTGAGTGTGGAAGCAACGATGCTCTTTTCCCCCATCCCGGAGCTTGGCTTGCGACGCTCTGCCCTCCCCACCAAAATTTTTAAAATCAAGGATGCCTCCGAGGTTAGCGGCCCTGCTTTCCGGACCTTTCGAAGTAACCCTTCGCGAGGAGGCTTGGTGGAAACACTCCAGGTAGCTCTGAGCATCTCGTGCTCAAATTTCTCCTCCTCCCCATGAGTCAGAGAACTTTTCAATTTGGGGTTCAGATTCCTGTTCTTGGGTTTGAGTCAGACGGTGAATCATCCTTGCAGGATATTTTGTTCATCACCAGGATGTCTTTCCTAGCCTCACCTGGTTAACAGAAAAGGCTGCTGGTGAAAACATCCCTTTGAGAGGCCTCTGTAACCGTCTGTGGGGAATGGCCTCGGGAGACGGAGCCAAGGGAATGGACAGATAAAGAGAGAGCAGAGCCCAGAGAAGTTATAATGGGCTCAGAATGGACCCTTATCTAGATTTTGGGGGCTGTACAAGGGAAGGAAGGGGAAAAAACTGCTCCAGATTCTCTTAACATAGCTTTATACAATGAAGTAGAATGAGTCTAGCTGGTCGTGTTTCCTGCCTGGTCTACCTGCTCGGGCTGACACCTGCCAGCTTTAGGAGAGCCGAGGCAGAAAGCGATGCAAACATGGCTCAGAAGCCTGGCATTTCCGCCACGAAGCGTTAGATGCTGGGTGTGCCAGGTGTTGCTTCCCTCTTGCACAGCTGGGATGTGGCAGGCAAGAGCCCCAAATTGCATTGTCTGGCTTTTTCCTGCTGATGCTCAGCTGCCTGTTCAGGGATTTTGCAGGTGGCTCTGTCCGTTTTCAGTGTTCTCATGGTTGCAGGGGAGGAAGGAGGGGCTCTGCGTGCGAGATGCACAAATAATGTGCTCAGTCTTCCCGCCTTAACGCCCAACTGCTGTACCAACAGAAGGGGAGAGAGAGAGAGAGATGAGAGAGAGATAGATAGATAGATGAGAGTGAGAGAGAGAGAGATGATAGATAAGAGACAGACAGACAGACAGGCGCAGAGGCAGAGAGAGAAAGAGGGAGTAGGGAGGGAGGGAGAGGGGTCGTATCTCCTTCCCCGGTTGCTAACTTAACCAAACCTGCCTTAAGAAAAAGCAACCGAGAAGGGCAAGGGTCCAAAAAGATAGGAGAGAGAGAGAGGGAGGCGCTCACCCACCTGCATATGCACCCCCCCCATTGCTCTAAGCAGTTCGGGGCCCCCCGCTAACCCTAATGCTCTGTTCGTCTCGTCCCACAAGATCGAAGATCTGCAAGTGAAGCTCCAGCACGCAGAGGCGGACCGAGAACAGCTGCGCGCTGACCTCTTGCACGAGCGTGAAGCGCGCGAGAACTTGGAAAAAGCCGTCAAGGAACTGCAAGAGCAACTCTGGTCAAAGCATAACGATCTGCCCAACAGCGCGCACACCCCGAAAGATCCCGAGAACTGAGACACATACACACACACACACACACACACACACACGGTCCAAGACGGGTGGAATCCGTGCTCTCCTGCCTGTGGCCCGTGGGCCGATCCGTGCATAGTAAGCAAGACTGCGTGGAAGAGGCGTTTCCCCACCCCCTGCTGCATGTGGCTAAACACCATGGATCTGTGGTTCTTAAATCGGAGGGCAAAAACGTTGTTACTCTTTATAACAAAAGCACTGAATTCTGCCTCTCTTTTTTTTAAAAAAAAAAATATCCGTATAGCACAACATTTTCCTGTGCCTATAACGTGAGAAGTGTTTATAAATCTACTCTTTTGAGTCTGCAGCAAAAAAAAACCACACACACACACACAGACACAAAAAAGGGGGAAAAATTAAAATGTATTTTTTTTCTTTTTTACTGGGGAAAAAAAACCAAACTGTTTGTGGAAATAAGGGACAAGCTTTGAGGGCTGCTACAAATATAAAAAAATAAATATACGTATGTGTGTGTCTGTGTACTCACACACCCACACACATATACGTAAACACACAAACCCCAACAAGCCCTTTTTGTCGTAAGCTATTTCAAAATACAAACCATTTAAAGTCGACGACGTACTAAAACCATTGACAAGATTTTTTTAAAAATAAAGAAAGAAAAGAAAAATAAAATATATTATATATGAATGCTGGGGCCAAGGGTGGGATACTTTTGATGCCTAATATGTAAATTGGTACAGGTGTTGGAAAAGTGTTTCAGGAAAAAAGAAATAGCCATGATTGATTTCAAATCAAGGGATTTTTTTCGGCGGGGGGGAGGGAGAATTTCCAATTTTGGATTTTTTCCTGCCCAGATTTCAGCCTCTTGTTTTTTTTCCTATGTTTGGATCATTGAAAAAAAAGAGAGAGAGAGAGAGAAAACTTTAGTAGGGGAGGATGTTTGACTGTTTAGGAATAGATCTCTGTCCTAAATAAACCCGGCCTTACAAAATTCAGTGTTTGTTCCTCGCAAAGACTCGCTTTGACTCCAAAGCACTTCTGACTTCAGCAAGCAAATCTACCCGTCATGTCGAAAAAACAAAAACAAAAAACCAACGAGAGGAAAAAGAAGAAGTTTGAAGCTGAAAAGGAACAGCTGGATGATAGACACCCCCCAGTTGCTTGTGAGCAAGACGCGGGAACGAGTGACTGGCAGGGGCGCCCGTGTGTCTCTGTGGGCTTTTAGTGGGGTTGTGGGGGAGGAACCCCCGGCGCCTTCCATTTTGCTCAGCGAATTCATTCCACTTTTTTTTTTTTTTGGATCCACGACGCCTCTGAAATTTTGCAGTGTTTGACGGACTCCTCTTCCGGGACTCTTTTTTTTTGCCGCCGCAGCCTGGAGAGCGATGGGTGCCCTCCGAACGAATGAGACGACTTGCGCCTTTGTATTGAGAGAGACAAAAAGACTTTTGCTGCTGTGAATAAGCCGACTTTTGTTTATTCTTTCGGGATATTTTTTTTTGGTTTTGTTTTGTTGTTGGTCACGGGGTGGTTTTGTTTGTTTGTTTGCTTCTCATCTGACAAATGCTTTAATCTTGGGATTGGAAGGTGCCAGCAGTTCCCGCCTCCAAGCCGTGGGTAGACAGAAGTTGCTCGGGGGGAGGCCTTGAGCAGAGTCCCCATCTTAAGACACACACACATGCACACACCCCCAGAAAAAAAACCACACTTTTTTTTTGGGGGGGGAGGGGGGAATAGAGAAGTCCCTCTGTCCCGTTTGCTCCTTTCCTACCATCTTGTAAAAAAACCAGCATGGCTGGCTGGGGGATTCTGGGAGTGGAAGTCTTAAAAGAAGTCAGCCAAACTTGGGAGACGCTGCTACAAAGCGCCAGCTGGGAGTGTGCAATGCCTTTGTCAGCCACTGGGGGTGCAAGGAACATGGGTAACTTGCCCTCCCCGCGGATCGGAGTCCACCTTGGCCTTGCAGATATTACAGAATTTGTCACGGGTTAGAAACCCCCCAAGTGATGGGTTTGGAGTTGCGATGAAAGATCGGTAGCTCTAATGGCGGAGAGGCAGATGCGAGGCCTGTCAGAAGCCAAGCCACTGACCATAGTTTGCTCTTAAGCCAGAATCCTTTGCTGCCCTATGTTATTATTATTATTTTTTTTGCTAGGCTCAATTCAGAGGAGCGACAGCTGTTCTGTAAGGACCAGGATGAAGGAACTGCATTCACACATCTCACAAAGCCTAAAGCAAGAATAAGCTATGCAAAAGCGAGCGACGTATTCTTGGCTTGTTCAATTGGCTTCCACCCTTCCATGGTGGCTTATTTGGGCCTGGTTTGATTGCAGACAACACAGGCAGGGCAGAGAAACACACCAGGATGAAGCCAGGAAAGCCAAAACATGAGTTTGCACCCCCCTCCCCCCCTTTTTGCACATTTGCATAAAAGCCATATCTGCAGCTGAGAAGCTGACAACAAACTGGGTTTCAAACTGAAGTTTATTGGCCTAAACCAAACCTTGGGTTGTTGTTTTTTTTTCCTCCCCCTCACCGCTTGGATATTTTTGATGATGCCAAAACCAAATCAAAGCAAACCACATTTAAAAGTCCAAATTCTTCCTTCCCATTTCACTGTTCTTAAAACACAGAAGGGGAACGCGTTTTTCCTCCCTCTGGTATTCACACTGCGGCAGCCTGTCCTAAAATTAAAGTATTAATTTGCAGTACACTAAAGGAAAAAAAAATGTATTTTTTTTTTAAAAGCTGTTATTATCCATTCTAATAGCCATTGTAAGCATGAATGTTTTGAAAAGGAGGAAAGTACATTTAGGGGAGTGGTTAAGGAACCCTATAAATACAAAGGAAGATTTATTTGAAAAGAAGGAAATCAGGTTACTTAGACAAAATAAAACAAAATAAATCAAAAGCACGAAACCACTCAGTAAACTAGCTTGCATGATACAACTTTTGTCTAAGTCTGAGGTCTCTGCCCTTCTTTTGCAACGAATGGGTTCGGCTCTAAAGTGCAATGCAAAGAGAAAAAAGAAAAGAAAAGAAAAAAGGAATATTGATTGTGTTTATGCAGTTATTTTTTTAATGTGAGGTTTTTTTTTTTAAAGAAATTGCTTCTTTGTATGTTTTTTTTCCTGCAGTTATTAAAAAGAACATATGCATGAAATTAAATTTTTACCATATATATATATATATATATATATATATATATATATATATATATATATATATATATATATATATATATATATATATATATATATATATATATATATATATATATATTACCGGCATTATTAGTGTCTTATGTAAAAGTACATAAAGGTTTCTTCTCCCTCCCCTCCAAAAAAGACCCCCTCCGCTGTCTCAATTTTCACCTTCACTCTGGCTTTCTGATAACGGCACAGAAACAGGTCCAGGTGAGCTGCAGAATCGCCCAAGGTGGATCTTAACACAAAACTCAGGCTGGTTTAGGTCAATGCAACCACCTCCTTTTCTAGGGGACCTTGGACAACCCTTTGTCTGAAGTGGTGTAGGGTTCCTTGCCCAGGCAGGGGGTTGGACTAGAAGACCTCCAAGGTCCCTGCCAACTCTTGTTATTCTATTCTAAATTGCTACTCGTGGCAAAGAGGAAAAGAAACCTCTCGGGTGCCAGGGGCTGCGGAACAGCTGCCGAGAGTGAGGGGTGGGCACCTTTGACGGTATATTTTATCCCCAGGTTCTCTTTGTGGCAACGCGGCCATTTCTAAAATATTCTCTACCTGGGGCCTGCAGCCTTTAAAATGGAAGACTTTAATTGGGGGGGAGGGAGGTTGAAATTAAAAGCAAAATCTGGGTATGCTCTCTCGATGCAATTTAGTTCAGGGCGGGGGTGGGAAGGTTTCTGCAATTTCAACCCTTCAGGTCCATCTCTTTATTGATTTGATTCCGGGCCCTTCCCTTTTATCCCCAAATTCCAGCAAAAAAAAAGGAGGAAAGATTACGGGTATCCAGCCCCCAGCCTGCCTGTGTACTTCGGATGGGCCTTTCTGCTTTTGCAGCGTAGCCTTCCCCCACCGCCATCCCTCCTGTGAAATGGACCTGGGTGGAAAAAGGCTACTTCCTAAATTGTGTGTGTTGTGTCCCTGTGTGCATTTGAGGTGGGTGGGTGGGGGGACGTGCCCTCCGAAACAGCAGCTTTCAAACCAGCAGCTTTCAAACCAGCACCCTCCCTCCCTCGCTCGCACCAAAAAGGGGGCTTGAGGGACCCCACCCAGTGGTGGGAATCAGGTTTTTTTTACCTACCGGTTCTGTGGGCGTGGCTTGGTGGGCGTGGCAGGGGAAGGATACTGCAAAATCCCCCTTCCCTCACCACCCTTCTAACCTGCTTTCCAGCTCTGTTCTCCTGTGCCGGGCAACCCAAGGAGACCCAGCCGATCATCTGGGACTCGATGGGAGGCAGAGAAGAGATGGGGTTGGCGGGGGCCAGTCAGAGGTGGGATTGGCCGGTTCTCCGAACGACTCAACATTTCTGCTACTGGTTCTCCAGAACTGGTCAGGACCGGCTGAATACCTACCTCTGGAAACCCCCCCCCCCCAACCTAGCTTTTACGGAGGAGGCGTGGTGGTGGGGTGGGGCCCACGATCTGCTTGGAAGCGCCGCCATTTTGAGCCCCCCACAACCTCAGCCTGAGAAGCCAACTATCGGGATGGAGAAGAGCTGGAGAGAAGCGTCTCCCTTGAAACCGTATTGCTCAACCGTAGCCCTTTTAAGATGGGGGGAGGACTTCAACTCCCAGAATTCCCCTGCCTGGGAAATTCTGGGAGTTGAAGTCCTCCCGTCTTAAAAAAGGGCTACGGTTGAGTAACACAGGTCTAAACCTCCTGAGTTTGCTCTCTTAGCTACCTGGTTTAATTTGGGGAGGGGGGTTATTGGGATATTGGTGTGCATTTTATTCCTCTCCCATTTCCTCACAAAGACGCATTGGAAAAGGGAGGGGCTTTATTACATATATAATATACTTATACATAAATATGAATACCTACATACGTATCTAGCTATTGTATGGGCAGTTTAATTCAATTTTTAAAGAAATACCCAGCGACATTTTAACAAGGACGGGGATTAAAACAAAAATACCAACAGCAATAAGATATCGATGTTTATGGAGCAGCTAAAATGATTAAAAATAATAATCTCCTTTTTCAAACGGAACTACCCAATGTAAAATTAAAAAAAACAAAAACACAAAAACACTGTAAATACTTCTTTTATAGCTGTATAATAAGTGTATATGGAGTTTACTTTTTGAGGTCCTTTTTTCTTCTTCTTACTGAGCTGTTTTGTTTTACAACTTACGCTTTGAAATGAAGAAAGGTTGAAATTCGTTAGGGAGTGAAAGCCCCACCGCCGAGAAATACAAATTTATTTTGGAATTTCAATGTGGGTTAAAATCCTTTAGAAGAAACGAAAGAATTCTGGTTTCAACGGAGGGACTTTAAACTGCAATTTCTGAATAGAGTTTAAAATCTCCTGAGCGCATTTTTGCCTCGGTCCCGCCACTGCTGCTAACCAATTCGATGACTTCCCTAATTTAGACTTATTTTTTATGTAATTCAATGTGCTTGCTTGTTTACAGATGCCTGAGTGAGAGAAAAAGAGGGGAAAAGAGAATGATAACCCTTCACCCCTCTCTCTCCCTTTTTCCCCCACCTGGAAACAGAGAAATATTGTAACATAAAGGGACTTTTATTAAAGTATGTATAAAAAATAGCTATGCTTATAAATACATCTCAGTGACTGAATGTACAGTTGTATAGACTCATTATCGCTAATAAAATTGTCCGGAAAAATAAGTCCAAGCCCAGTAAAAAAAGTATGTTATTTTACTATTAAAAGAAAGTTTACGTAATCTCACCAATCGCGTATCCATGTGGTTCAGAAAAATCAATTGGGAGGCATAAATTGGAATCAACAATAAATGGTTGTTTCTTGACCTTGGAAGACTATCCAGGTAGTGCTCGGTTTACTTTAGTGACCATTCGAACTTACAACGGCAACATAATAAGGGCGGGAAAATGAACATAATTTGTCGGCACTAGGAGAAATGTGAAATCTGAATGAAGAGCCGATTTTTGAGGATTGTTGCAATCAGGGGAATTCAAACACCAGCCATTGGAGAAGTGGACATATACATCCTGAAAGGTAGTTTTTTTTTAAAAAAAAAATATGGAATTTGAATGTGGTGAACCTCTTAATTCTTTTGGTGCGAAGAAAAGAGAAGGTGTCTTGTATTCCTCGCCCCAAAATGAGATTCTCAATGGAGGTGACTCAACAGAAAGTTAAAACATCACCTCTAGCCAGGACATGTTCTAATCTGCAAATACTTTTTTTTTTTAAAAAAAATTGTGTAATCGATTATTACAGCTTCCTACGGTAGGAAGGAATTTTGTGGTTCACAGAAAATGAACTTCAGTATATTTCAAGAAACAAGTTCAATGAAGCATAGGTTTGGGGATTTTATTCCTTACTTGGAAAAATGGAGAGGGAAATAAATAGAAGTATAAACGTCTTTTTTTTCCCCCCCCTCTTCACATTAAGCCTTTTTGAAAAACGATTCTATGGAGAAAGGCTTGCGGAGGAATTGAGCAAAATTTCACATAATCCAGCATCTCTTTAAATCAGCCCTCTAAATCTGACAAGGCGCTTAGTGTTTTGATTACACCGCCTTACAGAATTATCCCACAGAGATTTTCATCTGGCATACATGGATCTGCCTGGCCCCTGTTGAAAAATCTGGTGGCGGAGAGTTCCGTAAATTCAATACCCTTCATTTAAAATAAGGATTCTGTCAACCTGGATGAAAATTATTACCAAAGCGTTTTGGAGATCATCTTCCCATCTAGATGGAATTATGCCAGGAGGCGGAACTGGCAGTCACTGCAAGGCCTGGGTATCATTTTGGTGGGGTTGTGGTGCAGGAGATTGAATGGTTGGGAGGCTGTAAAAGGGAGTGGGGTATGATTTTAATCCACTGAGCATCTCTTCAGAGGTGCTGAGAAGCTCCTTGGCTGGTTTTGTCTGATTTAAACTCCTAGGGCTGGCAGCCCCAAAGACCTGGCACTGCCATTTACTCCCCGCTTTGAAAGATGCGCAGCCTTTCGCAGACAGTCTAACATCTGTTTAGCAGACACCTTTACGACACAAATGTGCTAGGATTTATGCCAACTCTTGCCTAGGTGTGAACCAAAATACACAGAGAGGCAGCTTCAGCGGGCTTTTCCAGCACTGGAGAGGCTGGGTGAATTTATCGAACGATAAACCAAAGAAAACAACTACCTTTAAATCATCCCGGGAGGTTTTTTCGCACCTTGACAACTTCAAGATATGTGGATTTTAACTCCCAGAATTCTCCAGTGGCCTGGGGATCTTTTTCCCCCCTAAAAATTGGGTTCTTCCAAAATGTTGGCCTTTTCTTTTTCTTCATGTGGAATATACAATCTGCAGGTTGGACTTGGCAAATTAATTAACTAAAGTGTTAGTGGATGGTAACAAGAGGGAAAACGTGTTTACTTACTGAAAGCTAAGGTCTTCCTTCCTTCCTTCCTTCCTTCCTTCCTTCCTTCCTTCCTTCCTTCCTTCCTTCCTTCCTTCCTTCCCCTTCCTCCCACAAGTTGGTTGAACTGCTAGAGAGAAGAAAAAACCTTGTTGATACTTCTGCAAACAAATGGCAACTTCTGCTTATAAAACTATACATTTCTTGCTATCTCAATCAAACTTGTATAAAGGTTTTTTGTGTGTTTTTGTTTTGTTTTGGGACGAAACCAGACATTCCTCGCAAAAAAAGGATATTCTGAAGGTAAGAGAATTGTCCTGTGTTGAATGCCTAACCCAGGTTGGTCCAACCTTGGCAACTTTTAAGGCTTCGGGACTTCATGCTGGCTGGGGAATTCTGGGAGTTGTAGTCCACATGTCTTTAAAGCTGCCAAGGTTGGACACCCTTGCTCTAACCAAAAGATTGGTTCTTGCTTTGCTTCCTTCATGCCTTAAGAGATGAGATTTTGGGGGCAATGCTTTAACCCAGATGTATGCCGGTTACTTGTTGCTTTCATTCTTCTTCATCTTTTGTTTGTTTGTTTGTCTGAATCCATAACTTCCTAACTGATTTTCAGAGAACTCAAAATCCCAAGTACTTTTTTCTTTCCCCCCTTTCCAGTAATAAATCTCTCTCTTTTTTTTACTGTAAAATCTGGTCCAAGACTGTAATAAAGCTATCTGATCTGAATCTCGCATGCCCTTTTAAGTTCTGTTGGAGGTTAGAGGGATGAATTCACTGGCAATGGTTCCAAGGTCTGGGGACAGCTGCTGAAAAAATGCCCCCAAAGCCCATGCAAGGAAGTGAAAGGCCTCTCTTCACACTTTGGAGTGTCTTCTAAATGTCCTTCAGATACGCTATTTCCCAGTCATAAAGGGAGACGAACCACCTCCACTAAACCAGCCAGCCTCTCTGCCCCGAAGGGATTTTTGGGTCCTACACTTAGGCAAGAAAAGCCAAAAGTACCCACTGGGTGAAACCAGGCTCAATAGCAGTTACTGTGAGAGGGATCTTGGAGTCTTAGTGAACAACCAGCTAAATAGGAGCCAGCCGTGTGCAGCAGCAGCCAAAAAAGCCAATGCAATCCTAAGTTGCATTAACAGAGGGATACAATCGAGATTGAGGTACTAATACCACTCTATAAAGCCTTAGTAAGGCCACACCTAGAGTCCTGCATCCAGTTTTGGTGACCACACTATAAAAAAGATGCTGAGACTCTAGAAAAAGTGCAGAGAACCAGGATGATGAGGGGACTGGAGACTAAAACATAGGAAGAACGGTTGCAGGAACTGGGCCTGGCTAGTCTAGGGAAGAAGAGAAGGACCAGGGGAGACAGGATAGAGGTCTTCCAATATTTGAGGGGCTGCCCCAGAGAGGAGGAAGGGGTCAAGCTGTTTTCCAAAGCACCTGAAGGCCAGACAAGGAAGAATGGATGGAAACTGATCAGGAAGAGATATTTCCAACCTGGAAATAAAGGAGAAACTTTCTGACAGTGAGAACAATCAACCCAGGGAACGGAAGTTGCCCTTGGAAGTTGAGGGAGCTTCATCACTTGAGACCTTCAAGAAGAGACTGGACTGCTATTGGTCAGAAATGGTGTAGGGTCTCCCGCTTGGGCGGGGGGGTTGGACTAGATGACCTATAAGATCCCTTCCAACTCTGATTATCTGTTATCTGTTATCTAAACCAGGGGATAACTTATGAGCTGCCATATTTTGATAAATGCCTCCATGGGTCCATTTGTAAAGTAAAGATTCCAAATTCACAACGAAGGGGTAAAAATAAGGTGCCCAGAGCTTCTTGCTAAAGGAGCTGAGTGGCTTCATAACGTAATGTTATAGATAAATAAATATTTCACTCCCCTTTCCCTGATAATTCCTCTCTGGAGCAATTCCAGTCCTGCCTCCTGCTAGGGAGTGTGGGTTTGCATCTGTAGATTGGTCTGTGCGTGTCTGTGCAGTGTGTGTGTGTGTGTGTGTACAATTTTGACTGACTGGTTCTAATCTCCACCTGCATATAGACCTCATAGGAACAAGCCACAAATATTTCAGCTATTTGATTTATGGAAACCCCAGCAAAAATTTTGCCAGGGGAGGTGTCCTGTAAGTACCATGATTGATGGCTTCTTGCAAACCTCTTGGTTTTTAACCCTGCTCCTCACATTGGTTCTCTGAAGTGGGGAGAATTATGGGGGGAGGGAGGGAGGGATAGAAGGAAGGAAGGAAGAAGGAAGGAAAGGATAGAGAGAGGGAGAGAGAAAAGAAGGAAAGGTAGAAGGAGGGAGGGAAGGAAGAAGGAAGGAAAGAAGGAAAGAAGGATAGAGGGAGGGAGGGAGGGAGGGAGGGGAGGAAAGAGGGAGGAAGGAAAGAAGGAAGGAAAGAAAGATAGAGGGAGGGAGAGAGGAAAGAAGGAAGGGTAGAGGGAGGGAGGGAAGGAGGAAGGAAGGAAAGAAGGATAGAGGGAGGGAGGAAAGAAGGAAGGGTAGAGAGAGGGAGGGAAGGAAAGAAAGATAGAGGGAGGAAAGAGGGAGGGAGGAAAGAAGGAAGGGTAGAGGGAGGGAGGGAAGGAAGGAAAGAAAGATAGAGGGAGGGAGGGAGGGAGGGAGGGAGGAAAGAGGGAGGGAGGAAAGATAAAAGGAGTCAGTGAGGAAGGAATAATAGTGAGGAGGAAGAGAGAAGGAGGGGAAAAGTAATTACACTCCTTCAGCTTTTCTGTCTTTCAGGCAACAGGAAGAATATTAAAAACATAGCATTAACTATTAAGCTTTGTTTCTGCATTTTTAAATTAATATTTGATGAAAAAAATACATGAGTAATGGGGGGGGGGGCTAGGAAAAACCAAGCCTGTTATACATCCCTCCCCCATTTAACAGTAGTGCTCACACAGGGTGAGCACACTTTCCCCCCTTGTTCAAACCTTCCCATGGTTGCCAACATTATTTCTTATGTCCCAATCTCTTTCCCAGAGGAGCCCGGGGCTAACCGATTCAAGAACAAAACCTCGGCCATTAAATCCAGATTCAAAATCACCCTGAACTCATTCGAATGGGGAAAAATTGGACTGGAAAAATAAGAAAAGGCGCTGATTTATCTGCAAAAAATGCAGAGTGGAACGGGGGTGTGTGTGTGTGTGTGGGGAGAAATCACTTCCAAAGCAGCAAAGAAAAAAGAAAAAAAAAAACCCAGCAGAGTGATTCAAACTCGCCGTGGCTACATTGCTTCTCAACCGGAAAACAATTCTGAATTCTTTCTGGCCTCTCTTATGAACCCTGCGGAAAACATTCCAGATTCAGAATTCAACTTTTCCCCACCTCTCTTTTCAAACTTCCACTGAAATAATATGACATTAATGCTGCCCTTCTGCTTACATTCACAAGCTATTTTCAAAGGGCCGTTTCCCTCAGGGGGGAAAGATTTCTTATCTTCCCACAGCTACGAAGGCCAATTCTTTTTTTCTGATTTCATAGAAAGTTGCTTAAGAAAGAACCTTCCTTCAAAACATAGGTTGTTATTTCCAAATCTCAAATGTCCGCCCCCAAAATATAGATTTTTGCATAGGTTAAAGGGTCTCTGGGGAAGATCCAATACAGCAATTTTCTTCGGTAGCGTGATGGGAAGCAAAATACCACCATCCGTTGTACTTCTCTCTGTTCTTTGACGCAGGACAGTTGCAGGAATTGGGTATGTCTAGGAATTGGGTAGCTCCATTGTGGTGCTAAGTCAAGAACTATCAGTACTTAACTAAATTCGGCAGGACCTAAACACTTGAGTGTTCTCCTGCTTGGGCGGCGGTGGGGTTGGACTAAATGACCTACAAGGTCCCTTCCAACTTTTGCTAATCTGCTAAGCTTAAGGGTCATGGCTGTTCTTGAAGGCCGATACAGGAAGATTCCTTAACCTGAGACACAATGCCTGTGTGACTGTTGTGGTTAGCCGGCAGCAGGTGTGGACGGCTGAGGAGAGCGAGGACTCAGATGAGGGGCCAGGACCATCAGGGAGTGGACTGCTGCCTTCGGAGATTGTGGGGGCTGGCAGCAGCGATGAGGAGGTTCCCGAGGAGCCTGTGCCAAGTGCGCATGCACGAAGGATTGCTCAGAGGAAAGAAGAGTTACAGGAGCACAGGCGACTTGGGAGTAAGGCTGCAAGGTAATGGCCCCTCCTTCAAGAAGATAAAAGCCAGCTGTGAAGCGAACGTTCTTTGCAGGAAGCAAAGGCGTTTTGAAACTCAGCCTCGTGGACATTCCAGTATCCTGAGTTTGTATTTGAAGATTCTTGTATTGCAAATTATTTCTTGTCTGTTATCTTTTGGCAAGTCTTGCACAGTTTGGCAAAGCTTGTGCTTATCACAGCTAATTATTTTGTAAAAGCATTACAAGGTTTCTGTTCCTTTTGGATTGTGTTTGATTTGTTGGAAAAGGGCGTGAGTCAGAACAGTGACTCTGGATCCACAGAAACAACACAACGTGTGGCCTGTAGAGACACGCTATAAAAAAATATGAAACTCTGGAAAGAGTGCAGAGAAGAGCAAACAAGAACGATTCGGGGACTGGAGGCTAAAACATAATGAAGAATGGTTACAAGAATTGGGTTTGTCTATCTGGTCTAATGAAAAGAAGGAGTAGGTAAGTGTTCCAATATTCGGGGGGCTCCTTACAAAGACGAGAGGGTCAAACTATTTTCCAAAGTGCCAAAAGGCAAGTTAAGAAACAACGGGTGGAAACCAACCAAGGAGAGAAGCAACCTAGAACTAAAGAGAAATTTTCTGACACTGGAGGTTCCCAAGAAGAGATTGGAAATCTTTTGTCTGAAATGGTATAAGGTTTCCTGCTTGAGCAGGGGTTGGACTAGAAGACCTCCAAGGTCCCTTCCAACTCTGTGGTTCTCTTAATACTCTATTACATGACAGTTAATTCCGAAGGAGAATGGATCTGACCTTAGCTGGATAAATTCCTAACTTCAACTGCTGGAGGAAGGAAAATCTGCAGCCCCCATTTCACTGCCAAGCTGATGTGGCCATGAAAATATGTGGGGGGGGAAAAATGAAAAAGGAAAAAAATAATAATTCTGGTAAGGCCGTAGTCAGAACTGGGGAGAATTGGAGGGGTGGGGAAGGCGGACTGAAAAAATATTTGGTGGATGCCAAGATGACGAAGTTCAAGAAGAAGGAAGCGGGTGGAGTGGGTGACAACTAATGCTCAGTTTTCTAATGAAAATATTATTCCGTTGACATGAAAATACGGATTATTTCACACGTGGAAGGCTGCAGCAGCATCAAACTAATTTGGTTCTGTCTTCTCTGGGTGGCTCCTTTGCCTTTCCTGACTGTTAGAACAAATTAAGCAATGGAACAACTTGCCACCAGAAGTTTTAAATGCTCCAGCAGTAGAGGTTTTCAAGAAGAGTTTGGACAGCCACTTGTCTGAAATGGTGTGGGGTTTCCTGCCTGAGGTGGGGTCCCTTCCAACTCTATTATTCTATTTTATTCTGTCATCTTCTTTTTTTTAAAAAAAATAGGGATTGAAACCTCTCCCTTTCTTCCTCCATCGTTGCCGGTTTGCAAGGTGCCAGTGGGCTTGGGTTCCACTTCCACGTGGCTTCTCTTCTGCTTCCCTTTCCTCTTTGGAGGAGAGGAGGGGGGAAAAAGGAAGAAGAAGAAGAAGAAGAAGAAGAAGAAGAAGAAGAAGAAGAAGAAGAAGAAGAAGAAGAAGAAGAAGAAGAAGAAGAAGAAGAAGAAGAAGAAGAAGAAGAAGAAGAAGAAGAAGAAGAAGAAGAATTATTCACTTAGAAATTGCAGGTTTGATCGCCTTGTCTCGTCTGACAGCCGGCTGGATAATTTGTCTCTTGGCTCCGGGAGGGGATGATGGAAGTCAATTTGACAGCTGCGCAACTCCCCCGAGGATTGTGGACCGCAGGCAGCGAGCGGAGCAGCGACAGACACAGCACCTAACTTGGAATACCAATGAAGCGTCTGCACGGCGAAATGAATCACTGGCGCAGCCGGCTCGGGGGCAATTATGGCTATTGCAGGAGGGCATGGAGTGGGGGGGTTGACGCTTTAAGGGGGGTGGGAAATACCCCAACCTTATCCTGGGAATGGCCCAGGAATTTCGACGCAGATTCGGCTGGGTTTTTTTTTCTTTTCGGTCTTGTCTTTTGTGTTGGAAATAGGCTTTTCTCCAACCTGGCCCCCTCCCCTAAGTGGGTTGGGTGCTGATCCCTGAGGGTCCAATATTTGAAAGAAGGGGAGGGGGCTTCAACCTATTCACCAAAGCACCAGGACAAGAAGCAACGGATGGGAACTCATCAAGGAGAGAAAGCAACCTAGAACCTAACCTGTCAGTTAGAAACAATTGATCCGGTTAGAACAATTGATCCTGACGGTTAGAAACAGAGGACGTAGCATTACGTTATTAGAATGGGAAAAGGTCTGGACGAGGAATAATAAAATTACAAAATCAGCAACATATAAAGAAAATGCCTGTAAAATGTTTTATAGATGGCATCTCTCGCCTTCGAGAAATGTCTCCTAACATGAATCCGAATGGCTGGAAATGTAAAAAGAAACAGGGAACATTCTTTCACATGTGGTGGTCCTGCACTGAAGCCCAAAGATACTGGCACAGAATAAAAAAAAAATGGTTAGAGGAAATAACGGCGGAGCAAATTGAACTAAAACCAGAATTCTTCCTATTGGGGATATTTAATAGACAAATTTCCAAAAAAGTCAAATATATAATACTGCATATTCTTACTGCAGCCAGAATAACCTTTGCACAGTGTTGGAAACAAGCAGATATTCCAACAGAGGAAATGGTTATTCAGAAGATAACAGCCTGTGCAGAGATGGACAAGTTAACCTTAGCACTTAAGGAAAAAGAATCATCAGAATATTATAGAAGCTGGGAAGACTGGTATGACTGGATAGAACAAAAATAGAAAATATATTAGTAAACAACGTAAAATGTAAAAGAGGTAGTAATTATATATTCACAATAAGATGTATTTGTAAATATATCACCAATATTGATAACAAACAAGGAACCATAGACTGTCGATAGTAGAATTGTTAGTTTTTAATCATTTTCTTTTTTCCTTTTCCTTTTCTTTTTCTTCTGTGTGTTGTGTATGTGTTTGTTTGATATTTTAGTTCTATAATCAATAAAGTTTTTTTTTAAAAAAAAGAAACAATTGATCCATGGAACAGCTTGCCACTAGAAGTTGTGGGTGCTCCATCACTGGAGGTTTTCAATAATAAAATACTTACAGACCCCTCACATCCCGGACATAAACTGTTTCAACTCCTACCCTCAAAATGACGCTTATAGGGCACTGAACACCAGAACAACTAGACACAAGGACAGTTTTTTCCCAAACACCATCACTCTGCTAAACAAATAATTCCCTCCACGCTGTCCAACTATTTACAAAGTCTGCACTACTATTACTCTTAATCTTCTCATCACTCCTTATCACAATTTTGTTCCCTGGTAAAAAAAAAAGGGGGGGGGGGGAGAAATCTAACTGGATCAGATGTGCTTAGTTGGCAAAATATCTCCCAGGTGGACAAGAAAGAAAACCTGGTGGTAAAATCATCAGTTAGGTCATTTCAAAAAAGAAAAGTGGGGTGGAAACACACACACACACACACACAGACTGGTGCAAGAGAATGTTTGTTTGAATGAATGCTATGGTAACCACAGACAAACCTCCTGCTTGATTAATTCATCCCGCTCGAGAATCTGCCATCACCATAGTAACACCGTCGGGGCAAACATGCCGAAATATAGTAGAACATTCACATCTGGCCAGCATCTGCACGGCACTTTCCTCCTTGAATGAGAGCGCTGGAGCAGAGGGAGGTCCAGGAAGGCCCAGGTTTTCAGGAGCACCGTATAACAAAAGCCGTAGGTGTGTGTGTGTGTGTGGGGTGTGTGTGTGTGTGTGTGCGTCCTGGGGGTGTGTGCATATTTGTCCAACATCTGGGATTGTCGTCTGAAAAATGGAGGGGGTAGGCAGCCTTTTGGGAGGCCTTGGGCCACACAACTTGGTGGCAGAGCATTTCTGGGTTAGACACCAAGCATGAACCTCCTAAAAAAAAAAATATTGGAATTGTGTTCCTGAATCTTTGGTTTAAAATTCCAGCGGCGACTTAGTCAAGCTGGATCTAAAGGAAGGAAAAAGCAGAATTGATGTTTCAGGGGGGGAAAAACCCCAGCAATGCTTCCCCTTGCCCTGTACTGGCTCTCTTAAACCCCTTCCCAATTTCCAGCACGATGCCCCGATGGCTAAATTTGATCCCAGGGATAGGATCTGCTGGCTCTGCTCCCAGGAATCAAGGCGGAGATAAACCAGGGTTAGCCTGTTGCAAGGATGCACTTGGCACAAGGCCCACCTTTCTAGACCCTTCGAGGAAAATTAGATAGATAGATAGATAGATAGATAGATAGATAGATAGACAGATAGATAGATAGATTGATAGATAGATAGATAGATAGATAGATAGATAGATAGATAGATAGATAGATGATAGATAGACAGACAGACAGACAGATGATAGATTGATAGATAGATAGATAGATAGATAGATAGATAGATAGATAGACAGACAGACAGACAGACAGACAGATGATAGATAGATAGATAGATAGATAGATAGATAGATAGATAGATAGATAGATAGATAGATAGATAGATAGATAGATAGATGATATTGAGACTCTGGGAAAAGGGTGCAGAGAAGAGCAACAAAGATGATTTAGGGGATTGGAGGCTAAACTATGCAATGAATGATGCTGGGAACTGGGTAGTTTAATGAAAAGAAAGACTAGGGGAGACATGATAGCAATCTTCCCATATCTCAAGGGCTGCCCAAAGAAGAGGGAGTCAAGCTATTCTCCAAAGCACCTGAGGGCAGGTCAAGAAGCAATGGGTGGAAATTCATCAAGGAGAGAAGCAACTTAGAACTAAGGAGGAATTTCCTGACAATGAGAAGAATTAACCAGTGGAACGGCTTGCCACCAGAAGTTGTGGGTTGCTCCATCACCGGAGGCTTTTAAGAAGAGATTGGACAGCCATTTGTCTGGAATGGTTATAGGGCTTCCTGCCTGAACAGGGGGTTGGACTAGAAGACCTCCAAGGTTCCTCCTGACCTTGTCGCTCGGCAATTCCTTGTCTTTCAAGAAACAAAACGGAGGGAAAAACAACCTTCTGGTCCTCCCTGAACAGATGAGGAGCTATGGAAATGCCATCCAGGCGCCTCCTGCATTTAAGGAGCATCCGTTTTAGTCAATGAAAGCTCTTTACCTGACATCTGTGAGCCATCAAATTAGGTGCCTGCGTCTTTTGGCGGTGTTTGCTTTACTCAAATAAAAACACAGTTGGGCATAAACAGGCGTGCGGCACCGAACAAATATACAAGTTAAGCTTCCTGCCCTAAACACACAGACAAGGTCGGCAAAGTTAAAACAGGCCTCCGAGGAGGCGAGGGGATCGTCTCTCTCTCTCTCCCTCCCTCCCTCCCTCCCTCTCTCTCTCTCTCGTCTTTCTTTCCAGAATTCAGATCTGGTTTTAAAAGGCTCCTCCTGTGCACAGGTGATAGGCAGGCTTTTAGAATCCGAGATAGGAGGGGACTTTAGAGATCACCTAGACCAGTGGTGGCTAAAACCTTTTGGGGATCCTGTGCCAAACAATTGTGCGTGTGCTTGCGCTCGTGTGCCAGCACCCAGAAGGCAATGCCTGCGCCATCGCCCCCCCACACACCGCCCCTTCCTGAACTGCGTTTTCTCGGACGCCCAGATTCATCACCTGCAGGCTTCGCAGGCCAAAAAATGGTCCCGTTTTGTCACTTCTGGTATTTCTGGAAATACAGGAAGGGATGAAACGGGCCTGTTTTTCGGCCTGCAAAGGCTTCCCTCGAGCCTCCGGGAGGCCGAAAAAGGCCTCAAACAGGCCGAACATCAGCAGAGGGGCACACGCATGCGCAGTGAGGTAAGTTTGCCTGAGCTCGTGTGCCAGCACAAATGGCTCTGCGTGCCGCCTGTGGCATGTGTGCCACCGGTTCGCCATCACGAGTCTAACCCCTGCCCGCCATTGGAACGGAGTCTGGGCAGTTATATTATGGCTTATATTCGGAATTTAAGAAGCCTTCCTCTCTTGTGTTGGGAATGGTTGGGACGAGGGGCAGATGTGGGAGATAAATTTAGATGGGGGGGGGGGGCTTTGATTTTTCAGGCAGGGAAGGAGACAACTGTTAGGGGGTGTAAGTAATCCTTTTGCAGGGTTTCTCCTGAAGAATCCAGCTTTGCATTGTGGGGTGCTTTCAGATTACACGGGGATGTCCATCTTCTGCCATCAATAACACCAATGAGGCTTGGAAGCCTTAATCTACTCCAGATTAACCTGACTGCAACATACCGTGCCTTCAGGTGGATTTAATTTAGCCAGTGATATCTTAACCCTAATGTAGCAACTTACTTTAAGTTAGAGCCGCATTTGGATTACAGATTAACAGAGTTGGAAGGGACCTTGTAGGTCATCTAGTCCAAGCCCCTGCCCAAGCGGGAGACCCTACACCATTTCTGACAGGTGGCAGTCCAGTCTCTTCTTGAAAGCCTCCAGGGATGAAGCTGCCACAACTTCTGAAGGCAACTTCTGTTCCATGGGTTGATTGCTCTCACTGTCAGAAAGTTTCTCCTTATTTCCAGGTTGAATCTCTCCTTGTTCAGTTTCCATCCATTATTCCTTGTCTGGCATTCGGGTGCCTTGGAGAATAGCTTGACCCCCCTCCTCCTCTCTGTGGCAGCCCCTCAAATATTGGAAGGCTGCTATCCTGTCTCCCTTGGTCCTTCTCTTCCCTAGACAAGCCATGCCCAGTTTCCATGAGGGGGTTGTTTAATGATGGCTAATGGGGCTGCTCTGTCCCTTTTAACCCCCCTGAACTGGGTTCACACGACACTTTGACCCAAACTGAAGTTTTAATCCTGACTAGCTTTTTCTCCAGGAAGAATTCAATCTGGCTTAGGTTAGCGTATGGTTCGATACAGATAAATTCAGCTGAACATGAAAAGCATCGGGGAAGTGCAGTTAAGCCACTGCTCTCAAATTGAAACCAATCTATTGAACAAACAAACTCCAAACAAACCATCGATTATGACTGTGAAGATGCAGGTGGATATTTCCCCCCCTCCACCCGAATATCTTTCAGGTCTTATTGGTTGCAAGTAATCAATATTACTTGCAGAAAAGTTCCAAAACAAAATAGAGAGAAGCTACAGCATACCTGCTGAGCATCAGTTCTGAAGAAGAATGGATTATGAACAGTCGTAAATGTAATAATGGTAATAATAAACAGCCTGGGGTCTTGGTTGGAATAGGAATTGTTAGAAAAGCTCAGCCTAAAAATTCTGATATTCACTGGATAAATAGGTTGGAGATAAATGATGATAAAATAACAATAATAAGAACCTTGACAAGCAGAATTCATCACTGGCAGAAAAAGATTGGGCCAGTCCCAAAACTTGCCGGAAAAGATTATGAAATTAGGAGTACCCAGGCCTCACGAGGAGGTGGTCAGAATAACAGGATCACAGAGTTGGTGGGGACCTCAGAGGCCTTCTAGTCCAACCCCCTATACTGTTTCAGACAAATGGTTGTCCAATCTCTTCTTAAAAACTTCCACTGACTTACGAGCACAACTGAGCCCCAAATTTCAGTTGTAAAGCGAGACAGTGGAGTAAAGAAAGGGAGGGAGGGAGGGAGGAAGGAAGAAAGGGAAGAGCAACAGCCCTTAGACTTATATATCGCTTCACAGTGCTTTATAGCCCTCCCCAAGTGGTTTACAAGGTCAGCCCCTTGCCCCCACAATCTGGGTCCTCATTTTACCCACCTCGGAAGGACGGAAGGCTGAGTCAACCTTGAGCCAGTCGGTCAGGATCAAATTCCTGGCAGTGGGTAGAGTCAGCCTGCAATCCTGCATTCTAATCTCTGTGCACCATGGAAAGAAGGGAGGAAGGGAGGAGGAAAGGAAGGAAGGAAGGAAGGAAGGAGGAAGGGAGGGAGGGAGGGAGGGAGGGAGGGAGGGAAGGAAGGAAGGAAGGAAGGAAGGAAGGAAGGAAGGAAGGAAGGAGCAATAGCACTTAGACTTGTATACCGCTTCACAGTGCTTCGCAGCCCTCTCTAAGCTGTTTACAGAGTCAGCCTCTTCCAATCTGGGTCCTCATTTTACCCACCAAGATGGAAGGCTGAGTCAACCTTGAGCCGGTCAGGATCGAACTCCTAGCAGTGAGCAGTCACCCTGCAATCCTGCAGTCTAACCACTGTGCCACAAAGTTTGCAGTTTGGCTAACTGCAATCAGTCTGGGCAGGGTTGTGGAGCTGCACAGAAACCTAGGGGAGTCTTTGAAAGATACGGCGCTTGGCGACGTTAACCTAGGCTTCTGGGCCCCCCCCCCCACAGCTCAGGGGATCTCCTTACTGAGCCAACCTTGGCTGGTTTCTGAAAAGCTAGACGGTTGGCTCAAGCCAACCATTATATATCCCTGCCCCTGAAATCTATTTGCACCCAGGAAGCCAACAAGAGTCGATTCTTCTTTTTTTTAAAAAGAAATGTCCTTGGAGAGCAGGGGTCATTGAAGACCTCCCAAGTCAGAATTCAGCTGCCCTTGTTGGTACTTACTTCCAGCTGATTTTTGGGATCCACCGGAGATGGTAAAATATTGTTCTGTTTCAGCCTGGCTTAAATTCTTGCCCCTCCAAATATTACAAGTGGGTTGGAAAGCTCTTCCTTCCTCCCGTCTGCTGTAAACACTTGGCAGCAGACAACTGGAAGGAAAGGGAAGGGGGGGGGTGGGAAGACAAAAGATTCATACCTAATTACAAATGTTTCACTTCTGGGCATTTTCAGCAACATCTGGAGATGAAAGGTAACCAGCAGTACCTCCCACCAAGATCAAGGCAGGCCCCAGCGGTCTTCCATCTCCCAAGGTTTATCAACAGACTACAGAAAGCGCGATTGAAGGATACTGAGAAACACACAGAGAAGAAGAAGCATTAATTCTTCCTTCTGGTCTCTCCTCATGTCGAGCAATAACCCAGATCAAGACAACATGAACAAGGCACTTCTGAAGCGCCCATAGGAAGAGTTCGAGGATTGGTTCATCCAAATTGGGCTGGTTCCAAGATCTTCTCTGGTCTACTTGAGGTTGCAAAGGATCAATTTGCAAAGGAATCCCAACCAACTTCCTTACTTCCCGTCTTCTCCTGGGATGGAAAACCCTTAAAAGTGTCAAGTGGGGGGATTAAAATTCTCCCGGCCTCAACGGGACACAAAACTCTAGTTTTGACACGGCTGGCAGGCCAGTCCATCAGTGTAAGCACTTCAAAGATGTTCATTATAACCGAAGCCATGGAGACCAGACCTTCGACCAAGAATCAAAGAAGTTGCTCAAATCGTGATTTTGCACCCCCTTCTTCCTTGTCTGGTCAGGCCCAGGAAAGCTGCCCAGTGCCTAGTACCCCAACTGAAGGAAAGACAAGCGTGTCAGTTTTGGAAGCCATATTTTACTTAGGAGCTCAAAGCTTCCCATGTTTCAGTGCCTGGGCATATGGGACGGGTGTGTGTGTGTGTGATTGCATAGAGTGGTAGAAGGTGAGACTCAAGAGCGTTCTTCTCATCAAATCAAGAAGTTACCCTGCACCTGCGAAGGAATGCCTCCCGTTGGGATGAGGGTTGGCCGGGCCATGTGATGTTCTGAGGGGTGCAGGGGATGTGTTTGTGAATTTCAACCGGGAAGGGGAAACCCAGAACTCTTGAGATTCAGGTTTTCCCAGATGTTCCTCAAAAAATTCTTACTCGGGTGAATTTTTGCTTCTGAGGGCTGAATGAAATGGGGAGCGCCGACACAGTGATGGAGTGGAACCAATTTGGCGGGAAAGAGCTCCCGAGGAGATCGGGAACCCAAGACCTGGGACAAGGGTGTCCATCCGTGGCAACTTCCAGACCTGTGGGCTTCAACCGTGGGCTTCCTATGAACTTATGGACCTCCTCACGTTGGCTGGGGAATTCTAGGAGTCTTAAAGTCCATGAGTCTTAAAGTTAAAGGACCTGGGGATCTTTTGGTCTACAGAAGAGACAACGGAGGAGAGATGTGTAATCTTCAAGTTATCTAAGGATCGTTGCTCAAACGGAGTGCAACTCTGCTGCCCCAGAAGACAAGAACCAATGGATTCAACCTCAAGGAAGGACTTCCAGGCTAGATGTCAAGAGGAGATTTATGGCCAACGGAGCAGGCTACGCCAGGAAGGGGTTGACTTTTCCTTCGCTGGAGGTTGCACCATCAGAGGATCTGCCGGAAACACTTCCTAGCACAGAGCTGGCCTAGAGAGGACCTCCTCCAAGATCCCTTTGGGGGGGCTCTATGATTCTGTGAACCCGCTAAGCCGTCAATCACGGTTGACCAGCCCCGATGCCGGGCTTGCTCGCTCCTAAACAGCCCAAGCAGAGGAGGGCAAACTTCAGCTTTAGTGAGCTGGCATTATTTCCACCGCAACAGCCCGATCGGGTGGGAGAAATCCCTTAACAAGCCAAGCACAGCCTGCAGACGGTCTCTGTAGAGCTATTCCATTTAAGCCACAGATGTTAAATGAATTCGGCAGACAGACGGAGTAATGGAATGTCAGTCCTTCAACTTCTCGCCTTAAACCAAAAAAAGTCATATTTCTCTCTCTCTCTCTTCTCATCTAATTCCTAAAGCCGCCTCTGGGCTCTCTCTTTTGAATCCGGCGTGCTTGTCAGGCTGGCTAACCCAATTTGGAAATAATTAAATTTTAAAATATTAAAGGGATTAAGTACATTTCGCCTTCCCTCCTCCGCCGCCTTCAAAATGGGCGAATTTTCTTTCAGCACTGAACAGAAGGAGGGACTTTAAAAAGAGAGAGGGTGGGGGGGGGGAAGGAAAAACCCCACACTATGAAACGGTGCTGCAACACCCCCCTGATTTTCTACCCTTATATCTCTAGAGGGGTTTGGCAGAGAACCAAGCAGTTAATTTTAAAGAAAAGGGGACCTGGAGGCGTTCTGAAACGGAGGAGGGTTTAGACTGGTTCAGTGGAAAAGGCATACTCTAAAAATGCAAGAAATTCAAAACTCAGCCCTCGATATTTCTACTGGGATATTTTCAATATTTGGAACGGGGAAACTGGCCATCCATGGGCACCAATGCTGACTCTAATCCGTCTTCCTGTTTGGTTTTTCAATTCTCATTTTCTCTCTTTCTCTCTCCCCTCTCTCTCTTCCTCTCTCTCTCTCTCTCCCCCTCCTTGTCTCTCTCTTTCTCCCTCCCTCTCTCCCTCCTCCTCTCTCTTCTTCTTTCTCTCCCTCCCTCTGTCTCCCCCCTCTCTCCCTCCCTCTCTCTTTCTCTCTCTCTCCTCTCCCTCTCTCTTTCTATCCCCTCTCTCTATCTCCCTCTCTTCTCTCCTCTCCCTCTCTCTCCCCTCTCTCTCCCTCCCTCTCTTTCTCTCTCTCTCCCTCTCTCTCTCTTTCTCTCTCTCCCTCTCCCTCTCCTCTCTCTCTCTCTCTATCTCTCTCTATCTCTCCCTCTCCCCCTTCTTGATGGGTCTTCTGGGAAGCTTCCCAGCGAAGGACCCCAATATGGCTCTATAGCCGTGCAGTAAACGAGTATCACTTGAAGGTGTGGGAAACCAAACTGACTCCATTCAAAGGTTCCTTTCGGCTTATTCTCCTATGCCCCAAATCCTACCGGATTTTCGCCCAACTGCGAAAACGCAGCTTTCAAAGAGAGGGAGGCGCTTTATTCACTGCCACAATTTCTATGCGGTTTTTGCATTATTACGCTGGCTGAGCTTCAATATTTATTTATTTGCCATTGAGTAGAGACAGCCCAGTGGGAACAATCCAGCGGGCTGCTGCTCGACTCTCATCTGCCGCTCCTTCCATCGGAAAGGCCCCTGAAAGTTGGATGGAAAGCGGGGAGGAGGTACTAACTCTGAGCCTCGTTTCCTTATCACCACCATCACCGCCTTCCTGGCCAGATTCAGGATTCTGGAGGTGCCAGAGTTCTCCCCTTACTTGGAAAAATAAAATCTACGGTCTGGAAAGGAGAAGGGGAGAGCTTAACGCGCATCACAGAGGTGACCTGGGGAAGTAACGGTGCAAAAGACAAAAGTGGAATCATGGGAGGAAAAGGCAATCATCAGCCTCAAGCCGTCCCTTTTGACTGCTTGTCGGATTGACCATTGTTGCAATCTGAAGGAAGTGCCTACAGTTTGAAACTCAGAAGCACAATCTCCAAAAAAGGAAGGATGGGATGCAGGGATGGGGCCAGGACTGTCGGAGAGTAGGGTGCTGCCTTTGGAGATGGTGGAGGCTGGCGGCAGTGAGGAAGAGGCCCCCGAGGAGCCTGTGCCCAGTGCGCGCAGGGCTGCTCGAAGGAAAGAGCAATTGCAGCAGCACAGGTGACCGGGGAGTAAGGTTGCAAGGTGATGGTGTGACACTTAAGGGATCAAAGCCAGCCTTCGGGGATGTGTTCTTTGCAGGAAGCAAAGAAGTTCTTTAGACTCAGAGTCCTCGTTGAAGCCGTGATTACTTTTTGAAACTTCTCTCGGTGGATATTTCATCAGTAATTAGCCTTCTGTTCTTGCAGCCTTTTTGCAACCTTGAAAGGGCTTGCTTTTGATATCGGACAATTGGGTTGACATGTCTCTTGGCTGGGAATGCACTGAATTCCCGGCGCCGCATTAAAAAAAGGGTTGCTTTTATACACAGTTTGTGTTTGTTTAATTTGAACAAGGCTTGGGTCAGAACACAAGGGCACGGTGGAATCTGGGAGGACCACGCAGTTGCCGCCATTAACTACACAACTCCAAACAAACCAGATGGCAGCCAGTTGAAACTCTCCATTTTCACACAAGGCCCCAGATCATCTATCTATGGGGCATTGATGGGAACCCTTCACGACAGCAAAAGGGTTAGAATTCACTCACTTGGTTGCGGCTTCCACTTCCCCGCGATTGCAGGGGAGAAACAGGCCCTTCCAATGTGGGTTTTCCTGTTGGGACTTCCACGTGGGACAGAATAAGCAATTGCAGGGCCGCGTGGACTCAAGAGGAAGGGGCCAGCAAAATAAAAAAATATGGAAAAGGAGAGCCGGCCAGCCACTCCGTCTAATTGAAAGCGGCGGCCTTTGACCTCCCTAAACGACATGGACTGTGGGAAAAAGAGCTTGTCTCAGGACCCTGGGATCATAGTTGGCTGCAAACTCACCCGTGGAGCGGAGCCAAGGGAAAGCCAGCTACGGGAAGACCCTGGCAAGGTCCCTTGATGGTTAGCTGCAAAAGAGCCTGCGCTCCGCTGCCTCTCTGGAAGTCTGTTCTTCTGCCTTTTTTTCTTCCTGATTCTGCTGCCTGGAAAAATCTCCTGGGAGAAAGAGAGAGAGTGTGTGAGAATGAGAGAGAGAGAGAGAGGAAGAGTGTATATGAGAATGAGAGAGAGAGGGAGGGAGAAAGAGAGAGAGAGAGACAAGACCGAGAGAAAAGAGGATGGAATTCATCTGAATGGCAAAGCAGCTCAGCTATCGTTGCGTCGAATGTGCTTCCCAGAATAATGGTGCAGGAAGAGGAAGCAAAGCTACAGTGGAAGCAATGTGCAAAGGCCAAAAAAATGTCCCATTTTATCCTCTCCCCCCAACACCTCTTTTTTTTGCCAGGGGGACAGTGAACTAGGCAAGGGGGTTTATCTGTCGCTCCGGAGGTAGCAAAACCTGGGATTTTGTGAATGTGAGGAGGGTTTGATGCTTCTGAATCTGGGAAGTTTTCGGCTTGTGATGTGGATTTGGCCTGGTTAAATGCTTAGGAGGGTTTGACCGAAGAACATCTGAGGGGCTGGGGCTGAAGAAGGCATGGACAGGTGACAGATTGCCAAGCACGGATGCTTGACCTTTTTAGCTAACCAGACGCACAGATAGGCAGAGATACACACCGGCCTGTTAGAACCTAGAAAATGGAGAATGCAGGAGGAGAAAAGGGAGGGATAAAGAGAGGGAGGGAGAGAATGAGAGAGGGAGAGGGAAAGAGGGAGGGAGGGAGAAGAGAAAGAGAGGGAGGGAGAGAGAGAGAGAGAGAGAAGAGAAAGAGGGGGAGGAAGAGAGGGAGGGAGGGGGAGGGAGAGATAAACCACCTTGGTAAGTTGGGAGGAATCCCAAAACTGAACTGATGCTGGCAGGGGCCATTTTTTTGTCATCCTCTTCTCCCGATGGTCAGTGAGGAAGGTTTTTAAGAGGTGAACGGCAGGGGTTTTTCACCCCCAATTTTTTTTTTGCAGGTGGGGCAACTCAAGGAAGTGCGCCCGGAGCCAAGAAGAGAGAATAGCAACGTCTTTTCCAGGGCGCAAAGAGCTGTTCTTCCCCCCCCCCCCGCCTCCGATCTGCTGTTCTCCCTGCTCTTACTAAGAATGTGTGTGTGTGTGTGTGTGTGTGTGTGTGTAGTCCCGCATATGTGTCTGTCTTCCCCCACTGAGCTCAGCTGTGCCTAATGACATCCAATCTGTTCAGGCAACCGAAGGAGAGGTTGAGGGGATAATCGGCAGCAGGGCAGGTAGAAGGCAAGCGGGGAGGGCCGCTTTCCGATTTGGGAGGCCGAAGGGGAGGCTTGCAAAGGGCGGGTGGGTGTATGGGAAGGTCTTTGGGGCAGCCCCCCCCCCTCGCTGGGCTCTGGGAAACACAGTTTAGGGCACGCAAGGCATCCGTTTCACTTGGAAAGGGAAGGAAAGTGCTCCAAGGCCATCGCACCACGCAGGACACGACAGCCCATGAGGAAACAGGAGAGAGAGAGAGAGAGGGAGGGAGGGAGGGAGAGGGAGGGAGGGAGAGGGAGGAGAGAGAGAGGGGGAGAGAGAGAGCGAGGAGGGAGAGCAAGGGGAGAGAGAAGGGGAGGAAGGGAGAGGGAGGGAGAGAGAGGGAGAGGGGGAGAGAGAGAGGGAGAGGAGGGAGAGAGAGGGAGAGGGGGAGAGAGAGAGAAGGGGGAGAGAGGAGAGAGAGGGAGAGGGAGGGGGAGAGAGGGAGAGGGGGAGAGAGAGAGGGGAGAGAGGGAGAGAGAGAGGGAGAGGGGGAGAGAGAGAGCGTGAGGGAGGGAGGGAGAGCAAGGGGGAGAGAGAAGGGGAGGAAGGAGAGAGGGAGGGAGAGAGAGAGGAGAGGGGGAGAGAGAGGGAGAGGGAGGGAGAGAGAGGGAGAGGGGAGAGAGAGAAGGGGGAGAGAGGGAGAGAGAGGGAGAGGGAGGGGAGAGAGGGAGAGGGGAGAGAGAGAAGGGGAGAGAGGGGAGAGAGAGAGGGAGAGGGGGAGAGAGAGAAGGGGGAGAGAGGGGAGAGAGAGAGGGAGAGGGGGAGAGAGAGAGAGAGGGAGGGAGGGAGAGCAAGGGGGAGGAGAGAGAAGGGGAGGAAGGGAGAGGGAGGGAGAGAGAGGGAGAGGGGGAGAGAGAGAGGGAGAGGGAGGGAGAGAGAGGGAGAGGGGGGAGAGAGAGAAGGGGAGAGAGGGGAGAGAGAGGGAGAGGGAGGGGGAGAGAGGGAGAGGGGGAGAGAGAGAAGGGGGAGAGAGAGAGGAGGGAGAGGGGGGGAGAGAGAGAGCGTGAGGGAGGGAGGGAGAGCAAGGGGGAGAGAGAGAAGGGGGAGGAAGGGAGAGGGAGGGAGAGAGAGGGAGAGGGGGAGAGAGAGAGAGGGAGAGGGAGGGAGAGAGAGGGAGGGGGGGAGAGAGAGAAGGGGGAGAGAGGGGAGAGAGAGGGAGAGGGAGGGGGAGAGAGGGAGAGGGGAGAGAGAGAAGGGGAGAGAGGGGAGAGAGAGAGGGAGAGGGAGAGAGAGAAGGGGGAGAGAGGGGAGAGAGAGAGGGAGAGGGGGAGAGAGAGAGCGTGAGGGAGGGAGGGAGAGCAAGGGGGAGAGAGAAGGGGAGGAAGGGAGAGGGAGAGAGGGAGAGAGGGGAGAGAGAGAGGGAGAGGGAGGGAGAGAGGAGGGAGAGGGGGAGAGAGAGAAGGGGGAGAGAGGGGAGAGAGAGGGAGAGGGAGGGGGAGAGAGGGGAGAGGGGAGAGAGAGAAGGGGAGAGAGGGGAGAGAGAGAGGGAGAGGGGGAGAGAGAGGTGAGGGAGGGAGGGAGAGCAAGGGGGAGAGAGAAGGGGAGGAAGGGAGAGGAGGGAGAGAGAGGGAGAGGGGGAGAGAGAGAGGGAGAGGGAGGGAGAGAGAGAAGGGGGAGAGAGGGGAGAGAGGGAGAGGGAGGGGAGAGAGGGAGAGGGGGAGAGAGAGAAGGGGAGAGAGGGGAGAGAGAGGGAGAGGGGGAGAGAGAGAAGGGGAGAGAGGGGAGAGAGAGAGGGAGAGGGGGAGAGAGAGAGCGTGAGGGAGGGAGGGAGAGCAAGGGGGAGAGAGAAGGGGGAGGAGGGAGAGGGAGGGAGGGAGAGGGAGAAAAAAAGGAAGCTAAAATCTTAGTACCCAAAGCCTCCATGGATTACCCCACAGCTGGAGAGGAAGCGGTTCGTCAAAAAAAAGCAGATGCTGGAAATCAGGAGGGACATGTATAACATTGGGCAAGTGGACAGGTGACCTACAGAGAGATCCACACCTCCTCAAAGTTTCTCTTCTTTCATCTCTTCCAGGTAGGCAGCAAAACCGACCCCCGCAAGAAACAACACACCCCGGTTTTGCTTGCCGTGCAAACCAGAAGATGGAAGAATACCCACTTTATCCAGGGCCATAAATGACCACTAGCGACAACAGGACCCCGAAGGCCATATTTCTCTGCGGAGAAATTAAAAATAGGCTCGAGATAACACAGCAGCAGCAGCAGCAGCAGCAGGCAAAGCTATTCCGGGCTTCTCAAATAGCCCCGGGGGTGAGTGGGTGGGTCATTTTTTTAGAAAAAAAAAAAAAAGCTTTATTTTTACTGCAAGGGTTTCTTTGCTGCACACACAAAGCTCGGGCCGTGCCAAAGGCGCTGACACCCTGCGGAGACGTGAAACTGGCGGTGTGGGTGTCGCTCGGGATGATCGGCCTGGTGGCTGGTGGGGTCGACATTCCTGGGGGAATCCGATAGCTATAAATTTAGCAAGGGCAAGAAGGCTGGGCCAAAAAGGAAAGCGATTCCATGGAGGCCAGCCAGTTTCTCCTGAGGGGGGGAGGGGGGGCTTCCTCTCTTCCAGGCCTGGAACCGGAACAATGCAAGGCCCCTCTAACTATAATGCACATTTCCACCCCCCCAGGCTGGCTGCCCCTGATGGGGGCTGAGAAAGATAGAGAATTCCTAGAATTTTCCACCGAACAGCGATGGCCCCAGGGGAGCTAAATTCAAAGCGAGAGTGGCTTTTCCTTGCCTGGTTTTTTTGAAAGGCGAGATGGGACGGTCTGGAATGATGTATAGCGGTGATGGCGTATAGCATGCCCCCCCGCCTCCTTACCCTCACTCCGCACACGCACGCGCCTCCCAGCTGATTTTCGGCCCGTTTCGAGGCCCTTTTTGCCCTCCCGGGGGCTCGAGGGAAAAGCCTCTGCAGCCTTTGGAGGCCGAAAAATGGGCCCGTTTCAAACTCCGTTCTCAGTGGGAGAGAGAGATGGGGGGGGGAGGGAGAGAGAGGGAGAGACTTTTGGCTCCGTGCAAGGAAAACAGCAGAAGCAGCAGAAGTCTTTCTTTCTTTCCCCCAAACTCCGCCAGAGATGAGTCTTTGTGAGACTTGTCGTGCCGGCGCAGCCTCTTGGAGCAGGAGGCCTTGCAGGGTCCCAAAGACTCATTTCTGGCGGAGTTTGGGGGAGAGAAAGAAAGACTTTGGCTGCTTTCCTTGCGTGCAGCCAAAAGCAGAAGAAGAAAGAAGCGGAAAGAAGCAGCCCGGTGGCCAGGCCAGGCACATGGGGCAAGTGGGGCGAGTTCCCCCCCTCCGCCCTTTCCCCCCTCCCCTCACTACCTGGTGTTGTTCGCCATATGGGCGGCGCAGCCTTGTGTTCCCGCACAGCCTGGATTAATTGCTTTGGGGGGTGACATTTCTCTGCAGACCACCAAAATTTTCTCGTGGACCACCAGTTGGCAACCACTGCTTTAGAGAATAGCTTGACCCCCCCCCCTCTTCTTTGGGGCAGCCCCTCAAATATTGGAAGACTGCTATTATGTCCCACCTGGTCCTTCTATTCATTAAACTATAGATATATCCAATTCCACCAACCGTTCTTTGTAAGTTTTACCCTCCGGTCCCCTAATCCTCTTCTTGGCTCTTCTCTGCACCCTGTCCTCATTTTTTCCATTTATTTTTTTAAACTAGGTGGCATCCTGTCAGAAAGTTGTCGAATTTGCAAGGGTCAAATGTAACCCAGGTTTCCTCTCTGTGCTGAGGTGATGTACGGAAAGAAACCTACTCCTGTCTTGGTAAAATGGCAGGCAAAATAATAAACGAAAGGATTTTAATGGCTCAGCCGAGCCAGTACTTCAGAGTGGATTATTCTCCTTGGTAGGAGCTTACTCGTAGAGCGTTAAAATGACAGAAGTAGAGGAGGTTAATTGGGAGGAGCGAAGAAACAGTTGGGGGAAAAAGGCATGGGTTTCTGTTTTTGAACATAATGGCGGCGAGATTATTATGTGCACAAAGATGGAAAGATTCAGCCCTACCCAGGGTTGGTGAAGATGATGGAACTTGCTGAGATGGCTAAATTGGCTTTTTTGTTCAGAGAGAACACAATATCTGTGTTTATCACTGATTGGAAGCCCCTTATAGACTTTTTGTGTAAAAGAGGGGGGGATGCATTTGTGATACATGGTTTTGATGACTAGACAGGATAAATAATAGAAGAGAATTATAGTGTAACCCTACAGTAACAGGTGAATTTTTATAACTGCTATAAAGAAGATTGGAAGTCACTTTTGTGTCTCGTCGCTTTTTCCTGTTCAATTTTTCTTTTAGTTTGCTCCTTTCTTGTACTTTTTAGCTTCCTCTTTGGTTTCTTTTTCTTTGTACTTCCTTCCTTTTAAAAATGTTTAATAAAAATTGTATAAAAACCAAAGGGAGGGGGGAAGAGGAGTAAAATTAGCAAACCTTATCCTAATTCCCTCTAATTCTGTCCCTATAATTCTTCTTATATCTTTTTAAGGACAGGAACTCTATATTCTGCTCTCTTTCTCTCCCAATTTCATTTCACGTCGACGTTTTTGTCAATGGGCCTCTCCCAAGAGAATGCAAATTTTAAAAGCAAGCTGCTAGTCCTTATGACGGCCAGTACAGCCAATGGAGCCACACGTGTTTGTCTGTGTTAAGGTAAAAAGGTAACCATGGACTTCCACACCAAATTGTCCTGTGCCGTCTGACTTGGTGAGTTTTGGATAAATTTTAAAACGAATAGGAAAGCAAACATGCGCTTGTGGACTTCAACTCCCAGAATCCCTGAGCCAGCATGGGGGAAACTATGGCCATTTTATGACTTGTGGATTTCAACCCCCAGAATTCCTCAGCCAGCATGGAATTCTGAGCATGGCTGGCTCGGGAATTCTGGGAATTGAAGTCCACAAGTCATAAAGGGGCCATAGTTCCCCAGCCCTGACATTGATGGGTGTCTATGGAGATTTTCAGTCATCCAGGTCATAGTTTCCCCCAATTACAACCGATGAAGTGGAACGTCTTCTTCTTATTCCTCAAATATAAAACAGTCCAGTTGCCTTTTTGGGGGAAAAAAGGCATCTTTGAGCATAGATGGGCCTTCTCCACGATGATCTGTTCCCAAATGTGTCCTTCAGGTTTTCCAGCAATGTCCCCTATCCTCCCTTGAATTGAGTGGTTGCCCTCTTCTCCTCCTTCCTTCCATCTTCTCCAGATGCAGGCTCCATCAAAGCCTTCTCCAGAGAGCTGGGCCTTTGCACTGATTGACTGATGGACATCAAGTCAACTCTTCATGACCACACAGAATTCCTTGGTGATGACCTAACTTGGTCTTTCAGATCTTCCAAAGGTGCTCCCATAAGCACCGTAACTAAATCTCTTCACCTTGCTGTTGGTCGTCCTCTTCTCCTCCTCCTTCCATCTTATGCAGATCCATCAAAGCCTTCTCCAGAGAGCTGGGTCTTTGCATTGATTGACTGATGGACATCAAGTCCCTCTTTGACTGATTAACATCAAGTCCCTGTCAAACTCTTCATGACCACACAGAATTCCTTGGGGATGATCTAACTTGGTCTTTCAGATCTTCCAAAGGTGCTCTCATCAAAACTGAGTCCCTTTCCCTTGATGTTGGTTGTTCTCTTCTCCTCCTTCCTTCCATCTTCTCCAGATCCAGGCTCCCTCAAAGCCTTCTCCAGAGAGCTGGGCCTTTGCATTGATTGACTGATGGACATCAAGTCAACTCTTCATGATCACACAGAATTCCTCCGTGATGATCTAACTTGGTCTTTCAGATCTTCCAAGGATGCTTTCATCAGCATTGAAATGGAGTCCCTTCACCTTGGTCATCCTTTTCTCCTCCTTCCATCTTCTCCAGATCCACGAAAGACTTCTCCAGAGAGCTAGGTCTTTGCATTGATTGACTGATTGACATCAAGTCCCTGTTTGACTGATGGACATCAAGTCCCTGTCAATTCTTCACGACCACACAGAATTCCTCCGTGATGATCTAACGTGTCTTTCAGATCTTCCAAGGATGCTTTCATCAGCACCGTAACTGAGTCCCTTCACCTTGCGGTTGGTTGTCCTCTCCTTCCTTCTTTCCTTCCTTCCTTCCTTCCTTCCTTCCTTCCTTCCTTCCTTCCTTCCATCCATCCATCCATCCATCCATCCATCCATCCATCTTCTCCAGATGCAGGCTCCATCAAAGCCTTCTCCAGAGAGCTGGCTCTCCATACTGCGTCTCCAAAGTAGGAACTGGAGGCCTCAAACAGGGAACTTGTCCCTGGCTCCCAGATCCTCCTCCTTTTTTGTGTGAAAAAGCTAAGCCCTCCCTTCTCTCTCCTGCAAGCCTCCCGACACACACACACACACACTCGCACAAACACACTCACACCAACAGGCACCCACTTGGGCTCCCCCTGATTCATTTTCCCTCCCACACGCCTCAGATGCTTTTGTTTTCCTCCACAGCGCAATGTGTCTAATACATGGCGAAAACACGCAGTGCCAAACGTCAGCTTGCGGAGCTGTTGGGAACACACACGGATGTCAAGGTAATGACGTCGCTGGCAGAGATGAGAGATCGGGCGCAGTGCGGGGTGGGAGGAGGAGGAGGAGGAGGAGAGAGAAGAGAGAGAAAGAACGGTGGTTCGCTCGCCCTGGCCTTGCTCGGGGAGAGAAAAGCAATGTTGCCTTCTCCTTCCTCTCCAGAACAGCTTTGACCTTCAAACGAAGCCTTGCTACTCACTGGTTGTCCTTCCTCCTGCTGCAGATGCTTCGTTCTTCTTCTCCTCTCGTGTCCGGCTGGAGCATCTCATCTGCCTCCTTGCTCGCCTGATTTTGATGCCCGTTGAAGTCGTGGGATGTTCTAGCCACTCAAGGCCCACTTTTTCTCCCGTGGGGAGTCGCCAGGGGGCTCCTCTCTCTCTCTCTTCCTCTTTCTTTCTCTCCCTCTCTCGATTCTCTCTCTCTCTCTCCCCCCTCCCTCTCTCTCTCTCTCAATACTACCTCCCCCCACCCACTTCTCTCCCTTATTTCCCTGCCAGCCTCCAACCCTCCCTCTCCTGTTACCTATTTGTGTGGAAAACAAGCTATTTCCACCCCACCTACTCACAAACATAAGAAGCGAGAGAGCCAAAGGGAAAGAACACCGTGTTTTTTCAGACCAGCCTCTGCCTTAGCAACCGATTTTTTTTTTTTAAAAAAACAACTTTATGGGGGGAAAAAAGAATGGAGAGCTTTGGGGAGAAGAGGAGGGGAAAAAAAAGAAAGAGAGAGAGAGAGAGAGGTAGGGGGGACGACGACACAGAGAGCTCCAAGGGGAGATTAGTCCTCTGCTGTTAATTACAGTGCCTGGAACCTTTCAAGGCCACGAGAGCCGGTGGGCTTTGTAAAACAAGAGCTGCTAGGACAGAAGGAGCCCCTTCCGGGAACGGTGGCTGGCGGAGAAGGTGAAGAGCAAAGACCTGGGAGAGGAGGAGGAGGGGAAGGACGAGGGGGCATGTGGAGTCCTTGGTGCTCTCTGGGCTTGGTGGGGTGGTGGTTTTTTTTTGGCAGACGTTTCATTACCCAACTAGGTAACTTCATCAGTGCTAGAAGGGAATGTTAGTTTGTGGAGAGGAGGAGGAGGAGGAGGTGAGAGGAGATGGAGGAGGAGGAGAAAGAGGTAGAGGAGGAGGAGATGGAGGAGGAGAAAGGCACCGCCTGTGGAACACAGCAGGGGACAGCCACCCCTTGAGGAAGATGGAGAGACGCCGCCATATTTCTGGAGGACGTTCCTGACGCACCGGCACCACCTGTCCCTCGCCATCCTATGCATCTGTTGGCATTTTGGGGCCTGCCAAAGCATGGATATCGCTCATCATTCAAAGGGAGGGAGGGCGAGAGAGAGAAAGAGAGACACAGAGAGAGAGACAGAGAGGAAAAGAGAAAGGGAGGGGAAAGAGACGCAGAGAGAGAAAGAAAGAGAGACACAGAGAGAGAGAGAGAGACAGAGAGGCACAGAGAGAGAGAGAGGCAGAGAGGGAAAAAGACAGACAGACACACAGAAGTTGACTTCCAGAGCTGATAAGGGGTGCCAGAGGGACAGGTTGCGCTGAGTTCACACAAGACATTTCTCTCTAGAGAGGAAAGATGTGATCGCTTTGGAAGCCAAGAGTGGGATCTGGTACCCAAGCAGGGGAGAAGGAAGGGGCTTCCCATCCTCACTGGGGGAAAAGCCAGACAAGTGTTGTCTTAGGATGCCTTTCCATGCGGCCATGACCCGTCCTTCTCTAGCATCAAAGCGGCATCAGGGCCACCTTATAATATCCATAATATTGGGGGTGGGGGTGTCTAATGAAGACGTTAGCAATGGGATGAAGGCAGAAGAGCTTAACTAGTTGATCCAATGTTCCTCAACCTAGTCAACCTTAAGATGAGTGGATTAACTCCCAGAGTTCCCCAGCCAGCTGGCTGGGGAACTCTGGGAGTTGAAGTCCACTCATCTTAAAATTGAGACCTGGTTGAGAAACATCGCTTCAGTTGTAAAATTGGGACGTATTCCTATCGGAAAGGCTAAACCTGGACCCTTCTCCCTCTTTACTTTGCCCCTTGCTTACTTTTAACAAAATAATAAAAATTTCATGCTTGAGGATGCCTCAGAAAAGAATCCGCAAACGTGGGGCTAACCGATCGGTTTAACCAGGGGAGCTGTTAAAAAACCCAGAAAAGACGCGTTTTTAAGGCCCCGAAAAGATCACACCACAATCTGAAAAGCTTTTCCAGGTTTCCCAAAAGGATGAGGAGGCCAAGCCATTCCCAATTCATGGCATGGAAGAAAAGGAGGAGAAAGCAGGTGGTTGGATTTGCCCCCAAAAAAACCCAACCCAGAACAAAATCCGTTCCTTTTAAAGAACAGCTGCTCTTTTTCTTTCTTTCTTTGAGCTTCTATTCTTTCACAGATCTCGTAGCTCGCGACTCGCTGGGGGAGATACCGGTTTTCTCTTCTCTTTCGGCTTCTTTGCACCCTTACAAGCATCTTTTCTCCCTCCCTCTCCTCCTCCAGATGTGTTTTCGCCACGCCTGGCTCTCATTTCACCACGCTCAAGACTTCCTTTTGCATGCTCAACCCTGGCTGGCACTGCAATCTCTCCGAGGGGCGGAAGACGAGAAGCCAAGAAGAGAAAGGAGTCTTCAAGTCTTGGAGTCCAGAAGTGGTTGTTTCTCCCAGCTTAACTCCAGCTGCAAAAGGCGTTTCAATGCATAGCAATTATCCAGGAATAAAAGCTCGGGCAGACAGACGGGTGTGTGTGTGTGTGTGTGTGTGTGTGTGTCGGATGCCACGTGCAAACGCTTAGCGCGGCGTGCAAATTAGTTCGGAAATTAGGGTGCTAGCAGATGGAGGAGGAGGAGGAGGCCAGGATCCACGTATCTGCGGAGTCTTGCCCTACATACAGCGAGAAAGACTTGAAATAAAGGAGAATATTGGCAGCTCAGGGTTGAAATGAGGGGGTCTTGGTGGTTTTCTTGCAGACGTTTCATGACCCAACTAGGGAACATCATCAGTGCTAGAAGAGGGTCTGCAAATGGAGGAGGAGGAGATGGAGAAGGGGAAGGAAGGAAAGAAGGAAAAGGAGTGATAGGGAAGGAGAAGGAGGAGGACCGAGGGGTCCTTGGTGCTCCCTGCTTGTTTTCTTGCAGACGTTTCATGACCCAACTAGGGAACATCATCAGTGCTAGGAAGGAGAGGGGTTTGCTCCCACTTCTTACTAACACCCCTTACTAGTACTGATGATGTTACGTAGTTAGGGTAACAGAACGTCTGCAAGAAAACAAGCCAGAGAGCACCAGGGACCCCTCAAAGACGAAAAAGTTAGCATAGTGGACGCGGCAAAGACAGCGGAAGAGGGCGAAAGAATCCATCTTCTTTCTCTTGCTTTTTAAAAAAATGTCCTTTTTGTAAAAAAAATAAAATTATTTCCCTCCACTCTCACGAAAAAGGAATTTTGCATTTGGAGGCCGGTGGCGGCCTGTCGAACGTCGGCTGTCAGTCTCCCAGCTTGACGGCCAGAAGATGCAACTCTGGGTGGTTGAACGAACGAACTAACGAACGAACCCATGGACCAAATGTCCAAAGGAAGTCCCACCTTTGCAGGGGAGAGTTTGAAGGGAGGGGAGGAAAGGAGGAAGCAAGGGGAGGGGAGGGGGGAAGAGAAGGAGAAAGGCAGCCAACGAGCTGGAGTTAACAATGGCGAGGGAGAACAATAGCGGCTAATGGAATGGGCTTGTGGAAGGAATTTGCAAATGGCAGCGGAAACAAAGGAGACGTGGCAGGCGTCCCAGGGCAGGGATCCAAGAAATGCCAGCTGGGGCAGTCAAGGGGTGGGCTGGGCTTAACAGCCTCCGAGGGAAGGTCTCTGGCAGCCCACAAGAAGAAGGTGGAGCTGCTGGGAGACCAGCAAAGCAAGGACGAATTCAAGAGGGGCCTCGAACCGTCATGGCGGAGGGGATTCAGATGTCAGGGGAAGCTCTTCGGATGTCCAGGGATGGAGGCCGGGAAGGGCATCCATGGGGGAGACGAGGACAAAAAAAAAACCCAAAACAACGAGGCTGCCAGGAACCTCACGAGCGGAGTTTGGTTTGACGGGCTACGGGAGCTGTTCTCTGTGGCTTCGACTGTCACGCCGCCGGAGTTGGCCGGCCAAGGTTCCCTTTGCACATCCGTGCTGCTCGTTTCCAGCTCTAGGGGGCGCTGCTCCTCTCCGTTGCAAAGCCGAAGAGCCAGCGCTGTCCGAAGATGTCTCCGTGGTCAGGTGGCCGGCAAAACTCACTAAACGCCTTCGAAGGCGAAAACGGAACGCCGTTCCCTTCCCACCAAAATAGTGGCCCCTATTTTTCGACATGCATTTTTTTTTTACCTGCTTTCGAACTGCTAGGTTGGCAGAAGCTGGGACAAGGAACGGGAGCTCACTCCGTTCCCCGGCGGTAGGGATTCAAACCGCCGAACTGCCGACCTTTTCTGATCGGCAAGCTCAGAAAGCGTCTTAGCCACTGAGCCGCCGGCGGCCAAAGTGGTCTTCAAATGGAATGGGAGGGACATTCCTTGATAGGCTGACCACCTTCGGATCGCTGAGGCCGAGGAAATGACCACGATGGGCTAAAAGGAATAACGGAAGGGGCATTGAAGGTCTTCTAGTCCAACCTGTACCATTTCAGATAAAGGGTGCTCCAATCTCTTCTTAAAAGCCTCCAGTGATAGGAGCACCCACACCTTCTTAGAGGCAATTTATTCTACGGTTCTCACTGCTACGAAACTTCTCCTTAGTTCTAGGTTGCTTTTCTCCTTGATTAATTTCTATCCATTGCTTCTTGTCCTGCCTTTAGGTGCAGTTGATCTTAGGCCAAAATCCAAGACAAGACAAGTCTGTCTGTCTCTCTCTCTCTCTCTGTGTCTCTCTCTCGTATTCTTCCAGTTGCAATTCCTCCTCTGCCTTTCCCTCCACATACCTGACAAGTCTTAATATATCCATCATCCCTTAAAAAAATGATAAAAGTGCCAAGAACTGTCAATTATTTTTATTTAAAGGGAGATGGAGAGGGAGGGAAGGAGGCAGGACATTTTAGCCGAATCGTTTTAGCTCCTCTGGGCTTTTGATACAGGTAATCTTCAACTTCCGACCGTTCATTGAGTGAATTGACAAAGGCAATGAAAAAAAGAGACTTTATGACCAGTCCTCACACTTACGAAGTGATCAAAATTCAAGATCTTGGCAACTGGCATGTAGTGTCAAACCATTTGCAACCTTCCCAGCCGGCTACCGACAAGCGAAGTCAAGGAGGTGAGGGAGCCAGACTTGCTTGATGACCGTGTGATTCACTTAATGACTGCAGTGATTTGCTTAATAACTGACCCCCCCCCCCAAAAAAAAAGGTTGCAGAATTGGGCCCACTGAACAACTGCCTGGCTTAGCCACAGAAATTCTGGTATCAATTTTGTGGTCATATGTTTGAGGACTATCTGTATATTTTGATATGGATATCAAATGTTTTTCTTTCCATTCCTCTTGGATTAGTCTCTTGGTGTGTCGTTTCCCCCCCTCCCCCCCCGCCATCACAAACTGTGGGGGACCTGCTGTAAATGGGAGGGAAGAACTGTGAAATAAAAAATAAATGAAACAAGACAAACTAATCAAATAAAATAACCTAGAAATGCAATGCAATAAAATAGAAGTGCAATGCAATGTGCAATGCAATGAAACAAAACTAAACTAAAAGGGAGGCATCAAAGAGAAAAGTAACAATGGGCAATGATTTAAACTCAGAAGCACACACAGCACAGCTGACAGTCTGTTTCCTGGTTCTGCAGAGCAAAGAGAGGCCAGGGAAAGCTGAAATCTCTGCCTAAAAACAGAATGTTCCTTTTTTTTCCGTGAGAGCCGTGCCTTTGTGCATGCATTTGGCAGTCTGGGCTTTTCGAAGGGAGGAGAAGGAGAGAATGAAAAACCAAACTGGGAGGAGGAGGAGGGGACGGGGAGGAGGCTTTTCTTCTTGTCGGAGGGGCGATTTGGGGGCAGAATTCTCTCCTTCCCCCCCCCCTCGCACCCACTTACTTCCTATTTTGCCGTCGCAAAACCTTCTTTCTGCCAGCCAAAACGGGCCAATTGTTTCTGTGTTTCAGTTCTGCATCTTAGCAACCCACCAAACGTTTTTACTAAATAAGGAGGCATCCAAAAACACCATAGTAACGCAGTGTTGGACCTGCAGTTTGTAGAAAACTTTCGGTAGTTAGATGTTTGTATCAATTTCTTTCTTTTTTTCCTTCCTTCCTTCCTTCCTTCCTTCCTTCCTTCCTCTTTCTTTCTTTCTTTCTTTCTTTCTTTCCTTCCTTCCTTCCTCTCTCCCTTCCTTTCTTTTCTTTTTCTTTCTTTCCTCCCTCTCTCCCTTCCTCCCTCTCTCCCGTCCTCTTTCTCTCTCTCTTTCTTTCTTTCCCTCCTTCCTTTCTTTTTCTCTTTCTTTCCTTCCTCTCTCCCTCCCTTGTTCTTACTTTCCTTCCTCTCTCCCTTCCTCTTTCTTTTCTTTTTCTTTCTTTCTTTCTTTCTTTCTTTCTTTCTTTCTTTCTTTCTTTCTTTCTTTCTTTCTTTCTTTCTTTCTTTCTTTCTTTCTTTCTTTCTTTCTTTCTTTCCTCCCTTTCCTTTCTTTTTTCTTTCTTTCCTTCTTCCCTCCCTTTCCTTTCTTTTTTTCTTTCTTTCCTTCTTCCTCCTCCCTTTCTTTCTTTCTTTCTTTCTTTCTTTCTTTCTTTCTTTCTTTCTTTCTTTCTTTCTTTCTTTCTTTCTTTCTTTCTTTCTTTCTTTCTTTCTTTCTTTCCTCTCCCCTTCCTTCCTTCCTTTCTTCCTTTCTCCTTCCTTCCCATCTTCCCTTCACCTTCCTTCTTTCCTCCCCATTTTACGATCTTCCTTGCCACCGTTGTTAAGTGAACCGCTGCGGCTGTTAAGTTAATAACATGGTTATTAAATGAATCTATCCTCCCCACTGACTTTACTGGTCCAGAATGTCACAAAGGGAGATTGCGTGACCCTGGGGACCCTACAACCGTCATAAATATGAATCAGTTGCCAAGCGTCCGAATTTTGCTCACACAATCACGGGGATGCTGCAATGGTCGTAAGTGCGGAAAACAGTCCTAAGTCGCTTTTTCACTGCCGTTGTAACTTTGAACGGTCACTGAATGAACTGTTGTAAGTAGAGGACTATCTACAGACTGTAATGGGGGGGAAATTCAAAGAGGAAAACGTCCAGTGGCTTTTAGAATAAGCTTTCAAGATTATCAGCGTAAGACAAGAGGGTGATAACTTTGGGTTGCCAAAAAGCGTATGAAAAGTCTTAAGACAAAAAAGAAAAAAGAAAGAAAAAGGATAATCTTCAGGGACAGATGCCATTAGAAAGTGAAGCATGACAAGCTATAGGCCAGCTGTCAAAGAAGACAGGATGAGACACCGAAGAAATATGCGCTGAATTGTTTAAGGTTACAGGCAAAGACGCGGTAAAGTGCTAACAGCTCTGTGTCAACAAGATCCGTTTCTATGCATGGCAGATCTGATGATCCCCCTGCGGAAACGTCGAAAGGGAAGAAGAATCTACCGTAGGATCTGAATGGGGAGAGGTTCCAAATAGATGTTCGGACATGCATGCGTAGTATTATCCGTAGGTCTGTTTATTGATCGACAGATTATATTGCTGTCAAACTCTTAAGGTTGAAGTCCATGAGCCTTAAAATGTCCGGCTGGGGATTTCTGGGAGTTGAAGTCCAAAAAAGTCTTAAAATCGCCAAGGTTGGGCATCCCTGGTCTAGAACAATCACTGTCTTTTCACAAGGTTGAGGAAATATAATGGATAAGGTGAATAGGGGAGAGATTAAAGAGTTTACGAGACTCCCAAAGTTAGCCAAGATGGGGGGACGGGGGACGGGACCATTTCCACACACAGCTGCCCTCAATCCAAACCAATGCAAAAGCCCCCTCCCTACCCTGAAATAAATAAATAAATAAATAAATAAATAAATAAATAACAAATGTAGATCTGTTGGGATGGGAAGAAAATCCGTTCCTTCGTTTGGCATCATTGTGGCTACATTTTCATATAACGTTCCGGTTCATCTACGGAGAGTTGTTATTATTATTATTTTCCAAATCTGCACTGGGAAATTCAGTGGCAAAATATCTGTTTTTGGGTCAGGAGATTCTACGGATCCCACGGACGTCACGAAAGGTGAGCCTGGAGGAGGAAGAGGAGGAGGAGGGGGAGGAGGAGAAGTTGTTGGGCTCCAATTTCCACATCTGGGACTCTCTGAATTGATGGAGGCAAGAGAAGTCCTCCACTCGACTGTCTGACAAAGCTGCCAGCTGGAGATTTTATGTCCCCTTCAATTATTTTATATTGTACCTTCAGGCTCCGCTCCAAAGTGACTCTTAAAGAATAATCAGACGCTCTCAATAGGCAATCAAATTCAAATTAGAGCAAGGTTATAGTTGCGGTTGAGTAGCCGTATGTTTCTAAGAGTCAGCCCCTGCGTTCTTGCCCGTAACAAACAGGAAGTTAAGTCAGTCCCCTCCCGCCACAATCAATAAGATGCGCTTTGCTTCTGATTTTCGTAGCTTAAAATCCAGTGGATTTCTCGAGAGATCTGGAGGGGATCCTACCACACTTCTGGCTAGGGCTGAAAGGCAGAAAAAACTAGAGATCAGGCCCAGCTTTGGGCTAAGAGGCAAGAGAAGGATGGTAAGTATAATTTGATTCGGACCGCTGGGCACAAATGGGCTCATATGATTGATATCATGTCATATTACATATTAGTCATCATATGACATATTAGTTTGACTCCTCGGGTCAAAACAAATGACCACCCAGCCGGCTTTCGAGTGGTTTGCACTCAAGGAACGTGATCAAGAGGAGGAAAACGTGCGAAATAAGTAAGAACTAGCATGGAAAATAGAATAGAATAACAAGAGTTGGAGGGGACCTTGGAGGTCTTCTAGTCCAGCCCCTGGCTCAGGCAGGAAGCCCTAGACTATTTCAGACAAATGGTTGTCCAATCTCTTCTTAAAAACTTCCAGTGTTGGAGCCTTCCCAACTTCTGGAGGTTGTTCCACTGGTTAATCAAACGGTCAAGAAATTTCTCCTTCATTCTAACTTGCTTCTCTCCTTGATTGGTTTCCATCCGTTGCTTCTTCTCTTGTCTTCTGGTGTTTTGGAGAATAGCCTGACTCCCTCTTCTTTGGGGCAGCCCCTCAAATACTGGAAGATTGCTATCATGTCATCCCTGATCCTACATTTCACTAGACTTGTTGTTGTTAGTTGCAAAGTCGTGTCCGACCCATCGCAACCCCATGGACAATGTTCCTCCAGGCCTTCCTGTCCTCTACCATCCTCCGGAGTCCATTTAAGCTCATGCCAATTGTTTCAGCGACTCCGTCCCAGCCCCCTCCTTCTCTGCCGTCCCCTTCTTCTTCTTCTTCTGCCCTCCATCGTTCCCAGCATTCGGCTCTTCTCCAGGGAGTCCTTCCTTCTCATGAGGTGGCCAAAGTCTTTGAGTTTCATCTTCAGGATCTGGCCTTCCAAAGAGCAGTCAAGGTTGGTCTCCTCTAGGACTGACCGGTTGGATCGCCTTGCAGTCCAAGGGACTCGCAGGAGTCTTCTCCAGCATCTTCTTCACTAGACTAGACACAACCAATTCCTGCAACCGTTTTTCCTATGTTTTAGCTTCCAGCTTCCTAATCCTCTTAGTTGCTATTCTCTGCCCTCTTTCTAGAATCTCAACATCTTTTTTTCTTCTTCATAGTCTCTCTCTCTCTCACTCTCAAAAAAAAAAAAAAAAGAAAAGAAAAAAGAAAAAGAAATTAGGAAGAAAAAGACCCGATATCTATCTTGCCTGCTTCCTTCAGCCACCACATCTCTCCACTCTACTAAACCTAGGAAGCAAAATCCTTGCAGTTTGTCTGACCCCGACCTAAGAAACCACACCCTGTATCCTAGAAGGTTCAGAGCTGGGGTGTCCACGATGGGCACCAGTGTCGGCATCCAACCGCGATCTGACGAAGCGTCGGAAAAAGGCAAACCCGGAAAAAATGGGTGGGTGGGTGGAGGGAGAGGAGGAAAGAAAACCCACCCCACACCCCACCCTGCAAACCACAAGTGTCTCATAGCTCCGACTGTACACGGTGCATTCTGGCAGTTTTTGTGGCAAGCCTCTCAGCAGGAATGCAACACAGAGCTCTTGGCAATGTCTGCCTTATGTCTCCAGCTTGGTATAATTTTCAAAACAGGGAGGCTGCCAAGAGACCGAAGTGTGAAGCGATTGGGGAAAAGAGAGAGAGAGGGGAGATGAGAGAAAGAGAGAGAGAGATGAGAGAGAGAGAAGAAGAGAGAGAGAGACGAGAGAGAGATGAGAGAGAGATGAGAGAGAGAGAGAGATACGAAAGAGAGAGAGAGATGAGAAAGAGATGAAATATATATATATATATATATATATGAGAGAGAGATATGAGAGAGATATGAGAGAGAGAGAAGAAGAGAGATATGAGAGAGAGAGAGAGAAGAAGAAGGAGAGAGAGAGAGAGATGAGAGAGAGAGAATATATATATATATATATATATATATATATATATATACCTGCTTCACTGGCACTAACCGATATATATATATATATATATATATATATATATATATATATATATATATATATATATATATATATATATATATATATATATATATATTGCGTTGGCTCCTCTTTGGAAATTAAAGATGGCCTTCATCGTTTGGGGCCTCTCTCCCTTTCCTTCCGGAGGTTGCTGGAAAACCTATCTGCCATTGGGTCAAATAAAAGGGATATAACTGGGAATCATAACTCAGTTTAAAAGCTCCCAGGTTCTTCTTTCCTGTCTGTGAAGAATTGGTGAGGGGGACGGGAAAAGCGGAGTGCTTCCCCCTGGGCTAGTGAAGGAGCGTTTCCTTAAGATTTGGGAGAGACCCCCACTCTTTGCCAAAGAACTGGTTTGCCATCTGGACCACACTCAAAGCTCCAGATAGAAGCAGGGTGGATAGATTCCTATTTCCCCCATCTTGGGTTGGGTGGTCTTTCTTGGAAGCCAGGCTCTGGCTGGAGAGAATCAAGCCAGATAAGCCTTCAAGAATGGCACTCCTTTTCTATTGTCTACACAACCCTGCCTGCCCTGTGCTGAGATGTCCCACCCATTCAACGCTTGCCACCAATCTTCAAAAGAGCTTCTGTTGGCAGTCTGGGTGCCTGCTAGAGGAATAACAGAATATAGCAAGGTTGGGAGGGACCTTGGAGGTCTTCTATATATCGTTTCAGACAAGTGGCTGTCCAGTCTCTCTGTCCAGCACCCACAACTTCTGGAGACAAGTCCTTCCAACTGATTTAATTGTTTTCACTGTCAGGACATTTCTCCTGAATCCTAGGTTGGAGGTCTCCTTGATATTGTTTCCATCCATCGCTTCTTGCCCTGCCTTCACAGGCAGGCACAGATTAAACCTCCAAGCGGCTTCAACGGCTCTCTAAAAGGATGCAAATGACCAGCTCTGTCTGCAAGGAATATAAATCCTTCCATGCCCCGTCATCCAGGCAGAGCTGAAGAAGCTTCTTGGATGAGAAGCGAAATGTCTTCAAAGAAAAACCAGAAAGTCCATTTGCCTCTTGGGAAAAAATAATAATAATCACCTTTACCAAAGCTTGAAACGCATCGGCTCAAGAGCAAACAGCCCAGCCGCGTGTTCCTTATTATGTGAATTCTTGATAGGGTTTCACCTTGTCATCCTCAGCGGTTCCCGCCTCTATACACTTCCTCCTTTCCATTCCTGGTGTGCTGTTATTTTATGTGGCACTTGAATAAGTTATGAGGTCCTATTGGAAGGGAGCTGCGTTTTGTCCCCACCAGGAGATCAAAGCTTCAAAGAAGAAGAAGAAGAAAATCTCTGTAAGGCTTCCCTCTTTATGTTCCTTCTGAAAACAGCCTCCGGGATGGCGCCCAGCCAGCGAGGGGTTTACGTGGGAGAACGTGCAGGGATTTCAGCGGGATAATAGAGGCCACGGGGCCTCCGAGATAACGTCAGAAGGCGGAAAGGACGAAAAGCGAGGGCAACTGTCCCATGGCACCTTCGAGACGAATAAGTTGAGAAGGTACGTTAGAATTTAGAATAGAATAGAGCTGGAAGGGACCTTGGAGGTCTTCTAGTCCAGCCCCCCTGGTCGAGCAGGAGAACCTATCCCATCTCAGACAAGCGACTCTCCAGCCTCTTCTTAAAACCTCCAGGGATGGAGCGCCCACCGTTTCTGGAGGCACGTTACGGGAAAAATGAAATATAATCTCATGTCATGTGCTATAATGTAACATAACGCTCATCCTGTATCCCGTTACGGAGGAATGCAGAAATAAAGTTGACAAAGGAAGGCAAGAACCATTAGTAGAATCGTTACGGGATAATAAAAAGACATTTTAAATGAGAATATAAGAGTGGAGACAAAGAAACTCAAAATACACCCCCAACCCTTTCTGTTTGGCAGAAGAGGGGGCAGAGAGAAACTTGGCCCAGGGTTTTAAAATTCTACTATTATACCCTACAAAAATAAACTGGCATTTCTGTGGTGACTTGTTTCTAATTTGAAGGCGACAAACATAGTGTTGACCCCCTGTTAATGCAAAAAATTTGGAATATGGCAGCCCGGAGCATGGTTGGACTTCAACTCCCAGAATTCTCCAGCCAGGTAATGCTGGCCGGGGCATCCTGGGAGTTGAAGTCCACCCCTCTGAAAGTTCCCAAGTTTTAGAAACAAAGGCCCAGAGCCTTGAAAATGGCCTTCTGGGAGTTTTTAGAAGGGGCTTTAGGCTACTATTCTTTCAATTGTTTTTTTTTTTACTCTTTTGATCTTGCCTTTTGATTGATCTCTGGGGCTCTGATCTGTTCTAAGTTTATTTTCTTTTTATGGGGCGACATGTTTAACTTTTGTTTTGTTTTTAGCATGGACAATTGAGCATTAACGGATGTGTTTGCAAGGAATGGGGTGATTTTTCTGGAGTAGCCTTTCATAAATCTTCCTCCTCCTCTTCCTCTTCCTCCTCCTCCTCCCTGTCCCCCCCACCCCCACTGCACTTGCTGGAAACCATTCCTCCTGCCATCCTCCAAAGGGTTTGAGTCAAAGGCACACATGGGAAGCATTAGGGATGCCTGTGGCAGCCATAACACAGTTAAAATAAAAGACAAAATAAATAAAATAAAATAAAATGGGAAAACACCCTCTTTCTGAAGATGATGCCTCTCCCAACCCAGACCTCAGGTTTCCTCATCATGCTTGCTACGGGGGGCCCTAAAACGCCCCCACCCCCAAAATAATGCCATCAGGAAGTGTCCTTTCTCCTCATCCCATGCCATATACAAGAAACCGAGTTTTTTTCCCCCATCCTTCTTCTGTTTTTGGCCGGGTTTGTTTCCCTTTCTGCTTTGTGACACCTTGAAACACCACCTAAATCCTCACTTATCCAACGGAGGCAATAAAATAACCAGGAAAGCACAGCCTCGCGCATCCAAAACGGAGCGTTCCCCCAAAACCAACTCCCCCCCCCCAAAAAAGAATGAATGAATGGAAATGGACGCGTTTGGAAAACAAGCAATGATCAGGATCCTTTCCTTAGGCAGCTCTTTGGTGGCGTTGCACCAAAGGGATAGGGGTGGAAATATGAAATGCAAAAATAATAAGTTGGAGAGGAAAGGGAGGGGAGATCAGGGCTAAGCGTGGAGAGAGAGAGAGAGAGAAAAAAGAAGTGGACACTCTTTTTGTGGTCTGCTGGCCACCCAGGGAGCGATCCCGGGAACGCCCAATGCTTGCGCAGCTCACCTGGAAGGGAAGGTGTGCCGTGGGAGGCAAAGCAACCAACTAGGCACGAGGGAGATTAATGGATTATGGTTTCAAACGGACCCAGAATGAGAGGCAGTTGCTCATTCTGCGCCGTAATAGATCCCCGGAGATTTACCTATGGGAGAAGATGGAAGGAAAGCTAATCCCACTTCTTTCGTCCTCCTTCCTTTTTTCTTCGGAGGGCTGGCTTTTAATCAAGCAATTTAGCCACAGTGAAAAGGGAGAGGCAGGGCCAGGCGATGGTGGATATCTGGGTTTCTTTCCACCAACCAGCCCCCTACGACACATGGAGTTTTAGCTTAATTTTTAAAAGGGAGGAGGAAGAAGGAGGGGAGGAATGTGATGTGCTTGGTGTTCTCTGAGCTTGGTGGTTTTCTTGCAGATATTTCATGACCCAACTAGGTAACATCATCAGTGCAAAAAGGGAGAATGGTTTGAGGAGGAGGAGGAGGAGGAGGAGGAGGAGGAGGAGGAGGAGGAAGGAGGAGGAAGGAGGAAGGAGGAAGGAGGAAGGAGGAAGGAGGAAGGAGGAGGAGAAGAAGAAGAAGAGAAGGAGAAGGAGAAGGAGAAGGAAGAAGAAGAAGAAGAAGAAGAAGAAGAAGAAGAAGAAGAAGAAGAAGAAGAAGAAGAAGAAGAAGAAGAAGAAGAAGAAGAAGAAGAAGAAGAAGATCATCACAGCAGGTAGCAGCACCAAGCCAACTTGGCCTGATCTCAGAAAAAGGAAGGAAGGAAGGAAGGAAGGAAGGAAGGAAGGAAGGAAGGAAGGAAGGAAGGAAGGAAGGAAGGAAGGAAGGAAGGAAGGAAGGCCTTATTTTCAAGTTTGCATTCTTAAGGACACAACTACAACTGCATGTCACCCAAAAGGCAGATATTTCCCAAAAATGCAGTAGACAATCGTGTGTGTGTGTGTGTGCAGTTGTGTATAGGTGCATGTTAGATCGAGGCCTACGAGATCACAAAGCTCTAGCCATTGGCCTGCTGGTCCTCTTTTTATTTATATAAATAATATAAATATCCTGAAATGAAACGGAGGAACACAATACACTGAGCCTCTTTCGGTGGTTTCTACTGTCAGATGCCTATTGTACCCTATGACTATTATTAAGTGTTGTATCTGATGATTCTTGACTCTTGACAAATGTATCTTTTCTTTTATGGACACTGAAAGCATATGCACCAAAGAAAAATTCCTTGTGTGTCCAATCACACTTGGCCAATAAAGAATTCTATTCTATTCTATTCTATTCTATTCTATTCTATTCTATTCTATTCTATTCTATTCTATGTACACTGAGAGCATTTGCACCAAGACAAATTCCTTGTGTGTCCAAGAACATTTGGCCAATAAAAAAGAATTCTATTCTATTCTATTCTTTCTGCCTATTTGCTGATGCTGGTACAATAAATCATAGTTTGTTCCCTCTTGGTGAATTCTAGGATGTCTGGATGTTTCGCGGCAAAAGGTTGCCAGCTGAAGAGAAAATTTGTAGTTCAGGGTTGAACTGTATCCAGAATCCTTCCCAAATTATCCTTGATGCTCTCTGAGCTTGGCTGTTTCCTTGCAAATGTTTCATTACCAAACTAAGAATTGCCAAACTTAAGACTCTCAATCAAACAATAAACCACAGCTTAGTCAAGGAACCACCATCAACTGTACATAAACCCAGAGAGAACCCTGCTCCCTTCTAACACTGATGATGTTACCCAGTTGGGTCGTCAAATGTCTAGAAGAAAACAACCAAACTCAGAGAGCACCGAGGTCAATTTGGGAAGGCTTCTCTGGGTATCTGCCGCGAGTGAACGGCTAGGAAGAAAGGAAATCTGAGCCGCTTCGGTTGGTACTCATTTCAATTCCATTATAAGAGCCCCCACTCCCTTCCCCACTTCACGATGCATTCATAGAAACCCCATCAGGCTGTCTGGGGAATTCTGGGGGTTGAAGTCCACACATTGACAGGCTGCCAAGGCTGAGAATCGCTCAACCCAACAGATCTTTCCCGATGAGATTTACTTTCTCTTCCACCCTGCGGGTTTCCGTTTGCATGTATGGTGGGAGTGAGGGAGAACAGATTCTTTCTCCCAGCTGTTCCTCCACTCACTGTCATTTGCCAAGTAGATATTTCGCAGTGCTGGGATGCAGACAATGGAACTTTTCATCGGGGAGTGGGGGGGAAAAATGAGACCCCCACCCCAAGCTCCAATATCTCCCAGACGTTGGATACCGGAAGGGTACCTCCTTTATCTCACAAGGCTCAGATTTCAGGGGTCACAAGTGACACCCCTACTTCCAGGTAACAGAATCCCAACACAAGGAAGGACAGATGATGGGAGAGAGGAAACTGGACCCCAAGCAACCAGAGAATTTCGAAGGGAGGATGAATGGATTGGGGGGAAATATATATGCCTAGACTCTAGAGAAAGAATTCCCAAATTTGGATCCATGTTTTTGTTTTAACGTTGAAGATTTGCCGTATTAACACTGGGTGTCTTCTTGCTTTGAATTGCTGATCATCCCAAATCAACAAAGCAGGATTTTTGACAGGAAGTTGAGGGGTTTGTTTTTTCCCCCAATTTGTTTTTCTTTTTTTACAGATCCAAGTTGAAATTCTACACGGAGAAATCCCTTCTTTTTTTTCCCTTTCCCCCCTGGGTTTGAAATGCATGCATGTATCCAAGGAACCAAGATTGTTCCAGCTCTGGTTTAACCAGAGATTGATGACCTCGTTGGCTTGCAAATCTGGTTAACTTTTTTGCTACGAGGAAATGAACCGGCGTATAGAAATTGTTTTTATTGGCGCTCTGGTCTTCGTGCATTCTAACAAGAAAAATTATTGCGTTTGGTAGAATATCATCCAGATATTGTTTGTCTTAGGACTTCAGCTATTTCCTTCCAAATATTGCTAATTCTAGTGGCAAGGCCATATGTTTCTCATTTGCAGAGGGGGGGGAATGGCGATGCCAACATTCGGAAGCAAAAATAAAAAAATAAAAACGTATTTACATTTTCTCGTTCGCATAGTCCTAACTGCACCTTCAAATGAGGAACCATGAACTGGTTCTTTTCGGAAAAGGGCCAAGAAACTTAAAGATGCATTAAATAGGTATGTTCCTACTGAAAAACCACACAGTCTGTAATATCATTCACTACCTCATCGTAGAACATCTGTCCTTTTCAACAAAGGCAGGTGGAATAAAGAAACTTGCTCGATAATCTCCTTTTCACATCTTTTAATTCAATTTTGTTCTTGAGTACCTTCAAGAATGTTTGTTCTTGCCATAAAGCTATTCCTGGATTTGTGTCGCACCTGTCCATTCAGAGGATGTCTGAGGAATCGTTCTAAAGTTAAGCAAGATTGGATTTGATTAGTTCTTGGATAGGAGGTTACTGTACTAGGAAATCCTTGGGCTCTAGACTAGATTGAGAAGGTGAGAAAAATATCCCATAATACCGCCAAGATTATTATTCAGGTGCATCCACGAAATCACCAGAAGTTCAATTCGACTTGAAGGCAAATGTAACTGTAAATATTGGAGTATTTGGTGCCTACATGTTTCATGCTAATGGTTTAATCCCCTGGTTGATGGAAGAAACTGGGACGAACTTCAGTTACGTGGCTGGACGTGCAAAACCCGGAAAATATTAAACCCCAGATAGAAAAACTCGCAAGATCTTCGTTCACTCGAGCTAACAAGCCGAAACAAGGAAACAAACCATAATACAGCTAAGCGCGGTGATGGGAACCAACCTGCAAATTTCTTAATTTTCTTCTGATCCTTTTGTATATGTGTGTATGTGTTATTTCAGTTCGTATTTTGGCAGTGTGGTTAAATACACTTCCTATTGTGGCTTGAGCAGTTGATGGGTAGATGATGATGATGATGATCTTAGTCTGACATTCTTGTCATTGTGAAGCCCAGAGTATTTCCACTCTTAAGTCATATTCTTCAGGGCTTAAACAAGGGATGTCTGAACCCAGTTCTGGCTTGTTCCAAAACTCCTTGGGTTGTTGTTTTTTTTGATAAAACTCTGCAACCTGGCCAATCCAACACTGTAGAGCGTTGTCCCCAAGGTGAGATCCGTAACTCGGACGGTCTGATCGGACCAGGATTTCCGTCGTCTTCTAGCCAAGGGAAGTTGCGTTCCTGCAGTCCCCCTGCTGCTTTCTCAGAGCAGATGTTCTGCCAGCTTCTCTCGCAACGCCACTTCCCAGCCTCGCACTTCCCTTAGCTGGGCTCTACAAGACGCTCAGTGAGATTTTAGCCAGAAAGCTGGGAGCTCCTGCCGGCGGAACAGATGCTCAGCCATTGATCCTTGGCTCTTCTCCATGAATAGATCCAGCAGAAGACTGGAAGCTGTCTCCTGCTAAAGTCCATTTCCCCACTGGCCCAGGAGTTTCCAGCAGGACTCTCTGGGGGCTTTAAGCCAGGCCGAACGCTCGCCGCTCCCTCTTGACCTGATCCTTTTAAGGGGAGATGCCAGGGACTCAATCTGGAACCAGGTACCCTTCTCCCTGCCACGTCTTCCTTCGTCTCTAGCACGGCTTTCTTGCCCAGGATGAAAGTCCAAATGTAGCTGACCTGCCCAACCTGCCCTTCTTTCTCTCCCTGAAAGCATCTTTCTTCTCCTGCCATTTCCACCCTTGGCAATCCTGACCTCCTTCCCTTTTTTAAAAAAGAAACATCAAACAACTCAGCTTCTCTCTCTTTGAGTCTTGAATGGGAAAGGAAACTGAACGGTCATTGAAGGTTTCTCTCTTTCTCCCTCCAGTTGGTTGCTTCCAGATTCCCAGGGGGATTCAAACTCAATGTTCTCTCTTGGCTGTATGTATTATTATTATTATTATTTTTTGCTACGAAGAACTGCCCTTCCTCTTCCTCCCCCTCCCTCTGTGTAGCATCTTCGCCCTCCATCCATAATGTTCATGACTCAGATGCTGGAATCCGGAAACCAGGCGTTGTGCCAGCTGGGTGAATTGTCTTAATTGCTGCTCCTTAGAATTGTCCCGTGCAGCTGCGGAAGGAACGGTGTTGGAGGACAGTTTGCTGTTCTCTTTTACGACGAAAGGACAAGTTTGACTTCCGGGAGAGACTCAGTTGCTGGGCAATCCCAGTCTCTATTGCTCCAAAATGGAAAAGCTGGAGCTTGGTAGAAGTTGAAGCTCTTTGGGTCAACTTATTCTACGTTCCCCAAAGATTTCCTCTAAACAGGACCTGGGAAGAAATCAACTCAGATGATTAAAGGACTGGAGGTTAAAACATATGAAGAACGGTTGCTGGAACTGGGTATGGCCAAGTCTAGAGGAGAATGGAAGGTCTAGGAGAGACATGATAGCAGTCTTCCAGTATTTGAGGGGCTCCCACAAAGAAGAGGAGGGGTGTGTTGTCAACTTATTCTCCAAAGTACCAAAAGGCAAGACAAGAAGCAACGGATGGAAACTAATCATGGAAAGAAGTGACCTGGAATTAAGGAGAAACTTCCCAAGAGAGAGGACAATTAACCAGCTTGCCTTCGGAAATTGTGGGAGCTCCATCACTGGAGGTTTTTAAGAAGGGACTGGACAGCCACCTGTCTGAAATGGGATATGGTCACCTGCTTGAGCAGAGGGTTGGACTAGACGACCTCCAAGGTGCCTTCCAGCTCTATTGTGACTGAAGCTGTGGATAAGGACCTCTCAAAGCGGCTTATCTCGGAGCCTCCTCTGATTTTATCTCGACTGCATTCCTGGCAGGTAAGTCGGGAGAGGGGACAGGTCCAAAGGGCTGGGGAGGTTCAAAGAGAACGGGAGTGTCTTCGTAGGTTTGACCAAATTTGGTACCACAACCACAGGACGCCCAAGATTGCCCCTAATCGCCACTTGCTGGGTTTCAACCAGGACTAGCATTTCAAGCTCACCAGGGAATTCCTATAAGGGGTTGTTACCAAAGAAAAGTTATGAAGGCATAGTGACTGGATTCTAGGGAGGGCTGGGTTTTATAAGATCAATATTCAGAACCATTGGGGTTTCTATCTCTGGTGTAAAGGGTTGTGCAAATTCCCTTCCTCCCCCGCCAAAGGAGGATCTCCCTTTCCACCTGTACTTTTTTTTACCACAATTAGAACTGCCGCTGTGTTGTTTTTAATCTGCTGACCAAGAAATAGCTCACGTTAATGCACCGACAGATAAACTGCTTTTGTTGCTTGCCAAGCTATGACTTTCATGTTTTTGAAAGGGGGGTATTTTAATCCCAGATGAATGAATGAATCAATTCTAATTGCACTTTGGAAAACAAAAGGAGACCTCCAGGGAATCACACCCGTGTGATTTGTGTCTGGTCACAGAGTGACTTCTACCTATCTAAGTGACATAAATACCCAGAGGCATTTGTGCATTTTGGGGGGGGGGGGGGGGCGGAGGAAAAAAAGGCCTTTGAATGCAACTCAGGGCCCCCTTTCTAATTCCAATTGCATTTTATCAAATAGATTTTGGGTTTTTTTTGCTCTCTCTTCTCTGTGCTTTTGCTAGGTTTACAACCCCCTATATTATACGGGCTATCCTTGACCATCTCTCAGAAGCTACAGTTCTTCCGGGACGGAGTGGCACTTATGAGCATGCCAGAGATGGAATGGGATAGAATGGAATGGAGAAGAGAAGAGGATATAGAATAGAATAGAATAGAATAGAATAGAATAGAATAGAATAGAATAGAATAGAATAGAATAGAATATGGAATGGAATGAAGTAGAAAACAGAATAGAATAGAATATAGCATGGAATATGGAATGGAATGGAACAGAATATAGAATAGAATAGAATATAGAATAGAATAAGGAATGGAATGGAACAGAATATAGAATAGAATAGAATATAGAATAGAATAGAATACAGAATGGAATGAAATAGAATGGAATATAGAATGGAATATAGACTAGAATATAGCTGTGATGGCGACTTCTGTGGCACGCGAGCCCCAGACAAATTCTACCTCACTGCGCATGCGTGGCTGCTTCCCAGCTGATTTGGGGTCCTTTTTTGTCTCCCAGGTTGCAGGGCTTCAGACTTGAGCCTCCCAGAGGCTCTGGAAGCCTCTGCAGCCTTGCAGGGTGGGGGTGAAATGGGCCTGTTTCGAGGGCACTTCCTGTATTGTGACAAAGCGTGATTTTTTTGGCATCGAGGCCCAGGGGCTTCCCTTGAGCCTCTGGGAGGCCGAAAATGGCCTGAAAATCAGCTGGCAGGTGCAGAACAACCATGCGCAGTGCAGGTAAGGTGGGTGGGTGGTCAGTTGTGTTTCAATTTAATGAACACAACCTTACAGAGGGCATCTGATCTATATATTCCACCACTATTCTATTCTGGGTCTGGCACTATTCTATTCTATTCTATGCAATTCTTTGGCATAGAATTCTATTCTATTCTATTCCAGCCACCACTGGATTCATTCTATTCATAGATTCTATTCTATTTCTCATGGAATGGATTCATTTTAGAATAGAATTTATTCATTTAACTATTTTAGTCTTCATTTACAGAACAGAGTTAGAAAGAACATATTCTATTTATTGTACTCTATTCTACTCTTACTATTTTCAGTTTCATTTATTCTATTTAATTCATTCCATTCCATTCCATTCCATTCAATTCCATCTCCATTCTTCCATATTCCATTCTTCCATTCCATTCATTCATTCCATTCTATTCCATTCCATTCCATTCTATTCTATTCTATTCCATTCCATTCCATTCCATTCCATTCCATTCCATTCCATTCCATCCCTCCACTCCATTCTATTTCTACCCAGGAGTAATTGCTGCTGTGAGGATTAGCCAAAGAGAAGGGGGCCGGGAGAGGCATTTAGCTCAGGAAAGGATGAAGCGCGCTTGAGTGTTTTAGGACCAGCATAAAGTTGGCTGCTTAATCTATTGACTTTCTTGTCTCTGCTCATTTCCAGGCATGGATTATCAATTTCTTGGCAGATACGGTGCCCCTTCACATTAGACAACTCTTTAAGGAGAAGAGGGAGAGGGAGACCACTTGAAGCCATCCTTATTTAGTTACAATCCCTTCCAGAAGTTTCCAATGTGGTTACCAACAGCAATACAATAAAGAGCAGGCAAGTCTTCGACTTACAGCTACAACTGAGCCCAAAATTTACACGGTTATTGAATGAGACAGTTCAGTGACAGTTCGCCCCATTTTACAACCTTTCTCGCCATCGTTAAGCGAATCTCTGGGGTTCTTGACGGGTAGTAACGCGGGTGTTCAGTGAAGCTGGCCTCCCCGTAGATGTGGCTTGCCAGAAGGTTGCAAGAGGGGAATCGCATGGACCCCAACGCCCCCCCGGGACACTGCAACCGTCATAAATATGAGTCCGTTGCCAAGCGCCCGGATTTTGATCACGTGACCACGAGGTTTGCTGCAACAGTTGTTAAGTGTGAAAAACGGTCACGAATCCCTCTTTTCGGTGCCGTTGTTAACTTCAGATGGTCCTTAAATGAACTGTTGTAACCTGAGGACTATTTGTAGATGCTCTATTTGCCATCCATCTGAAAAAATAAAGGCCTCTAAACCAGGAGTCTCCAACCTTGGCCACTTTAAGACTTTGTGGACTTGCACTCCCCAACTTCCTCAGCCAGCAAAGCATTTGACGTGATAGCAATCTTCCAGTATCTGAGGGGCTGCCCCAAAGAAGAGGGAGTCAAGCTATTCTCCAAAGCGCCTGACGGCAGGACAAGAAGCAACGGATGGAAGCTGATCAAAGAGAGATCCAACACAGAATTAAAGGAGACATTTCCTGAAAGTGAGAATAATTAATCAATGGAAAGGCTTGACTCCAGAAGTTGCGGGTGTCCCCCTCACGGCAGATTTTTAAGAAGAAATTGGACAAATTGCAATATCCCTTCCAACCCTGCTATTCTCTTGATTCGGGCTTTCAAGAAGTCTTCTCCTAGAGTGAAAAAATAGCAGCCACGAATGAACCTTGCAGGAATTCAGTTGGGGGCATCTCAGGAGCTTTTACAATCAGGAGGCTATGAGTTCGGTCCTAGGTAGAGGCAGGTATTTCTCTCTCTCTGGGCACAATGAGAATATATCTGCCGAACAAAACTCCCGCCCTGGCAATAGGAAGGGCATCCAGCCATTCAACACTCTGCTAGCTCCATTCAATTGCCCAGAAATATCCCCGCAAGGGATGATGGGGCCCTTAAAAGATGATGATGATCTCTGGAGCTTCAGAACCCAGCCGAGATGCCAGAGCACACGACAAACGTAAATTACAAATTACTCATGTGCAATTTGACCAAAATGCAAAGAGAGAAAGAAGGCCGGGTTTTGGACAGTATTAAATTCCAGCATCCTTGTCTTCTGCAAGTTGGGCGCCAGCTGTTTTATCTTCGCGGTCCCATGCCTTTCAGATCCGGGTGGGGTGTCTTTGTCTTCCGTTGGGCTCCACTTCCCGAGTGAGAATGCTGTTCCCTCCGCCCTTCCGCCTTCCCAAGGGCTGGAGATTTCGTACGGCAGGCAGCAGCTCCCTTTTGTCAGGAAAACCGTCTCATCAGTAATTAAGCTGTTGCGCAGGCTGCACTTAATTGGTGCTGTCTGCTGACACAGGACTTCTGCTGGCAGATGTTGCCTGGGTTTCTTTCTCCCCCCTCCTCCCCTCCAGCCCCCTTTTAACTCTCAGGAAGCCTTGTGGGGGGGGGCAAACTCTGTTTTAAATGGGAAATAGAAAAAAGTGAGGAAGCGAAGGCTTTTTTTTTTGCAGTCAGGCACATGATTAAGCCATCGCGCATCAAATGCATCTCCCAAAGTGCGGCTTTCAGGATGGGAACCCCAGCAGGGCTTTCGATTCTCGCTGGGGAATTCTGGGAGTTGAAGTCCACAAGCCGACAGGGAGTGGGAGTGTGGCTCCGGAGGTTGTGGAGGAAACTGGGGAAGGGCACAGGCCGGCTGGGCGTTCAGAGGAAGACCCAGGCCCATCCCCTCTTCATCCTAGGGCACGCAGGGAGGAGCGGATAAGGGAGAAACGTGAATGGCATGGTCTATGGGGGAGGAAAGGGCCCTGATCCCCTTCATGGGCTGCAGCTGTGAGGACTGTTTAAAAGGACAAACTGGGCATGGCCCAGTGCTGGAAGCAAAGAGTGAAATAATTCTATTCTTTCAGTCCTTATCTGAGTTCTGGCATTCTTCCCAGTGTGTGTATTTCGATAACTGTGGACGTCTTTGAGCCCTTATCCTGCCTAGTCTTATTAATTGCTTCAGTGTGGTTTGTGTTGCTTTTTCTATTCATAATTTAAATGTATTTTGAGTTTGAACGGCATTTCTTCCTTTTCGCAACTGTTTGTGGGGGAGTTTTTTCTCCAGTCAATGATAATTGGACCTTTGAAGCCAAGTTGAAGGAATTAAAGGGACTTCACCTGTTTTTGTGACTTTGTTGCTTTTGTATCTCACCCTGAGTCATCACACCTGGTTTCCTTTTACCGCTAAAATATAATTCCTTTCCCCGGCGAATTTTCCCACACGACACGGCCAAAATAAGTGAGATGCAGTTTCATGATTTTTGCCTTCTGTTGCTTGTTAAGTCACATTTGCTGTCCAAGAAATATGCGGGAGACTTCTCTGGCACCGCAGTCGATTCTCAACCGGTAAGACTTGGTTTCGGTTAGAAGCGGGGGACGCCGGTGGGAGGACAGGCCTTTGGCAGATGTCCTTGAATTCTTGCCCCCTCCCCAAGGACTTATCTCCTGCTGATCATGTGGAAAGTGACCCTTCCCCTCCTCTTTCTCCCAGCCTCAGCATTTCACCCCAGGTGAGTAAGAGTGCAGGGGAATTGCCGCTTTTCGAAAATCCAAACCGCGAGCTGGAGAAGTCGAGAAGGAAAAAAAAAACACACTGCAGGTTGGTAATGCAAACCAGAGCATGCTTTGTCGGAGGAATCCATGGGAACCATCTGAGGATGTTTGAAGCATGAGGGGGCTTGTCTCCTTGGCTCCATCCCACCCTTCCTCTCCCCTCCCTCTTGGCAGCTCAGTTTGAAGGGTTCAAGATGTCAGAGATGGCAAGCGGAATGCCTTTTTCCAGAGATGAGCTTATATAACCTGGCCAAAGGGGGCGGGGGGGGGGGGGAAGAGAAATAGGAAGCCAAGCTGGATGTGAATGAGAGATTTTCCCTGATGTGCAGATTTGCACACACACACACACAATGTGCACATAAATCTAGTGCCAATGGCAAAGGAAAACACAAAGAGATGGATCCAAGACATATTGCATAAGAACAATGACATGTAAAATGCCTTCCTTCCTTCCTTCTCTCCCCTCTCCATGTCTTTCCTTCCTTCCCCTTTCTCCTTTCTTTCCTTCCCCTCTCCATATCTTTCCTTTCTTCTTCCTTCCTTCCTTCCCTTTTCTCTTTTCCTTCCTTCCCTCCCTCCCTCCTCCCTCCTGCTAATTTTTTTGGGGGAAAAAACATGCCCACATGTGAGAAAACCATTAATATCCATGGCAACTCCCAATATATATATATATATATCAGATTTTAACCTCGAGAGTTTAGAAAATGCCTTCTACCTTTTGGAAAAATGTAAGGGGCGTGTCTAAAAAAGAAAAGAAAAGGAAGGAAAAGCCAAGGGATATTACCATAAGCTTACAAACCAGGCAACAGCCTTTTCTGACTTTCCAGCTTATAGAGTACAAAAAAGTCACCAAATTATAGTCCGCGAATAGGCACATATGTACGTTTGTCTCTGTGTGGTAAACAAGATCCCAGCTAAAGCAACGTGGTTCTTTTGTGAATTGTTTTAAGAGTGTCCCGCTAGTTAAGAAATGGAATTTCTAAAAATTCAACTACAAAATGGGGGTTGCTTAGGCCTGTAGAACTGTGTATTGGTGACGTTTGTGATTTTCACAATCCAACCGTGAGGCAGGTTGATCTTCCAGCCGGCCCCTAAGATGATGACAGTTTGGTATGCAATAACTAAAAAAACAAATTGATGTGTGTGTGTGCAAAAGTCCAGGGTCCTATCTGTAGGCAAGAGGGCTACCAATGGCCAGGGGAATGCTCTAAAAATATGGATGTGGCTTAAAAGGAGAACAAATCCAAGGCTGCTCTTTGTTCCCCATTTTTTGCCAGCGTGGCTTTCTGTACCAAGGCTGATTTTCTATAATTTCTTGGTTTTCGGCGGAACAGGGGAGAGATTGCCATGTTTTTTTTTTTTTTTTTAAAAAATAGTGTTTTGATCTCACCTTGAAAATTGAGTCCATGCAAGATGATGGAGACAGAGGAGAGAAAGTTATAAGAGATTAAATTTATGGGTTCTTGGAGGCTTGCTTAGGGCATCCCACTCTTCCTTTATTCCCTCATATTTTTTGGAAGAAGAATTTAAAAGACAAAAAAAAAAATGAATAAATGGGGAGGGGATTTTCTTTTTTCTTTTCCCCCCTCCAAAGACAAAAAAGTTGCAAAATTTATCTCGTTGTCTCCTGCAGGTGTTCTTCTATTTGGTTACAATTCATATATCATCGGAACTGCTGGAGAACATGTTTTATTATACATAACCATCTCTTTGATTTGAAATGTTAATATTATACAATCCTTTCTAACAACATCGCTCGGTGAGCCAAAACAGTTACGAAAGCACAAAAAGCGAACAAACTCTTGCCAATCTTTCCAGGAACAGAGTCTGATAATTAATAATAATAATAATAATAATAATAATAATAATAATAATAATAATAATAATAATTTTTTCCCCTTAAAAACCTCGCTGCAGCCTGTTGACTCATGCTAAAGCTATTTGTTCAGACAAATCAAAAATTTCTAGAAAGGAACATGGAAAATGATCTTCGTGCTCCAAAGGTTTCCCTCGCCCCCTTTTGCATAAATAAATCTTCACGTCCTGTGTTATTATTATTTTTTTGAGATTTGGGAAATTTACACTGGCACAAAAAAGGTTCAGTGTGACAAAATAAATATGTGACTAATAATTCTGTTGGGCTTTTATTGATTTTTTTTTTTTTTAAAAGGAAACTAGTTGGGATCTGTTAGAACTGTAAGAATCAACAGGAAACCTCTAAGCTGAGGGTTTGAATATGTTTCAGACAGAAAGTTTGAATTTAAAATTTAACATAACGGTCATCCCAGCTACTGGGGTGGCTAGTTCACCTACCCACCACTTTCCCCAACCCCCAGCGGCAGTTGTAACTTCGAACAGTCACTAAATGAAGGTTGTAAGTTGAGGAACCACATAACTGCTTAAACATTACGTGGGAATCGAGCCAGTTTATCAGTCTGACTTTATGGCAATGAAACCAGGTTCAAGAGCAGGAACTGGGAGAGGGATCTTGGAGTCTTAGTGGACAACCAGTTAAATAGAAGCCATCCGTGTGCAGCAGCAGCCAAAAAAGCCAATGCAATCCTAAATTGCATTAACAGAGGGATACAATCAAGATCAAGGGAAGTACTAATACAACTCTATAAAGCCTGAGTAAGGCCACACCTAGAGTCCTGCATCCAGTTTTGGTCACCACACTATAAAAAAGATGTTGAGACTTTAGAAAAAGTGCAGAGAAGAGCAACCAGGAGGATTAGGGGACTGGATCCAATTCTTTTTGGGGTGGGGGGCCCCTTTCCTGTGCCCCCCGCAATCCTCAGCCTCACGGTCTTGAGGCAAGCTGTTTTCTCATAAACGTCTTCAATGGTGGGAAGGGAAGGGAAGAGAAAGAGAGATGGAACGATTTAAGCCGATGTTTCTGTAGCAAATACTTTTCTCAAATTTTCTACAGATGTTGCTGGAGGTGGCATGTGATTTGCAGGAGGCGCCTATCTGAAACAGTCTTGGAATGATAGCAGGAAAAAATAAGATCCCCAAATCTCTGCTTGGATAAAGGGGACAAACCTCAAACTTTCTTTCTTTTCTTTCTCTTTCTTTCTTTCTTTCTTTCTTTCTTTCTTTCTTTCTTTCTTTCTTTCTTTCTTTTCTTTCTTTCCTTCCTTTTCTCTTTCTTTTGTTCCTTGTTTCTTTCTTATACATAGGAAATGTATAATTCTTTTTTTAAAGTGCCTTATTCAATTGGGCAGATTTTAAAAATGATTGCATCACTTTTTAAATGATTCCTCCCTCTTTCTTTCTCCCTTCCCTCCATCCCTCTTTCTTTCTTTCTTTCTTTCTTTCTTTCTTTCTTTCTTTCTTTCTTTCTTTCTTTCTTTCTTTCTTTTTCTTTCTTCTTTCTTTTCCTTCCTTCTTCCTTCTTCCTTCTTCCTTCTTCTCTTCCTTCCTTCCTTCCTTCCTTCCTTCCGCTTTGGAGAATAGATCGATCCCCTCTTATCTGTGACAACTATTCCAATATTGGAAGATGCTATCATTGTCACCCTTAGGCCTTCTCTTAGACTAGACATACCCTATTCCTGCAACCATTCATCGTATGGTTTAATCTCCAGGCCTCGAATCATCTTTCTTGCTCTTCTCTGCACTCTTACTAGAGTCTCAGCATCAATGTGCCACCATGACAACATCGTGCCAGGCACTGGCAGTTTCCTTGATGGTGCTCCTCCAGGCCCTTCCATCAGAAGGAGCACCAGCTGACAAACCCATCATCCAATATCACTGGCTTTTGGTAAATAGCTGTATGTACCCTTTCCCGAATTCTGACTGCTGGGGCAAAATGCTTGACTAAAATTTCTCGCTTCTGTTCCTGGCCAAGAAAAGAGATGCCTATTTATAGTGCTTATATATATTTTTTTTAAAGCCCATGTATCATGTACCTTACCATGGCAACCACAGTGTCCATGTGCTACCTAAGAGAACAAAAAGCTTTGCCGTGTAGGAAGCACACACACACACACACACACACACACACACAAAATCGATTTTTGTTTTGGAACACCTTGTTTACTAAGTTTTTAAAATATACCTTCTCTTCTTATGAATCAACACCCCATTATTGATCTCTTCTGGCTGGCTGTGGCAAACCTTTCATCTCCTTAAATCTCTTGTTCGTTTCTCCAACCCACTCACCCACTCAAATAGAAAAAGAAAAAAAAGTAAAATTATCAGAAAAAGAATCTGGAGTTGTTGCTTTGATGTTGTGATGAAGTGGCTTGAGAGCTGTAGGTGTGGGATGTTGTCTTTCGCTACACAATCTTCCCTGTTCCGACCTCTTTTTTTTTTTTCCTCCACGTTTCTCTTTTTTTCCGTGTATGAAACAGGGGCTGGGAGAGTTGAACGCTACCATCATCATCAGAGAACTAAACTTTTTTTTTCCTTATGAAAAGGTAAAGGTAAAGGTTCCCCTTTGCACATATGTGCTAGTCGTTTCCGGCTCTAGTTACATAGCCAAAGAGCCAGCGCTGTCCAAAGACGTCTCCGTGGTCATGTGGCCGGCAGGACTAAATGCCTTCGAAGGTGCACGGATCGCTGTTCCCTTCCCACCAAAGGTGGCCCCTATTTTTCTACTTGCATTTTTTTTACATGCTTTCAAATTGCTAGGTTGGCAGACAAGTAACGGGAGCTCACTCCGTGAGGCAGCGCTAGGGATTCGAACCGCCGAATTGCCGACCTTTCTGATCGACCAGCTCAGCGTCTTAGCCACTGAGCCACCACGTCCCTTTTCCCCTATAGCAATCCCTTACATCAGGGTTAAGATGAGGAGGAGCAAACCCCTTGGGCTAGTCGACACTAAGACCATCTTCATTAGGGTGTCAGGCTATTCTCCATGACGCCCGAAGGCCAGACAAGGAAGAATGGATGGAAACTGAACAAGGAGAGATTCAACTATGGAAATAAGGAGAATTTTTCAGACAATAAGAACAATCAACCAACGGAACAGAAGTTGCCTTTGAAAGTTGTGGGAGCGCCATCACTTGAGGCTTTCAAGAAGAGATTGGGCTGCCCTCTGTCAGAAATGGTGTAGGGTCTCCCGCTTGGGCGGGGGGTTGGACTAGATGACCTACAAGGTCCCTTCCAACTCCGATTATCTGTTATCTGTAGGGTGTGACATAGTCAAGAAGACCTGAATGAACTGTTTTAAGTCAACGACTACCTGTATTCGTAAAGCACTTGAGCAAAATCTGTCAGGTGAAACCTCCCTCATTTCATCAGCCTCTGCCATTGTACTACCCAACAACAGATTGTAGTGGGGCCGGGTTTAAATTTTAAATTTTAAAAAAAAATCGAACACGATTGAGAGATTAAGACTTGCCTTCCTGGGGGAGGGACGGAAATAACAACGTTTAGGAAATTACCTCCTGCATTTTTCACAAAAATGAATCGACACCGCAGCTGTCTCCTCTGATGTACTCAAGAAAAAGTTACAGATATTTTTTTTTTTGGATAGTCTCCCCCCATGTTTTTTCACCATATTTCACCTAGTAGTCAGGGGGGGGGGTAAAGTTCCCTCCCCTTCAAAAAAAAGAAAGAAAGATCCATTGTTTCCAACGAGTCATGCGTGACAACCGAAAAACCACCCCAACCTGGTTGCCAGGAGAATCCGAAAAACATGTACAACTACCAAGGCAATATCGTAGGTGTTCCTTTCTCCCCAAACACCCTCGCAAATAACTCACGAGGGAGCAGGGTGGGGTGGGGGGTGGACCACAAAAGGGGAGCCCACCTGTTAAGGCTCACAGCCTACAGGTTGCCACACGCCATTATTACGGGAGGTGGGATAAACTCCATCTCTTGCCAAAGAATGTTTTGCCAAAGAATGTTTTATCGGCTCTTCTTTTGTGCCTCCGAAGGGCGTGAATGGATTTGGCTTCCCTTCGGCATTCCTGAAATCCTGCAGAAGTCTTGTAAAACTGACAAATCTTTTCTTCTCGTTTGGGTTTTAAAGACAGCCCCGGCACGAAAAGAAATACGAAGGGTTGGGGGATCTAAAGGGGGGAGGGAAGGGAAGGGAGGAAGGGAGAGAGACATCGAGAGAGAGAGAGAGAGAGAGAGAGAGAGAGAGAGAGAGAGAGAGAGAGAGAGAGAGAGAGAGAGGGAAAGAAAGAGACTTCAAGAGAGAGAAAAGGAAGGAAGGAAAGAGAAATACTGGGAGGGAGGGAGGGAAGGGAGAGGGAGGGAGGGAGGAAGGAAGGAAGGAAGGAGGGTGACATCAAGAGAGAGAAAAGGAAGGAAGGAAAGAGAAAAACTGGGAGGAAGGAAGGGAAAGAGATATCAAGAGAGAGGGAGGGAAGGGAAGGAGGGAGGAAGGAAAGAAGGAAGGAAACAGACTTCAAGAGAGAGAGAAGGAAGAAAGGAAAGAAAGAGTGAGAAAACTGGGAGGAAGGAGAGAGACTTCAAGAGAGAGAAAGGAAGGAAGGAAAGAGAAAAAATGGGAGGAAGGAAGGGAAAGAGACATCAAGAGAGAGAGGAGGGAAGGGAAGGAGGGAGGGAAGGAAAGAAGGAAGGAAACAGACTTCAAGAGAGAGAGAAGGAAGAAAGGAAAGAAAGAGTGAGAAAAACTGGGAGGGAGGGAGGGGAGGGAGAGAGACTTCAAGAGAGAGAAAAGGAAGGAAGGAAAGAGAAAAAAATGGGAGGAAGGAAGGGAGAGAGACATCAAGAGAGAGAGGAGGGAAGGGAAGGAGGGAGGGAAGGAAAGAAGGAAGGAAACAGACTTCAAGAGAGAGAGAAGGAAGAAAGGAAAGAAAGAGTGAGAAAAACTGGGTATCTGACTCATGAAGGAGGCAGGGCTTCCAGGACGACGCTACCCTTCGAAGAGATTTCCCAGAATCCCCCTACTCAGCGACGCTGAAAGGCATTGTGGGGGAAAGTAAGCCCACCTCGGGGGAATCTTTGCCACCGGGGCAGTTTAAGATGCTCAACCCACAGGGTGGATCAGGCTACAATCCCAGTTTGCCACCAGTCAGAATTGTCTTTCCAACAGATCCGCTCCCCTTTCCTCCTCCTTTCCCCCCTTTCCAGCTTTGCTGGCCTGACCTGACGTGCCACTCAAGCTTTTATTTGCAAATAATCAACTGAGATGCTTTTCAAAGGCGGCAGGCCGTTTTCCTGCTTGCGGTGGGTGGATTTTTTAAAATGCGTTCTCTTTTATTTCTTAATGTACTGGATGGAGAAGCGTTGGCTTTCTACAAAAGCCAAGCCAAGTGGCCCGATCATAAACGGACCATCCGGCCAACGAGCTCTGCAGTTATAAATATAATTTTGCAATGTGCGTTTTCGGTCATTAGATGACCTGGCTGATTCATCAGCTTTCTCGGCGAAACTATTACACAAACTCCCTCGCTTGCATCGGTGGGGTTTTTATTTTTTTTTATTTTTTTATTTAGCTGCTGTTGTTGTTGAAGGCGCAAAGTCCATTTTGATTTAGAGAGAGAGAGAGAGAAAGAGAGAGAGGGTGCCTCGATGCCAGCAGGATCGAAAGCTTGGCCTCCGTCAAGAGAATAATTAAATTTTATCTAGAGTTCATTGGGATTGAGGTGGGCTGGAAGAAATGACAAAAGCAGATGCTTGGCTTTCGTTTCTTTGCTGTTTGGTTCCCATGCTGTGTAGATCCTCTCGGAGAGAATGAAGAGAGACGTTATGGAGAGGTGAAATTAGATGAATAATTCCCAGGTCAGCAAAGGGCATATATATCTATATCTCCCCCCGCCCCCCAGAGTTCTGGGAGGGGAGGGGAGGGGAGGGGGGGAAAAAGAGCTTGGTTGCGGCCCATCAATTTCCTCTCCCTTTAACTGCCAAGATCTTTCTGGATTTCTTTACTGGAACCCATAACTATCTCTTTCCTTGGCAGGACTTTTACAAGCTTGAAAACAGGTGGGAGAAGTTGGCCTAGAAACGGAGGTGATGTCACTTCACGAACCGTAATTACATATTCGCCTGAAAGATAGAAAGGAAAGCTGGGAATTAGCCGAGGGGGGTCTGGATTAACGGTTAACCCTAAGAGCAGGCTAGGGGACGGGGCCCAGGAGGACGCCTCTCTGGAAAACCACGGAGGTTTTTAGACCGTGGACTGCAGGGGTGGGATTCAACCGGTGTTACTACCGGTTCGTTAATTACGTTTTGCGCGTGCAATACACACAATCAGCTGTGCACGGGTGCGCAGCCTTTGAAAAGCCACTTTCCCCTGCTTTTTCAACCTCAGCTGTGCTGCGCAAACCGGTTCTGTGTCTGCTGCTCTTCAGAGCTACCGGTTCTATAGATCCAGGCAGAACCGGTGGCATCCCACCCCTGGTGGACTGACCACGCCAGGCCTGTGTAAGCAAGCACGGATCACATCTCTCCGTGACACATTCTGGTGTCTGGAAGGCGCTGGGTTCAAATCTACACCCAACTCTGCCTGCTAATTGATCATTGAAAATCCAGGTCGTTTCATGGAGGCCTCTCTCGCTTAAGCTGCCCACTCGCTTTCAAATGCCACGGGGCCAAGGAGATGCGGTGTTTTGCACCAACGGAGCACGGCCAACGCCCAGGTGCCTGGCATGCAGCTCTCCAAGCTGCCAACGGGCACCGAAGGAACCAGTCACTCCAGAGAGAGATCAATGGCCGCTGTTACGACGAAGGTTCACAACCTTTTTTGACAAGAGGTTTAAGCGCAGGGTGAAACGTCGGTGCAATAAGCAACGTTACAGAAGGTTCTCAACCTTCTGTGAAGCCAAGGCAAGACAGCACGCCATCAATATTTCGGAGGGATTAACATGATGAGCAGGGTTGTTACGGAGCTGGACTGGGGCCAGGACACCTGGATTTAAAAGGGAATCATTTGAGGAGATTCTTCTTCTTCTTCTTCTTCTTCTTCTTCTTCTTCTTCTTCTTCTTCTTCTTCTTCTTCTTCTTCTTCTTCTTCTTCTTCTTCTTCTTCTTCTTCTTCTTCTTCTTCTTCTTCTTCTTCTTCTTCTCCTTCTCCTTCTCCTCCTCCTCCTCCTCCTCCTCCTCCTCCTATTTCTTTTTCTTCTTCATTGTCTTCTTTTTGTTCCTCTATTTCTTCTTTTTCTATTTCTTCTTTTTCTATTTCTCCTTCTCCTTCTTCTTCTCCTCCTCCTCCTCCTTCTGTCTAGGGTGAAATTGCAAAGAGAGGTCGCTCTGTCAAGTTTGGGAAGATTCTGCCATTGTTCTGCACATGAAGGCCCAGCCTGACACAAGGCCCCGATCGAACAGAGGGAAAAGCCTACATGAAGTTGCTCGATAGAGATTAGCCTTTCGTGGGGAGGAACTACATTTGGCCCCTAGAAGCTCTGATTTTCAGAGGAAGGTCTCTTGTTTCCAGGGAAGGTGAGGTGTGGGCAGTTCCTTGTGTCTTGGGAAGGTAAACACCTGTGCCAGAAGACCCACTTGGGAACTGATGCCACAGCCACCTGGAGGTGGAAATGGATTCGCCGTGCGGTATATTCAGTAGATGCACTTTTGAACTGGAAAACTGAGAAGGCCGTGGAGAGATGAGATAGCAAACTAATGGATCATCGGATAAATCCACCCAGAGTTCTTATTCGAAGCGCAAGCGATCGTGCTCAAATGATCCTACGCAGTGTTGTGAAGACTCTGGAGAAAGCCCCTGGAACCAGATCCGGAGTGGAGCTACGGTGCTTTCCAATCACACTATGTCTGTCTGTCTTTCTTATCAACTGTTTCACCTCCCATTCTGCAGTAAGCCTTCCCCTCCCTCTTTTCCCCACCCATCTGTTCCCCAAAACAGACTGACATTTAAAAAACAGGGAGAGGAAAACGTTAAGTCACAGCTATCTATACGCAGCCAGGAAGTGAGGGAGGGAGGAAGAAAGGAAGTTTTTTATACACTTGCTTGTACTGTAGGTTGCCTTGAACATTTAGAAGTTGGGATTTCAAAACCAGGAGTCAGGCTTCCCTCAGGAATTTGCATCGTCAGAGTAGCCACGTACATATTTCATACCACTGCTTGTCACCCGCTTGCTCATCCCATTCTCCCCACTCAAAGCTGCGGTGTTAAAATCCTTTTGCAAGTCCCCAACTTTGTTGTCTCTGCAGGTATTGGTGGTTAAATTTCCTTTTCCTTGTTACCTTCTGGGAAGAGGCTTCGTAGCATCCGAAGCAGAACATCCAGATTCAGTCACTGTTTTCTTCCATATAAGTATCAAGCTTGTGAACTCTCATGTTTCCCCTTTCCGCTACGCATCACCACAACATTGTGCACTTTTTAACCAAATTTGTACACGAACACATGAATAGCACAGGATTCCTTAAATGTGGCCCCTCCCCCTTTTCTTTTACATACTCCTGTCCTTAATATCTTCATTCCAGGAACTGCCCTGAAGATATACAGTGTTGAGTAACATAAACTCCTTTAAACACGATTACCCATCAAATGCACTCTTTTAATGCGAATGTCTGTGCATGACTTTCTTTGACGTGCTCCATTTTGCACAAGATTTGTTGAGCCCAGAACACCAGGGGCTACAAAACCCCCAGGACTGGCAAATTCCCATGCAGAAAAACTCTTGACTTTAAAATGATCTACAGATTCTACATCCAGTGCCCAGAACTCTTCTTCTTCTACCCTCCCCTATAAGGGACACCACTAGATAATGAATAGGCTATCGGCACCATCAACAGGAAAAATGGCTGTGATGAAAAGGGAGGCGGGGGGAGAAACATTTATGAAATTTGCTATACCGCTGAGAATCTGAAGGGCGGAGAATGAGTGTGGAATATGGGTCCTCTTTTCCTGATGACCTTTTGAGGGATGCTGGAATCCTCAAGGGGCATTTACAGAGAAGGGATGGGACAAGGGGTTATCAGGTGTCATTAAAGGGGAAAGAGAAAAGCTCTCTTCCTTCGGTCTGATCAGGCGAACCACGGTTCGGAGCTCTACCCAAACAGAGCAGAAGAATATCAACAGCCCTTAAGACTTATATACCGCTTCACAGTGCTTTACCGCCCTCTCTAAGCGGTTTACAGAGTCAGCCTCTTGTCCCCCAACAATCTGGCTCCTCACTTGACATGACCTTGGGGAGGGATGGCATTTGCTCTGTGTGCAAACCTGGCGAGTGTGTGTTTGTGTGCATTCGTCTCTGCGAGCCCAGGGAGAGACAAGAAGCCCGACAGAGTATACTTGACTTACGACCAGCCATTTAATGGCAAAAAAAATAATAATGCCCTGAGTAGATTCAGTTACAGCTACGAGATTGGCTTAATAATCATAGCAACCGTTGAAACGTCAGATCTGATCATGCAGTGCCTCAACTTATGACCACAGTGGCTTACAACTGGAATTCCAGTCCCAGTTGTGGTCTTAAGCCGAGGACTACCCTGTGACTTCCCATTCTTATGAGCCCCCACAAATCCTTCATTCAGGCCTTTCCCACATGGCAGCCCCTCATGTGTGGACTTCGATTCCCAGAATTCCACCCGTCTTAAAGCCACCAAGTTGCAGAACACAGCCCTAGAGCTTCCTTGTATTGATAAAAAAGAAAGTTTTTTTTTAACCGAGGAAGATTCGGTCCTTTGTGACTTTGGGCCCAACACCTGCAGCTACCTAAGGTGAGGTAAAACCAATCTTACCTGGTGGAGGTGAGGTGACGTTCGGTGAACTTTCATTCACCCTGGATTTCCATCCTTCAGTGGCCATTCCTGATCTAGAATAGAAAAGAATTCTTTTTATTGGCCAAATGTGATTGGACACACAAGGAATTTGTCTTGGTGCAAATACTCTCAGTGTCCATAAAAGATACATTTGTCAAGAGTCAAGAATCATCAGGTACAACACTTAATAATAGTCATGGAGTACAATAAGCCATCAAATCATACTAGGAAACAGCCAATATAAATCATAAGGATGCAAGCGACAAAATTAGTCATACAGTCGCAAGTGGGAGGGGGTGGGCGATAAGGAGTGATGAGAAGGTTAATAGTAATAGTAATGCAGACTTAGTAAATAGTTGGACAGTGTTGAGGGAATTATTTGTTTAGTAGATGACGCTGGGGGAAAAACCATCCTTGTGTCTAGTTGTTCTGGTGTGCAGGGCTCTATAGCGTCGTTTTGAGGGTGGGAGTTGAAACAGTTTATGTCCGGGATGTGAGGGGTCTGTAGATATTTTCCCAGCCCTCTTTTTGCCTCGTGCAGGACACAGGTCCTCCATGGAAGGCAGGTTGGTAGCAATTGCTATTTTCCGCAGTCCTAATTCCTCTCTGGAGTCTGTGTCTGTCCTGTTGGGGTTGCAGAACCAAACCAGACAGTGATAGAGGTGCAGGTGACAGACTCCATCATTCCTCCGTAGAACTGGGTCAGCAGCTCCTTGGGCAGTTTAGAAGAGACAAAGGTAAGCGAGGGAATGAGATCAATCTGTTGCATCGGTTTTGTGGTGTTGCTGCTTTGGAAATCATTGTAGGAATACAGATAATCCTTGATTTACAACAGTTCAATTTAATGACGTTGAAAAAAAGTGACCGCTTATGGCCATTTTTTCACACTTGCAACCTTTCACGTGATCAAAGTTCAGATGCTTGGCCACTGACTCCTGGTTCACTTACCAACTGTGGCAATATTGAATATTTATCTGGACTTTCTCAACACAGGCCCTTTGCCTGGTCTTTTTTTTTAAAAGGTGACCAGAGAAACCAGGAGGTAAGGAATAGGGTTTCCTGGTCTCCTGGGGGGGACAGATAAAAGAATCAGAAATCCTGCCTAGGAAAGGAACAAAGATAAATAATTTAGCACTGAAAGAATAACCCAGGCTTCATACTTTGCCAACCTTAGGAAAAATAAAGTTATGTGAAAGTGCTTTTTTTTTTTTTTAACAAACAGAACCTCCCGGGATCAAAAAAATAATAAATACAAAACAAGGGAGGGTTCAAAAGCGACGTGAATTAGTGGACTATAAAGGATTAAAAATAAATAAAATCCTTAGGTTTCCCCTAAATTGCATCTACTTATCTACCTCATAGCGATTCAAGGTGTTTTTTTTTAAATTATTATTATTATTTTTAAACTTTCATCCCAATCCTGGGAAGGAGCATCGCTGAAAGAAATTGGTTCAAACACATTCACTTGGATAAGGGAAGAATCTGAGATGTTGGCTTCGTCGTTCCTTATCGGTTTATGAACGTGAGGAAACTGGATCTCAGATTGTACTGGCTCTAGAATTTCATCCCGCCCCCCTCCAAACAGTGGCTGAGGTCTTCCATATTCTGCTCCTTACGTCAAATGAGAATGAGGCTTTCAAGGGTCCTTATTTATGAACAGCTATACAATTCGAACAATTAAGCAAAGCATCTGCTTCTTTCCCTAAGAGCTTAAGCAGGAACCCACCTTCTACAAGGCAGCATGGCTTGCGTGTTTCATCAAATGTTCTATGTCAACTTTTGAGAACATAAATGACTTCACAGGGGGGGAATGACTGGATGCGCTGGCGGACACGCTCCTAGGAACTAACCAACCTGATTTTGGACAGCATGTGGCACAAAGCCAGCCGTTCTACTCAGTAAGTATTCATCCTAAGGGATGGCTTGAGGGGAGTTCCTTTGATTGCTACTTTAATTGCATCCAGCTTTGATCACCACATTATACAAGAGAGTTTGGAAAGGATGCACAGAAGAGCAGTGAATATGATTAGAGGCCCGGAGGCTAAAATGTACGAAGAACGGTTGCAGGAATTGGATATGTCTAGTCTAGTGAAAAGGAAGATCACGGGTGACATGATAGATGTCTTCCATCATTTGAGGGGCTGCCCCAAAGAAGAGGGAGTCAAGCTATTCTCCAAGGCCCCTGAAGGCAGGGCAAGAAGCAACAAGTGGGAACTAAACAAGGAGAGAAACAACTTAGAACTAAGGAGGAATTTCCTAACAGTGAGAACAATTGATCAGTGGAACGGAAGTTGTGGGTGCTCCATCACTGGGGTTTTTTTAAGAAGAGACTAGACAGTCACCTGCCTGAAATGGTACAGGATCCCCTGCTTAAGCAGGGGGTTGGACTAGAAGACCTCCAAGGTCCCTTGCAACTCTGTTATCTGTTCCTTTGGATAAAGGACTTCATCTCAGCCGTGTTCCATGCTCTAATCACAGCACTCTTCTGTTGCTTCCCATCCAGGAAAACCCACCCATAATTAAAAAGAGAAACCAGGAAAAACCTGCAATCTCTTGATTTCGTGACGAGGAGCCTTCCTCCCTCACTTCTCCAGCTTGTGCATCCCCAAGGATTTGGGAGACTGAAGCCAGAGGTACGACAGGAAAATGACTGTGTGGATGAGGGGAAGTGAGCAGCTGGTCAACTGAGACCGATTCCCCCCCACCCTGCCCCTCACCAAATAATCCCTGCCCCTCGACCAGCCACCATTAAGGGAACCTCACTCCTTGAGAGTCGCTCCATTTATTGTTTCTGCATTGCGTCAGGAGGGAAGTATTTGCACTAAGCCACAGGGATTAAAGACCGAAGCTGTGCAGGGGACACAGATCATATCCGTCATATCCATCTGTTTTCGATTCCAACCTTTCACACCTGCTTGTATTTATTATTCCTTGCTTAGACAAGACACGGCTCATTTTCCAACCTTTCCCCTCCCTCCCTTCCTGAAGGAAAGCATATAAAGGCAGGAGTTTCTTTAAAAGAGAGAGAGAGAGAGAGAGAGAGAGAGAGAGAGAGAGAGAGAGAGAGAGAGAGAGAGAGAGGATCATTATCATCTATTCTTCCAAGTTCTCTTCAGCCTCGCTCTGAAGACGAAACTCCCAAGAAGAGATTTTGAGAATGATTGACACGATGGGTGCTCGGATCCAGTGAGCGGTGGAATAAATTGGAGTGGGTTGGGTCAGTGCAACTCCGCTGAAGTTAGCGGTCCTTGGTGCTCTCTGCGCTTGTTTTCTTGCCATGCTAGCACTGAGGATGGTCCCAATAAAGGAGAACCTTTGTTGGGTTGAAATGAGAGGTCCTTGGGGCTACCTCAAAGCTTGCTTGTTTCCTTGCAGACGTTTCACAACCCAAAACATCCTTAGCAAACCAAAAAGACCCAGCAACCCCAGAAGAAGAAAAAACGTGACTCGTCTATTCTACAACACACAATGTCAGAACTGTAGCAACCACAGCGTAGGACGAACTAGACAAGAAGATTGGCAGAAGGCATCCATGAATGCCAAGTGGCAGTCACAAGACATGAAGAAAATCCTTTAATTTCACAACTTATAGGTAGATTTAACCAAAGTTTCAATTGGGAGGATGTGACCAGACCAGGCCAAGTCCAAAAACACTAGGGAATTTCTAGAAGCCTGATATGGCACAAGAAAAAGAAGAAGCAATACAAGAATGATAATGACAAGAAGCAATGGATGGACCCTAATCAAGGAGAGAAGCAACCTAGAACTGTGGAAAATTTTCCTAACAGGGAGAACAATTGATCAACGGAATGACTTGTCTCCACATATTGTGAATGCTCCATCACTGGAGGTTTTTAAGAGGGGATTTGCCTGAAATGCTGCTTGAGAAGGGTTAGAGACACTAGAAAGCCTCTTCCAACTCTGTTATTCTGAGAAGGTAACTGGATATCCTCTTCATCATCATCCTCTGTTAACCACCCCATAATTCATTGTGGGGCTGGAATCTGGGCAATTGAATGGAGATGAATGTTTACTGGCCGGATGCCCTTCCCTGTCACCAGTGTGGAGTCTTTTTTCAGCAGATATATTCCCAGAGAGAGAAATATCTGCTTCTACCTGGGATCGAACTCACTGCCTCCTGACTGTGAGGCGAGAGCTCCACCTCTAGGCCGCCACACCGCCCAAGGTGGATTTGTTCCTCCTAAAAAACGGAGAAAGGAAAAAGAAAGAGATGCTGCATTTGAAGATCCCAAACAATTGGTAAAAATAAAATAAAAAATCCAAATTTTTATTTTTAAAATAGTATTATTTTCTGTTCAGAAACAAGAACACAGCAGATGGGCATCCGCAAACAACATGCGTTGCTCATGGGTGAACAAATGGAGAGAAAGAATGACTGGCTACTTTCTTGTACACATCCGTTGAGGCAACTGGCAATGTCCACAGTCGTACCGATCACTTTTTTTTTCCCCCAGCGTTTTCCCCCCGCCTCCTGACATTTCCAGTTCTTTATCCCAATAAGGAAGATGAGAAGCACACACACACCATGCTTTCCTTCTGGAAGGTTCCTTCGGCCCTGTTAGACCAGGGTGTGTGTGTGTTTCACCTCAGTCCTACCGCAAGAGGATTGCTCCAGGTGGTGGTCTGGGAAAAGGCCCAAAACAGAAGTATCTTTATCGTTGTCGAAATGAAGATATAATGGTTATATCTATATAAGAGAGAAAAGTCTTTTGTGGGGCATTCTTCTGCCCCACGTGCTAAGATAACTTGGCTTTCTTTGGTTTGGTCCACCTTGATTTAAGTAAGGAATTATTCACTATTCTAGTCCAGGCAGCAGAATACTTCGGGGTTATCTAAATGTTCTTTTCCCAAGGTTTATCCTCCACGTTCTTACACAACTGGGTTTTATTTAAGGAAACCTTTCCCCTGAGCTGCAGGGGAAAAAAAAAAAGTAGGTTGGAATAACCACTTGAAACTTCTTCTCAAAACGTCTATGGTTGTTGATTGCTTGCCCTGTCTTTTTTTTTATTTTTATAATGTTTATTGAAAGCTTCAAAACAAAAGAATATTTTTAAAAAAGAGAAACATGTTCTCACATTTTTGCAACGTTTTCATAGCAGTGTCCATTTCTATTCGTGTCAATTAAAGTCACTTGCTACAAGTAACTCTATAACGTGTTTCCTAAATCCTCACTTATTTATGTTATTACAATTATAATAATTTATTTAATTATATTACTTTACATATACACATAGCTATACATACATTTATCCTTATTTCCGTTTTCCCTTGTTGTTTTTTTTAAAATCAATTTCACTAGACATCTTTACTTCCTTTTTATACAACCATTTGTACCATATATTCTAAATTGTAAAAAAAACAAAACACCCTCTTCCTTGTTTTTTTTGCTTGCCCTGTCTATTGGCATCGAGAATTGTGCGGTGTGTTTGCTGCCCAAGGTGCTTAGCTTATCTAGGACGTGAACTATAGGCGCTGCCCTGGATAAGTTCCTTAAACAAGTTGGAGACGCGAAAGCTTCCTTAACTAAGGAGAGAAGCAACCTAGAACTAAGGAGAAAATTCCCTGGCAGCGAGACTAATTAATCGGTGGAACGATTTGCCTCCAGAAATTGTGGATGCTTTTTGTTTGTTTTTTAAGAAGAGATTGGACAGACATTCGTCACAGTTGTTAAACAAATCACTGCAGTTGTTATCAAGTGGTTTCCCCATTGACTTTGCTGGCCAGAAGGTCGCAAAAGGGGGTCGTGTGACCTCGGGGGACACTGAAACTGTCTGTGTATATATATGCTGCAATGGTTGTGTGAAAAACGTTCATAAATCACATTTTTTTTCAGGGCCGATGTAAACCTTTTAACAGTCGTGAAGTGAATTGTGGTAAGTTGAGGACCAGCTGTAATCAATGGAACAGCTGGCCTCTAGAAGTTGTGGGTGCTCCATCACTGGAGGTTTTCAAAAATAGATTAGACCACCTTTGGACCAGGATGGTGTAGGGTCTCCTGCTTGAGTAGGGGGTTGGACTAGAAGACCTCCAAGGTCCCTTCCAACTCTTATTATTCTATTTCTGAAAGAAAGAGCAGGCTAATAAGTACAGGGAATGTGGATCAAAGCTTGTTAGGGTGAGACTGTTAATACATCAACTCTTCCGGTCTCAGATGGAAGATTACAGATTGACAGACTTGGAAGGGACCTTCTGTAGGTCATCTAGTCCAACCCCCCGCTCAAACAGGAGACCCTACACCATTTCTGACAGATGGCAGTCCAGTCTCTTCTTGAAAGCCTCCAGGGATGAAGCTGCCACGACTTCCGAGGGCGACTTCTGTTCCATGGGTGGATCGTTCTCCCTGTCATTAAATATCTCCTTATTTCCAGGTTGAATCTCTCCTGGATCACTTTCCATCCATTATAGAGGATGGAAGATGGCTCTACCACGAGACTTCAGTTCAGCAATTCGGAGCAGAAACAAGCCTTGTTCCGTTCCTTCCAGCCTAGCAGCTGAGAGTTAAGCAGAATGAACGAGGAGGAAGAAAAAAAAAGGAGTGGGGGGAATGGAGTGGGGGGAGAAGAAATGCATCATTTCACGGTAGCATCAAGTATCTATTCAAATGTTCAAAAGAGGAAGGGGGAAAAAAAAACCCACCACCCAACTAATTGACTCCATCTGTATTGATTTAAGGACTGATTAAATGCCTAATCAAGAAAGTCTTAATTAATTTCTTCTTCTTCTTCGTCGTCCCCCTGAGCAAGGAAGAGCCTGAGGAAGGGGTGAAAGGGACAAGGGAGAAGAAAAGCCCTTATTAATAACACCTTAACGCCGCGGGGTCGGGTTTCTTTCGTGCGCAGCAGTCATCCCATGAGGTCGTTTTTTTCTGGATTTGGTTTCGGGGGGCTGCGAAGGGAACGTGGGTCAGCAGGCTGGATGAGACCCTGGGGATGCTGCAAAAGCCCCCCCCCCAACCTCCCCAAAGTAAAAGGAGGTAATCAGAGTCTGCCAAGGACGAGCGGATCTTCCGTGGCTGTCGAGAGCCAGCTGGCCCTGCAGCCTTGGGAAAGACAGCTGTCCTTGCCAAGAGGGTTTGACGTTGAAGCGAGCGGGGAGAAAGGACAGGAGGTGCCCTTGGGTGAGCTCTCTTCAAAAGCCCCCCCCTCCCACTCCCACTCCCTGGCAGTGTTCACACAACACACAGGTCAGGATTGGGGAATGAAGCCCTTGGAAGGACCAGCATAAGCTTTGTGAGGGTGGATCTTGGCTGGAGGGAGGACGAGAGGCCTGGGGCTTGGCAGGTCGAGGGAATCTGGTTGCCTCGGTAAAAAACGGACAAATCCTCAAGAAAGGGGCGGATGAGTGGGGCGGGTTAAAATGCGTCATCGGGATACGGGTAGTCGTCGTCTTACGGCCACCAGGGAGCCCGATGGTTCTGGGGCTGAGCGAGACAAGTTGTTAAAGGGAGTTTGGCCCCCAGTTTTTCTTGCCACGGCTGTTTAAGGGAATCGCTGCAGTTGTTGAGTTATTTAGTTAGTTAGTTAGCCTCCAGAAGTTGTGAACGCGCCAACACTGAAAGTATCCAAGCAGAGATTGGGCAACCTTTTGCCTGAAAGGGTATAAGGTTTCCTGCCTAAACAGGGGTGTTGAACTAGAAGACCTCTAAGGCCTCCTCCAACTCGGCTATTCTATTCTATTCTATTCTATTCTATTCTATTCTATTCTATTCTATTCTATTCTATTCTATTCTATTCTTTCCTTATTCTATTCTATTCTGCATTTTATTCTGCATTTTATTCTGCATTCTATTCTATATTCTATTCTGCATTCTATTTTATTCTATTCTTTCCTTATTCTATTCTATTCTATTCTGCATTTTATTCTGCATTCTATTCTAATTCTTTTCTATTCTGCATTCTATTTTATTCTATTCTATTCTATTCTTTCCTATTCTATTCTAAATTTTATTCTGCATTCTATTCTATTCTGAATTCTATTCTATTCTATTCAGCATTCTATTGTATTCATTCCTATTCTATTCTATTCTGCATTTTATTCTGCATTCTACTCTACAGAGACGGAGGGAGGGAAGGAGAGAGGATGAGAGACAGAAGGAGAGAGAGGGTGAAAGGGAGGGAAGGAGAGAGGGACGGGGAGAGGGAGGGAGGGAGGGAGAGAGATCGCATTTTCAGGCAAAATAAGATGTCAGGGTAAAGCCGAGAGCCATGGCTCGTGGGGTGGTGGTGGTTATTGGCTCCACGTTTTGCAACGGCTGATGCTTAGCGATCGTTGTGATGGAAAAAACAACAAATGCCCTCAGCTGCCACAGCTGCATCCAATTTTCTTAAAACAATATATGGAGGGGTGGGGAATTCCCCAACCTTCTTCCCATCCAGAAATACATATATAAAGGGGGAAAGCGGGGAGGGTGAAGAGACGTCTTGGGGGAAATCATTCGACGCCAAATGGCCCAGTCCGTCTGTGACCGACGTCAGGACCCTGCCTGCTTTTCCAAATGGGGACTGGAAAACAATGGGATGGTGAGGGCTGAGAGCGAGCCTGTTTTGGGAAGTGGGGCCGCTTTCAAAGGCTGTGTCTTCTTCCTCCTCCTCCTCCTCCTTTTCTTCTTTTCCTCCTCCTTCCTCTTCTTATTTTTCCCTTTCTTCTTCTTCCTCCTCCTCCTTTTCTTCTTTTCCTCCTCCTTCCTCTTCTTATTTTTCCCTTTCTTCTTCTTCCTCCTCCTCCTTTTCTTCTTTTCCTCCTCCTTCCTCCTCTTATTTTTCCCTTTCTTCTTCTTCCTCCTCCTCCTTTTCTTCTTTTCCTCCTCCTTCCTCCTCTTATTTTTCCCTTTCTTCTTCCTCCTCCTCCTCCCTCTTATTTTTCCTCCTCCTCCTCCTCCTCCTCTCCTTCTTCTTCCTCTGGCTGGAGTATTCTGGGAGTTGAAGTCCACAAGTCTTAAAGCTGCCACCTTTGGGGACCTCTGATCTAAAGGGATAAAATAAAATAAAAAAAACCAGCTCTCTCTTGAGAGAGAGAGAAGAAGGTTGACTTAAGCCTGTCTAAAATTCCCAATGTTCGACATTCCTTTAAAAAAAAGGTTTAAACAACATTCTTGCTCTTAGTGATGTTTCTGCTTTTTCTGAATTATTTATGCTCTCCCTATTCATCTTCTCCCCTGCGTTTGTGGTGCATGTTTTATGCTTTTAAACCATTGTGGGATAATCTGCATGTGATTTAAAAAAAAAAAAAAAAGCCGGGATCACTCTTCCAGCGATTTTTAATCTTCTTGGCCAGATTCCTTTGCAACTTGGTTTCTTCCTCTCTGTTATGGTCTGGGAGAGCTCATGGATTTGGTCATTTCCTCTATTGTAGGCCTTCTCCATTTCTTCCCCAGCTGTTGAGCATTATCTCAACTTAAGCAGATTTAAAGGCTCAAATTAGGGCTTATTCCTCATAGTTTGTTTAACGTATTACGAAGCGGGACGGACATTTATTTCAGCAGTCCCTCCACCCTTCGAAACATCACAACTCTGAGTGATGTTCTATGGATCCTCCACTCTGTCAAGCTCTTGGGAGAAGCTTGCACAAGGACTGCATGTGTCAAACACAAGCAACGAGGGTAGTAAGCCACAAGTGGCTTGATCCACACAAGGTCAATGGAATAGAGCTGGAAGGGACCTTGGAGGTCTTCTAGTCCATTTTGGACAAGTGACTGTCCAGTCTCTTCTTAAAAGCCCCTAGTGAGGAAGTACCCACGATTTCTGGTGGCAAGGTGTTCCCACTGATTAATTGTTCTCACTGTTAGGGAGTTTCTCCTTAATTCCAGGTTGCTTTTCTCCTTGATTGGTTTCCACCCGTTCTTTCTGGTGCTTTGGAAAACAAATAGACCCCCCTCCTTTTTGTGGCAGCCCCTCAAATACTGGGATGCTGCGATCATGTCCCTCCTGGTCCTTTTCCCCCCTCTAGACTGGCCATCCCCAAGTCCTGCAGCCATTCTTCATATGGTTTAGTCTCCAGGCCTTTAATCATCTCAGTTGCTCTTCTCTGCGCTGTCACGGACATCTAGACTGTTATTGGGTTCTAGTCAACCTAGTTGAAAAGCTAATTGATATCGCTAGTCCAGGTATGACAGGTGGTACCACGGGTTCTATGGGCGTGGTTTGGGGAGGGCACGCTTCGTGGGCACACGGGGGCTTTGCGCACGCAGAGGGGTTTGATACTGACTTTCTCCTGCAACCCTGAACTCTCCCTGTGTCTTCAACAGCTGACGCGCAACCCACTCTTCACTTTATCTCAGCAGAGGGCTCTCTTCCACCACCCCCGGCAGGCTGAGCCCAAACCACTGGGTTCGCTCATGCCAAAGCGAGGCCTCTCCAACAGCGTCTGTCGCTCAAATGAGAAACCAATTAGATCTCCCTGGTGGTTTCCTTCTCTTTCTTCCAGCAGGCACCTAATTGGAGCCACACCAGTCACTCATTCTCTTCCTCCCGAAGAGAGCAATAATGGCTAATCTTCCTGCTGTTCCCTTGGCCTTCTAAACCAATTGGTCTCGGTATCTGCTGGTGCGGCTGTAGGGCCGCGAGCTGGTATTTCCTGTGGGTATCAGGATCAAAAATTGCTTCTCTCGTCCTAGTTCAGTTAGATGCTCCCGGCAACGTGCAATGGGGCTCAAGGAAAGATTGGTAGGAGGGGGGTAGGCCTCTCCAGCCCCAGGGTCTCTCTGGAGGGCTCAACCTGCTGCAAGGCAGCCCTGGAAGGTGGCGTCTCCATGTGATAAGTTAAAGAATCGCCCTCCCTTTAGAAGATTAACTTGTCAGGAGGAAGAGGAGGACACGAGACTTCTTTGTGACATCTCTAAGGGAGAGACTAGAATCAAAAAAAGAAAAATATTCCATTGCGTTGCATCCACAATCCCAAAATGAGCATTGCTAGGACAAACAGGCAGAATTTTGGAAAAAACTAGTTTGTAAGGATGTTGTAGGACGGTGGTTTTCAACTTGGGGCTCCTGGACCCCTGGGGTGGGGGAAGGCACGATATCATCACAAGCCTAGCGCAAAGGCTTGAAGAAATGTTATGATTTAAATCTTGAGTTTAGTCTTGTGGGGTCCGTGGCCATGGTCCGTGGCCACGAAAGGTATTTAAAGGGAGTCCGTGGTAAAGGAAAGGTTGAGAACCACTGGCGTAGCAGACGAGCAGGCTGAGCTGGAAGGCGGGGTTAAACGTTTCATCAGTTTGGAATCATTGCACAGCTACAAGAGACCCAAATCCAACCTTCCCTGAATTCTGTTGACCCTTATCTAGTGCCAATTTAGCTTTGACCATGAGTTGACCAGGTTCTTGATTATAGGTAGCAATAATAAACTCCTCTGTGGTTTGAACTCAGCGAGTGTTTCGAGTTCTTTTGAGCCTGACAGGTGGGTGGCTTTACAGAGGCCTGTCCAAACAAAGGGTTCTGAGCCCATGGCCTACTACTGGGCTTTGAGTCAACATCACCATGCTACCAAATGCTTTCAAGTTCCATCCTGGACATCACAAGTTATAAAGATGGGGAAGCTGTTGCTCCGAAATGCTGGAAAACTGCAGCCAAACAAGTAATAATAGTGCAGACTTTGAGACAGTGTTGAGGGAATTAGTTGTTTAGCAGAGTGATGGCGTTGAGGGGAAAAACCATCCTTGTGTCTAGTTGTTCTGGTGTGCAGTGCTCTATAGCGTCATTTTGAGGGTAGGAGTGAAACAATTTATGTCCGGGATGTGAGGGGTCTCTAGATATTTTCCCAGCCCTCTTTTTGACTCGTGCAGGATACAGGTCCTCCATGGAAGGCAGGTTGGTAGCCATGGTTTTTTCTGCAGTCCTAATCACTCTCTAAAGTCTGCGTCTGACTTGCTGGGTTGCAGAGCTAAACTAGACAGTTATAGAGGTGCAGATGAGACTTAATCATTCCTCTGTAGAATTGGATTAAGCAGCTCCTTGTGTAGTTTGAGCTTTCTAAGTTGAGAAGATCCTAGGCGGGTCGAGGATCTGACTACGTAACTTCTACAAAGATGTCTCCACTTCAGAAATTAATTGTGCTGCTGCCATGCTGCCTCGTTTCACATGTCGGCTTGTTGAGAACCAGAGTTAAGTGAACCTGTCTTGCTTTCATCATGTTTTTTCCACCCTTTCCCCAGACAGTTCCTCTAGATTTCTGGCAAACTCCGCTGTACCGAGGATGATGAGTACAAAAGGTTCCGCGGCGAAGAAAAGGTGAAGGTTGTGTTTTGTGTGCAAGAAGCTGAGATTTCAGCTGAAAATGTTAACAAAAGCATACCCAGTATTTAATCATCAATATTACGGAGTGACAACAAGCTTGTGGGCCAAAAAAAAAAAAAAATGTAGGAAGGAGAGAGGGAGAAAGAAAGAGCGATTATAAAGATGGAGAAATGCCACAAACACGCTTCATAAGAATCTTACTTGACCTTTGCAAAAAGTCACACGGATAAAAGACACACTTATTATAGAAATCAATAAACACAGTATGACTCACCGAACATAAAAAATAATAAAATAAAAAAAACGGTAAGTAACTAAGCTTTAGAAATAAATAAAAGTACGTTTTGATCCTTTCATATTTCAGCCAGATTTGCACCTCCTTCCCACCCAAGCCTGTTTGCCTTAAAAGCAGGGCCGGCTCCAATTTTTAAGAAAGAGGTAAGACGAACGTACCTGCTACGCTTGGCTGTAAGTGGGGTGGAAACTTCTATTTGCTCTGAGGAGGCCCTGGAACTTCGCTTTTCCATTTCTCTCTGTAGGGATGGGAGTTGTGAGGAAGACAAACGGTAGATCGGTATTAAAGAGGTGCTGCACTAGAATACAACGCAGATTTTTTTTTAAAAAAAGGGGGAGCATTCGTTAACTGATTGATTAGGTCTGGAGATCTGTATAAGCACAGGGTGGAAGGGACCTTGAAGGTCTTCTAGTCCAACCCCTGGCCCAAAGCTCTTCTCCATGACTGTTCCTCAAGTGCTGAAAGACTGCTATCACGTCTCCCCTGAGCCTTCTCCTTCATTAGGCTAAAGAGATCTAGTTTCACCTTAACCTTAACCGTTTATCGTTTTAGCTTCCCAGACCTCTTATTGTCTCGGTTGCTCTTCTCGGATATTCTCAGATATTCTGGAGAAACGATACCTTGGCCCATTCACATCACATGGAGCCAAACGCTGGATTTTAGCTTCTTTTTCTTTCTGTTTCATGAGGCAGGAGGACTGAGGGCAGGTGCCAGAAACTGTCCTGATTGAGAGTTCTGAGGATGTTGGGTTGGTGGGACTCCTTAAGGCCATCAGACCCTCCTCACACACCTGGGAGAGGACCCTGGCAGGGAGGGAATCAGGCTTCTCCCTCCTAAGTAGGAAAACTCGAGGGGCATTCAGGGAGACGAGAAAAGGGGAAACGGCTTTTGCGGCTAGACCCTGCCCCCCTTGAATATTGAGCCTTTCTTACTTCAGGCAGTTGGCCAGTCTGTGGGTCAGGGTGCGGATCGACCAGGAGAGAGATGAAGGGGATGTTTCTGAAAATGACCAGGCCATGCTTGCTCCTTTGCAGACGGGGGAGACCGAAGCAATGGCTTCCTTCAATGGAAAAAAAAGAAAGAAAAAAGAATTATCTGAGGTTAAAGGCGGCATATCTCTCACCTTGTTTTGTTTAGTGGCCGTTCCGCTATCCTAACCTTAACCTTACCTCTGAATAAAACATGTTACTGAGGAGGTATCTGTGGGATTCCCTTGCAAATACAGTCTGCTTCTGCGTGCTTCGTATTTTCTTCCTACTATTTCCTTCCCTCTCCTTCTCTTTGTGGTTTATGAATAGAAGAGCTCCGATCTTCTGGGGGCAAAGAGCCATCTTACATTGGTCATCTGACTGACATCCAGAGCTACATTGCAAAAGGCCCGGGTCTTGAAACCATCTACCTCAACGTTTACCTAGATGGCTTCCCATTATAGGTAGGCCCCGACTTACGACCACAAGGGAAGCCGACGCTGAAGTTGCTAAGCGAGACAGATGATCGGGCCCTGTTTTTAAGTGGGCTTTAATTCATTTGACGACCTTTCTCGCCAGAGTGCTCAAATTGTTCAGTTACTAACGCGGTCCTTAAGTGAATCCGGTTGCCCCGTTGACTCTGCTGGTCAGGAGTCATAAATACGAGCCAGCTGCCGAGGCTTCTGAATTTGATTCAGGTAACCGTTGGGGATTGCTGCAGCGGTCTGAAGTGTGAAAAACGGGTCGTTAGGTCGTGAGTTTTTTTTAGCGTCCTCCTAACTTTGATCGGCCACTAAACGAGAGGCTGTTAAGGTCAAGGACTTCTCACAACGCAAAGACAATTGTGTTTGTCCAGAGCTGTGCTTCTTTCCTCCGGCACTTTCCATCGGATGGTGAAAATGGCCTTCGGGTTAGCGAGTTGGCCTTGGGCCTTTGACAAAGGACGTCGGTTTCTTAACACTCTCTCTCTCTCTCTTCATTAGCTTTCGCTGCACTGGCGCATTGACGTTCAAAGGGGAAGAAGAATGCTGCTTACAGCATCATTTCCAATCTCTTAATGCACTAATAGATTTCAATAATGACACTGCAGCTGCCAAGGGCTGACCTGCCGGGTGAGCTGAGGGGCATGGAAAGTGCATGTCGACACAGGGGAATTTCTGGGGTGTTTCGTGACCTCGGATGGACAGCTCCGTCGACGTTCTCCCGGCCCACTCACCGCCTGCCGAGCCCGACCTCAAAAGCTACAGAATTCAAGATTTCTTCCCGAGTTGCTGCTGTAGCTTCCCCCCTCTCCCCCATCTTTCCATATGGAGTCGAAGCAGGCGTTGTCAACTCTGAAGCTGGCCTGACTGAGGCCATCTTGGAGGCTTCGGCGTTGCCACCCTGGGGATGAGGGTTAGGGAGGGAGGGAATAGAGATAGCTGGGGTTTTGTGGTCAAAGCAAAATAGTTTCCCCTGAGAACCAAGGACATTCGCACAGGGGGCTGAAGAGAGGTGGAGCGACGTTACCCGGCAACCAGAATGGCTCCTTGATTGGGCCATGTGACTGATTGATTGAGAAATTGTGGGGGGGAAAACCGTTTACTTTTAATGAGGTAAAAACCGCCGGAACTTTCAGAGTCGGTTTTCACCAGTCTGTGCCAATATGATACGTCCAATAAAACTGTTCTTTAAAGAAATCTACTCGCCTCGGAGTTCTGCTTGCTACGGGTGTATTGCTTGGAACCTGACACGGGTTATAGCTCTCCCGTATGATGGCTAATTCAGGTGGTCCTCGAACTTACAACAGTTGGTTTGGCGACTGTGCAAAGTTATTACAGCACCGAGAAAACTACGACCTTTGAAGAATCCTCGCGATCGGGGGATCAAAGTCCAGACGATGGGCCACTGCTTCATATTTGCTTCCTTCCGAGGTCGGTAAAACGAGGACCCAGATGGTTGGGGGCAAGAGGTGGACTCTGTAAACCTAAGGGCTATTGCTATGACCATGATTAGGTCCCTGGGGTCACAGCCATGGTTGACCTTCTGACAAGCGAAGTCCGATAACAGATGATCAGAGTTGGAAGGGACCTTGTAGGTAATCTAGTCCAACACCCCCTGCCCAAGCAGGGAAGTCAACAGGGAAGCCAGATTTGCTTAACGATCGTGCGACTGACTTAACAACCTAAGAACAAGAAAAGGACTTAAAACGGGGCAAAACTCACTTAACAAATCTCTCGTCCTAACCACAGACATTTTGGGCTCAGTTGTGATCTACCTGTAGTGTTCTTTTTTTTTTTTTTTTTAAGATCAGCCCAGGCACGTGGATCTAATTAATCCTGCCACTCGGGTGTCACCCCTCAAATCCTCCCTGCGTGCCTCTTTTTTTAATGAGGACCAGCGATGTGTTCTCGATCAGCAAAGAGAAAGATCACCTCGTCACCTTGGGGAAGAACACAGCAGAGTCAGGAGCGGGATGACTAGTTGGGTAATGACCGAAGATGGGGCAGTTTGACCTCCTCCTCTGGAGGAGTGGAATGCCAATTAATTATCTTTTTTTTTTTTTTAAACGACTAGCTCAATTACGAGGCGCTAATCGCCTGTGTAGGGCACTGCCAGAAAAAAAAAAAAAAAAGGAGAGGAAGGAAAAGAAGGGGATACACAGGATCAGCCCTAAGCACCTATAACTGAGAACGACAAAAGGGGATTATTGTCAAGCTGCAGGACCAGCTTCTAATCACGGGCACGAAGAGTTATGGGCCCATCCTGGCTGACCTCGGTGCCAGAAGACAGTGTTCTCTCTTCAGTGGGGGAGGCGGGGGGGGGAGGGGGGGAGAAGAAGGAAAAAAATATTGCTTGGGGTGCTTTTAGCGCTGCCAACGGTATTCCCTGTAAAGGTGACCAGACACCGTTCATTAGCCTTTAATTCTCAGTTCAATTACCAATAAATGTCAGTAATTAATAAGGCAGGCGCGGGGAAGATGCTGAGACTTTACACAGCCAAGACATCCGCAGGATGTGAAATGTGAGGCCGTTTTGGATGGTCTGAGCTTCCCTCCTGGGTCTCAGGGTCCTGGGGGAAAACGATCAGGTGGCAGCAGACTTATAGAGGTAGTCCTCAACTGACAACCAAAATGGAGGGGCCGGATTTCCGTGGCTAAGCGAGACGGTGGAGTTTCGCCTCATTTCACGACCTTTTCTTGCCGCGGTTGTAGTGGTTAAGTTTGTCATGTAGTGGGGTTAAGGGAATCTGGCTCCTTGTATCCTTACGATTTATATTGACTGTTTCCTAGTATGATTTGATGGCTTATTGCACCCTATGACTATCATTAAGTGTTGCACCTGACCATTCTTGACTCTTGACGAATGTCTCTTTTCTTTTATGGACACTGAGAGCATTTGCACTGAGACAAATTCCTTGTGAGTCCAATCACACTTGGCCAATAAAAAGAATTCTATTCTATTCTGTATATTCTCTATTCTATTCTATTCTATTCTATTCTATTCTATTCTATTCTATTCTATTCTATTCCTATTCCTATTCCTATTCCTATTCCATTCCTATTCCTTTCAGTTCTATTTCTATTTATTTCTATTTCTATTCTATTCTAGCTTCAAAGCACAAAACCCTTAAAAATTGCCCAAGAAAGCGACGGGAAGCACTAGATCTTTTTCCTGAGCAATTTTTTAAAACTTGCCGTCCACAAAGGAGATTAGATTTGCCCTCTGGCTCCAGGACCTACAAATAATGTTTCCCCAAGGGAGGGAAGGAGGGAGGGAGCTTAACTGCAATGCTGGCTGCCTCCAGACCTCTTCATCGCAAGGCCTTATTATGACATGATGCTACCGAGATTAAAAGGCAACCCTTGAAATAAGCATAACCTGGAGAAATTTGCCAGGGGCTGGTGTTCTTTCTTTTCTAAGATAATTGAATTGTAGAAAAAAAAAAATTGAATTTGAGCTGGGAAAAATCCTAAAAAAAAAAAAAAAAAAGGACTGTTTGCAAATGATTTTTATTCTATTTCTTGACAGCATCTTTGATTGGAAAGGGCAACTCTGAACAATGTCCACAGGGGTCCCCCCCAAAAAGCCAGAAGGCCACGATTATCAACTTACCAGCCATCAATAGTTCCCAGCAAAACTGAGCAAGGAAAAAAATCAGACAGGGGGCAGATTGGGAAACATCTTATCAAGCATCCTGCCTTGAGCAGGGGGTGAGACTAGAGGATCTCCAAGGTCTCTTCCAGCCCTACGATTCTATGTTAATGAACTGCAGAAACAAGTGAAAAAATATATATGTGCTGGCTCACCCTTCCTCAGAACAAGGAATAAATTGAGGCAGCTGCCTTTTTGGTCTCCGTATAGCTCATCTGGAAAATGCTAAGTTGGTAAACGCAATATATATCCAGGAAAAGCTAAATGCCCCTCATGCATCATCACAAAACCTCCAGAACCGTAAAGCCTACAAACTTGAAATTTGGCACCTATGTTCCTCTTGGCTTCTAGGGGCTCGCTAAGAAAGCATTTTTCCAAATGACCATCAGAGCGTTTAGTATTTCCTATATTATTATTATTAACACGCTCAGATGCTAAGGAGTTCTACTCCCCCTCCCCACCTAAAAAGAAATCTCTTCCAAATGCAAAACACAAGCAGAGGAGTTTCAGTTTCAGTTTTAGTTTCAGAGCACCAAGCAGCTTTAGTGCAGAACAATTGAGCTAAGCCACGCCCAGGCTCCTTGCTGTCTCTTCCTTGCTCACACAGCAAATACTGTTTCAGTTTCCAAACAGCCCTCAACTCTCTCACACTGACAGGACGCTAGCCAGATGAATACCGATGGATGCTGGTAGGCAGAGGCAGAATTTTTGCCCCCTTGTTTTCCTCCCCAAAAACTAAGCCCGACCACATAAGTTTCGTAGCGAAGCACGGGTATCGAGCTAGTGTTTATATATATAATTTTTTAAAAAAACTAGTGTAACATATATAAGAGTAAGGATTTAAGAAACCCTTGGCTTTTCAGTGCTGGCTGAAACCCTGCTCCCCACAAAAGCAATCAAGGCCAAGGTATCAGTCCAATGTCTTTCTACAAATGCTGTCTTCGGTCGCATCCATCCAACCGACAGCTATAAACTTAAAATGACGCCTCGGGGGTATATTGGAGCGAAGGGGCAGCCCCATTTGTAGGAGAGAGGGCCAGAAAACAGGAATGCTTCTGTTCCATCCTCAAATGTTCGGTCTGTGTGGATCTTAGTGCTAACATCTGGAAATCGGAAACCACGGGAGGAGAGGAAATCTATTACAGGTGAAGTATGTACAACTGGCAGACTTCAACGAAGAAGTATACATAACATGCAAGATTGCAAGCAAAGGCGGGAGATTAAATCAACACTTTCTGTATGGTCAAACACAAAAGAAAGAAAGAAAGAAAGAAAGAAAGAAAGAAAGAAAGAAAGAAAGAAAGAAAGAAAGAAAGAAAGAAAGAAAGAAAGAAAGAAAGAAAGAGAGAGAGAGAAAGAAAGAGAGAGAGAGAAGAAGAAGGAAGATGGAGAGGAAGGAAGGAAGGAAGGAAGGAAGGAAGGAAGGAAGGAAGGAAGGAAGGAAGGAAGAGAAAGAAGAAAGAAAGAAAGAAAGAAAGAAAGAAAGAAAGAAAGAAAGAAAGAAAGAAAGAAAGAAAGAAAGAAAGAAACCCCTCCTCTGTATTTTAAAACCTCCAATGCCCAGGAGAAAGTTTTTCGCTGACTTGATAGATTTTTTTTTTCTTTAAATGCAGAGATTTGGCTCTTCTGCAAGAATGCGTTCACCCTGCAATCTTCCCACATCTGGAGAAATATTTTTTTTTTTTAAAAAAGCAACTGCTTGAGTGAGAAGAGGCCAGGCTCCCTTTACACACACCCCCTCTCTGAATAATGAGATCTCAGCCGACTCCAGGGATCTGGGAGATTGCTACACTTTTAAAAAGTCCACCCATGTTGGATCAAGTTATGTGTCTAATCTAAAATACAGGCCTGTCATTCTGCAGGCAGAGCAAAGGGGCTTAAAATTTGTGGGTCAGACTGATCTTGGGTATTAGATGCCACAGCAAAGACCAGCTGTGCATCTGATGTGGGCGCTGGAGTACAACTAAATAAATTTATGCTTTTATTAAAAGTTTAATCTTTTTTTTTTTTTAAAATTTAAATGAATCATTTCTCCACTAGGACTCCCAGGGTCCGTCTCACAGTTACTGCTATTGAGCCAGGTACCACCCACACCTATACCAGGTACATACGATACCTGTGAATTTGGTTTTTCTGGCCCAAATGTAGAACCTTACTTTTCTCACCGTTGAATTTCATTTCGTTCGATAGGGCCCAAGGTTCAAGTCTCTCCAGATCCTTCTGTATCTTAAGCCTATCTTCTAGACCAGGGTCCCCAACCACGGTCCACGGACCGGTACCGGGCATGGAACAACTCCTACCGGGCCACTGGCTTGCTGGGCGCCGCCATCTTTTTCATGAAAAAGTGCTTCCGGTGAGCTTTTCGGGTAGAAAGCTCACCGGAGCACGTTTTCATCAAAAAGATGGCGGCGCGAAGTCGTGAGCTTTTCCGGGTAGAAAGCCATTTCTACCGGAAAAGCTCACGAGCGTTTAAGCGCACATCTTTTTGATGAAACGTGCTTCCGGTGAGGTCACCGGAAGCACTTTTCATCAAAAAGATGGCGGCGCCCAGCTGATGCCGGTACCGGGCCGCGGCACCCAGCTGATGCCGGTACCGGGCACGGCGTCAAAAAGGTTGGGGATCACTGTTCTAGACAGTTGGACATTCCTGTCAGCTTGATGCTGTCGGCAAATCTAATGAATTCCCCATTTATCCCCTCATCTAAGTTGCCTTCCCCTCATTGAAATCATAGATAGGTAGATAGATAGATAGATAGATAGATAGATAGATAGATAGAATAGAATAGATAGATAGATAGAGAATACCTTTATTGTCATTGCATTCCACAAATACAATGAAATTTGAAAGCTATTCCAGCACAGTGCCCCAAACACCACATCACAATCACCCTACAGAGTTTTAAAAATTAAAATAATTGTAATAATAATAATAATAGGACTAAATCACAAATGCGCTGTTTGATTCAAGACCATGACTGCCTTGGAAAAGAAACTGTTTCTCAATCTATTAGTCCTCATTTTAAGACACCTATAAAACGCCTCCCTGATGGTAACAGATCAAAATATGAATGTCCAGGATGAGAACGGTCTGTGGTGATTTTTAGTGTTCTAGAGAGGAGATGATAGATAGATAGATAGATAGATAGATAGATAGATAGATAGATAGATAGATAGATAGATAATCTTTCATTTCTTTTTCTCTTATATATTCTTATTTTTCTTTCTTTTCTATTGTCTCTACTGATGTGTTCTTTTCAACACTTTATTGTTTTTCTCCTTTCATTTCTTTGTATTAGGTTTTTTAAAATCTGTAATGTTTTATTAAAACTACTACGAAAACAACAGCCGCATTATCCCAAAAGCTGGTCCCCATTTATTAATATAAAAGAGATTTACTCCCCGAGAGCTGCTTGCTGTTCTTCGGTGCTTTATCCGATTGCCAAGACTTTTAGTTCCTCTGACGGGCAATTAGGATCACTTATACTCCAGTTTCTATTTATTCTTTTTCCCTCCTTCCCGTTTTATTTTTTTTCAATCTACCCTTTTCACTTTTGGCCGATCAGCTCCATCGCTGTGGAAGCCTTTACAGCAAATAGCAACCCCTGTCATTTTCAGAGTGCCTCTTTTCCAGTTTGAATTTGGCAAGCCCACACTTCTGTTTCTCTTTTATTTTTTTTTGAGTTAGGATAGGTCCACGAGCTCAGGATAGAGATACACAGGAAGTCCTCGACTTACAATGGTTCCCTTAGTGGCCATTCGAAGTGACAAAAAAAAGTGACTTATGAACATTTTTTTTCACACTTATGATAGCTGCAGCATCCCCTTCGCCATGTGATTTTTCAGACAGGAGTTCCCACTAAGAAAGCCTCCAGTTTCAATTAAGGTGATTCAATGTGAAGAGGACCATGGACATCCCTGCTACTTCTTGCTCCTTGGCAAACAATTAGAAGTCCGCTAGCAGCTTTTCTGGCTGCATTTAACCCAAAGGCACCGGGTTTTGCCCTAAGGCAAATGAAAGGAACTGCAAAAATAGAATTTTTTAAAATCCTTTTGAGTCCTTCCCCAAACAGCACTGAGCTACTTTGTGGAAACGCGGAGGTGTAACTCCGACTGGGTGTGCATTACACTACCGGTTCGGATTTCCCACTATGCCCATTGAATCTACACAATTGGGCTAACTGTTGAGATACCAGCCTCTATGCTAGTGAGAGCGTGCAAATTTGCATCTGTGCAAGGAGTGTCTTTGTGGCTTGAGAGACGCCACTGCAGGGTCAGCCTAAATGGGAGAGACGAAGCCCCTTGGCCTCCTTTCCAGGCTAAATTGGAAGCTAAAGTTATCTTTAAACGCTTCCTCTCTCTCTTTCTTTAAAAAAACCCAACAACAACCGGTCCTCAAATCCAATTTGCAAGGAATTGTTCGAAACATATTCGCTATTGCCAGGAAAACAATAGCAGCGTTCCAATTAACGGCACCTGCATTACAATTCAATGCGTTTAAATTGCTAAGGGCTGATGGCTGATACCCTACTGACAACAATTAGCATTAAGAAAGAAAGAAAGAAAAAAAAAGAAAAGAAAGCCCCACCACATTCTGCAGCTTAAAAGCAGTGGGTGGGAATTACAAAAGGTTAACAGACTAAATATAAAAAATGTTTCTGAATATCAAATCAATGCGTTTTGTTAGGAGGGGGGGTGGAAACCGGGTACTGTAATTTAACCAAATATGGGTTTTTTAAACTATCTGGAGAGGATCCAGATGTGGGAGAACCAATCAGGAGAACCTCTGCTGGAAAAGGGAGGGAGAGAGAGGAGAGATAAGCTAATTAATCATCATCATCGTCCTATCACATCCTGTTTATTTAGGATTTTTCGAGCAGAGGTTCTTCTTCCCTTAATGCTGGCAGCAACCACCCCCGTCCTTTCCGATGTTATTTATAATAACGCTGCTTGGGGGGGGGGGGACGACAAAAAAGGAAGAATTGATTGGTGCGCCATTAACTTCTTCTTCTGGGGTGGGCTGGTGTGCTCTCTGACTGGCAGGAGAGATAGATAGATAGATAGATAGATAGATAGATAGATAGATAGATAGATAGATAGATAGATAGATAGATAGAGACCTGGGTAAGGCTGAGGGTGGCACAAGTATCCACAACCCACCCACACGATCTGCGCCAGATGTGGGAGTCATTGGGGGCATTAAATTCCAAAGGCTTGGTGTTTTTTTTTTTTTTTTTTGCAGAGATGCTGGCAGATGTGTTTCGTGTTAATGCTCGTCTCAAAGGAGAGAGAAGCGCTGCCATCCACCTTCACCCCCCCCAAAAAACAACAACAACAACAACAAAAAACACCTCCATTCTTTCTTAACTCAAGATTTAAGATTTAGATTCTGGATTTAAGGAGCGGGGAGAGGAATTACGTACTCTGTATCGTGTTTTTTTTAAAACTCTCCTTGAACTTCCCATCAACTTTTGAACAAAACTAAGAGGTTACTCCATCCTCCCGGGTTATTTGACCTTCCCCAACTCTCCCAACTTCCTAGAAATATTAGCACAGACCCATTGTTCTTCTGGTTAGTCTTGGGGCACCCCAAAAGGAAGAACTTGGAAATCCTTTGGGCTGGAGATTTGAGACTAAGGACAAACAATGCAAGATCTTTTAAAATAATTCTGCAGGCGGTAGACCGTGTGAATGTACAGCGCATGAAAGCCCCGGGTTGTTTAACTATGGTTTAGTGCATAAATTACAACTAAGCCACAAACAAACTACATCTTGGCTCAGTGTACGGCGAACACTCAGTCTCTGTGTTGCAGAAGTTTCCTAGAAAAAAAGCGGAGGAAGCATCTGAACGGACCATCGGCCTGATTCCCATCTCAACAAGCTGAGTGAGGGTTTTAGTTGTAAGCTACCAGTAAAGATAATCCTTCGTTAAAGGGTGTTAAATAAGAACAGGTCTCCCTGTGGAACCAAAACTGGATTCCTGCCAGAAGCTTTAACTCCGCTAGCAGGTTAGTTTAGTATTCTAAATACCTATTTTTCTGGTTCCTGGGTCACTAGACTTAAGGATTAAGCAGGGTTTGGTAGCTTGTGGGTTTGTGTGGGATGGGAAACTCAGCCCTAAGCATGTTTTGAGGGCACTGTTGTGCAGTGGGCATTGTTTTGCTACCTTGGGTTTAGGATTTAGCTACTGGCGTTCCGTTTTTTGGAACACAAACTAGCCAAAACAGACTGGATTCAACCCCCGTGGTGCCAACCTCACCCTGGGTTCAAACGAAGCATGTTGCATGAATGTCCTACTTATATCTCAGGCTCTCATGTCCTGCCGTCGCCGTATGTTTCTCTGCCTCGGAGTCGAGCCAGCCTAAAACAGAAACCAGTCTGAGCAGCACGATCTTAATTATGAAAATTAGCAAACCGATTCCTTCCCCCCCCCCCTTTTCTCTCTGGCCTTGTTTTTTTTTGGGGGGGGGGGGGGAAGAGGTCACTCCAAACAGATCAAAGGCTGCAGGCTGGGGAAGTCTTGCAAGCTTGTTTAGACATCTCGTCAGACAAAGGGAAAAGTACAAGCACAAGCCCAGCCACAGTGTTGTGAGAACCACGCTGGGCCTCAACAGGTTTAATCCCTTCAGACAGATCAGCAAGAGAAGGACAAAGCCAGCGAGACCTCTGGCCTTTTCGAGACCGAAACTGGCATGCTGGCGTTCTCCCTTCCCTCTCTGGACAGATGGCTTGCCTGCTACGGGGAGAGATTTCCCCGGCACGATGCTGTCCCGACTTAAATAAATGTCACCACCAAGTGAACCGCAGATGGAAGCTGAACTTCTTAACCCTTGAATAGGCTTAAGGAAAAGAAACAGAAGAAATGCAGATGGACGGGCTGGGGAAGTAAAAAAAAAAAAAGAAGAAGCACTGGGGCTCTGACACCACAAGGCCACCTGTGACGAAGGCTTCAGACCTCCGACGGCAAAATATTCGTATTAAATTAAAGGCAGGGGATTGAGTATCAGGCCGTGCCGCCCGTTCAGTTGGATGCAAACGCAGGCCAGAGACTTGTCGAGGTTCGAGCGGCCCAATGGGGAAGAAAGTCATCTGTTCCAAGTCATAGACATGTACGTGTGCGATCCAGATGTTCTCGTTCCACGACTGTACGTTTTTTCAGAAGCTGATCCTGTCGTGGTCCCCACGGAGGGCTCCGCGGAAGGATCTGGAAGGCGGCTGAACCCCCCCAAAATTTCCCATCTGGTCTTCGAAGCCTTGGGTTTTTCGTAGGAGTCCCAGGAATGCAACACGTTCTCCAACACTCAATGATTATTACAAAGTCTTGGTGTTGACCAGCAGATTGTCCCTGGCGTGTGTTCAGTTGACTTGACGTTGTCTTGTTCTTACGGCAGCCTTGACAGCTGCAGCTGGGATGCATGGGTTCTCCTGGGCTCCCCTCCAAAATCGTCACCCTACTCTTGTTCTACTCCCCATACAGGTTGGGAGCCGGATTAGATTCAGCCAAAGCCGCTGCGAGTTGGAAAGACTTGTGCCTGGCTGACTCCTAGGCAGGGTAGCTCCTACCTAGAAGAATTCCACCCTTCTGGTCGTCTGTGATGGACCATTTCCAGGCACTGTCTGCTAATGATCGACCTGATGGGGAGGACATCCTGTGGATCAGGACTGATGACGTCCGTTTCTCAAATTAAAAGGGCAGGGCTCAGCGAAGCAAGCCTGAGTTGACGAAAATCCATGTTGTGGCCTGTCCAGCAGCCAAATCAGAGTAGAGAATGGAGCTGTCAGAGAGGGGGGAGGAGGAGGGAGGAAGGGAGGGAGGGGAAGAGAGAGGAAGAGGGAGGGGGGGCAGTCAACTATCTCCATCTGGGCTGTCTGTCAACCCTCAGATGGAGAGTCAACAGACCTGGGTCTGGAGGTGGCTGATGGGGAAGAGGAGGAACAGCTGGGTCCAGTGCCTGACTGCAGATGCACAGAAGGCAGAGGAGAGGAGAGGAGTGGAAATCTATGGGCTGGTCCTTGGGACAGAAAAGGCACCGCTGCTAGCGAAGCCCCACCTAGCTCTGGGGATAAAAGGCAGGGGGCGGAGATGAATAGATGTGGCAGACAACTATTCATCTCCCTGCCGGATGGACTTGTTAGCCTGCGGCGAGAGAAAAACCTTTTTTTACCGGGGGCTGCCGGTGTTCCTAATAAAGGAATCATTGATTTAACTAGAGAGAGCTTGTCGCGTTCGGGGAACTGGGTCAGAACAATCCACGGGCAACTCAGTCATTACAGTCCCATTTGTCTCATGCGTTTTGCTGGGTTCCTGAACTAACCTACGTTCTGGATTCACTGCATGAACTGAATCATCCAACTAGTCCAACTGGCTAAGCTGCCAAAAAGTCCAACCGAAAGTTAACGCTTGATAAGCTCAGGCTATTGTGCAAGACTTGCCAGTTATTCTTTACTTGCCCTGGGAAAACCCAGCCTGGTTGTCAACGCAAGAACGTGACCATCATAGTCAGTCGCCAAGCGTTTATTTTAATCCCGTGACCGTGGGGATTTTGCAATGTTATTAAGTGTGGAAAAAATGGTCATCAATCACTTTTTTTCAATGCTGTTGTAACTTTAAGTCACTAAATGAACTGTTGTTAAGTCGAGGACCACCTGTGTTCAAGGTCACCAAAACTCTCACAATTCTAGATGTCTTTCTCAAACTGTTTTTAGGGCCGATTACCCCATTTGAGACCGGAGGGGAGGAAATGCTCCTGTGACTTTTCAATCCCTGGTAGGAGTGAAGAAGCACGTTTTTCGCCTTTTAAGAAGGTAGAAGGACCAAATCACCGTGGCTGATATCGCTCAGAGGCCATCTGGAGGGTTTTACGTTCCTTGGGAAACATTCCCCCAACTGCCTGCCTCTAAAATCATCTACGAAATCCAGCTCCAAAAGAGGATTTTTGAATCTACGCATGTTTCGAAGGCCCGCTGAGCTTTTATTTCCCCACCTCATAAATTCCACCCCGCTTTAAGACATATAACGAAATAGCCAACTTCTTGTCCAAAAGAATGAGAAGCATTTTGAGCTGAAGCGGCAGAAAAACACGGCCAGATAGGAAGCAAACTTTAAAAACAGATGGGCGAGGAGGAACCCGGCAGCCAATAACGACAAGGTTGCTATTGTCAGTGCTTGGAAACGGGCTGAGTTGTTGTACTTTGCTGTACAAAAACACAAGGGCTGCATGGGGAAATCGGCCCTCACGGAACAGGCGTCTCATTCCACAGTAGCGATGTCAGGCTTAAGCCAGATACGCCTGTATGGGTTGCCTGGAGTCCAGACGTTAAGAAGCTTTGCTTAAAATTGGCCGGTGCTTAGAGTTGATCAGAAAGGATGCAGAAATTCTGGAAAATTGCGGAGTTTATACCCAGCACGGGCTGAAGTCTTGCAAGGCATCTGGATGCCCAATGCAGAAATCCAGTAGCTTAAGATATGAACTTTCCATGCAGAAAAATCTTGGTTTCCTTATTAAATAGCAACAACAATAGCACTTAGACTTATATACTGCTTCACAATGCTTTTACAGCCCCCTCTAAGTGGTTTACAGAGTCAGCCTCTTGCCCCCAACAATCTGGGTCCTCATTTGACGCAACTCGGAAGGACGGAAGGCGGAGTCAACCTTGAGCCTGGTGAGATTTGAACTGCCAAATTGCAGGCAGCCGGCAGTCAGCAGAAGGAGCCTGCAGTACTGCACTCTCACCACTGAGCCACCACAGCTCAAGCTATTGTTAATAAAGCTGCTGCTTTCTTATTTATTGCAAATCTTGTTCTCTCATTAAAGCTTTTTTTGTACTGTGAAGACCGTGGCACATTTTGATCTCCTATATTTGTTTCCAGTGCAGATTTCTGGGTATCTTCTTTTGTGCTGTTGGACAGAAGCGCCTTCTCTGCCTGTGACGGAGACAACCTGATTCAAGGCATTCGTTTTCACTTAGGGTGGGTAGGCAAGCAAGCATTTGGTTCTTAAAGAAGACAGAGGGGACTTTGGAGATCATCTAGTCCAACCCGACCCCAAGCAGGACGCCTTATATCAATTCAAGTGGCTGCTCGCTCTTCTTAAAAACTTCCAGGGTTGGAGCACCCACAATTTCTGAAGGCAAGTTGTTCCACTGATTAACATGCTGGCTGGGGAACCCTGGGAGTTGGGAGTCCACACATCTTCAGAGTTAAGAAATACTAGTTTATTGGAACAATTTAGAGGCTTCCCAACTCCGTAAAGACTCCGGGTAGTTTTACAAGGAACTTGATAAAACAGAACCATGCTACTTTTGATAACTTGCGAATGGATTGATGTACCTGGCCAGAAGCGTTCACAAGGGCAGCTGAGGAGATGTGATGGCTGGGTGACTGGGCCCTGTAGCCATCACCATCCTTGGATGCTTGCCCAGAGTCTAGTCTGCAAGGAAGCCAGCATCAAAGTGGTTGTCGCTGCCCTTTCAACCCCACAATGCCAAGCATGTATCCTGGTATATCCCAGCTGGGTAGGAATTTCAGTCCAATCTGGAGCCAACTGCAGGAACAATCCTTGTGGTTAGGTCTAAGATAAATGAAACTAGGAGTGGTCTTGGGCCTCTTCTATTCACTTGGGATTATGAAGACGCTAACGAAAAATAACAGGGAGGAGGACCAGATTACTGTAGCATGCAGCGTTCCCTGGAAAAACATGTAATAAATTTCATTCTGTGCACCTCGCCTTTATTTAAGAATCTCCCTCCACGGTACAGGATGAAAGAAACAAACATGGTCAAGGGAAGGAGTCAATTGCTGTTGGGGGTGGGGTGGGGTGGGGTGAGAGTGTCCCCTGAAATGACTTTTAATCCGGCTTCGGATGTCATTACGGCTTCAAAACCAGAGAGGCAAAAGCCCATCCATTTGTGAAAGGGAAAAAGGCCCCTGCGCTCAGAACCTCTCAGGATTCCATTTTGCTGGCAGTTCATCAATAGTTCATTTCCATCACTGGGTTATTACCGCCATGTTAAAAGAACCGGGTGAACAAAAGCCTCAAGGACCTCGTAATTTACCCATCAGCAGAACTTATTCCTGAGGTGTTTTGATTCTGGGCCAACCTTTTGCTCAAGCAGCCAGCCACGAAATCTTGCTGGAAAAAGAATGGATGGATGGAGAAAGAGGGAGGGAGAGGGAGGGAGGGAGGAAGGAAGGCAGAGTATCAAAAGAGGAATGGGTGGATGGATGGAGGAAGGAAGGAAGGAGAGGGAGGGAGAGAGGGGAAAGGAAGGGAAGGGAGAAAGGAAGGAAGGAAGGAAGGGACAGAGGGAGGGAGGGAGGAAGGCAGAGGGTCGAAGGAGCAATGGATGGCTGGATGGCTGGATAAAGGAAGGAAGGAAGGAAGGAAGGAAGGAAGGAAGGAAGGAAGGAAGGAAGGAAGGAAGGAAGGAAGGAAGGAAGGAAGGAAGGAAGGAAGGAAGGAAGGAAGGAAAGGAGGGAGGAAAATGGTGCAGAGGAGAGGAGGAAGGAAGGCAGAGGGTCAAAGGAGGGATAGGTGGATGGATGGAGGAAGGAAGGAAGGAAAGAAGGAGAGGAAGGGAGGGAAAGGAAGGGAAGAGAAGGGAGGAAGGAAGGAAGGAAGGGACAGAGGGAGGGAGGAAAGAAGGCAGAGGGTCAAAGAAGCAATGGATGGATGGATGGACAAAGGAAGGAAGGAAGGAAGGAAGGAAGGAAGGAAGGAAGGAAAGGAGGGAGAGAGCGAGGGAGGAATGCAGAGGGTCAAAGGAGCAATGGATGGATGGAAAAAGAGGGAAGAAGAGGGAGGGGAGGGAGGGAAGAAGGCAGAGGGTCAAAGGAGCAATGGGTGAAGGAAGGAAGGAAGGAAGGAAGGAAGGAAGGAAGGAAGGAAGGAAGGAAGGAAGGAAGGAAGGAAGGAAGGAAGGAAGGAAGGAAGGAAGGAAGGGACTGCTGAAAGATTTTACCAGATAATAAAAATCTCATTCTAACATCAAAACTGTCGCCAACCTGATGCTCTTCAGATGTTATCAGGACTGTTATGGACCATATTGGTTAAAACTTTTGGAGCTGTTAGAATTACTATTATCATTCGATTTATGTATGACCTTACTAATGTACTTAATGCTCCCTCCTCCTGTTTCCCCCGGCAACAACAACAACCCTGCAAGGTGGATTGGATTGAGAGAGAATGACTTCCCCAAAGGCATCTGGGTGACTTTCATGCCTCAAGAATGACTATAACTAGCTCAACCCTGTTTCTGGTCCAACTACTTCACTATTACAACAAGCTGGCACTCAAGGATTCGTTACAGGCCCTCTGCTCCACAAATGTCATTTTACTGTAGTACCAGCTGGATAAGGGAATCTGACCCATTTTGGCTGGCTTCAACCTATTTTTCTCCAATATCTTTCCATTCAAAATCAGGAATATTACAACAGAAACACTCCCGAAGGGAATACTCCAAAGATGGCTTGTTTATTTACTATTTCTAAATCTTCTGGTGACTTAAAGCAAGGGAGGGTCAGGTGTTACGTAAGGGCCTTATAAACATTTATTTTGCTTGGAAGAATAGAAACAACAGCCTAACTAAATTTAATATGACCAAAACAGAAATGGCAAAAAGGATAAAAGCAAAGGATTTTGTGTACGTTGGGGCTATCAAAATAAACTCTCCCGGAGCCCGAATATAGAGGTTGTTTTTACAACTGCTCGGCTTCTCCCTAATTTGTCTAGTGAGCCGAGCAAATTAAGATTCAGATCATGTATTTACAATGTATCAAGTGATATGGGTGGATTGAATATTATGGCTCGCAATAAACCAAGGTGATTAAACTCGGATTCAACTCCCAAGATCTCAATGTTCGGGTTTCCATTGAATAATTTCAGAAATCGCTGGCCTGTAAATAATACCCGGGTATTTATGAAGGAAAAATGTCACCTCATCTGTCAACAAAGCCCTTCAGAGGAAGCCAAAATAATAATATAGGTAGTGAATGTATATTTATACAAAAGATGAGTTGGCAGTTTTGACTCACTGGGATTATAGTAAACCTTGAGTCACAATTCTGAGTAGGTGGAGAGAAAGGAAGAGAAAGGCCCGTACGAGGTGGAGACGAGGAGGGGATGAGGAAAGAAACAGCTCTTTTCCCCCCAAAATTGCAAGTTTTCTTGTCGCAGTGGTTGTGAATCACTGCAGTTGTTAGGTTAGTAACACGGTTGTTAAGTGAATATGACTTCCCCCTTGACCCCGGGACACTCCAACTGTCATAAATATGAATTGGTTGCCAAGTGTCTGAATTTTGAGCACTTGAACTGTGGGGATGCTGCAGCGGTTGTGTGAAAAACAGTTAGAGATTGTTACGGTATTGAGATTTAAGAGCTGACCAGTTGCTGTAAGGCTGATGCAATGAGGATGAATCAGCATTGATATTGCCTTTTTAAGACTATATATGGGTACCTCTTTAAAAGGTGTCGATATAAAGGCAGCCATTAGAGGGCGTGTTCTCTCTCCTTGTGTCCTGTATCCATTGCAGAGTTCTCAGTGTAGAGTTAAGAAGATTGATTGCTTGTAAGGCATTTGCCTACCAGGTATATTTCTGTATATGTCTTGTATATAAACCACTGTTAAATGTCTAAGTATGTGTGTGCTGTGTTTTGCTTCTGGGTTGTCTCATAATAGTAGTCACGTTGCAAACGCTCTGACAGAAGTAACTTTTTCAGTGCCATTGTAACTTTGAACGGTCGCTAAATGAACTGTTGCATGTTGAGGACGAGCTGTGCAAAGCTCACTTGGCCCCTGATACAAGGCAGCCTTCAAACTCGTGGGCCAAGTCTAAAAAGAGCTCTCATCAGCCCCTTTCGCACAGGTTGAAATCTTCTTCCACACTCTCCCCTCTGACCTGCCTTCAAGTAAACCTTCCTTTGGTCTGGATTCAAGTCCCGAGAGATTAAAAAGCCCCCTAGGGTTGTTTCCTTCGCCCTAATCTTATAAAGCAGGCCCTGGAACAGAAACGGATAAGGTTTTGAGCATCTAGCAGCAGAGCGGAGAGGAGATGCAAGGGGAGTGAAAGGAAGGTTTAGAGTCAGAGGAAATTATCCAATTGACGTCTTGCCTCCTTCGGTGACAAGAAACCAGGCCGCGGCAAAGTTTGAGTGACACAAAGCTGGGGAGACTGCCAAAACAGGACAGGGTTGGGTCTAGAGGCTGTCATGCCTTAGCTTGCAACTCAAGTGTCAGCGACCAACCACACTAAGTGGTTTTTATTCTCTCTCTCCTTTTGGAAGACGGGGCATCATTGTTTGGCAAAAAGAGCAGATGAAATGAGTGCTTTTCTCTGTTTCAAAAGCAGGCTCGGATTGATCCAAGAATTCCCTCCCCTCCCCTGCCCCGAAGCTGTTTAATACATGGGTTCCCCCCCCCTCAGGAATTTGGAAATCAAACTCTCTAATTTCTTCTGAAGGATGCCAGTGCAAACTTTGAATGTTCTCACAGCCGTCCATTAGTGTACAAAAGGCACCACAGGTTTTCTTTTCCTTTCTACCCTGACTCGTTTCTTAAACCTTGCGCTCAAACCAACTGGTGTGTTTGTCTTTTATTTTTATCGTTACATCATGTACACTGAAGATGGCATTTCATTTTGTTGTACGAGGTGCAGTGACAAAGTAAACTCAGCTAAGCTAAGCTAAACTAAATTTCATCGTTGGTTACTTACTGCTCTTTGTTTCATGCCCTGGCTTTCTTTCGTGGGAGGTGACCAATTCAGGGCTGGCGTGTCCTGATTTGCTGGCAACTGGTGGGATGGCTTGCGGGGGTTGGCTTGCAGATGCGACGGTCAACAAAGAGTAACTGGAATCCCCAGACTTCCTGCCCCAAAAGAAAACAGAACCAAGGCTGACTTGGGGTTGCAAACCACAAACGCAAGACAGCTGATAGGATCTGAAAGATTCCACGTTCCCTGAGCTAGAAGAGGGAGATTGGCCAGTTCTAGAGAGGTTTTTCTCAGGAAACTCTTCTCCCATAAAAGAAGTCTTGTGCAAAGTGGGAGGACGTTCTCGCTGGCTGGTGGTGGCCTCTTTGTGAGTAAAACACACCAAGGACAGCTAGGGCTTCCCCTATGAGGTAGGTGAAAACAAGGTAGGTGGCTCCAAGAAGGCGGTGGGGCTAAACGGTCTCTTGTGCAGAAGGATCCAATTATGTTGGCTAAAGCATCGTTGCTCCGAGCGATGGGCAATCCCTACATTGGACAGACAGACAGACAGACAATTGTGAGAACCTTGTGAGGCCTAACCCTTCTCCAGGTATTCCTCAGAAAAACACAATTCCATCATTCTGGCAGAGCCTTCTACTTCATGGAGTAGAGCTGGCTGGAGGATTCTGGGAGTTGAAGTCCACAAGTCTTAAAAGTTGCCAAGTTTGGAGACCTCTGAGATAGAGTGCTGCCATACAGAAGAACAAGAGTTGGAGGGAACGTTGGAGGTCTTCTGGTCCAGGGGTCGGCAACCTTTTGGACCACAGGGACCACCCAACTCATAATTTTAAATCCCGTGGACCACTAATAGGAATGTTGACTGACGGTGGCTTGCTGACGTTGGTGCGAAAGTCAGTCCCCTATTCCAGAGCTGCAGTGGTGACAAGACGGGTCATCCTGGAGCAGATGCTTCTCCACCCAGATGCACCGGCCTGCGATGGACTGGAGGAGCTGCTCCGGGATGACTAAAAGGCCAGTCCTGGGTGACTCCTGCAGCTCTGGAATATGGGACCAATTTTCCCACCAACGTCAGCAAAAACCATGCCGGGGCGGATTTCCCTCCCCCGCCATTAGTCTTACCTTCCAGTTCCAGCTGCGTGGCTCTACTCAAGATAAGGTTTGCGCTTGGCTGAAGGGTGGGAGCCAGCGGGTAGGCGGGCCATGTGGGCAGCACAGCCTTGTGTTCCCATGCAGCCTGGATTAATTGCTTGGGGGGAAGTGCTTTGGGGGGGGGGGGACATTTCTCTGAGGACCACCAACATTTTCTCACAGACCACCAGACAAATGGCTGTCCAGTCTTTTCTTAAAAGCCTCCAGTGATGGAGCAAGCCCCAACTTCTGGTGGCAAGCCGTTCCACTGACTAACTGTTCTCACTGCCAAGAAATTTCTCCTTCATTCCATTTCTTCTCTCCTTGATGAGTTCCCACTTCGTTGCTTCTTGTCTACTTGAGCTGGCAGTCCAGGCTTTTTTTCTTGTCTTTTATTTTCGGGAAAGCATTCAAAGTATGTCTCTCTGGTGTTCCAGCCTGCGCAGGTTTTCAGCTTCCCACCTCTGGGTATCAGGGAAGTGATTTCCAAATTCAGCGGAGGGAAACAAAGCCAGAGGCCCCAACCCAAAGTGGCTCTGATCGTAGGAGAGATTTGCAAGCTGGCTGTGGCAAAGGAAACTCGGATAATACGGCAAATTGAGCCAAGGGAGTCAGTCCTCTGGACTGAGAGCACATTCAGAAATTTGGAAAGCATGGGGGTTGAGCGCAGACCCAAAGTGCTGCCAAGGGAGAAGTTTCTATTCATAAAATATCCATCACATTGAGCACAGTTCCCAGCCACCCGCCAGGAAAACATTCTTGGAAACAAATATTGCGAGAGAATAGTGCACTGCTTGGCACGGTTCCAGTTGTTTAATTATTTTAATTTTCAAAACCTTTTTGGAAGGCAGGCTCGTGGGCGCCAGGTTGCCCACCCTGTGGAAATCAAATGGTGGGTTTGAAGAGTGGCCTGTTGGCAAAGTGACAGCAGCCTAGTTCATGCAGAAGCTAAGCCATCAAACACAGCTTACAGGCCATAAGGGTGAGGTATACCCCAAATGGAAGCTAAAACTTACGAAGAAAGGTCGCAGGAACTGGGTACGTCCAGTCTGATGAAAAGAAGGACTGGGGGGGTGACATGATAGCAGTCTTCCAGTATTTGAGGGGCTGCCCCAAAGAAGGGGGAGTCAAGCTATTCTCCAAAGCACCTGAAGGCAAGACAAGAAGTAACGGATGGAAACTAATCAAGGAGAGAAGCAACCTAGAACCAAGTAGAAATTTCTTGACAGTTAGAACAATTAATCAGTGGGACAATTTGCCTCCAGAAGTTGTAAATGCTCCATTACCAGAGGTTTTCAAGAAGAGATTCGACAACCATTTGACCAGGATGATGTAAGGATTCCTGCCTCAAGTAGCGGGCTGGACTAGAAGACCTTCAAAGTCCCTTCCAACTCTGTTATTCTGTTAAATTTAAACAAACGGTGCAGTAGCTTAACAGGGTTATGAAGGAGTTTAGAATAGAATAGAATAACAGAGTAGGAAGGGACCTTGGAGATCTTCTAGTCCAACCGCCTGCTTAGGCAGGAAAGCCTACACCACTTCAAACAAATGGTTATCCAACATCTTTTTAACAACTTCCAGTGTTGGAGCACCCACAACTTCTGAAGGCAAGTTGTTCCACTGATGAATTGTTCTAACTGTAAGGAAATTCCTCCTTAATTTCAGGTGGCTTCTCTCCTTGATCAGTTTCCACCCGTTGCTTCTTGTCCTGCCTTCAGGTGCTTTGGAGAATAGCTTGACTCTCTCTTCTTTGGGGCAGCCCCTGAGATATGGGAACCCTGCTATCATGTCTCCCCTAGTCCTTCTTTTCATTAGACTAGACCAGAGGTCTTCAAACTCGATAGCTTTAAGACTTGTGGACTTCAACTCCCAGAATTCCTCCTCGTCATGTTAGTTCAGGAATTCTGGGAGTTGAAGTCCCACAAGTCTTAAACTTGCCTAGTTTGAAGACTCTTGGACTAGACACACATAATCCCAGCAACCGTTTTTTAGTATGGTTTAGCCTCCAGTCCCCTAATCCTCTTTGTTGCTCTTCTCTGCACTCTTTCTAGAGTCTCAATGTCTTTTTTTACATCGGAGTAAAACAGGAGGGTTTAAGGAGATCCCACCCTGAGCCTATCGCAGAGGTTCAGATGGGTTCCTTTCCCCATCCGATGGTTGACTCAAATTCCATGACTGATGTCTGCCAATCAGGTACAAAAGGCTTCCCTGAATTAACCCTCCGTATCGCATTCGCCTGACTCTGATTAAGCCAAACATGGCTTGGAAGTCCTGGAGATCCAGAAGAGGTGCACCAGAAACGAAACCAAACTGGAGGCTCAAGAAAGAGACCAACGCCGGGCTTTCTCCCTGCCACTTACAAAATTGGTTGCTTCTTGATTGCTTCCACCGATTCCTGGGAGCTGGTTTGATAGCCTTCGGGACAGGTGATCTTTCTGTTCCTGGCCGTAATCTCCAGCAGTCGGCCCCTTTCACCTAAGAGATCAAAGAAGAAGGCCAAGAGAAAACCATGGTTTCATCTGCTTAACGACCGCAGGATGATTCACTTAAGAACTTCCGTGACTCCCTTAACGATTGGCAAAACAGGGGGTAAAATGGGGCCTGACTGATTTTAACAGCTGTCTTGCTTAGCAACAGAGACTTGGGTGGTTGTAAGTCAAGTACTAGCTATATAAAGAGAGAGTAAACCCCACTCCTTCTAAGCACTGATGATGTCACCTCGTTTGGTAATGAAACGTCTTGCAAGAAAAACAATGAAACTCGGAGAGCACCATGGGCCCCACAATTTCCGCCTTTTATTGGTTTTGAATTTCTTCTTACTGAGTTTCAACAGATGCTCTCAATGTTGTGAGGAAAGAAAAAAGGCCCCGTTTGCCATGCTCTGTCTGGAAGACACATGCAACCGAATCCAAGCACAAGGGCAGAATAAACCCCACGGTTCCCAGGACGATCTTCTATCCTGCCACATCCTGTTTCCAATGCTCTTTTAGGGACAAACCATTATTCTCCCTCCGCTTCTACCATGTCTCTATTTCTATGTCACGATGGGAGAAGAATCGTTCTCCCACGGGACGAAATCAGAACGTGGTCCAATTTTTATTCTTTTTTTAATTTTTATTTAAAGGGGAGAGGAGAGGAGGAGGAGGAAAAGCAACACAAACAGCACATTCAGATAAGCCCACAAACACCCGGAAAAACCGTAGGCAAGTACAGGCGTTTAATTACCACCACCTGCTGCAGGCAGCCTTGACTTCTCTGGCAGTAATTTGAAACAAAATGGGTTAGAAGTCCACGCGAGTCTTCGAGAATCAACAGAAACCTTCCCCACTTTTCGAAAATCAGGGCTTCCCTTGAAGCTTTAAACAGGTTCTTTTTTTTCTCTTTTAAATAGTAATCAATCATTAGCAAAGAGCTAAGATGGACTCTTCGGAACAAGCATGGCTGTGGTTATCTGGGATTAAGAGGATATTAGCAACATGGAGAAACATGATGAGGACGTCTAAAGGATAAACCACCATGGGATCCTAACACAGAGTCTTTAAGAAAGGGGTTTTCTTAGGTGCTGAGTGAGAGCAGAACTGGAGCCTCTCGCAAGAAAAATGAGAATCTTGTTGTTGTTTTTAAAAAAAGGATGATTTAAGTTGATTTTGGCTTTGAATTGCCCAGTGTCTAATCTGGTAGCTTGTACAGGGTCATCGTTCCTCCGATTTTAGGAAGTGCAAAGCTGTGGAATTATTTACCTGTGAAGAATGAAACTTGGGCAGGAAAACAAGAGACGGGGAAAGAAGAGATTTGTATCTAGAAACCTGGATGCTCCTGAGATTGAAAGGTCTAAAAAGGTCTGAATTAAAATGGCAGCCCACATTAAAGTACTCCTGATTTGATTTCCCCACAAAGCTACCCTTTTGCATTCTTGCCTAGGGAATGGATGTCTCCCACTGTTCTAGAATGGAGACAGGGGCTACAGATACTCCCCCCAAAAAGTTTTTTTATGGGCTTGAGAAGTTTGTCAACTTTCATGAAGGCAGATGAAGAACAGTTGCAGAAACTGGGTCTGTCTAGTCTAGTGAAAAGAAGGACTAGGGGAGATATGATAGCAGCCTTCCAGTATTTGAGGGGCTGCCCCAAAGAAGAGGGGGGCAAACTATTCACCAAATCACCTGAGGGCAGGACAAGAACCAATGGATGGAAACTAATCAAGGAGAGAAGCAACCTAGAATTAATGAGAAATTTCCTGCCAGGGAGAATGATAAACTGTTCCAGAAGTTTTAGGTGCTCCATCACTGGAAATTTTCAACAAGAGACTGAACAAACCATCTGTCTGAAATGGCATAGAAATGGAAGGGGCTATTTTTCTTGTCACCCACAGATATTATTTTACGGAGTGCCGCAAAGCTTCCAAAAAAATAATAATGGCATTCTTACTTTTAGAAAGCTCTCCATTATCGGTCTGCAGCTGGACGTGAAAAGTAAGAACTGATCCTTGACTTGGGTCAACCACCTCTGGTCCTACAATTGCCATGGTCTTCGCTTGCCCTGCAAATGTTCAACAGACATTTGGTGGTTACCACTCCTGAAAAGACAAGCTGGGACATTTAAACACCATTCTCTTTCCTAAAAAAATAGGCATCCAGGGACAGGAGATTGGCAAAATGTTTCCCGCAAGAGGGAGCCTCGAAACGCAGGCAATTAATAAGAGCATATTTTGAAGCAAAGACATGCATCGTTGTCTATTCTGGTCTACTTCAAAGAAAGTTTCATTTCTCTAAGTTCAGGGGAGGAAATTAAATTAGTTTTCACAGCAACTTCCGCCGGGTTGTGGAAATCATTTTTTTTTTAGACAGAAGATGACTTGGCCAACCTGACTAGGCGTTCATGTGACCTTTCTTTTAAACAATTGTCCCACTAAGTGAAGACCTCATCCTATGCCTTTATGATACCACAAAGCACAGGCTTATATACCGCTTTATAGTGCTTTACAGCCTTCTCTAAGTGGTTTTACAGAGTCAGCATCTTGTCCCCAACAATTTTGGGTCCTCATTTTACCCACCTCGGAAGAATGGAAGGCTGAGTCAACTTTGAGCCTGGTGGGATTTGAACTGTCACATTGCAGGCAGCCGGTAGTCAGCAGACGTAGCCTGCAGTACTGCATTCTAACCACTGCGCCACTGTGGTTTAACACAGTGGTCTTCAAACTTGACAGCTTTAAGACTTGTGGACTTCAACTCTCAGAATTCCTCCTCCAGTCATGTTAGCTCAGGGATTCTGGGAGTTGGAAGTCCCACAAGTCTTAAAGCTGTCAAGTTTTAAGACCCTAGCTCTAATAAATCATCTATCTATCTATCTATCTATCTATCTATCTATCTATCTATCTATCTATCTATCTATCTATCTATCTATCTATCTATCTATCTATCTATCTATCTATCTATCTATCTATCATCTATCTATCTATATATCTCTATCTATCCATCCATCCACCCATATCTATGTATCTATCTATGTATCTATGTGTCTATCTATGTATCTATCATCTACCGTATCTACATCTATCCATCCATCCATCCATCCACCCATATCTATGTATGTATCTATGTATGTATCTATGTATGTATCTATGTATGTATCTATGTATGTATCTATGTATGTATCTATGTATGTATCTATGTATCTATCTATCATCTATCTATCTATCTATCTATCTATCTATCTATCTATCTATCTATCTATCTATCTATCTATCTATCTATCTATCTGTTTCTATGTTTCTATCTATGTATCTTATCTTATCTTATCTTATCTTATCTTATCTTATCTTATCTTATCTTTCTGTCTATCTATCTATCTATCTATCTATCTATCTATCTATCTATCTATCTATCTATCTATCTATCTATCTATCTATCTATCTATCATCTCTATCTGCCTGCCTGCCTGTGCTATAGTACTGTCCATCCAAGGGATCCCCAGCCAAGATCACCACAAACTTCTGGCAATTTTCCTAAAGTTTCCTTTTCTTTTCCCGAGGCCTGAATGGGGATCATGTGTGAAAAGAGGACTGCCTGCCCCCTCCCCCCTCACAGCATTTCAAGGGGGGCTTCTGAGTTCTGCTGCAAACAGCTGCCTCTCCCCGGCCCAGAGAACTCTCCCGTACCCCCAACGTTGGATTCGCTGCTGCTGCTTTCAAACTCTTTGGCTAGACAAGTCGAGAGAGCGGAGTTGAGGCCGGATCGAATCAAGGGAAAGGCAGGGCATCCTTCCAGGGGAGGGTGTCTCATTACGAACTGAACTGCGCAAATCTGGAGCACGTACCCAGAGGGGAGCCGTTATGCCAGAGCCCGTCGTAGATGACGCCCGAACAATGGATCATACAGCCTTGTCCATTGAACATATCGTTTCTCCATTGTCCCTTCAAACAGATGAAAGGGGAAGGGGGGGAGAGGAGGAATGAATGAAGGAATGAATGAATGGAACAGGACAAAAGAAAGAAAGCGAGCATCGGGTTTCAAACTTGGAGACTCTAGGAAAACAAAATATATATATAAAGGATTAGGCCAAAGATATCCAACTGGGTGGCTGTGGAAAGGCCTGGAGAGGGGTGGGTGGTGGGTGGGTGGTTTTAGCCCTGTGAAAATCTTCAAGTGGGAAAAGCAGGTGAGGAAGGATGCATGGGGGAGGGGGGGGGGGGGGGAAGGCCACCCAAAGAAACTCCCAAATGATGCCATTGATGTGATAGGGCAGCGAAGAGGAACACATTTGTGGGCTCCAAAAGGGAGTGGGGAAGAATTGGAGGGGTGGTTTGCTTTGGGGGTGGGGGGGTGGGGGGGACGGACAGGAAGGCCAGGGTGCAGGACTCCCGACTTGAACTTGCAACTTGGTGTGTTTGTCCTTGGAGATTATGACTCTTGATAACTTCAGAGGACCTAAGACCCCGGCGGCAAAATTGCAAAAAGTCTAGAGACGGAAGACGACCACAGGCCCTTGTGAGATTGTGACGCGGCCCGAATGGCACGTTAGAAAAACCTGAGCACGGGAGGCGACACCCTCTTCGCCTCCCATGGGCGAGTCCCTTCCCCGGTCAGGAGAGGGGAGGTCAGCTGCGGGGAGAGTCCAGGCGGCACGTGGCAATCCCAAGGCCGACGGGGGCGGGCTGGCGCATGGGTGGGTGCAGGAGGAGTGTGACAGCCGGGATCCAGGCGCTGACGGCTGACGGGGAGGGCGGAACGAAGTGCTACTATGACTCTAAATTTATCCGAGCTGCCAGCAAATCCCAGATGGATCCCAAAAGACTCAACCATTCTGCCACCCGCTCTCTCTTCTTGACGCTCACAACAAGTTTGTCGCCCAAAATAGTGGGAGGAGAGAGGGGGGAGGCGAGGGGGGGGGGGAGGAGGGGAGCAGCTGCCCAAGCCATTGAAAAGCAAGTGCCACGGCGGGGGAGAAGATTCAGCAAGTGGGATCCTTGTGGGTTCCCCCCCCTTCCCCATTTTGGTAAAGCGTTCTCCTTTGCTGGCTAGCAGCTGTGAGAGTCAGGGGGACTCAAGCCGTGTGGCTAATTTAAGATATTCAACATGCTGGGTGATCCCAGGATGTGGGTTAATTCGAGAACCAGGCCCAAGGCCGCCTGTGGAAACCCAGGGTCAACATCTGCTGCTTTCCCCAGACCGGAAATGGACCCAGGGCAGGGATGAGATCCATCCCTCCCACCCAGAAACGGGGTCTTTACATCAGCATTGCAAGCCAGACAACCTCCCAGCCTCTTAAGAGGCCATACAGTCAGGTAGCTGCCACAGCCCCATGGACTAGGATGGCTTGTGGGGGCGGGATTTCTGGCTGGGGACGAGGGGAGGTGTAGTCCAAGACAGGCTGAAGGCCTCCGTTAGGATGAGGCAATCCTGGAATGAGAAGACCAGCAGGAAGAAGGGGGGGGGGGCTTGTGTCCCAATCCATTCTGAGACCCTCCTTAGCCCGCTGAAAGGAGGGTGGCTGCCTCCTCACGAGCCAGCCAGTTGGACCGGAGGGACACACACCCATCAGCGACAGACTGTCTGTGGGAAAAGAGCCAGCCGGTGCATCGCCGGTGTTCTTCTTGTCATAAGCCTTTGCATCATCCTTTGAGAAAAAAAGGATGAGAGAGAAAAAAAACAACACACACACACACACCATGGTTTGGCTTTGCACTTCTTCACACGTTCGTATATTAGTTGAATCACGGGCTGCTCCCCGACGTAGAACGTGGCTCCCCTTGCGGGTTAAATCCACACGCTCCCGCCCGCCCGGTTGCCTGCCTTCTTTTCCCAGATGGTGGGTGGGTAGAGGGGAGGGGCGAATGTTTCCCAAAAGTTGCTTAGCGATGTAACACAGGGAGAAGCCTGGAAAGGCTGACATTCCTGGAAGCATCCTCTCGGGCACTCCCCGTGCGTGGAGAAGTGCGGGAGGGAAAGGGCGCCGAATGGACAAGCAACCACAGCTCACCAAAGGCCCCTTGGGACAGGGTGGGGTGGTGGTTTAGGCCCTCATTCTTTCCGGACAGGAAAAAAAAGAGAGAGAGAGAGAGAGAAAGAAAGAAGAAGCAGCAGCAGCAGCCGCAACCTTTCGGTAGCTGGCAATCTCCCACTGCGGATTTCCAATTAAAGTCAATCAATCGTTGGTTTCCATCTGGTCTTTTCCAACACCAATTAAAGGTCAAGCGAAGGCTCTAGGCACGCTGCTATCCGCTTGGGGCTGGGCTCCAAAGCACGTTTCTTCCCCCCCCCACCTCCAAACAAACAAACAAACACACACACACACACACACACACCGTCTAATCGAGGAGCACAAAGCCAGATGGGGCAGGAGGTAATGTCAAAAGGGGGCTGACTGTCCAGAACCGAACCTGGGACAGAATCCCAGTTGGCGACGGGAATTATACAGGCTCAACCAGAACATACGGCTCATAGGGCTGGAAGGGAGCTTGGAGGTCTTCTAGTCCACCCCCTAGCCAAGGCAGGAGTCCTTACACCATCCTGGACAAGTGGATGTCCGATCTTTTCTCGAAAGCCCCCGGTGATGGAGCGCCCACAACTGCAGGAGGCAAAAGCTATTCCATGGGTTATGGGGTTGTTTAAAACGATAATGGATTAGAAGCTGCCTAGCTCTGGACCACTCTAGCCGGCTTAAGCTTTGAAAAGGAGGGAAAGCTGAAACAGGAAAAAGGAATGCGATGACCCACAAGGGAAAAGGAACATACACTTCAAGTGAAAAAACACACACACACACACACATGGGAGTTTAAAACCAGGCTTCCCCAAAGTCCAGAAGAACAGCCTGAGTTTTAGAGACTTGGGGGACATCATGAGGGGGGGAGCCAATATGAGGGAGGGGGGAATCCTATCCGTAGAGGGTAGGTGCTGCAAAAGGGAAGATCTGCTTCCCAACGCACGTAATGGTTTATTCCCTGCACTGGATGTATTGGGATCTATTGGATCCCAATCTGTTGGACGTGTTAGGACATGGGAGTGCCCCCACCTGCCTAATCTTACCAAGTGGGGCAGAAATAAATGGACACGGATGTCCTCTGTTCCCATTCTCTTCTCCATTTTTTCTTAAAGCGGCCATTTTCCTTTGTTCCAAATATATGTAACCGTTTAGGGGGGGAAAAAAAGAAAAAAGAAAAGATGGCCAGCTGCCTTGGTTAGTTCGGCTTTTGAATCCTTAAATGGAGATATAAATACATATTTACAACTAACTGCATTAAGAGCCATGAATGGGAAACTACTACACTGCCTTATCAAGAGGCAGCTGTTACGGTATTGTATTTGGGGCAATTATACTGATTTTTTTCTCTTCCCTTCCTGGTTCTGATGGGTAAGATGCGTGTGAAATATTTAATATATACAAACATATATACATATATGAATACATACATGTAAGTACCCGTGAAAACTTGAGAAAACATATATGAAAATATATATATATATATATATATATATATATATATATATATATATATATATATATATATATATATATATATATATATATATATATATATATATATACACACACACACACACACACACACACACACATATATGCTATCTTTCGAAATGAGCACTGCAAGAATAGCAGCTTGGGAGTCTCTTCTTGCTTACAAATAAGAAAAAGGTGTTGTGAAATTAAAAAGGCAAGAAACATGTATTTAACTTTTGAGGAAGCAATTTTCACTTAATTGACAGCATTTCTGTTCCTAGCCGAGCAGCTATTATACCTCTTATTGCAATTAATTTTGGATCGTTTGTTGGAAGCCTCCGACGGCGGTATCATTTCCATAAGGTGGGTCGGATTGATCCTGAGCACAAACAAGGCGTCGTTAGCTGGCTGAGACCTTGTCACACCTTTGCCTTTCCCCAACAGAAAGGTCTCAAAGTCGGCCCTCTCTCCGGCTGCCTTCTGGGCGCGTGGAAGCTACGACCCTGTAATTTTCACCCTGGCTTTTCAACTGTCAGTTCCTCCCTGAGGTCTCCAGAGGCTTGGAGACAGCAGGGACCCCATTCAGAAGCAGGTGCCTGTCCCCTAAAAACTGTCCCCTGTCAACCTCTCTGTCCCCCTGCCTGAGACGATTGTGCTCGTTGCTGGTTTCGGCGTGCAATTCTCCATTAGCAGATGCTCCGGGGCATTTTCCTGTGTGCTGCTTCTTTGTGGTTATTTGTACACCGTTGTGTATTTTGGCTATGCCGCGTTTGTCTTTTTTTTTAATTTTTGTTTTTTTTTTCCCTTCCAAAGGAAGACCCGCTGCTCGAGACACCTGTTAGCAACACCAAAGCAGGTGGATCACCTTATGGGCTCCTTTCCCACCTGCGAGGAGAGAAATGTTGTCAGAAAATGGGGGAGGGAGGGAGGGAGGGGAACCTCCCATCATTTGTTCTGCCGAAGGAACAAATCCATGAGCGAGGAATGGAATTTGGAAAAGCTTTGAAAACGCTGTTTAAATTCTGCTGTAGGGAATTGCTGGTTCATGCATTATGCTGTAGGCCTGGTTGATGCGATTCTGCTTTGTTAAACCAGCCCCAGTAATTAAAGTTACATTTCAGGCAAAGTAGAATTTTTAAAAAAAAAAAAAACCCAGTTATTATTAAACAGTTGTTGAAGGAAACTAAACTGGTTTCTTCCAACTGGTTATGCGGAGAAAAATCCAGGGGCTAACTTCATACAATAAACTAGGCTAAAGGCAAACAAACTGTGTTATAGGTTTTATAGGTATTAATCCACCTCACTTTATGATCCCGAAACCGGTCGTCTCTTTGAAGTTGTTCAATCTTCCCCTGCCCAGTGTAGTCTACCTCAGGGGTCTTTGGGAAGGTAAATGGGAGGGTTAAGCTAAGAGCATTATTCTTGGAGGAGAAGATGGAGAAAGTATAGAATGCTAGATTCCATTTTTATCCTGGTTTTCAGCAGGAAGGACCTTTCCTACCTGCTCCCAGCAAAAGATGCTTTAGAAAGAAAATATTATTTTAAAATATTAAGACTTGTGGATGTCAACTCCCAGAATCCCCAGCCAGCAGGCTGGCTGGGGATTCTGGGAGTTGACGTCCACAACTCTTAAGTTGCCACGGCTGAGAAACCTGCTTTAGACTGAACCAGGCAAAGGGTTAGGTTCAAACCGATGTACTCAAAGCGGCCCATCTTCCCCATCTCCTCCCAGTCAAGCGGATCACAAAGATGCCAGATATAGTTTTAAATAAACATCCCACAGGAAGTCTGTCCTCTGTACCAGATTCCGAGCTGCTAAAGCCTACAGAGAAGCAAAACCTACAATCTGGAAGTTTGTCCAGCGACATGAACACTGATTTCCAAAAGGGAAAGGTTTTCGGTGGTAGCCTCCTCCTCCGTTATCCCAAACGGCTAGCGTGTTTGGCAGCTGTTCAGAGTTGTAGCTCACACTTGGAGGCAGGAGACGAAGACACCGACGGCGGCAAGACTAACGGCGCTATGAAATGCTCAACCCTCCAAACGTAAATAAAAGGCAAACAAGGGCGACATTTTAACGGAGCGACGACGCTCTGTGCCACTTCAAACACATCTGGAAAAACGCGCTAATAGTAATCAAAGCATTGGCGCTTTTATGTCGACTCGGAGCGCTGGAAGAAGACAGGCTGTATCTGCAGAACTGAACAGCTGGTGTGATGGAGGTGTGAGGTTATTTGCTAGTTGCAAAAAGGATCTGGGAACAACAGCCAAGAGGGAGACGCGGCGGTTATAAAGCCAACGGCAATTGAAATAACATTTTCAAAATTGTTGGGAAACTATACTCCCAGTGAATTGAGTCCAAACAGGCCTGTCCTCTTCTGGGTGGCTCATCCAGGAACAGATGATGACATGGGTGTGATCCAGTCAGTCGTGTCCGACTCTTGCTAATTCGATGGGCCAGTATCTCGCTACATCTTCTGATCCTACAACATTTCTTCGAGTTTGTTCTATATTCTGGCTGGTGTCAGGTTTGAGGGTGTCCAGCCACCGTCTTCTTTGACAGCTTGGTTTCCTTCTACCAGTAACTCTTCCCAGCATAAATGGCTTTCTCCGGTGAATTCCCCTGCATGGCATGGCCAAACACATCCGACTAAGCCGAAAGCACTAGCCTGATCTTGTCTTATTTAGGTCTCTTTGCCGATGCCTTTGATCATATATATATATATATATATATATATATATATATATATATATATATATATATATATATATATATATATATATATATATATATACACACACATATATATATACACACACACACACACATATACATACATATATTGCTATCTTTCGGAAATGAGCACTGCGAATAGCAGCTTGGGAGTCTCTTCTTGCTTACAAATAAGAAAAAGGTGTTGTGAAATTAAAAAGGCAAGAAACATGTATTTAACTTTTGAGGAAGCAATTTTCACTTAATTGACAGCATTTCTGTTCCTAGCCGAGCAGCTATTATACCTCTTATTGCAATTAATTTTGGATCGTTTGTTGGAAGCCTCCGACGGCGGTATCATTTCCATAAGGTGGGTCGGATTGATCCTGAGCACAAACAAGGCGTCGTTAGCTGGCTGAGACCTTGTCACACCTTCGCCTTTCCCCAGCACAAAGGTCTCAAAAGCCTGCCCTCTCTCCGGCTGCCTTCTGGGCGCGTGGAAGCTACGACCCTGTAATTTTCACCCTGGCTTTTCAACTGTCAGTTCCTCCCTGAGGTCTCCAGAGGCTTGGAGACAGCAGGGACCCCATTCAGAAGCAGGTGCCTGTCCCCTAAAAACTGTCCCCTGTCAACCTCTCTGTCCCCCTGCCTGAGACGATTGTGCTCGTTGCTGGTTTCGGCGTGCAATTCTCCATTAGCAGATGCTCCGGGGCATTTTCCTGTGTGCTGCTTCTTTGTGGTTATTTGTACACCGTTGTGTATTTTGGCTATGCCGCGTTTGTCTTTTTTTTTAATTTTTGTTTTTTTTTCCCTTCCAAAGGAAGACCCGCTGCTCGAGACACCTGTTAGCAACACCAAAGCAGGTGGATCACCTTATGGGCTCCTTTCCCACCTGCGAGGAGAGAAATGTTGTCAGAAAATGGGGGGAGGGAGGGAGGGAGGGGGAACCTCCCATCATTTGTTCTGCCGAAGGAACAAATCCGCAGCGAGGAATGGAATTTGGAAAAGCTTTGAAAACGCTGTTTAAATTCTGCTGTAGGGAATTGCTGGTTCATGCATTATGCTGTAGGCCTGGTTGATGCGATTCTGCTTTGTTAAACCAGCCCCAGTAATTAAAGTTACATTTCAGGCAAAGTAGATTTTTTAAAAAAATAAAAAAAACCCAGTTATTATTAAACAGTTGTTGAAGGAAACTAAACTGGTTTCTTCCAACTGGTTATGCGGAGAAAAATCCAGGGGCTAACTTCATACAATAAACTAGGCTAAAGGCAAACAAACTGTGTTATAGGTTTTATAGGTATTAATCCACCTCACTTTATGATCCCGAAACCGGTCGTCTTTGAAGTTGTTCAATCTTCCCCTGCCCAGTGTAGTCTACCTCAGGGGTCTTTGGGAAGGTAAATGGGAGGGTTAAGCTAAGAGCATTATTCTTGGAGGAGAAGATGGAGAAAGTATAGAATGCTAGATTCCATTTTTATCCTGGTTTTCAGCAGGGAAGGACCTTTCCTACCTGCTCCCAGCAAAAGATGCTTTAGAAAGAAAATATTATTTTAAAATATTAAGACTTGTGGATGTCAACTCCCAGAATCCCCCAGCCAGCAGGCTGGCTGGGGGATTCTGGGAGTTGACGTCCACAACTCTTAAGTTGCCACGGCTGAGAAACCTGCTTTAGACCGAACCAGGCAAAGGGTTAGGTTCAAACCGATGCACTCAAAGCGGCCCATCTTCCCCACCTCCTCCCAGTCAAGCGGATCACAAAGATGCCAGATATAGTTTTAAATAAACATCCCACAGGAAGTCTGTCCTCTGTACCAGATTCCGAGCTGCTAAAGCCTACAGAGAAGCAAAACCTACAATCTGGAAGTTTGTCCAGCGACATGAACGCTGATTTCCAAAAGGGAAAGGTTTTCGGTGGTAGCCTCCCTCCTCCGTTATCCCAAACGGCTAGCGTGTTTGGCAGCTGTTCAGAGTTGTAGCTCACGCTTGGAGGCAGGAGACGAAGACACCGACGGCGGCAAGACTAACGGCGCTATGAAATGCTCAACCCTCCAAACGTAAATAAAAGGCAAACAAGGGCGACATTTTAACGGAGCGACGACGCTCTGTGCCACTTCAAACACATCTGGAAAAACGCGCTAATAGTAATCAAAGCATTGGCGCTTTTATGTCGACTCGGAGCGCTGGAAGAAGACAGGCTGTATCTGCAGAACTGAACAGCTGGTGTGATGGAGGTGTGAGGTTATTTGCTAGTTGCAAAAAGGATCTGGGAACAACAGCCAAGAGGGAGACGCGGCGGTTATAAAGCCAACGGCAATTGAAATAACATTTTCAAAATTGTTGGGAAACTATACTCCCAGTGAATTGAGTCCAAACAGGCCTGTCCTATTCTGGGTGGCTCATCCAGGAACAGATGATGACATGGGTGTGATCCAGCCAGTCGTGTCCGACTCTTGCTAATTCGATGGGCCAGATCTCGCTACATCTTCTGATCCTACAACATTTCTTCGAGTTTGTTCTATATTCTGGCTGGTGTCAGGTTTGAGGGTGTCCAGCCACCGTCTTCTTTGACAGCTTGGTTTCCTTCTACCAGTAACTCTCCCCAGCATAAATGGCTTTCTCCAGTGAATTCCCCTGCATGGCATGGCCGAACACTCCATCTTGTCTTATTTAGGTCTCTTTTGCCGATGCCTTTGATCAAGTGGGATCCATTCTGTGACCGCCTTGGTCCTCCTGCCCTTGGTTCTTCTTGCTACACGACCGGCCCAGTTCCATTTCAATCCTTTTACTCTTTGGATGGCATTGTATACTTTCGTCTGTTCTCTAATCCGCACGCAGGGTCTTTCTATCTTGCCTTGTGATGCTGAGTATGGAGCTTTCCGTGGCTCTTTGTGCCACTCAGAGCTTTTGTATGGATTGTGAGGTTAGCATCTGTGTTTCGCCGGCATGAGTTAGAGCAGGTAGCACACGGATCGAAAACTTTTATCTTCAGGCATAGGAGGAGGTTGTCCTTTAAAATTTTGCCTAGCTATAGGCATATGCTGTGTGTGTGCATGCATACACAGTATATATTTATATATTAAATACACACACTCTAACTGCTGAGAGAGAGAGAGAGAGAGAGAGAGAGAAAGAGAGAGAGAGGGAGAGAGAGAGAGAGAGAGAGAGAGAGAGAGAGAGAGAGAGAGAGAGAGAGATGTCCTATATATATAAGCAGGAGACTGGAAGCTAAGTCCTATAAAGAGGATTTGAAGGAACTGGGAAATTTTAGCTGAGAAGTGATGGGTTGCCTTCACTGGATGTATAGTATTCGATGAGCAATCCTGCAAGTATGTCTGTTGGCAGAGTTAGCTTACATACATAACGATGTGACAGAACTCATCAATGGGATAAAATAACAGTTTGGGAAGTTCTCCAGCGGTTTTTAAATTGACCGTCCTTTCTCTGATTGATCGTTGGGTTTTACCCTGCTATTATCCTACCAGCATCAACGCTCCCCCCCCCTTTATCTATTGAATGTGGAAGATGGGGCACTCGGTCACTTCAGGCTGTGGTTTATGGGAAGAGAGTCCCCAGATAGAGACTATTCTATTCTATTTCTATTCTATTTCTATTCTATTCTATTCTATTCTATTCTGTTCTGTTCTGTTCTGTTCTGTTCTGTTCTGTTCTGTTCTATTCTATTCATTGCCCGATGTTCTTTTTTTCCTTGACGTAGGTTTCCTCCATTAATGGTCATTTTGATTTGGAATTTTACAAGCTATGAGGTAATTTAAGTTAGCTCTCTAAAAAGGAGATTCTTCTTCTTCCTCCCTGGCCTTACCTGCCTCCAGTCTCAGGTTCAAATACAGAAAGATCCCAGGAATTTAGATATGGCATTTGTTTATTTGACTTCATTCAAAAACTTTTCAAACAAATTGTGAGGGAGCCACCAAGTGGTAGAAAACAAGACAGCATCACTATGGGATAGTTTAAATCTGATGGCGCCATTGCCAGTTTAGCAATGCTTCAGCCTTCTTTATTAATTAAATTTATTTGCTGTCATCTCACCACAAGCTAACACAGTATTTCAGCAAATAAGATGTCACCACTGCTGTGTTACACACAAACACAACAGTGCATTCATGGGATCATTATCCCCTGGCTTATTAATTTTTTTAAAATTATTTTTATTATGTCTTTCCAAGAGTTCAAGCTGGCAAATAACTCATCCTCACTAGATTATAAGGATTACAATCCTCGTTTGGTCACAAAATATTGCGTAACTCAGTAGTACAAGGCCAATAGGGGAGGAAAAAAAAATCAACTGTCAATGTTGGGGCTGCCATGAAAACAAGAATGTAGAAAAATATTTTTTTTAAAAAAATCAGAAACACAATGAGGCTTTCAAAAATCCCATCCACACAATGTTATATTTGAAAGGCTAGGAACAGAAGGAAAAAAAAAAGGATTTATAGCAGCATTTCTCGACATGCTAGCTGGGAGACTCTAGAAACTGAAGCCCACACATCTTAAAAGCTTCCAAGGTTGAAAAACATGGATTTAGAAGTACGCAGAAGGGTAGGTGTAGTTGTTAAAGGTGCTGGGCTAAAAACTAGGAGACAGGGAGTTTTAGTTCCACCTGAGGCATGAAAGCTTGCTGGGTGACATTGGGGGCCACTCCTTTTCTCTCAGCCAACTCCCTTCACAGAATTGTCGTCATGGGGAAAGCAGGAGAAATAACAGGAGGAATATTCGGTACATTTGTCACCTTGAGTTACTCATACAGTAATAATGGTGGAATTAAAAATCTAATAAATAAAAAAAACAGGAAAATAACCCAGAGGTCATCTTGACTCTCCCCCTGCTTAGTGCAAAATCAATCAGGACATTTCTCCCTACAGCCTCTCCCTAGAGACCTGTAGCAAAGGAGGCCTTCCTAGATCTCGTGGCATCCCGTTCTGCTGGCTAACGGTCTATACCAGGGTGTCCAACCTTGGCAACTTTAAGACTTGTGGACTTCAACTCCCAGAATTCCTCAGCCAGCTGAGGAATTCTGGGAGTTGAAGTCCACAAGTCTTAAAGTTGCCAAGGTTGGACACCCCTGGTCTATACAATCAGGAAATTCCTCCTGATGGCTAACGGTCATGATGGCTAAACGGCCTCAGCCTCTTTTTTATTTATTTATTACCAAACTGCCAAAATCCAGAACGATGACACTGAAGCTTTCAGACCCACTGAAAAGAAACAGCCAAGAAACAGCCAGAGCTATCAATAGAGCCAATCTACCTCCTTATACACCGAGAGTGGCTGTGAAAAGACCAACCAACATCTGCAGTGTTTGATAACATTACATTAAAATTAAAAGATAAAAGAAAAGCCAAAGGCAAGAACCTCCAGGATTCATAAGGGTAATAAGTAGAAAATGGAGTCTGAAACTGAATTCTTTCTCATGCATAGTTAACGGCTTATGGCGGGAATACTGGAAATGTTTGCAGCCTTTTAAGAAGTCAGTAGATTGATCTTGCAACAGCAGATCTATAATTACTGGCAGTGTTTGGTCTGAGAATTTACAAGAAGTGTGAGGAGCTCAGGAAGAAGGCAGGCATGATATAAAAGGTAAGTTTAACAAAATATGAGTCAGCTTCAGTGCCCTAAACAGACCCAGAAGCAGTCTTGATAAGGAGCAGTATACTATTTTCTCATTGCCACAACCGAGGTCAAGGGTTTGATTTGCCCTTTCATGTGGAAACTTCCTTTAACCCTTTCGGACATCACGCTAAGCCGTAAATCATGACTTATCTATCCTAATGGACTGATGCAGGTATTGAGCTAAGCCAAACAGCAACAAAAACCACAGTGTGAAATGAAACTTGTGAGATGGGGCACCGCTGTTGAACTTCTCCCCAACCTTCTTGAAAACTCTTTCCTTGAATTATTTGAGGGGCAAGGTAAAGATTCATGAAACGTTTCACCCAGAACGTTTTCCTCAGAGTTCTGACCGTCACAACCTACTGATTTTCTGAATTAACATCTGAAGACTGTCAAGAACCAAACAGGCTCCATTTTGGAGGACAGAAAAAGTAAGTCTTTACTTTTATGGAAGCCTTAGTTGCTGGTTGGATTCATTGAACACAAAATCAGTTATTACCATAGTACTCCCTCCGTTTTTCCCCATAGCAACATCCCTGCAAGGTGGACCAGAGGAAGAGAAATTCCAGATTCTAGTTAAACCAGTTAACTAGAATCTGGCACTCCCACATCAGAACAATGGCAGTGTAGGTATAGCCCAGTGCTGTCCTGCAAGATGCCGTGGGCACATTTGCAACGAGAAGGGCTCGATGTGCAAATTGTGTTTGTGGTGAAAAAAAATGGTTGTTTTTGCCAAACCAAGAACCGACGGGTAAAAGACGACTGAAATTAAAACCCTGGGCAAACCTGTCCTATTATTGGAATTTCAGCCACAATGTTTATCTTAGTTTTGTGGCATCCTCGGCGGGGATTGACTTATGCGCTCAGCATCAGATGCCAAAGAAGAATACAATGGACGTTCCACCACTCTCCCCTTTATCTTTGAGAACAATGCAAAATGGGGCTTCGCTTCTTTGCGTAGACCAGTTTCTGGCTTGCTGAGGCCCAGAGCTGGTCAACAGTCCAGAGGTTGGGTACCTCTGCTCTAGAAAGCCTCAACTGTCTTGTTGTATATTTATTCACCTGGTCAGGGAGGAAAGCAGCCCCGTTTTCAATCCGGTACGTTGAGGGCAATTTGGGGAAGGGCTGCCAATCAGTCGAGTAAGCCCTTCCGTGTTGGCAAAGGGAAGCTACACCAAGCTGTGAAATTCTGTCGGCTTAGATCGATGGATACTCAGCTGGCCTAGGAAGCACCGGTCTGAACGCCTCCGACATCTTAGCAGACAGATCATCGATGGGAGCCTATTTTTTAATTTCCTGCATTATCACGCCTGATTGCCATTTATGCACATTCCGAGTAATGAGACCAGACAGGCCATGTGTTGCACGGGGATGCCAAAGAAAAGGAATCTTATCCTCACCAAAATTTTTTTTTTAAAAAAATGGAATTTCTAGATCACTCGGCACTAAACAGGAAACTTTGGTCTCCAGCTCACAACAGACCCACCCAGCAGGATGAATGGCATAGGAAGATGGGGTGTTGTGGTCTAAAACCTGGCAAGAGAATGGAGTTGCCTAACTTAGCATAAACATGGAAATAGCCTCGGTTAGAATAGAATAGAATAGAATAGAATAGAATAGAATAGAATAGAACAGAATAGAACAGAATAGAGCAGGTTAAGCAATGGTTGGTTTCATGAATCAGGCTAACCCCTATCAAGCTGAATTGTGGTGAAGTGACTCAATTTTCTAGCTTTGTACTACATCACAGGATTGCAGATATTGTAGCCATATTCAGTTGTGTCTGGGAGCTTATGCTGTGTCGATGGAGCCACGGGAAAGGTGTTTAAATAGCTTAAACTTGAAAGAACTTAAAGGAAAACCAAGGGACACATTCTCATACCTCATACACGGTTCCATCAGGGCATTGAAGTATTCCATGGCCTTGTCTTTGATCCAGGATCCAGTCACCCTCAAATTTATCTCCATTTCTAACAATAAAGAGCCAGGAGAATAATTTTAGGTGATTTGGTATATGAACTTTAAAGGGGGGGGGGGGAAAGGCATGCAAGTTTTTCTGACAAAAAGTGTCCAGTACCCCTATCTGGATGACAATACAAAAATGAATGCCAGGTTTATAATGGTGACAACTAGAGGTAGAAATACCTGGATTCAAATTTCTACCTTCACTGTTGCCGTCCTTATCAAGGAACCAAGCAAGCGAACCTGTGTGAGATCTAGGTAGCGCATGAAACCACGCCCACCCCCTGATCCAGGTAAAAAAATATAATCCATGGAACCAGTCCTTGGTGCCCAAAGGTTTGGGGCCACTGGCCAAAAGGAGTGCTGTGAGAATAAAATAAGAGGAAAACAATGAATCTGGGCTTCCTTGGAGGAAAATAGGACAGAGATAAGGAAAGTCATGTAAAAATCAATTAAAGGACAGTGCATTTCTTAAAACAGCAATGAGCTGTTTAAAAAACTAATTTTTAAAAACAATCAGTGATGTAGCCTGAAGAACAACTGATAATAAGCTAGGTACCACATCACGTAGCAATTCCCAGCCTTACCTGAGCTCAAAAGCTAAGCTGGCCTAATTAAGTATTTGGATGGCCAAGAAATTACAGGGCTGTAAGCTTAATTAGGAAATTGAAAAGATATCGTGAAAGATGGCAAGGGGGAAAACCGCTCCCAGACTATCATGCAAAAAAACCAAGGGTCATCCCCAGGAAGTCCACAAGAGTGAAGTTTAATTTGGAGAATTTACTGTTTTTAACACATTGGCAGTATCTGAACACAAAAAGTCAAGCTCCGTTTAGCTACTTAAGTCATACTGGTCCTGTTCACACGTGAAGCCCCTCTAGGTTGGTTCACACATGGTGGTAGGACAGACACAATTATGGGAACTGAGGGGAAAGAGTGTGCTTTAATAAGCCAGACGAAGCCATGTTAATTGATTATACACCACATTCAGCTTCTCTTCTGCTCTGGCTCTTCTAGGGCTCTGCAACCAATTATGGATCTTGGGTTATTGCTCCTTCCTGAAAGTTCTGCTTTCAGGCTGAATCCAACTAAAGGGCCAGCAAAATAATCAGAGAAACTCACGGGAATGTCATTTTTCCTCCTCCGTGTTTTTTGTTGTTATGAAAGCTTCCTTGGTAAGTCTCTCCATCCTTTTCCGTCAGCGACCCATGGCCTATGAAGAAGAAGACTTTGCGTTATAGAGAGAGAAACAATGCCAAAAGCTTTTTTTTTTTTTAAACCACAAATTACTGCATAAACACTGTCATTTTCTTGGCTGATTTGAAAGCTAAAACTAAAAGTTGTTGGGGGAAAGGTGAATAAAGAAAACCTGCTGTGATTGTTTTACGTTTTGTTGCTGGAAGAAAACGACTTTTGCTCTTGTGAGTTACAAGCATTTGTGCAAAGGGGAAGTGTTGACACAAGAAAAACACTAGCTACGCAACTGAACTGATCCCAAGCACAGATGGAAAGCAGCAACTGTACCCCTCTGGACAATGCAAAGGTGGATCCAACAATCACACACGCACACCATAAGGCAAAGACAACAACTTGTGCGCTTGCCTCAAAACGTTGCCCTTGTGTCGCTGTTTTGGTGTCCTTCCACTTTGGGACAGAAGTTGCTGCCTGTTTGTCCCTAACAGTTGTGGGACCCTGGCTGTAGTCTGGGATACGGCTGGTGGAAGGGATCGGCAAGCCTGGGAAGTAGGCTTGAGCAGCGGGTTGGACTAGAAGACCTCCAAGGTCCCTTCCAACCCTGTGCTCTTCTGTGTTTCCTTGCACCCTGGTTACAAATCAGCATCTGGACTAGACTGGAACGTTAATGCAATGCTCCTAGGCCAAAACTATTTTTGAGAATTCAACATTCTTATTTCTCGACTAATTAACTAACCCACCCATAAATGTGAGCAGAAGATTTCTCTCCCAGCCTCCCACTTCAGTGAATTTGGGTTCAGGCCACTGGAATCAGCTTCACCGGGTGGGGTCAACATATCAGTGTCAATTCTTCCCCGTGTGTGTAAACCTGGGCATCACAGCATGTTTAAATAAAGACCAGCTTAGCGTGATATATGAATCCCACCCTAGTTGCACGGATTCTGCCCCTGTTTACCTTCTCGTACCCCGTAAGAGAATTCTCCTTCATATTTGCTCCCATTTCCATAATGCAAAACTCCGTGTCCGTGAAGCTCCCCGAAGAGGAATTGGCCGGAATAAGTATTCCCTTGAATCCAAAAAACACAATACAGTGAAACTCAGGGGAAGCTGTGGCAAATGCAGTTTAATAATCCTTGCTATTCCCATAAAGATTTTGATGGTGCCTTTCTCAGCGTGAGACATTCCAACTGAGTAATTACCAGCTGCTTTTTTTTTTATTATTATTATCAGGACAGCTTCAAGAACAAAGGAAGTGTTCATTAGGTCTTTATTTTACAAACTAATGGAATCAGAGCCGCTATTCCTTCAGGTCTTTCATACTAAGGTATCTTAAAAAGACGTTAGTGCTACTGCGTAGGGGAAGGAAAAAAAAGAAGGAAAAGAACAAAAGAGATTTCAGATATTGTTTTTTTTTTAATAGTTCAGGAGATGAAGAAGTACTTTTATTTCATAGACAACTTAACAGCTTTTTGATGGCGTACGTTCACTCAAATGCCTTACGGAGGAGGAGGTACGCTGAATATAATTAAAAGAGAATCCTAAGTCCTTTGGGACAAAGCTGGAGTGTCTATCAAGTTAATCCTAACAAGGATGAGGTTGCTTTTTAGCCACTTCACATGCCGCAGTATACAGGCAGACCTCAGTTCTGATCACAATTGGGACCAGAAAAGCTAAGCAAGGCAGTTTTAAGTGAGCCACGCCCACATTTTTATGCTACGGTGCTTAAGTTGTTAAGTGAATCATGAGGTTGTTAAGCAAATCTGGCTTCCCCCCCATTGGCTTTGCTTGTCACAAACTGGCTGGGAAGGTTAGCAGATGGCGAGCACGTGACCTCAGGATGCTTCAACTGTGATACTTACATGCCGGTGGCCAAGCACCTGAATTTTGATCAACTGTGAGGACACCACAATGGTCGTAAGTGTGAGGATCGTAAGGTCACTTTTTTCATTTGCCTCTAAATCATTGCTAAATGCCATGGACTAGCCGTACATTCACATTTCTAGCTAGAAGGCAAGAAAATTGGGTCTTTTGTGTGACTTGACTAGGTTCAGTTTTGGTTTTGAATAACATGTACACTTGGGTGTGTGTGCTTCAATACTTATCATTAGGTCACAGCAACACAAACTCTTACCCTGGAGCCCTTTTCTATAAGTCAGTCTTCCCCAAGTTGTGTTGCTCTGTATGTCCTACCATTTCTACCTATCACACCTGGAGGGGAGCGGATACAAAATAAACACAGTCACAAAAACAGGTGAAGCCCCCTTTATTCCTTCACTTTGCTTCAAAGCTCCAAATATCCTTGACTGGAGACAAAAAAAACTCCCCCGCAAGCAGTTACGAAAAGGAGGAAATGCCGTTTAATCTACAAATGCCTATAAATCATAAAGAGTAAAAACAACACAAACCACACTGAAGCAATTAAGGGAACCAGGCAAGATAAGGGCTTGAAGACATCCACAGATATCGGGATACACCCTGGGAAGGACGCCAAACTCAGAGAGGAACAACAGACTAGAGATATTTCCATGCTTTGTTTCCAGCACTGGCCCATATGCATGTCTGTCCTTTTAACCAGTTCTCACAGCTGCAGCCTGGGAAGAGGATCAAGGCCCTTTCCTCCCCCGTAGACCACGCAATTCACGCCTCTCCCTTATCCTCTCCTCCCTGTGTGCCCTAGGATGGAAAGAGGATGGGCCTGGGTCTTCCTCTGACTGCCCAGCCGGCCTCCTCCACAACCTCCGGAGCCACACTTCCACTCCACACTTCCACTCCCTGTCGGCTGTTCCTTCTCTCCTTTCTCTCCCTCGGAGTCAGTCTCCAACAGAGACATGACAGGGAGGTTCTTATATCACATAATCCTATCCACTTGATGCAATAAGAGGCCATTCCCCGCCCCCCGCCCCCATCACATCGTTCCTTCAAGAGGGGAATGTTGACTTACTCAGCAGAATGCCAAAATTTAGGGCAACCATAATCACAGTAAAAAAGACTCCAAAATATTGGACGTGAGTTAAAAATTGCTTAAGTTGGCTGACCAAGAGGGCAAATCGATGAAAGGTGAGAATGGAACAAAACATACCAAGCTGTGGGTGGAGGCACTGAATGGAACACTAACAAACACAGACCGTGTGTCATTTTTGTTGTTGCTGTTTTGTAACAGGCACCGATCACAAATCTAACCTGTTGATGCCCAGTATCGGAGTCCATGGCCAACAATTTCTCCATCCGCAAATTCACCTTCGTAATAACTCCCATCTTTGAACAGTAATTTCCCATGTCCTGGAAAAGAAAGATCAGTTAAAAAAGAAGAGCCTTGGATGGGTTTGGAATTTTAAAAATTGTTGGGCTCTCTTTGCAAAGGGGAAGCTTCGTAAAGGTTCTAGGGATGAAGTCACTAATAAAGCTGATAGCAGATAGTTAATATAGAAAGTTGAAAGCGGTAGCACCCTTCTACACTGCACTGATGAGACCACACTTGAAATACTGCGTCCAATTTTAGTCACCACGATACAAAAAAAAAAGAGGTTGAGACTCTGGAAAGAGTACAGAGAACAGCAACAAAGATGCTTAGGCAACTGGAGGCTGAAACATACAACGAACTGTTACTGGAATTGGGTATATCTAGTCTAACGTACAAAAAGACTAGGAATGACACGATAGCAGTCTTCCAATATTTGAGGGGCTGCCACAGAGAGGAGTGAGTTGATACTTCCTACTTTATACTGCAAGGACCTGCTTTCCAAATTTCCAGCGAGGGAGTCAAATTACCCTATTGGGCAAAAAAAAAAGTTTCATAGCCTTTTAAAAACTATCCTATCAGCCCATTTAGTGTAGATTATGAAATACTGTAGGAAAAGTTATCACTCTGATGCCATCTAATGGTCAAAAGTATGTATAAATATATTCCATCAAATACATCTCGTTTTGGAAATATTGAATGATAAGACCGGGCCATTCTTTGCTTCCTTTTGAGGACAAATCAGGCATTTGGAATTTGATCAACTGCAAAAAAATGATTATATGAAAGATGAAAGATTTATACAAAGAAACCACAATATGTCAGTGTTTTTCTTAACCTGCTGATCATTCTCCATATTTTTTTATTAAATAATTAAAATGTATTAATTACATGGCACTGAAAGAAGTGACTTATGACCGTTTTTCAGTTATTACCTTTGCAGCATCCCCATAATCAATTGTGGTCGTAAGTCGAGGACTACCTGTATTTAATAACAATAGTAAAAATGCAGGTGCATCCAATTAATATTCAAAGAACCTGCCTGGGAGTCTAGAAATGTGTTTAACCGATCAGCGTATTGGTTGATCTTAGATAAGATGCTATTCATTTCATTGTTTGTATTGTGGGGAAAATAGGAGGAAGAAGGAGTAATAGGTATGTCCGCTCCCTTGGTTTTTTTTTTATAAAAATAATAAAGGTGGGAAATAAACTTATTTATTTAAAAAATAAATAAAAATAAACTTATTTATTTAAAAATAAACTTATTTATTTAAAAATAAACTTATTTATTTAAAAATAAACTTATTTATTTAAAAAAGGTGGTCACAAAATACCTGCTGAGTATACCTGCAAAGAAAGAAAACTTCTGGTTCCTTACCATGTTTTTTCCCTCGCTTCCATTGTCCTTCATACTTGAAAAAGGAATTGGGGTAAACATAACGTCCATAGCCTAAAGGCAAGAGAAGTCAAAAATATTAAAAATACAATAATGAAAAGACTAGGATAGACACTTCAGTAAAACTAACCTAGGAAGTTTCCCAATACTTTTCTGATGGGAATGTTTTGGATCTCCAGTTTGGTTACAATATATGATGTTTTTGTGGGAGAAAAGTAACAAAACCTCACATTCCTTGATGTAACCTAAAGTGTTTTATTGTACGCAAGGAACTGTAATAGAGAAAAATTGTGGTTTTATGGTTAAATGTTGGATTAGAACCAGTCAATGGTATTTGTGATACATTTTTAAATGTTCAGTTGACAGTTTAATAATAATAATAATAATAATAATAATAATAATAATAATAATAATAATAATAATAATAATACCAATAATAGTGTGCAATGAATACGACACAATAATAATAGTAATAATAATAGGAATAGGAATAATAGTAAGTGATGAATACTAAATAATAATAATTATTAATAATAATAATAATTGTAATTATTATTGTGTATAATAATAATAATTGGGTCAGGGAATCCTTCGATGAATAATGATGATGATAATAATAATAATAACACCAATAATAATGTGCAATGAATACTACACAATAATAATAGTAACAATAATAGTAATAATAATAGTAATAATAATAAAAAAGTGGGTCAGGAAATTCTGCAGTGAATACTACTGCTACTATTACTAAATAATAATAATAATAATAGAATACTGAATAATAATTATTAATAATAATTATAATTATTATTGTGTATAATAATAAATGGGGTCAGGGAATTCTTTGATGAATAATAATAATAATAATAATAATAATAATAATAATAATAATAATAATAATAATAGAATACTAGATAATAATTATAATTATTAATAATAATTATAATTATTATTGTGTATAATAATAAGTGGGGTCAGGGAATTCTTCGATGAATAATTAATAATAATAATAATAATAATAATAATAATAATAATAATAATAATAATAATAATAATAATAATAATAATAATAATAATAATAATAATAAGGTCAGGGAATTCTTAGAATATGCAATTCCTCCAGGGCGACACCTGCCAACCGCGGCCTTGGTTCTCCCGCTTTCGGACGTGCATTCTGGTAGACTGCTCCTGCCCCAGGAGGCTCCACTTAGGACCCGATCTAGCCCCTTTCCGCGGGGAATCGCCCCTCCTGGCCTCCTTTTTTTTCCCGCCGTCTCCTCCCCAGCAAAGCCGTGACTTTCCCCCCTCCCCCCCCTCACCATTCCTCCGCTGATCCTTCATCTCCCCACAGTAAGAAGCGGCTCCCTCAGCCGCCATTTTCCCGTCTCCCTCAAGGGACGCTGTTTTGCCGCCATCAAACCCCAGCCGCGGATTGGCTGCCGCGTTGCTAGGAGACGAGGCTTCTTGCTGTTTTTTTTTCCTTCCTCCTCCCCCAGAGGGGAGGGGGGTAAGAAGTTCGGGCTTTCGCTCGGCGGGGCGCATGCGCGGAGTAAGTGGCGTTTCCCAGGGAATAGAAACAAGGAAGTACGTAGGGGCGGTTTTAAATGCTTTCCTTAACTTAGGAGTCGAGGAGGGACTGCAGATTCCATGATCCCCAGCCCCGCACGGTCCGGACAGTTAGAGGAGGAGAACCCGGGAAAAAAACGCCGCACGGGTTTTCCACATAATGCCTTGCTGAGCCAACCATTGGGGCTGCTGGGGATGATGGAGTCTGCAGTCCCCACCTACCCACCCAGGCTGGGCCGTGGCGCTAGCTGGAGGCCCGAGTGTACTTTAAAAAAACCCGTTATGTCTGTATAGGTGGCTGGTGTTTTTCTTTTAGCCACTTTATGGACACAACAGCCCTGATAGGTAGGCCGGGAGGAGGGGGAGATCCCCCCCCCAAATGCATCCCTGCCGGAGAGGCTGGATCTCCTCGATCCTGGCTGCTGTGGCTGCGACCTGGATCTAGGAAAGCAGCCCTTGTCAATCAAAAACCCTTTGATCTGCCTGTCCAACTCCCCACCCCGGTAAGAGTGGACCTGCTGCTGGCAAACCGGGGACTACATATCCCCTAAGCCGCAGCAGGAAGGCCGGGCGGGGGATCACCCTGCTGCCGTCCCACCCTCGTGCCAGCTAGGCCAAAGGTCTGCAATCCACCGGGAGCGCCCATCCCTAGGGCTCAATACAGCGCTTATGCGGGGAGGGGAGGAAACTACCGCTCCCAGAAGGCCTCAAGCGGCTTGGCTGCCTGAGGCCTCTGGGAGCGGTAGGCTGAGGGATTCTGGGAGCGGTAGTTTCTCCTTGGCGAGCGCACCTACGGCTGGAGGGGGTAGCTGAGGCATTCTGGGAGCTGTAGTTCCCCGAATGTGAGGGCCTTCTAACTGAGGCGAGGCTGCCTCCAACCCAGCAGGCCTCTTTCCCCACAGAACAGAGGCCTAGTTTGTGTGGGGGCTTCCCGACCCCTTTGGCCTTCCACTCTCCCTCCTCCTCCTCCTTTTCGCCCCGGTAGCGGAAGCTCTCCTGCCGGCCGCGCGGTTCCGCCATCTCGGAAGGTGGAGAAGGAGGAGGAGTCGGCAACGGCGGCGGCGGCTCCTCTGCCTGTTCAGGCGGGGCGGGAAGCGGAAGGAGGGGACACCCGGCGCGGCCTGGTGAGTTACCCCCCTTGGGCCCGACTAGGCCGCGGCCTGGCCGTTGCCTTGGCAACCAGGCCTTCCAGTTCGGGGGAGAGATGGGGTGGTGGTGCTTGGGAGGCCCCCAACTTTAATTACTCCCCTCAGGGCGGGTGTGTCTGTTCGGGGGGTTCGTCACTGGAACCTCTTCTGTCCCCTCCTCAGTTTCCCCCAATGGGGTCCCGCCATTTGGGATGCCGGGTGATGGTTCTGCGTCCTCCTTTTGGGGATAAAGAAGCGTTGTTTCCATTGATTCTCTTGGACTCCGACCTCCATCATTCCCAGCCGGGACAATGGGAACTGGAGGAGTTGGGGGTTGGGGTGGTATTTTGAGTGCTGGGTTTGAATTAGGGAGCTGGCTGTGGTCGGGGTACAGGTAGTCCTCGACTTACAGCAGTTCACTTAGTGACCGTTCGAAGGGTACAGTGGCGCTGGTGGAAAAAAGTGGGGGGAGGATGGGATTGGGGACCCTTTTTCCCCCCACATTGGACAAACATGTTTGGGCATCCCCTTGGTCACGTGATCAGAATTGGAGCCGCTCGGCAACGGACTCGGACTTACGACGGTGGCAGTGGTCGCAGGATTCCTCCTTTTTGCGACGGTTGGACCAAGCAAAATCAACGGGGGAAAGCCACGACCGACTTCTTAACAGAGGCGAGAGAGGTCGCAAAATGGGGCCAACACTCGCTTAACAAGCATCCCGCTTAGCAACGGAAACACTGGGCTCCATTGAGGTCGTAAAGCAAGGACTTCCTGTATTATTGCCACATATTCACCTTAGACCTCTAGGCAATCTATTTTGGGGGAAAGGGGGTGTTGTCCCTCATTTTTCCCTACAATACCCCGGTGAGGTTGAGAGCATGAAGATTCGCACCCAGATCCACCCTTGAGTGTCTAACAGGGAGATTGGAGGCTTATCATTATCCCGCCGAAATGCTAGCCGAAATGGGGGTGGATTTCTCTGTCTCTTCTTCTGGTCCTTTTAATTCAAGATAATCCCCATTCACGTCCAAATCTTCTAGCCCGTGAAAGCTGAAGCTTTAGCTCACCTGGTGGTGCCTTTTCCCTCCCCAATCGTGGCTTAGCCCAAAGAAAAGGAATCAGCCAACATTAAAGGGTTCAAAGGAATGAGATAAACCATTAGGTTAGGGTTAGGGGTGTAACTACTACCGTGTGTTCAGCTGTGATAACAAATTTCTTGAGAAAAATCCTCATTTTTTCCACCAGTTGTGTGCCATTGGTTTCATGGAAGCAATTCAGAGGTTGGCTGAATTTGGGGATAATTTTTTTAAAAAATTCTCTCCTTGAATCAAGTCACTGAATGGTATGAATGACATTAGCCAGGAGACATTTCTTTAGTTTACACACCCTGTGGAGGTTTGGTTATTTTTCCCCTGAATTTTTCTTCGAGGCGTGCCTAGTAGATTGTCAATCATGCTTTCTGCTTTTGCTCCCCTTAGGAAACGTGTGTTCATGTAACAGCCATGTTTAAGGTTTTTTTTTTTAATCCACCTTAGGTGAAAATGCAGCCACTGGCGTTCATAAATTTTAAATAATTGCTTTGGATGTTGTATGAAGCAAACGTCAACCTGAAACTCTAGGCCAACCTGAATCTTTTTTTCCTGCAATGTTCATAAATTTATGATTCTTGTCGCTCTGCTTCATGCTTTGCTCGAATGCTTTTATTGAGAACTTGCCTCCATAAATTGTGGGTGCTCCATCACAAGAGGTTTTCTTGAAGAGACTGGACAGCCATTTGTCTGCAATGGCACAGGGCTTCCTGCTTGAGCAGTGGGTTGGACTAGAGGACCTCCAAGGTCCTTTCCGTCTCTGCTATTCTGTTAGGAACTTGTAATTCTAGCCTCGATTTTGTAGAATCGGCATGGTCGGCGAATTACAATTTCTGCAGCTTGCTTGACTGGTAGAGAAGAAAAAGGTTGGTGCGTTTATAATAAAGAGTTAAAGGAGAATGAAACTGAAACATAGTTAGTCACTGGCCTGAATGGCCTCCAAATTAATATGGAAAGCCAGACTTCCCTTGGACTGAAAAGGCCGTGCTATGTGAAGACCAAGGAGTGTCCGATCTTGACAACTTTAAGATAGACATCAACTCCCAGAATTCCCCAACCAGCCATGAAATGAATGGAATGGAAGTCCATAGGTTTTAAAGTTGCCAAGATTGGGCATCCTTGCTACAAGTATTTAGTGAACCACATGTGAAGCCAAGTATTGGGTTTACTCGACAGCTTCCTTGAAAGCTAACACTGTGGTAGCCCTTCCACCTTTTAGTTCAGTTTGTTTTAAAAGTGGAACTTTGTGTACCGAAACACTGTTTCGTTTCCTTCCTGCTTTTTCCCCCAACCTAGCTGCATGGTTGCGTTTTCCAATTTGGAATCCAAGTAACATCCAGAAAAGTCCTTAGGATCGAATTAAAACTTAACGTTGTCCCGGGCTAACAAATAGCATGCATGTTTTATTCTCATCCTTAGTGATTTCCCGCTGTGCTAAAGCTTAACTTCAGTTTAACCCAGCTATTCTGGTTTGCGAACGCGGTTTGTTGGGGGGGTATTGAGCGGTTGATGGACCAAGAGCCACGGTTAAATTGTAATCTGGAGTGATGTGCAACTTTAGGCTTGGTTGTTTCACTGGATATCAAGCCAAGATCTTTTATATTCGATTCTTGGTTATATTGGTGCGGTTTATCATTTTGGAATGCTCTCCTTTTTGCCGCGTTGTGGTTCTTCATCGCTGTTATTATGAGAATATTCTCACCGATGGCTGGCGAGGGAATTTGTTTGAGGTGGTTTAGCAATCATAAAACTTGCTCTCTTCCCTTGGACGCAAATTCACCTTCGCTGAAAATCTTATCATTTCCAAATGTGATTTCCTAGGCTAATATCACTCGTATTCTTGCTGATCTTCCAGCAAGTTCCAAATTACGGGTCAAAGATTGTTTTCCCTCTCTGATTTCCCAGTCATCCTTTTCCTTGAAGGCAGCACTTCTCACGCTGTCCTGGCAAAATCTCTCTTGCTTTCCTGTTCCTGGAACGAAACTGAATTTCCATTTTCTCCGCCCTCCGAGCCTGATGTACCAGGAAATTATGTCATGCTTTCGCTGATGTGGCACCGCAGCTCCAGCGATTCCCTGTGTGTGGCTTAAAGAGAACATGCAGCTTTTCACCGAAACGAACCATGGTAGAAACCAGAAGGTCCTTTTTAAGTCTTTAAATCTTTATTTGCGGTCCAAAGGCTAGTTATAAAAAAGATTCTTTTTCTCTGTTAAAGAGAAGATGAGAGCCCCGAAAAGAGGTTGTAGATTAAGTGTCATCTCCCTTTTGAACGAAAAGGGGGTTTGGCTTTCAATCGTGCTCCAAAGAGGAAGTACTCTACAAATCCACCTCTGAGTAAAATATAGCTAGCAATAGAATATTGAGTTGGGGTTTTATCTGGTCTGCGAAAGCCCCGTGTGAATTGTGCATGATTTATTGGGCTTTTCGAAGGCTTTTCTGTCCGGCCTTGCAATCCCATCTCCTCGGCAATTTTCCTCCCCACGTCGATTGTACAACCCAAAGTGGGAAAGCTTTGTATAGCTAATCCTTGACTTAACAAGCACAGCCAGGCCCAACATTTTCGCGGCTGAGTGAGACTGTTGTGAAGCGAGTTCTGTCCCATTTTACAACCGCTCTTGCCACTGGGATGCTGCCATTGTTGCAAATGTTTAAAACAAAAAACAAACAAACCCGGTCATAACTCGCTGTTTTCAATGCTATTGTGACTTCCAATGGTTGTTCAATGAATGGTTGTAACGTCGCCTAGGAGATTTCCTAGGAGTTTGTAATATGCAAGGATGATGTGCTGAATTCTTTGTGGGTTTTTTTCCCCCCACACAGCCACAATGTCAGAAGGGGACAGTAGCGGTGAGTCTATCCATGGCAAACCGTCCGTGGTCTATAGATTTTTCACGAGACTTGGACAGGTGAGTTTCACGCACGTACAGATCCATAAACCGCTCCAGGGTGGTGCATGCCTGAATGACTAAATTAGCATTTGGTCCAATTAGAGCCGAAAGAGAAAAACAGTTGATATTGAAGGGATTTCTCCGGCCTCTGCTGGATTGTGGGAAGGAGTGTGTTGGATGAATCCCTCTAGCTATGGCTTATTTTATTTAAATATACAAATACAAAAATTTTCTTTCTTTCTTTCTTTCTTTCTTTCTTTCTTTCTTTCTTTCTTTCTTTCTTTCTTTCTTTCTTTCTTTCTTTCTCTCCCTCCCTCTCCCTCTCCCTCTCCCTCTCCCTCTCCCTCCCTCCCTCCCTCCCTCCCTCCCTCCCTCCCTTCTTTCTTTCTTTCTTTCTTTCTTTCTTTCTTTCTTTCTTTCTTTCTTTCTTTCTTTCTTTCTTTCTTCTCTCCCTCTCCCTCTCCCTCTCCCTCCTCCCTCCCTCCCTCTCCCTCCCTCTTTCTTTCTTTCTTTCTTTCTTTCTTTCTTTCTTTCTTTCTTTCTTTCTTTCTTTCTTTCTTTCTTTCTTTCTTTCTTTCTTTCTTTCTTTCTTTCTTTCTTTCTTTCTTTCTTTCTTTCTTTCTCTTCTCTTCTCCCTCCCTCCCTCCTCCCTCCCTCCCTCCTTTCTTTCTTTCTTTCTTTCTTTCTTTCTTTCTTTCTTTCTTTCTTTCTTTCTTTCTCTCCCTCTCCCTCTCCCTCTCCCTCTCCCTCTCCCTCTCCCTCTCCCTCCCTCCTCCCTCCCTCCTCCCTCCTTTCTTTCTTTCTTTCTTTCTTATCTTATCTTATCTTATCTTATCTTATCTTATCATCTTATCTATCTAATCTTATTTATCTAATCTTTATCCGTCCATCCAATCTATCTAATCTATGCTGCAGGCTTGTTATGTTCAACCCTCACTTAATATGCTGAAAATCTTGTGTTTCCTTTAGATTTACCAGTCCTGGCTAGACAAATCTACTCCATACACAACAATCCGATGGGTCACAACATTGGGTTTAAGTTTTATCTACATGATTAGAGTTTATTTACTGCAGGTAAGGAAAGAAACTGAGGCTCTTGGCTTTCCTCTGGAGCCCCCGCCAGGAATCCACACGTTGCCAATTATTGGCAGCCTCTCATTAGCCCCATTAATGTTTATTGTTTTATTTTGGCCAGTTAAAAGATGGATTTCTCTGCCCGTTAGCCTGGCCTCCCAGCCCAATAACCTATTTAAAGCTGGGGGGGAAAATTAGCCCAGAAATAATCCACAAAGAATTTTCTTGGTTTATCTTGCTACTGCCTCTGTCAGCTGGCTTGGAGATGGATTTGTAAATCACACTCATTCTTCATCTGCCATTTATTCTCACCTTGCTTTGTTGGGTGGGGGAATTCTGGGAGTTGAAGTCCACGCATTTTCGAGTTGCCAAGGCTGAAAACCACTGCTCTGTGGGTTGTCCCAAATGTGTTGTTGTTGTTTTCCAAAAGGCAACTGGGCTTATCTTCTTTTTTTTTTTTTTCCCCTTTAAAGATATCAAACGCATTTCGTTTCTCACCCAGGAAGCTTGAATGAGAAGATAGAACCAAAGGAGCTTCTTGGATGAGAAGCGAAACGTCTTCAAAGAAAAGAAAAAACACCAGTTGCTTTTTTGGAAAAAGTCCCTTTTGGGACAACCATGACCTGGATGATGGAGAATTTCCGTAGACATTTTCCCTGTGGATTCTTCTGTTATCTCCTGCTATTTGTTCTGACCCAGCTCCCCAAACACGACAAACCCTCTGAAGTTTAAATCAATGCTTCCTTTATTAGGAGCACCAGCACCAGTTTCTCTCTCACCGCAGGCTAACAAGTCCATCCAGCTGGGAGATGAATAGTTGCCTGCCACATCTATTCATCCCCACCCCCTGCCTTTTATCTAGCAGTGGTGGCACTTCCGTCCCAAGGACCGGCCCATAGATTTCCACGGCTCTCCTCTCCTCTCCACTGGACCTGGCTGTTCCTTCTCTTTCTCATCAGCCACCTCATTAGCCAACAGACTTGGGGGCTGTTGACAGTCCATCTGAAGGCTGATGGATGGCCCAGGATCCTTCCTTCCCTCCTTCCCTCTCTCTCTTTCTCTCTCTCTCTTTTCTCTCTTTCTTTCTTTCTCTCTCTTTTTCTCTCTTTCTCCTCTCTCTCTCTCTGCCAGCTCCATTCCCTCTTCCCCCTCAGAGCCCCCAGGTTATCCTGATGCTGACCTTGACTCCCATGCCTCCTCTTCCTCCTCCAGCGGGCCGACAGGCCACAACACTACTACCCGTTATCCTCCTGTCCTGGTTCATGGGCTCCCGATATTTTGGGAGTACGACTCCTGCAATCCCTTGTTATCAACCATGCTGCTTATAGGATTCCTCCTGACTTCTGACTAACCCCCCTGTGCGTTGCTAATTATGGGCCCTCAGGGTCTGTAACTTCTGGGTTGTTGTTTTTTAAAACTTAAGTTCCCCTCTGACCTCCCGGTTCTTGAATCAATCTCTTCTCGTTCCCAGGGTTGGTATATCGTGACGTATGCCTTGGGTATCTACCACCTAAACCTGTTCATAGCTTTCTTGTCCCCAAAGGTCGATCCCTCGCTCATGGAAGATTCAGGTATGATCAAGTTGGGATTTGGGCAAATGTGCTGCCGTTTGCTATAGGGGGCCGTTGATCTTTAGGGATGGATTGGGTTAAATTTAGTGTACTGTATTGTCATTGCACATCGTACAAGGAAATTAAATACCATCTTCAAGTGAACTATACAGCAGAATTCAGCAGAGCTCCTGCCCTGGGATAGAAGCTCTTTTTCAGCCTATTTGTCCTCGTTTTTATTATTCTGTACCGTCTGCCAGATGGTAATAGTTCAAAAAAAAAGGGGGTGCCCAGGATGAGATGGATCTTTGAGAATGTTTTGAGCTTTCTTAAGGCAGCGGGAGCTATAAAGCTCTTCCAGAGAGGGGAGAGGGCAACCCATGATCCTCTGGGCAATGACGTTAAACCCTCTGGAGTGCTTTCCTATCTGCCACTGTGCAATTGGCAAACCATACAGAGGTGCAGTAAGTTAAAATGCTCTCTATGGTGCAGCGGTAGAAGGTCACCAGCAGTTTCCCATTCAGTTGTTGTTCCCTGAGAAGCCTCAGGTAGTATAATCTCTGCTGGGCCCTTTTGACCAGGGCTGCAATGTGAGCCCCCCAGGTCAGGTCCTCTTTTAGGGTAACACCCAGAAACTTAAAACTGGCCACTTGCTCCCCTCGGTCTCCCTTGATAAGGAAGGGCTGGAGGTCTGATCTGTTCCTTCTATATAGTTCACTATCAGCTCCTTGGTCTTTTTGGTGTTGAGGACCAAGTTATTGTCTCCATTTTTAGAAATCTTGCTCGTTCCTTGACTGGGTGGATTGGGGGTATACACCTCATCTAAGGTGATTTTTTTTCCTTTGGCACTGTGTTTAAATATCTTGTGCGTACCCCTCTCCTTGGATTTTAAACCATGGTTTAGTGTCCTGTACAATCACAGCCACTTGTGCTTGATTCTGTAAACCATAGATTACAGGACAATCTACAGGTGTAGTCCTTGACTTACAATCATTTAGTTACAGTAGCGTTGAAAAAAAAGCGACTTATGACCGTTTTTCATACTTAACGACCGTTGCACGGTCACGTGATCGAAATGCACTTGGCAACTGTCTCGTATTTATGACGGTTGCAATGTCCCACGTTTACAACGACCAAGAAGCCAAGCCAACTTAGCAACCATGTTACTAACTGCTAACAATCGCAGCGTTGTGGTCGTTAAGTCAAGGACTACCCTTCACGCCCTTTAGAGCGTCGTTCTTTCGAAGCGACACGGATACCCCTTTGGGGTCCTGGAAGCTGGGACTAGGGAACGTCGGTTGTGCAAAGCAAGAAAGCAAAAAAATTCGAGTCCTGAAAACATCTCTTCGCCTGCCGGAATGGGCTGAGTCAGCAAGCTGCAATTTTTGTTTTGTTTTTTTAAACAGCTCCTAAATTAGCAAATAATTACTATTTTTTTAGATGAAGGGCCTTCATTACCGACAAAACAGAATGAAGAATTCCGGCCTTTTATCCGGAGGCTGCCAGAATTCAAATTTTGGTGAGTTGGTTTCGAATAAATTGGGCTTCCTTCCTTCCTTCTCGTCTTTGCTCTTCTGGCATTCCTGCAGAGCAGTTTTTCTCAACCCTGGCGGGGACTGGAGTGCAATTGTCTCTAGCCGCTAATTTATCTAACAAAATGAAATTCAGTGTAGGGAAAAGTAAAGTCCTACCCTTAGGCAAGAAAAGCCACAAGGACACCTATAGACTGGGTGAAACCAGGCTCAATAGCAGGAACTGGGAGGGGGATCTTGGAGTCTTAATGCACAACCAGCTAAATAGGAGCCAACTGTGTGCAGCAGCAGCCCAAAAAGCTAATGCAATCCTAAATTACATTAACAGAGGGATACAGTCGAGATCAATGGAGGGATTAACACTACTCTGTAAAGCCTTAGTAAGGCTACACCTAGAGTACTGCGTCCGGTTTTGGTCACCACACTATAAAAGAGATGTTGAGGCTCTAGAAAAAGAGCAGAGAAGAGGAATCAGGATGATGAGGGGACTGGAGGCTAAAACATACGATGAACAGTTGCAGAAACTGGGCCTGCCTAGTCTAGGGAAGAGAAGGACCAGGGGAGGCAGGAGAGCAGTCTTCCAATATTTGAGGGGCTACCCCAGAGAGGAGGAGGGGGTCAAGCTGTTTTCTAAAGCACCTGAAGGCCAGACAAGGAATAATGGATGGAAACTGATCAGGAAGAGATACAACCTGGAAATAAAGGAGAAACTTTCTGACAGTGAGAACAATTAATCAATGGAACAGAAGTTTCCTTCAGAAGTTGTGGGAGCTTCATCACCTTCAAGAAGAGATTGGACAGCCATTTGTCAGAAATGGTGTAGGGTCTCTTGCTTGGGTACGGGGGTTGGACTAGATGACCTACAAGGTCCCTTCCAAACTCTGTTAATCTGTTAAATCTCTTAACCCCGACATCGTTTTCTTCCCCAAAGGCATTCTGCCACTAAAGGCATCCTGGTTGCCATGACCTGTACATTCTTTGAGGCTTTCAATGTTCCAGTTTTTTGGCCAATTCTGGTGATGTATTTCATTATGCTGTTCTGTATCACGATGAAGAGGCAAATCAAGGTGAGTGCAGAGTGCAAGGTGACTCCAGAGACCAGAATGTCCAACCTTGGGCACTTCCAAGACTGGTGGACTTCAACTCCCAGAATTCAATCACCAATAATCATGTCCTGGCTGGGGAATTCCGGGAATTGAAGTCTACCAGTCTTAAAAAGTGGACAAGATTAGACAAGCCTGCTTTTTGACCGTGAAATGAGGGGGCGAGACAGTTGAGATGCTCACCCATTTGGGAGGGGGGGGGGAACCGTACTAGCATAGCCCTGGGAAGCAAAATAAATACAATACTAACCAGGTTTGGCACGCTAGAAGAAGCACAATTGCTCCTGCCCCGTTTTAAGGGTGAGATGGATTATATCAAAGTAATAAAATTTATGTTTTAACGCCGAGCAGATTGAGCCGGCTACACCCCCGTTGCCGAAAGGGTGACGGGAGATAATACCCTTGATCACGAAAAGGTGGCTTGTTTGGAGCTGCTCTTCAAACCGCAGATCGTGGTAACCCCGATCTGTCAGGTGAGCCTTTCTTTGCCCGCGTCCCTAGAGCACGTAAAGCCAAACGATTGTGGCTTAATTTAAGAGCCTCGTTCGGTGCTCGGAAAACCATAGCTTAAACGCAGGGGCCTTCAAACCTGACAGCTTTTAAGGCTTGTGCATTTCAGCTCCCAGAATTCCTCCTCCAGTCATGTTAGCTCAAGGAATTCTGGGAGTTTTGGAAGTCCCCCAAGTCTTCAACTTGCCAAGGTTGGAGACACAGGGCTTAAATCTTGTTTGTCTGACAGATCGGCCTTTGCAGGCATTTTTCTCGCGGTTTGGAAGACGGGGAGGAGAGAAAAAAAAATGGAGGCGGCGCCTTTTTAAGACCTGTGTTTTTTTTTTTGTCGTTCCAGCATATGATAAAATACCGATATATACCGTTCACCCACGGCAAGAGGAGATATAAAGGAAAAGAAGACCCAGGGAAGACTTTTGCTAGCTAGAAACCCCCCACCCACCCCCCAAAAAAAACCTTGCTGACCAACTGCCCCCCTACCCCCAGCGTTATAATTAAAAAGACCGGTTTTGAACCATTGTAACGATGCCTCTGTTCTTGGTAATCAGTCATCCATAAGAGGTCCAGAGGATTCGTTTCTGTCTCTTCTGTGGATTGGAGAGGGGTGTGTGTGTGTGTGTGTGTGTGTGTGTGTGTGTGTGTATCTGGCTCTTAAAATGCCTTTCCATGTCCACAGGAGAAACATCTTTTGAATTTTGTGGCTCTGGGAACAAACTGCTTTATCCGTCCACGGCTTCTTTCCCCCTTCTCTCTCTCTCTCTTTCCCCCACCACCTCTTTGGAATTTATCACGTTTACACATAGGTACGTGTCTTTCTGTCTCTCTGGGATCCGAGGGCCCTGGGATTTTGGCTTTCCAAATTTGGCTGGCTGTGGCTTCACAGGAAGGAGGCCTCCTGCGTGCATTCCAAGCAGAACAAAGTAGGTAGGCAATTACCCGGTTTCCCCCGAAAATATGACCTACCCTGAAAGTAAGGCCTAGCTTGTTTTTTTTTTTTACACGTGCGCCCAATATAAGCCTTACTCCCAAAATAAGCCCTGATTAAGATCCCACCCACTCCAGAGTGGACGGGTAAAAATTAAGCTAGGGTGGAGCTTCCCTGCTATTTCCCTTTGGACCGTTGTAGCCAGGCCTCGCACACCCCAACACCTGCCTCGCCAGCCCATTTCTTCTGCAGCCAGCTAAGGCTTCCCTGAAGGCCTCTGGAGCTGATACTGATATCAGCTATGATGCTGGCCGCAGAGGCTTTCAGGAAAGCCTTGCCAGCCACAGAAGAAGTTCCTCAAGGCCTCTCTGATAGCGAAAAGGAGGCCGAGGGTGACATGCACAAGTTGAGGTTACTCAGTGGATGACTTCCCCTGAAAATAAGACCCGGTGCCTTTGGTGGAAAAAATATATATATAAGAGGGTCTTATATTCAGGGAAACACGGTAGAATCTGAATATTCTTTGGGAGGCCAACAGCTAGTATGGGAAGGGAGAATATAGATAATTCCACCCCCACCCCCCTCCACTCAATCTGCGCACTGTAGCTTGCTGAAACGAACGAATTGTAATAAAATGGGATGCAGAAAGTAATTAATACCTCTGTGCTAGTTTTAACTTAACTTGGGCATTTCAGATAAAACCTGTCTAGATTGACCGACGGAATCAAGCTTGGCTTTTAGAATGAAGAGGTTGTAGGATGGGCTGCGTGGTAATTTTGTTTGTTAAGGTTTTTGTTTAGTCATCAGCGTATTTTGTAATTATGCCAATTATTCCATGATTTTTTTTTCTCTAAATTTTGGAAAAAGCCTGGGAAAAAAATTACGTGTGTGTGTGTGTGTGTGTGAATGACATTAGGTAAAGAGTATTCTGACACATTTCTTTGATAAAGGGTTTTTTTAAAAAAAGTTTGCTTCATTGCCCTTTCCAAGATGCAACTAGATTGGACTGGCAGACTGAACTTTATGGAGCTTTCACCCAAACTTAATTTTCTATGGAGAGAAATCTAAAACAACCTGCATGTAAAGCATTTTTGATGTGAAATAGCTACGGACAGTTTTAGTAAGTGACTTTTTAAATTCCCAAAAAAGTTTATTAAAAGGAAGACCTTGTGCCATTCTTGGGTCCAGCCATCTTTATAAAACAAATGTAAAGAGCTATGTATTATGCTTCAAAGTTTTCTCTCTGCCCTGTTCTCTTAAAATATGTATATTTTAATCTTGTGGCATATATTGTATTTTAGCTGTCTCAATAAAAAACAGCCCTTTGCATATTGTTACACACATTATCTTGAAAGACAAATAGCTATTGACTAGTAAATTTGGCAGAGTGATAACATACTCAAATATTCTGTGCCAAATAACTCCATTTCTCCTTTACACCATTTTTTTTTTTAAAGGAAGGGGACGTGGGCTCTTTGTGGGAATAGGAAATTCTGCTTCCTTTTAAAGTGGTCTTTTATTCCAGCTTGATGACAAGGGACTAAGTGCCATTGCCCCCCTCCCCCATTTAAAAGTAGGATCTTGAAAAGCTTTTGGAAGAAAAGACTATTGAAACCAGACAAACACACAATGGATCTTAGGTTGATGATATGGGTATATGCTCAGCACATTCGAGCGTAATTCACCAAGGTTGTGGGGTTTTTCTATTGGGCTTGGCTGTGTTGCAACATCAGGTGTGGCCTTCCAGCCATTTCTGAATGTTCAAGGTAGCTCCTTAAGAGTGCAGGGCAGGATATCACAAGTATCTAGAAAGCTGCACTCTCTTAATACTTGCATTTCCCTCTCAAGCTCCACCCAGCTTTAAAGTGCATTAAAAAAGTTGGTAATACAAAAAAAAAAGACGGATGGACGTGTAAACTTCGTTACCACTTGTTGAATCTGCTATTTGAGGTTTGCCAAGAGACACTTTAAGAGGTGCTTCAGAGGTGCTGATGGAAGGCTTGGCTGGATTTTGAAACCAGCCAAGTCTTGAATAGAATTGAATCCAAAGCACCGTATAACCTGTTTTACAAGCCCGGCATCCCACAAGAACTAGATTAGTTATAATCTAGTTATTGACTAAATTAACAATAACTAAATCCTTCTGGAGCATTTTAAAAAACCAGGTCCGCCATAAGTGGGGTGATGCAGTTGTGTGTCAGGTAAGTTGGGAAGCGGGGGGTGGGTAGAGATTGCTATTAATGCCAAAGGTATGCTTAAAAGAAAACTGCAGAATTCAAAATTCACTAGGATGGGTAAAAGTCTTTAGAACTTCAAACTGCTTTTAAGATGACCCTCCTTCCTGACCTCATAACCTCTCAGATAAAAGTGGACAAGCAGCAGTTTGTTTTAAACCGATACAGATTTGCATCTTCTTGTAGAGGCAGTGAAAGTCAGAATGTTTTGACTTTCCATTTGATCACGGCAATTTATTTATCAAAATAAAAATCTCATTACACGTTCAAAGCTTGCATTTCCGTTGTCTCTTCGCAGTTTGCACCCATTCACCGGAAGTGTCGAAGATAAATCAACTTCTGGGAATGAAATTTCTCTCTACACAGAGGACACTCAGCCTGTGGGAAGGAAAAAAAAGGGATTAGGAAATGTAAACCCTTCAAATTGCTTTAAAAACTATCCTTGTCTTTAAGGCAGCCTCCTTGCATAAAATAATTCCCCTTTTTTTGACATGATTTAACGTATAAACCAAAGTAGCTCTCAAGTTTCAAGCATTATAAATTATAAAACTGGTCTTGCAGCCAATTAGTCTGCTCAGAACTACAGATAAACTTTGCAACTTGGAGCTGTAGGTATGGGAGGATCAAAACTGCATGTAAAAAAAATATCACCTATTAATTTTTTTCCCCCCTGTAGCAAAGACTTTTGATCCTAGAGAATTTCTAACCTCCAAGGAAAAAGCAGAACCTCAACGCCGGTGTATACATGGCTGTAGACATTTACAACAGGAAGAAAAAGCCGCATGCTTTGGGGCAAAGTTTCAGGGAGGCAACACACACCTTGGTGTGACACCACGCAGTGATGCACTCCCAGCAGAAGAGGTGCCCACACGGTGTGGCTGTGGCATGTCGACGTTCTTCTAAGCACAGCGAGCAACGCGAATTGCGGCTAAGGATCTTCTCTTCGGGTTGGCTTCTGAAGGAAATGACATTAGACACCATTATTCTACGGCGAGAAAGGCAATTCCAAAAAGAGATCTCTGCAAGAAGTAAGTTTTAGGAAACTACAAATCTCCCTCTGCACAGAATCTACAAACATGGTCATATATAAATATAGCCATTTCTTTGATCTACTTTTTTTCCCCGGTCTTACAATATTATGTGCTTCGGTCATGTATTTTTACTACTTTAAAACTCAATATTCCATAGGCCAAAAGTCCAGGTTGTGCACTACGATAAAAAGCCTTATTAGAATAATACATTTTAAAGTAGAATTACCTACAAACCTATATTTCTGGGGTGTAGTTTTAAAGTCATTTTTAACTTGATACAGTAGAACCTCTGGTCGTGACCATAATTTGTTCCATAACTTTGGTCGTACACTGATTTGGTCATGACCCGAACCTAATTTTAAAAATTTGACGCTTCCAAAAAAAAGAAAAGAAAAGAAAAATGGTGCGGAAGGGAAAATTGGCTGTGAAAAAAAAAATTGTGAATTTTTTGGTCGGAACCCGATTTGGTCGTAGTCACAAACGTTCATGACCAGAGGTTCTACTGTACCGTTTAACTCCCAGGTGGGAGTTAATTTTAATTTAGTTAAAAGCTAAATTTCAAATGCTGGTGAGGTGCTACTTGTTGATATCAATTCTCTACATTCCCTGGACATTAAAAAAATAATAATAATCCAGACTTTATACATCTGATGGGAGAGGTTACGGTGTAGCTTCCACTCTTTTTGTGCCCTCTGCCGATGTTGGAGGTTGTACGCGTAGATGCCAAGGGTCAGCCCCAGATGCAGGAATGAAACGATTCCAAGCAGCCTGTAACTTGATCGAATGCTTCGGTCGTCTTCGGTGGAACCCACAGAGCGTAACTGGAGAGCAGAAAAATCAAGTAAAACCATCAGCGGAAGGTTAATTCATACTTAAATGCTTGAAGAAGGATTTTGTTACAGAAGGAGCTCCGTCCAAATGTTTTGTGTGTGAGAAAGGCTATCCTTTTTAAAATCACGAGCTGCCTGCAAATAGATTAATGTTTTGAGGCGTTGTGGAATGTCTCCCGATCAAGGAAATTTTTATTTTTTTATTTATTAGAATTTTGTCCCTTTATTTTTTAAATAGGCAGCAAACAGACCCTAATAGTAGAGAGTGTTGCGGTGGCCTTAGAGGGGGAGCTCTTGCCTCACAATCAGCAGGCTATGAGTTCAATCCTAGGTAGAGGCAGCTATTTCTCTCTGGGAACAATGAGAATATTATCTGCTGAACAAAACTCCTCATTGGCGACAGGGAAGGGCATCTGGCCATTTAGAACACTCTGCTGGCTCCATTCAGTTGCCCAGTCTCCACCCCGCAAGGAGTCATGAAATGAAGATGATGAAACATACCTAATAGTCTTCCGTTCTCCTCATTTCCATACAACCATCACCCTTGTGAGGTGGGTTGAGGCAAAAGAGACTTTCCCAAAGTTACCTAGCTAGCTCTCACTTGTAAAGCGCAACTAGAATTCACAAGTGTCCTGGTTTCTAGACCAGCAAGCACCTTCTTAACCACTACACCAAACCTTCCAGGAAAAAAACAATGATGGCACCCTTGACTAAGTTGATTCTCTACGTCTGTGACGGTGCCCAAATTGAGAAACTGAAGCACAGGGGAAGCCACTCACATAGGTGATCCCTGTTGTCCTTTTAGAGAAATGGTAGAAGATGCCCTTCATGTAAAAGACAGCTAAATGCAACCTCTGCAGCAATGGGATGCTTTGCTTGACGATATGAACCGCCCGAGCGAGGAACGTTCTCTGCCCCTCGGTTAATCGCCTGGCTCGTTTCTGCAACCAGCTTCGGAGGAGCGCCCGACTATGGAACACGCTCAGATTCCGGCTGTGCAGAATCTGTAACCCGCTGGAGGCCGCCTCGAGCTCCTGCTCCAACAGGGACAGTCCCTTGTCTAACAAGTAAGGCAAGACAGTGTGCAGAGCGACCAAAACGGCCCGGCGTCTCAACGAAGGGACCTTCCTCTTGGATGGGTCGACTTGGATGACATTGACGTATTCTTCACCAAGGGTTTGATATCCTGAAATGGGGGGGTGAAAAAAAAGGCAACCAATGACAGAAACTCCGAAGAGGTGATTACAAATGCAGCAGAAATAAACAGATGGAATCAATTACCTGAAAGGGTAGTAAGGGTGAAATAGGCGACGTCGGCGAGGAGTTCGATCTCTTTCTGCCATCCCAGCCAAATTTTAGCACCTAAGGAGCCAGAATATATGGAATTAAAGCACAAGAAAAAGCAACACTGTTCCATTTTTATCCGACCGACATTTGAAAGGGGAGTCAGGTGGCGTATTTCTATCATTAAAATGACTGCCACCATCCCTGCAGAAATATGTATGTATGACTGCATGTAAGAATGGAATGGGAATGGAATAGAATAGCATAGGGTCCCTTCCAGCTCTATTCTGATTGGACTAAATAGAGTAGAGTAGAGTAGAGTAGGAATGGGAAAGAATAGAATAGAATAGAATAGAATAGAATAGAATAGAATAGGAAAGAATAGAATAGGAATAGGGAAGAATAGAATGGAATGGAATAGAATAGAAAATATGGAACGGAATGGAATTCTTTATTGGCCAAGTGTGATTGGACACACAAGGAATTTAGTTTACTGTATTGTCATCACACCTCGTACAACAAAATTAAATACCATCTTCAGTGTACAATTTATAACTATGAAAATAAATACAAACACACACACACCCCAATTTGTCTTCAGTGCAGAAGCCGTCAGTGTACATAAAGAATAAAATAAAATACATTCATCAAGAATCATAAGAATATAAGTATAATTAAGCTTAGTGGGGCTTATGCAACTTTTCATTCAACTTTTCATTTGTTGTTATACAATTTTTTTATCCGTTGGCTGATAACAGGTAAATTATATAAGTAAAATATGGAGCCAAAATAATATAACAATAACAAATAATGGAGCCAGTTTGTTCTAAATGGTTAACTGGAAAACAGGAGGCTGCGAGTTCCAGTCCTGCCTTAGCCATGAAAGCCAGATTTTGGGCCAGTCACACACTCTCAACCCACCTCACAGGGCTGTTGTTGTGGGTAAGAAAAAGAAGGAAGGTATGTTTCGCCCCCTTGAATTACTTAAATAAAAATAAAGGGATATAAATAAATATGCATTTTAGGCGTTGCTGATGAATGGCAAAATGTGAAACTCGGCTTGCTTCTTCCTTCTCACACGAAGATCCTGAATTTTGTTTCTTAAGCCCGCCTGGCATTCTATTAAAATAGGTATAAATATGTATTTATTTCAATTTAAATTCGAATTTGAGGCAAAACGCCCAGAAAAGGCTTCGGGGAAGGAGAAAAGGCGGAGGCGCCTCACCCGCCAGGCCGGAGAAGACGGCGCCGGCCCTGCTTTTCAGCGCTCCCCGGTAGAGCTCGTCCTTCTGGGCCGAGCGGACCAGGCGAGCCGGCCCGGCTTCCAGCGGCATCGCGAAATGAAAAAGCGGCCCGACGCCTCTTCGCCTCTGTCATCGTCGCTGAATTCAAACGTCATCCGCTGTCGGCGCGGCCCTTGACGTCAGAAACGGTTTTCCTTTGTAGAGTGACGAAAGTAGAGAGGTGCTCAGAGACATGACTTCCGGGTGTAAGAATCAATTTCATTCTATGAACAAAAGAATGTCGTTTTTAGCGTTCTTCTAATGCAAATCAACTGCAGGGATTTTTATTAGAAAATTAATTGATTGGTTATGCCCCATCAAACCGGTGTCGACTTATCACGACCCCATAGATAGATGCATTCCTTAAGATGCCCGCTAAATTCGAATAATTGGGCCTCGCATTCAAATGACTTCAACCTTTAAAACCTTTAAAGCTTTAAGCTATATAAAATCTTCAAATTATGCAGACCATTATACAAATCCCAGCGCGAAAACTCTGCGGTGGTAACAAAACAATATTCTCCGAGTGACCTCGGAATGTGATTATGTAAAGTCTCCTATCTATTGAATTTCGTACTTCTATGGTGCTGAGTGACGTAATCAAAACGCGCAGCCATCGCTTTAAAAAAAAAAGAGCGCCCTCTTCGGGGTAACTCACGAAACGATTCCCTTAATAGCTTGGCCGCCGTGACCACCGCGAGGCGCCTGCGCACTCGCGCGGTCGCCTCATTGCCATGGCAACCTGAAAATTTCCCGCCAATTGAGAGCCTATGCGAGGCGAAGGAGGTGCGACTTTGGTCAATGTGAATGAAATAAAATTAGAAAGGAAGGAAATTTAAGAGCAACAAGGTGGTGAAGTTTCACCAGCACTGCAAAAATATATGCTGTCCTTTCCCCGCCAAATTCTTACTTATTGAAGTGTTTTATTTTAAGTGTTTATTCATTTAAGGCCTGCAAAAAAATGGCTGCCGAGGGGGCCCCCTGCCATTTCCCCCCCCCCTGTTTTGGGTAACTAGGAAGAGGCAGGTGGAAGCAGAAGGGCTTTTATCTCCTTTCCCTGGAGCTGGGCTTGTGGAAGGCTTTAAATTGGGTTAACTAACCCTGGTTAATTGGAATGCAGGCTTGTTGATTGGTGCTTATCTGGGGTTTAGGGCCTCGGGAAGCCTGCAAAATGAGGTTAGTTGGGTCAGTTGGAGAGCCAGTTTGGCGTAAGGGCTAATTTAGGAATAGGGAGGCTTGGATTCGAGTTCAACCACGTCTATGGAAGGTCATAAAAAAGAGAATTTCCGTGGAGGTGCATTATTGCTCTCTGGAAGTTATGCTGACTTCATGGGGTCCTTTGTGGGGGCTAAAACCCCCATGGAAGCTACCTTGAGCTCAAATACTTATTTGTATTTCACGTTTTCCTGCCTTTATTACGTTATTATTTAATTATTAATTACTTATTATTGACTGATTAGGTCATGCAGGTAATCCTCGTTCGTTTAGTGACCGAAGTTACAACGGCACTCGAAAAAGTGACTTACGTATGAAAACTGGTCATGAGTCACTTTTTTCAGTGCCGCTATAACTTTGAAACGGTCTCTAAATGAACTGTTGTAAGTCGAGGACTTCCTGTACAAAATAGTTTACAGAAACCTATTTATATTCCCCCCAATTAATTGCACAACTGAGCTCCTCTCGCCTTTTCACAATAATAATTAATTTGGGAAACATGCTTGCCTTTCTTTTTCCTCATCTCAGCATAATTAAGCCTACACAGTGATGGAACAGGAACACACAATCAGCAGCAGCAGGAGGGAGAAACAAACCCCAAAATAACAAAAGCACATCCTTGATTGCCCTGAGATACGAAGCAAGGTGAATGCCCGAGGAGCAACCTGTTTTATTCCAAATTTGGGGTAAGATTTCTGCTTGGTATTTTACGGAAAGCCCATGCCGGCTTGGAGATTGAATTTGGACATTTCTGGAGGATTTTGCCTTACCAGGTCTGAGGGCAAGAAGCTGGCAGTCACTAGATGGCAGCGAAGATTTTTAGAACCACATTCTTTGTTGCAGCCTATCCCCCATCTAGCATTTATGGCAAATAGAACATAGAGCAATAGGGTTGGAAGGGATCGTGGAGGTCTTCTAGTCCAACCCCTGCTCAAGCAGGAGACTCAATTAACCATTCCAGACAAATGGCTTTCCAATCTCTTCTGGAAAACATCCAGGGATGGAGCACCCACAATTTCTGGAGGCAAGCAGTTCCACAGATTATTCAGGAAACTTCTCTTTACTTACTAGACTAGATTTGGTTTGGGTCTTTAATGATTTTCCACCCATTACTTCTTGTCCTGCCTTTAGGTGCTTTGGAAACGAGGTTGACCCCACTCTACCTTGTGAGACAGTCCCTCAAATAGCAGAGACAGCTGTCGTGCCTCCCCAATCCTTCGCTTCATTAGACTAGACATACCTGAACTGTTCATCATAAAGTATAGCAGAAACATTGGATTCTTAGCTGACAACAATGCAGCATTTGAATGGGCTTCCAGATCCGCAAGTTGTATTCTTTCTACATTTATCCATAAATACATTAGATAACCAAGGGAATCTTAGGCATCCTTGACTTACAAGTAATCTTTGCCTTACAAATATTCTTTGAACAATCTTTCATCGTTAAACCCTGAAAAAAGTGACGAAGTGTCAGTCCTCACACTTACAACCATTGCAAGTCAACCATGGAAGTCAGATTTCTTGAATGGACAGAAATGACGGTCTGCAGAATTTCTGACTTTCTCCCTACCTGTCTCAGAAAGTTTACTATATTTGGGGGTAGGTTAGTTAATGCTGCGGGTTTCTTCCCAAGTCTGAATTAATTATCCTTCCCAGCTGATTCACACTTCGCCATTATGTTCTCCTCCTCCATTCTTCTACCTTTTTATTCAGCGAGAGCGAAAGGGGCGAAGGAGAAGAAAAAAAAAAGCAAGCTGTTAAATCACTCTCACATACGAGATGAGTAATTCGACCTCAGGAGGTTTGTGAAGCAATACAGGGGAAGTTGCAGGAATCTGAAGGGCCCCGCTTAAGCGTTGAAAAGCTGCCCGCCTTAGCATTCCTGGCTGAAGGGCAAAATGGAACCGTACCAAGCGAAAAATCGTTTCAGGCCAGGTAGCCGAGGCCGGCTCGCTTCAGCTCCGTAAGACCTCCGAGTGCCTGTCCATAGAATTAGAATGCAAGGAACACTTGACAAAGGAGAAAAACCCCACCAGGCACAACTTGTTCCTGAAGCTGAGAAAAGAATAGACCAAATGACAGGACCGCTCTCGGTAAATAGACTTGCTAAGTGCTCTCAGGCTTTGGGTAGGATTCCTTTTATGTTTTAGGCTGCAGCCCTCAGCATGTTTATTAGATGGAAATTAAGTCCCAGTGAATGGAGTGGTGGTGGTTGTTTTTTTTTTACACCCCCCCTCCTCTCCTCTCTCATAAAATGCCAAAGGATTTTATTCAGCCTCACATAAAAGTGAGAAGTCCAACAGGGGATACAAGGCAAAGCGCTTGCATTGACAAAGCTCGTGTCACTGGGGGGGAAAAGGATTGCCAGATAATTAAACATGGAACAAGGTTGCTGGGAGGGTTTTCCATCAGGACCACAATGTGGCAGTTAGAATTTGCACTCAGGGGTGCTTCTGTGCTACCTTCTTAGAAACTCAGCACTTTATCCAGGGCAATTCAAGCCAGTGGCATCTCCTGCCAGCTCCTCATCCGACAGAGAGTTGAATAGAATAGAATAGAATAGAATAGAATAGAATAGAATAGAATAGTTGGAAGGGACTTTGGAGGTCTTCTAGTCCAACCCCCTGCTTAGGCAGGAAACCTTACACCACTCCAGACAAATGGTTATCCAACTTCTTTTTAAAAACTTCCAGTGTTGGAGCATTCACAACTTCTGGAGACAGGTTGTTCCACTGGTTAATTATTCTCACAGTCAGGAAATTTCTCCTTAATTCCAGGTTGCTTCTCTCCTTGGTTAGTTTCCACCCGTTGCTTCTTGTCCTGCCTTCAGGTGCTTTGGAGAATAGCTTGACTCCCTCTTCTTTGGGGCAGCCCCTGAGATATGGGAACACTGCTATCCTGTCACCCCTAGTTTTATACATACAGTAATGCTGTCAGACTTAATAAAGGCCTTTGCCAGCCTGTGGATGTACCATTTTCCCCTCAGACAACCCTTGTCTGAAATTTGTTCTATGTATACATTTTGGCATCCATCTGGAACTTGGGAAAAGAACAGTTTGTCACTGCCTGTGACTCACTGGCAAAAGTCACAAAAGAGGAAAATGATTGTTATGTCAGCAGCATAATCCGCAAATAGCCCTGTTCCTGACAAATTACCTTTCTCACACACACCTTAAACCCTTCGGTTCTCGTGTCATGTGGAGGGCTGAATTCAGAGTCCCAGTTAGAGCGAAGCCACTAAATCAAAAATGTTGGTGATTTACTGGCTTTGGGTAAGCTCCCTTTTGACCTGATAGGAAGGGACACACCTGCCTTCCGGGAAAGTGATTTAAAAACCCTTCTCCCCCCCTCGATGTGATGTGAGGCCAGAAGGGCTCATTGAAACAATTAAAGGCCAGTCTCTCTCCATTATGGTCCCAGACTGGTGACACTGGATATATCTGTGATATTGGAGGGGAAGCTAGAATTCACGCTGCCAGATAGGAGGTACCAAAGTCTCTGTTCTGCTATCAAGTGATCAAGCAGCAGATTTAGCACTTCATCATCGTCTTCTTTCAACGGTCCCATAATCCTTTCCAGGGTAGAGTCTGGGCAACTGAATGGAGCTGAGTGTTTCCTGGCCGGATGCCCTTCCTGTCGCCAGTGTGGAGCTTTTGTTCAGCAAATATATTCTCATTGTGCCCTGCCTCTACTTAGGATTGAACTCACAGCCTCCTGATTTTGAGGTGAGAGCTCCACCTTTAGGCCACCGCACCACTCTCAGATTTAACGCTTCCTCTTTGTAAAAATAGCTTATTTTGAAACTCCAAAGCGGTGTTTCTTGACCTTGGCAACTTTTAAGGTGTGTGGACTTCAACTCCCAGAATTCCTCAGCCAGCACGTCATAGAATTAGAATAGAATAGAACAGAATAGAACAGAACAGAACAGAACAGAATAGAATAGAATAGAATAGAATAGAATAGAATAGAATAGAATAGAATAGAAAATAGGAATAGAATAGGAATAAGAATAGAATAGAATAGAAATAGAATAGAATAGAATAGAATAGAATAGAATAGAATAGAATAGAATAGAATAGGACAAATATAGAATGGAATAGAATTCAGGAATAGAACAGAATATAGAACAGAATATAGAATGGAATGGAATGGAATGGAATGGAATGGAATAGAATAGAATAGAATAGAATAGAATAGAATAGAATAGAATAGAATAGAATAGAATAGAATAGAAAATATGGAATGGAAAGGAATGGAATGGAATGGAATGGAATAGAATAGTTGGAAGGGACCTTAGAGGTCTTGAGGGCCCTGCTCAGGCAGGAGAACTATACCATTTATGAGCCACAATGGCGCAGTGGTGAGAGTGCAGTACTGCAGGCTCCTTCTGCTGACTACCGGCTGCCTGCAATTTGGCAGTTCGAATCTCGCCAGCTCTCGCTTGACTCCGCCTTCCGTCCTTCCGAGGTGGGTAAAATGAGGACCCAGATTGTTGGGGGAAAGAGGCTGACTCTGTAAACCGCTTAGAGAGGGGGCTGTAAAAGCACCGTGAAGCGGCATATAAGTCTTAAGGGCTGTTGCCATTTCAGAGAAGTGACTGTCTAGTCTCTTCTTAAACACCGCCAGTGTTGGAGTGCCCACGATTTCTGAAGGCGTCTTAAAGTTACCAAGTTGAAAAACGCTCTCTAAAGGACTACCATAACAACAAGAAACAGGAGGCAAGTTCCACTTATTTTGTCCCAGTGAACATCCTGGAACTTGGAAGCCAAGTAGTTGGGTGTATTATAAGGGGGGAAAAAAAAGGGTGAAGCCAGGTAAACAATTTAATTTAATTTAATTTGAACTGAGTTGAATACGATCAGTGGTGGCTCGGTGGTTAGAATCCAGTCTTGCAGGTTGACTATGCCCACAGCCTGGAATTCGATCTTGACCGGCTCAAGGTGGACTCAGCCCTTTCCATCTTTCTGAAGTCTGTAAAATGAGGAGGAGCAATAGGCTGACTCTATAAACCGTTTTAAGAGAGAACTGTAACTGTGAAGCGGTATATAAGTCTGCTATGGCTAGCAGCATTTTCTTTTCATTTGAAACCCTCAAAACCACCAATATATCGAAAGCTTGGTGGGGGGAAAAACACCTTTGAGACCACCATGATTTGGAGGATTGAGAATCTCCGCGGACAATTTGCTTCCTTCCTTCCCCAAAAATAAAATAAAATAAAAATTTCACTAGGTGGCAGGCCTGCCTCAAATCCCAACTTCTGAACCGCTTCGTTTTCTGAGAACCAGGCGTGGAGTATTCCACTGCCAATCTGGATGGCTTTGGGGCCGGACAAGAAAGAAAAACAGCACAGATTTTTTAATCACAAAGACAAGATATTGATGCAGTTCTCAAACCCTGGCCCCAGGGCTTGTGCAGCCAAAACGAGGAGCCTGTAGCCTGTAGCATGTTTTAACAGTGCTCTCACTTTAATTATCTGTGGCGCATACACACACACACACACACGCGTTTCTCAAGACCCACTGTGAGAATCCCTCCTGTTAATTGCTGGCTTAGTCTAAAATTTGTGCTCCACAGCACAAATACAGCCATCCTTGAGACAGCAGCATTAAAATAAGAGGTGTTGTTTGTTGGATTTGTATTCTGCCTCTTGTACCTGAGGTCCAGGTGAAGTGCACAACGTAGCTTCCTTCTACTTTTATTAGCAGGCTGGACCGAGAAGGAGCGACTGGCAGTCCCAAAGTCACCTGGGGAGCTTCCATGGCCGAGGGGCAAACTAGAATGTAAGTCTCTTAATCCAGCATTTAAAAAGGAGTGCAGAGAAGGACAGCAAATATTATTAGGAGACTGGAGGCTAAAATGCAGTATTATAAAGAACGGTGGCTGGAATTGGGGATGTCTAATTTGGTGAAAAGAAGGACCGGGATGGACAGGACAGCAGTCTTCTAATATTTGTGGGGCTGCCCCAAAGAAGAGGGAGTCAAGCTACTCTCCAAAACACCTGAAGGCAGGAGAAGAAGCAATGGATGGAAACTAATCAAGGAGAGAACCAACCTTGAACTAAGAAATTTCCTGACAGTGAGAAGGATTAACCAGTGGAATGGCTTTCCTTCAGAAGGTGTAGGTGCTCCATCACTGGGAGTTTTTAAGAAGAGGCTGGACAGCCGTTTGTCTGAAAATGGGATAGGGTCTCCTACCTAAGCAGGAGGTTGGACTAGAAGACCTCCAAGATCCCTTCTAGCCCTAGGATTGTCTATTCAGCAACCTTAAAGCACGCTGGCTGGGGAATCCTAGGAGTTAAGTCAGAGAGGGCTCCATCCTGGAACTAAGGAGAAACTTCTTGAGGGTGAGAACAATTCCATCAGTGGAATGACTCACCTGCAGAAGTTGTGGCTTGCTCCATCACTGGTAAATCCAGATTAGGCCCAGGGATTGGAACAGGAAGCCTACTTGGGCACTGCAGATGTTGATCCTTGCACGGTTTTCAGCCAAGTGCCTGTGATTAAAAGTTACGTTTTTAAGGACCTGCTTCCAAGAGAACAGGTTTAGGGCTGAGCGTGTTCCTTAACCACAGGCTCCACGTCTCCTACAAAAGCAAGTGAGTAATTTTTCACTGGCCCCATTTGGCAGAGTTTGAAACGGAGCCAGAGGGGCCAACCGCGTGGCTGTTTCAGAGCTTCAGAATTGGCCAGGAGCAGGAAGAGACTCCCTGTCATATATATGAGTCCCAATTCCTCCAAGCTGGATTTCATAAAAGAAGTGAGGAAAAAAAATCGACAACGATAACTGACGTTGCTTGACCTGGGCTGCCAATTTCCAGGTCATTTCTAAATGGCAGACAAGTTTAAATGTTTTGTCCACCATCTAATCATTGTCAGTTGCAGCCTGCAATTGTGGCTGCATCTGGCTTCATAACATGGGAGCAAGCCTTAAGGGTGCTTCTTGTTGATTTGACTTAGTTTTGTTTTTTTTCCCTGTGTGTGAATAAGCTGTTGTGTCTTAACAACCCACGGTTGGTATCTTTGTGATGGCAGTAGAGTCAAAGACAGGGGGATGCCAGGTTGATGGATGGAGGTTTTGGGGTACATTGTTTGAACCTTCCCGCTGATCTTCTTCCTTCTCCTTGAACCAAGATGTGGAGAAAAACGGGGCCTTTGACAAGTGGGCTTTGGAGGCTCAGCATGCCAGATGAAAAGGATGTGTAGAAAAGAGCTTAAGTTAGAGAAAAATGTAACACCACCGTAACATATTAATGCACATCAAAACCCAAGAGGTGTAACGTTAGAGAAAGTTGCTTGCAAAAAAAAAAAAACCCAGCGCATAAAAAAAACCATGCTCCGAAGACAGACTCATTTTTGTGCGGCCTTAAAAATGTGCAACCAGATGTGAAAAGTGGGTGAAAGGGAATACGATTCCAGACTGAAAAAATTAGAAAGCGAGAGAAACTGAAGCTGATAGGGTTTTTTTCTTTTTTTTTCTTTTTCTCTTCCTCTCTCTCTCTCCCTCAAGTGACAGAGGCACAGCGTAAGAACCAATTTATTAGGATTAGCCTTGCCAAATTCTTATGAGCTGTTAAGCTTTGTTGAGCTTGGAGTTGATTAAGATTTAAAAAAAAAAATTGGCTGGATCCATCATTGTGTCTGGAACTTGATTTCCTATTTCCAAATAGTGAAATTAGCCCAGGAGGAAGACTTTTGACATGATCCATTCCACTAGCATGAGTTATTTCCTGAGAAAATAATATCTTTTTAACCAGTTTAGGGATGTGCTCTTGTCACAGAGGACACTCTGCGAAACGTCTCCTCCTCTTTTAATTTTATCACCTCCAAGGAGTGTTATTATTTTCTCTCTCTCTCTCTCTCTCTCATCTGCATATATATATATGTGTATATATATATATATATATATATATATATATATATATATATATATATATATCTGCATCTCTCTCTCTCTATCTGTCTATCTATCTATCTGTCTATCTATCTATCTATCTATCTATATCTCTATCTTTATCTCTCTCTCTCTCTCTATTTCTATTTCTATCTATCTATATAGCTCTATCTCTATCTATCTATTTATATTTATCTATCTCTATCTCTATATATCTATCTTTATATCTATATCTATTTCTATCTATCTATATATCTCTATCTATCTCTATCTCTATATCTTTATATCTATATCTACCTATATCTATATCTCTCTATATATCTCTGTATCTATAACTCTCTATCTCTCTATCTCTATCTATCTACTCCTATCTACTCCTCGTTTGTTTAGTAGTCGACGCGCAAGCTAGAACTTGTCTCTGTCGCCTGCCTCGCAATTCACTCTCATTATTCCTCGTGGGAAAAATTCGCTTGTGTACTCGCCGTTTTTGCTCCTCATCGCAGATCCCGCAACCAATTCACGAGGAGTACCGAGGTATCACTGTATTTTGTATTCAGTTCTGAGAAAGCATACATACAGTACCTTCTTCCACACACGGTATTCCCCCTCAACTGCTCCGGGGTTTTAAGTTGGAATTTGGAATGAAATTCTAAGAATTTGCAGCCGGCGTGTGGTAGACAAGACGCTGCCTGCCGAAGAAAGTGTGTGGGGAAAACTCTTAGGGATAAAAGAGCATTCTTCTTCTTCTTCTTCTTCTTCTTCTTCTTCTTCTTTCTTCTTCTTCTTCTTCTTCTTCTTCTTCTTCTTCTTCTTCTTCTTCTTCTTCCTCTTCCTCTTCCTCTTCCTCTTCCTCTTTCCTCTTCCTCTTCCTCTTCCTCTTCCTCCTTCCTCTTCCTCCTTCTCTTCTTCTTCTTCTTCTTCTTCTTCTTCTTCTTCTTCTTCTTCTTCTTCTTCTTCTTCTTCTTCTTCTTCTTCTTCTTCTTCTTCTTCTCTCCACTCACCATTCTGCCCCTCTTTGTATCTTGAATACGTGTTGCACAGGGAACTCGGGAGGAAAGACCTAAACTTGGGTGTGCTTCGTGTACTTTTCTTTTATCCAGGTGGTCCTTTTTCTTTAAATTGTTTATTTATTTTATTTATTTATTTATTTAATTTGGTTTGTCAAGCAGGTATGAGAAAACAAGTGTAAGTATGAACATGACGTATAAACATATAAGTATATACACCGAGAGCATTTGCACCAAGGCTTGCACCCATTACAGTTGAGAAATTTGACCTTGGAGTGTTATAATTCCCATCGCTGTGGAGGACGTTGGCTGGGTGCTGGCCAGAGGTGATCAAAAGTTGAGGTCCCTACCGCCTCTGTGCTCAGACCCGCCAAAGATACCCTTTGCAGGCATCACAGACTAAACCTTGGCATGGAATCCTAGACTCCTAGAGCTGGGAGGGAGCTGGGAGGTCTTCTAGACCAACCCCCCTTCTCTTACTGCATCCTCTTCTCCCTCTGACAGATTCGGAGACCTTCGTCATTACCTGCCCCAGGTAATCAGTGTTCTTCAGGATGAGTGCATCCCAGAAGCCAGTAGAGATCCACTCACTCGCTTGCTAATCATTAACCAGACTCACCTATGTTCCGCAGGTACGTTTCGTCCAGCCTACCTTTCCCTATCAGCGGTCCCTTCAAGAGAAACAGGGAGTGTACAAACACAGCCGTCAACCGATTTCTTTCCCGTTTCCAACCTGAAGAACAAGTTCCCTTCCGTTTCTTTGGCATGTGTGCGTGTGTGTGCGTGTGTCTGTGGTTTCAACAACAACAACAGCAACAACAACAACCAGCAGCAGCAGGAAAGTCCTCCGTCTTAGGCCAGCGGGCTTCCCAGCACACTTTGGGCCCTCCTCCCTTTGAACTTGTTACCTTGGAGCTGGGACAAGGAGGCTGAAACAGCCCCCCCCCCCCCGCCCTCCCCTTCACCGCTCTGTAATCTCCGGGCCCCGTCATTATGTAAAGCGTGTACGTGGGAGGGGCCCCGTGCCTTTGAGATTCCTGCATGGGAGAAACCGGGCACGCCGACGGCGAGAAGGGTGCGGGGGGAACGCGAGACGTCGCAGCTGTCCAAAGGGAAGAGCGAAGAGAGTTGAGGTACGCTCCTTCCTTCCTTTTCCCACTCCTCTTCCTCAGTCTCCGAAGTCTCGTAGGGCTCCTTCCTGGCTTTGAAGCCAAAGCGAGTTGGGCAACTTCCAACAAGCTCCTACAGGAACGGTTCTGCAGCTTTGAAGGTTGCAACAGCTTTTACCTTGTGCCTCTCTGTCTCTCTCTCTCAGTCTCTCTCTCTCTCTCTGTCTCCCTCTCTCTCTCTTCCTCTGCTCCAGATCTGATAGCAAATGAGACTGTGAAGACAGCATCCCCGCTGAGATGCCTTGTCCATTCGGTATTTCTCGCATGCCGTTTCTTGCTTGCCTAACCCGTTCACTTTAGCTGGGAACACGAGGAAGCTCGAGAATCTTTCGTTTTTAAAACCCTGTATTGTCTTCTTTCTCTTTGCAGGGAAGAGGGCAGGCTTACCACCCCCTCCTTCTCCTTCTCCTTCTCCTTCTTCTCTTTTTTCCTTCTGAGAAGCCAGCCCTTTTGAAGTCTTGTCTTCCTTGGGAGAGCCTTGAAACCCAAGAAGGAGAGAGAGAGAGCAAGGTTTTGAGATGAGGTAAGGCGATAACGTGTTTTTTTTCTTGGCCCGGCTTCTGATAAACTTTTCATTTTTTTTTTTTAAGTTTTAAGGATCTTGTCTTCAGGGATCCAAAGAAGGAGGAGAATTAGGAAAGGACTGCAGACTCCTGGGGGGGTGGAAAGGAAGCTTTCTCGCACGAGGTTCACAATAACGGGGAAATTACAGGCATTCCTCGATCGACAAAGGTTCACTTAGTGGCCGCTCAATGTTGCAACGGCATTGTAAAAAGTGACTTATGACCGTTTTCACACTTACAGCCTTTGCAGCATCCCCGTTATCAAAATTTGGCCGGTTGGCAACTGGTTCATACTTACGATGAAGACGCCCCTAAGTTATTGTCCAAATAACAATATTTACTGTGGCAGGGAGAGGGAAATGACTTAAATCCACAGCCAGAGTAATTGCATTTTCTTAATTTTAATAACAGGTGTAGGTGAATTGGAAGGAAGAGTAATAATTTTGGTCCTGGCCCCCCACACATAATTTGGGGGGTAACAGCTTCCTGCATACTCTTTTCACGCTGGGATATGGTCCTTGACATAGAAAAAAGTAACACTCTCTTGATCTTCTCTTGATATAAATGAACAATCTGTTGATTTTATGGCATTCCCTGCTGTCTTTTATTCCCTTTAAAGTCTGTCTAGTATCCTATAATCGTCTCTGGAACCAAATCCTAGTGTTGTGAGGACATCCTCCCCTTATTAGATCCTCAGCTTTCCCTGGATTCACTTTCAAAACCCCTTCTCTGGGTCTTTTTACTTCTATTTCGGCCTTAATTTGTGTGGCTAACCCTAACCCAAAGTGCCTCTTGCCCGCAAAGCTCCCAAACCGTACATAAATAATACATAAATAATAATACAAGGAGAGATCTCAACCTGGAAATAAGGAGAATTTTCCTTGACAGTGAGAACCCTCAGCCAGTGGGACAGAAGTTGCCTTCAGAAATTGTGGGCGCTTTCCAGAAGAGACTGGACTGCCCTCTGTCAGAAATGGTGTAGGGTGGGGAGGAAGTTGGACTAGATGACCTCCAAGGTCCCTTCCAACTCTGTCGATCTGTATTATCTGTCTAAACCGAGTCACAAGTAATGCAGGTCCATCCCTCTCCTCACTCCCCCCGATCGCAGAAGGGGCTGTTGGGCAGCTGCTCTTGGCTCAGGTTGACGCTGGGCTTTGCAGAACCGGGCCTGGGGAATATTTCTTGGGTCAGCAGAAACAGCCCCCCCCTTCCCTCCCGCCACAAGATGCAGTCTGGGGCACAAGCTTTGATGATAGCGGAACTCGAACCAAGTTCTTTTATCAGCTCACGCCATCCAGGAAGAATCAGATCCGGTTTTTGGTTTTGTTTTCCTTCTCTTCCCTCTCCTACCACACTAGAATTGGGCAAAAAAGGGGGTGTTGTCTGCTGAAACTGGCAGGGGCAAGAAAAGAGCAATCGTGGCACTGACAGTGGAGCCCAGCAGGAAGAGATAGATAGGTAGATGAACCGAGTCGGAAGGGACCTTGTAGGTCATCTAGTCCAACCCACCCCTCCACCCTAGCAGGAGACCCTACACCATTTCTGACAGGTGGCAGTCCAGTCTCTTCTTGAAAGCCTCCAGGGATGAAGCTCCCACAACTTCTGAAGGCAACCTAATGAACTTTCTAATAGATCCTAAGAGGCAGTTAGTGATTATGAGTCTTCCACACCCCAAAATTTCTTTCTCGGGCGGCAGCGCAAAATCGAAAGGTAAGAAAGGTAATGCAAAAGGCTTACGGTTCAAATCTGGGAATTCGGCTACTGGAAAAGCTTCCTAAGGGGAAAGGGAATATTCTCTAAGTATCTAGCCATTTTAGATTAGATTAACCGAGTTGGAAGGGACCTTGTAGGTCATCTAGTCCAACCCTCCTCTGCCCAAGCAGCAGACCCTACCCCATTTCTGACAGGTGGCAGTCCAGTCTCTTCTTGAAAGCCTCCAGGGATGAAGCTCCCACAACTTCTGAAGGGGTGTAAGTAGGTCTTGAGAAAAATACTCTTTTTTTTCCTCTCAACCTTGGAAACATCAACCCGTGCGAACTTCAAACCCCAGGATTCCCTCTTCCATGGAGCAGCTTCCTGTCAAATCAGTGATGGGAGGGTGATGTTGAAAGACGCCGTCCATCCAATTGTTGGCCTTGCAAACTGGAGAACGTTATTCTGGTGGCTTAAAAGAATTCCGGTGGCCTTCAGGCCAAATTGCCACAGCGCCCCGGTGCCCTCACAGCTGGGAACGGCCACGATAAGATAATGCTGGAAGCTTGGAACCGAATTGGATAAGGAATTTACCAGAGGAATGTATCCCCCTTTTCATAACAAGAGTTCTGGGCGCTGCAAGGATGGTGAGTGTGAAGGAAAACAACACAATGGAGCAAAATAGCTGTGTTGGCCTGGTGACCAAGATTGTGCACTCACAGCTTGCGAATAAACTAGAAAGCCATCCATCTTCCACGTCCACAAATTTTACCCTGAAAGTTTCAAAAGTTTAGCAAAAGTTGAAGAGCCTTGTCTCTAATCTCTTGCCTACAGTGAGTTTCAAAAAATAATAATATGGAACTAATATTGCACTATGTCAACTCTTGATTTGTTCTCTCTGATGGAGATTCTCCATCATTCATAGTTGTCCCAAAAGGCAGCTGGACTTTCTTGGGTTTTTTTTCTTCTTCTTCTTCCTTGAAGACGTTTTACTTCTCATCCAAGAAGTTTCCTCACTTCTGACTGCAGGGTGGATCCTTAAATTTAAATTCAATTTCATCCATTGTAATCAGTTTCATTAAACTTAATTTAAACCCTCGTGTTCCCTCATCATTCAGTCGGAACCGAAGAAGCTTCTTTGGATGAGAAGCGAAACGTCTTTAAGGGGGGGGTGGAACCATAAGAAAATCCAGGTCCCTTTTGTTAAAGCACCACGTGTTGAGTTCAACAGATTCGTTCTCCAAAGATGTTGAATTAAAAGTGGAAAAATGAACAGAAAAAAAAGAAGACAGAGCTACAGAGCTACCATGCATCATGCGGTTCCTCCCTTGTTTTTTTCAACCTGGCTGTCTGGGAATTGTCCGAATTGGGAGTCAGAGAAGAGAAACAGAAGAAAAATAAATGTTTTGCTTGCCTTAAGCATGAAAGCCTGCTGGGTGACTTTGGGTCAGTGACTCTCTCTTGAACAACAAGCTTTTCGGACGCAACCAATGGAACAACACTTGATCTGGAAAAAAAAAATTAGATCCTACATTTGTGGGGAAAAACATTCGGAAGAAAATATGTATTTCCCTGTCTGTTTATTGTGTTGTCTGACCCATATTTGGGGGGATCAGACCAACAGATATTTAACATGGCCTTTGCCATGGCCAGAAGGCTAGTAATCTAAGCAGGGAAATAAACCTAACATTATTTAAATGTGTACTTTAAAACCTTACGTTGCTTTGTACACTTACCTTCAGCTCCCGTTTTTGCCAGCCACTATCATTTCTCCCTGTTCCCCTGATGGATAACTAAAATTATATGGACAGATAAATATCACGGTGACTTTCCTGTAACTGTGGCTTGTAAAATATGTAATGGGGCTGCATTGCGAAATGCAGGAAGGAATAAAGATATTTTGCTGGCTGGCCAAAAAAGAAACCACCAAGCAATCAGAAGAAATGCTTGCACGGCTAAGCAAAGCAGTAAAATTAAGAACCAGCCAGTAATTCAGCTGTTATGCCTAATATTATAGTATTATAGACCAATTTTTGATCCAGGCGTGGGTTCCAATGCAATGCAAATATTATAATATTTCCTACCTGCAGTCTCTTCCCTCTTCTTTGCCCTCAATGCTGCACCAGATAAATTTCATTTGGGGAGAACAAATGGCAACTGAAATGCTCATATGGCATTTTCAAAAAGAAATTGTGTCAGGTGTTCATTCAGAACACAATTGCTGGGGGGAAAAAACACCCCACGAATAGCACAGTGAGTTATAATATATATAATGTTTTTATGATTTAATTACCTTTCCAGTCAACTCTGGATAGCGGGGGCAGAAACAGGAGTGATGCCAGCTTAGCATAACTTTTCTTTGAAAACACGTGTGGCACAGTAACTCATTTCCCCCCCCCCCTCTTTTTTTTTAAACCTTGTGTTTGTTGGGAAACTCTGCACGTTAGGGCGGGATCCTGCCATTGGTTTGAGTTTTGACAACGTTGAGTGAACGCAATCTTTCCCCACAATCCAGCGTTATCATTTTAGGCCCAGCGTCTTGTCTTGTGTTAATTGCAAATGTCAGTTTCCTCGTTTGATTGTACATTCGTATAATTTATTTTAAAAAGACTGACAGGATTGACATGGGAGGGGGTATTCCCCATATCCCCCATATTCACAAAGGAGCGCTGGTTGAAAGAACCATCACTATATCATAATTAAGGAGGAGGACGTAATGAAAAGCAGCTGCCTTGAATGATTACAGATTACAGATAATCAGAGTCGGAAGGGACCTTGTAGGTCGTCTAGTCCAACCCCCTGCCCAAGCAGGAGACCCTACACCATTTCTGACAGATGGGAGTCCTTGAAAGCCTCCAATGATGAAGCTCCCACAACTTCCAAAGGCAACTTCTGTTCCATGGGGTTGATTGTTTTCATTGTCAGAAAGTTTCTCCTTACTTCCAAATTAAATCTCTGGCTGATTGAATTGATTGCTTCAAACCAGAAGAAACGAAATAACAGCTCTGCTATTCTATTCTGTTCTCTATAAACGTATAAGAATATATTTTCAAGAAGAAGCTGGATAGCCATATGTCTGGGATAGTATAGGGTTTCCAAACTCCCTTCCAACCCTGTTATTCTACGTTCTATCAAGAATACTGGTGCAATTTTTATTCATGTGTCCTTCTTTTTTATGGCACTTACAAAAGTTGCAGAAGGGAGTGCCAGTTGTGCAACAGTCCATCGGTTCTTCATATCTTCCAACGGGATTGTTTGTTTGTTTTTTTACACCAGCTCAAATGTCTTGGCAGTTGTTTTTTTTAAAACAAAGAAACGCAGCACGAACAGGGAAATTGCAGCCTTTCCAAGAGAAGTCTGAGAACTGGTGTCACACACACACACACACCATTTTTGAAGGTATCCCAGCTTCCCCTCTGCTATAAACCGTTCCCTGTCTCATAGAGATTCCAGTAAAACAGAGAAAAGAAGAAAATTTATCGATGTGTTGATCAGTTAAGCCATAAAGTTGGTGCCAAGCATGAGCCACTGGATAGACTTTCTCCAGGAAGAAGGGCGTGCCAAAAATCAATCACTGCACATTTATTATGTAAATGACATTAAACGTTTAAATCGGTTGCCATTTTCTTCCTTAGCTACTTCCTTATTGGCTTGTCTCGTGACCCTTGAACAATCGTTAAGCGGAGCAACATTTTCTCGTGGAGAAAGAACATAAATCAATAAAACATATTGCAATTGATTAATAGGATCTGGTTTTTGGGTACAATCTCTCTGCATATCGATATAAAAATGCATCTGTATAATAGGACTGCAGAAAATAGCAATTGCTACCAACCTGCCTTCCATGGAGGATCTGTATCCTGCATGAGTCAAAAAGAGGGTCGGGAAAATATCTACAGACCCCTCACATCCTGGACATAAACTTTCAACTCCCACCCTCAAAACGACACTATAGCACTGCACACCAGAACAACTAGACACAAGGGTGTTTTTCCCTGAACGCCATCACTCTGCTAAACAAATAATTCCCTCAACACTGTCCAACTATTTACAAAGTCTGCACTGCTATTACTATTAATCTTCTCCTCACTCCTTATCACCCATTCCCTCCCACTTGTGACTGTAGGACTGTAACTTTGTCGCTTGTATCCTTACGATTTATATTGACTGTTTCCTAGTATGATTGGATTGCTTACTGTACCCTATGACTATATTAAGTGTTGGACCTGATGATTCTTGATGAATGTATCTTTTCTTTTATGTACACTGAGAGCTTATGCACCAAAGACAAATTCCTTGTGTGTCCAATCACACTTGGCCAATAAAGAAATCTATTCTATTCTATTCTATTCTATTCTATTCTATTCTATTCTAATTCTAATTCTAATTCTAATTCTAATTCTATTCCATTCTAATTGCTATTCTATTCTATTCTATTCTTATTCCATATTCCATATTCCTATTCTATTCTATTCTATTCTATTCTATTCTATTCTATTCTATTCTATTCTATTCTATTCTATTCTATTCTAGGCTGTGTATTTCAACAAATGCAGCAGTGTAGGACAGTTCAGCAAGTCCTCGCTTTATAACAATTCATTTAGTGACTGATCAAAGTTATAGCAGCCCTGAAAAAAGTGACTTGCAACCATGAGCCGGGGTGGCGCAGTGGTTAGAGTGCAGTACTGCGGGCAACTTCTGCTGACTGCCAGCTGTCTGCTGCAATTTGCCAGTTCGAATCTCACCAGGCTCAAGGTTGACTCAGCCTTCTGTCCTTCCGAGGTCGGTTAAATGAGGACCCAAAATTGCTGGGGGCAAGAGGCTGACTCTGTAAACCGCTTAGAGAGGGCTGGAAAGCACTGTGAAGCGGTATAGTAAGTCTATGAGCTATTACTAGTGCTATTTTTTCACACTTCCGACCATTTGCAGAATCCCCAGGATCAAAAGCCAGACGCTTGGCAACTGACCCACACTTACGACGGTTTCAGCGTACCAGGGTCATGTGATCATCTTTTGCAGCCAGTCACCGGGGAAGCCATTTTCACTTAACAACCGTGTGACTAGCTTAACAATTGCAGTGATTCACTTAGCAGCCATGGCAAGAAAGGTGGCAAAATGGGGTGAAACTAACTTAGCAAATGAACTCACAGCAACAAAAAAAATTGGGCTCCATTGCAGTTATAGGTCGAGGACTACCAGTAATGTCTGTCTCTCCACCCCCCCTTAAAAAAAGTTATATGAAGGAATACTTAGGGCTCGGTGAGTAATCAAGAAAAGTATTTTGCTTAGATGATAATAGCAACTTTATTTATGGTATATTTGTGGGAGGTAGCAGAGGGAAGGGAAAATTTTGTCATTTGAAAAAATAGAATATCCTTACACGGACGCATAAGGATAGTCAAATTCAGGGCAGGAAATTATTTATCGTGGTTTTCATTTCAAACTAACCCTGTTCCCATTCCAGGGACTTCAGAATGTCATCCATCAAAGGAACGCATGACTCCTCAACTCAAGAGGTTCAGTTTTAAAAGGGAACCATTTTAAAAGGGAATTCATTGAGTCATGGAGTCATTCGGTCAAGGAACCAGACTGAATGGATGAGTTAGATTAGAGATGAATCAATTCTGATCAACTTCTTCCCTCTAAAACTAGTTCGGAAGTTCGAATAACCAGCCAAGTAATTACATAACTTCATCATAGAAGCAGGCTGGAAAAAAAAATTAGATCAAAATTTCTCAGGATGATACAGCAATCATGTGTTTCATGTCCAGACAGCAAATCACGCATTGAATCAGGAAGGGGTCAAGCTATTTTCTAAAGCTCCTGTAGGCCAGACAAGGAAGAATGGATGGAAAGTGAACAAGGAGAGATTTAACCTGGAAACAAGGAGAAACTTTCTGACAGTGAGAACAATCAACCAATGGAACAGAAGTTGCCCTCGGAAGTTGTGGGAGCGCCATTAGTTGAGACTTTCAAGAAGAGATTGGACTGCCATTTGTCAGAAATGGTGTAGGGTCTCCCGCTTGGGCGGGGGGTTGGACTAGATGACCTACAAGGTCCCTTCCAACTCTGATTATCTGTATCTGAATCTTAGCTGCTGTCAAAATAGATATTTTTTTTATTCTACAAAAAACATTTATTTGACATACATTTAAAACAGACAAATATAAATATAAATATATATACATACATACATACATTTTACAGCATATATTGAACAATGGTTAATTTTTTTTCCTTTATCTTTATCATTGACGTGATCTGCCTTGTTACAATAACTCCTTCGTTCTTTTAATGTTTTATTGTCTCTATATAGTTTGTGATTAAATGCACATGTTCTGCCATTTCCATAACTTATCCAAATATCAAATATTACCTTTTCTTTAACCACTCATACCAAATGATCCATATTTTGTAATAGTCACTATCTTGTTTATTTTTGAATAGTTTGGTTAGGCTATCCATCTCAGCGCATTCATGTATTTTTTTTAACTAATCAACATAGATATTTTTCTGCTGAATGTCACGGGATTGAAGAAGAAAGTAAACATGCTAATCTTACGTTGTTTTCCTCCTCAGCTATTTTACCAACTCCTAAAGAAAGAAATCCTGGAGCTTCTAAAGATCCAGGGACCGCCAATGCAACACCACGACCTAAGTTTCCTGCTTTGAAAGATGGTATGGATATAAACTTGATTCTTCGCCGGGACTGGTACAGATTGTGACCAAGGCACCGATCGAATCTCTTGGGAATCCTGAGCAGTCTTTTGGCTAAAAAGGAGAGAGAAGCCTGAATCCAGAGGTTGAATGGGAACTACATAAAGGCAACTTAATTCAGTGATTGTAGAACATGTACTTTCTGGGCAGAAAAACCTTGAATCCCACCTCTTGAATTGTTATTAAAGACTTTTACAGACCAGATCTGAGAAAAGATTGGTCACTTGGTCAGCTGTTATCAAACTGAAGGAAAAGTACCGGACAAATATGGGTCAAAGAACAGACTTGGTGTCTACCTTTTGACCGTGACATAAAGACCGGCAGAATTTGAAGATCCTTCTATAAACCCTTCCATTTTCCAAAACCCAAGAGGCACAAAATCGTAAGGCGGGACGTGGGATGGCTTTGGACAAGATGCTTCCTGATTCAGGACAACCCTGCTCCTTCCTTTCCACAAACGTCATTACAATAGGTAAATCGATTCGATCTTACGCACATATTAACTGTTTTTTTAAATAAAAAATCCGGGTGGGGAAAACAGGAGGAAGCATTTCTGGTGTAAATCAATTGGCTTCTTTTTACCTCTCATTATGAGACGCGGTGGTTCTGCGGCTAAGGGACGCTGAGCTTATCGATCAAAAAGTTTCAGCGGTTCGAATCCCTAGCGCCGCGGAACGGAGCGAACTCCCGTTACTTGTCCCAGCTTCTGCCAACCTAGCAGTTCAAAAGCATGTAAAAAAATGCAAGTAGACAATTTATCATACTTAACAATTATTGGAGCCTCCCCACGGTCACACGATGGAAATTCGGACCACCGGCTCGTGTTTATGATGGACGCAGTGTTCTGGGATCACTTGGTCCCCTTTTTTACGACCTGCTGGCCAGCAAATTCAGTGCAGGAAGCCAGATTCACCAAATGGCTCTATTGCTAACTTAACAGCGGAGCAAAATTCACTTAAGAACCCCGCTTGGCCACAGAAATTCGGGGCTCCATCATGGTCGTAAGTCAAGGGCTACCCATATGTGTGAATTAATACCCCTTTTTCCTGCATTCCACGGCAGGCTATGAGATCCTGGGGTATAGGATTGCATTCCCCCCCCCCAAAAAAAAACCGGTGAGGGGAACAGAACGGCTTCCTCCTGCTAGTTCTCAACAGCCCGTAATTTATCATGGTTTGTGTAATTCCTCAAGAGATTCTACAAGCTCAGAAGCAGGTTAAAAGGAGCTTACTCTGTGCAGGATCTGAAAATATTTTTTTCATGCACACTCAGGGTTATTCATCACTATAACGTAGCATCCAGGTGTACTTACCTGGGACATTAAGCAGAGTCTTCCCAGCGGTGTCACTTAGCGCGGAGAAGATCCTCTCTTACAACTATTCTTTTAGCAGTTGTTTCTCACACTTGACAGTTTGTAAGATGAGTGGACTTCAACACCCAGAATTCCCCAGCCAGCTGTGCAAATATCTGTGGTATCTGTTGTTTCTCCTAAGTTTTGCTCTAATGTGTGACTAACGTTTCCCCCCCCTTTCGCCATTTAATTTCCTGGAGATGAATTCCATCTCGCTTCTGGTTTATAGGTGTGCCTGTGTGAGATACGTGCGTGCGTGTGTGTGTGTGTGTGTGTGTGTTACGAATTGTGTATTTACAATAGGTTTCATCATCAGCTACTTTTCAGGGCCAAAAACTGGTATATAAATCAACAAACATTATTCACTGTGCCCTTTGCAGAATACTCCATTCCGTTTCCTCATTTACTTTCTTTTAGTTCTTTTTGCAGTCAGAATTCATTGAGTAAAATCTGAGTCGGTGAGTGGGTTTATATTTATGGCAGCCTTAATTTCTTTTTAAAAGTAAGAATAACGTAGAAACATCCTTTTTTAAAAAAAAATCCTTCACATCCCTCCCTTCTGTTCTTCCTTCTCTTCAAAATCACACGATGGGTGGGCCTTTTCTCTCAGCCTCAATCACTTTGCAAAGCTCCCTCAACTTAAAGGGAACCTTGAAGGAGAAAAAAAAATGAGATGAAAATGCAGTAAATAGGAAATAAATCTTCCTCTAAGGTGTATATGATGCCATTTTGGTTATGTACAGCATATTTTTATCCCTTGAATGTGGGAAAGTGAAGGGATGTCTTAACCAATATCCCATTAATTTATACTGTGTAATTTTGGATGTTTTATTATGACATTAGAAATAATTAAGGTCTACATTTTGGCTGTGTTTCCTAGTTACATTCTCTCTCATCTCGCTTCAGTTAGCTCCTGAGCCAACTTTTGCTAAAGTAAATTCTAGAAAATAAATCTCTACGTTGGACAGCTTTCTTGCTCTATATATCATATCATGCTCCGAGAAAGCCCTTAAGGCAATATTTTTCATGGTAGATAAAGCTATCAGAGTCCCTATAAACCAGTAACAAGCAAGATGCTGTTAGACTTGTACATCACTGGAGGCTAGTTGGGTGTAGATTTAGACATTATAATAGACTTTGGGCCTAACTCAGCAAGGGTATTTTACCAGAGTGTTATTTACTATACTTCCACAGCTTAGTCACGGCGAATGGTTCTTAACTTGCTTCTCCCAATTATTGCATATTTATTGTCTTCTGCACATGTTTGTAATTTCTTGAACCTTGGTTTTACAATGTATAATTTTAATAATATAATCCTATGCCAGGTATATTTATTCAATTTATATTGGAGTTTACACTCAGGTAAATCTGTATAATCCATATTATTATTATTATTATTATTATTATTATTATTATTATTATTATTATTATTATTATTATTATTATTTTAATCTCACACTTCTTAATAGCTGAGAATCTCTGGATGATAGTTCAAGGTTTTGTTTTCGTCTCCTGATAGACCCGGCTGGGCTTGGCAAAGAATTCTGGTTGGCAAATAACACAGCGAGCAATAATAATAAGTCTATCTGTGCAGTTGAGGGATTTATTCCATAATTTTCTCATCCAGCGTGGCAGCTGATCCCAATATTGTTAGGTCTGGTTTTAGAGACATACCTAATTTAACTTCCCGGAGTTGCCCTCTGACTGTAACCTCAGAAACTGGCTTGTTCTGGTTAGACCTATCCAGGCTCAAATAGGGCACTGGCCACGTGGGAAGAAATGGACACTCTTGTTTATGATCCAGCAACTTTAATCCATTTTTATGGCGGCTAACCTTTCTTTATTGAGGTCTTGCACACTCCAAGAAAAAAGCATTGACACAACTTCTAGAAGCCGCTGGCTAAAGGCATTTGAACTTACCTGCTGCTTCCTAATACGGTAGCCACAGCCTGAAGTTCCAGACAAAGCAGAACAATTTCACCTTCCACCCACCTGAGTCTTAGTTTAAGTGAAGTTGCTTCTGAATTCTTTTTTTATCTTACCCTTGGTTAAACAAGGTAGTGTCCTAATTCGTTGCCTTTGATCTTGTTGTTGCAATAGGAGGTTGTACATTGAAACTAGGGCTCTCAAAGGAGCCTTCCATGGGTTTCCAGTAGAACTGTCCGGCCCTTAGAACCATCCGTTTAGCAACCAGAGTTGAGCGGTATGGTGGTCTAGAGCTCTCACCTCATAACCAGGAGGCTGTGAGTTCGATCCCAGGTAGAGGCAGATATTTCTCTCTCTCTGGGCACAATGAGAGTATATTCTGCCGAATATAACTCCACACTGGTGACAGGGAAGGGCATCCGGCCAGTAAATACTCTGCTAGCTCCATTCAGTTGTCCATACTCCACCCCACAAGGGATTATGGAGTCGTTAAATGCAGATGATGATGATGATGATGATGATTTAACAACCAAAGTTACAGTGGCCCTGAAAAAAGTGAGCTATGACAGTCCTCACGCTTACGACCGTCACAGCAGTCGCCACAGCCACATGATCAAAATTTGAACACTTGGCAATCAGCGTATATTTACAAGGGTCACAGCACTGCGCCCTTCCTAACTGGCTTCTAACCAGCAAGTCAATGGGGGAAGCTGGTTTTGCTTAACAACAGGGTGTTTCACCTAACAATTGTTGTGATTTGCTTAATAACCATGGCAAAAACAAGGTCATAAAACCGGGCCCAATTCACTGAACGATCGCCTTGCTTAGGAGCGAAAATTCTACTCCCGATTATGATCGTAAGTCAGAGACTCCCTGTAATCAGATTTGGCCAAATTAAGTTTTACTGCGATTCAGGCAAAAGCAATATTGAGGTACGTTAGAGCCCCAGTCTTTTTCCAAGTCAAAAATCTGCCTTGAGAATCACTTGGCGAGAGAAGCCTTCAAAAGAAAAATAAATAATCAACGTGCCCTTGGGAAAACTGAGCACCATATGATGTATCTCTGTTTTAAAAGTCGCGTTGGTAAATGAGCACAACAGAGGACAACCTCAGAGAAATGCGCCTTAAAACAGAGGGGTCTTTCCGTGAGAACTTAAATATGAAGTTATTTCTATCGGAGGTGGTTGTGTGTGTGTACATTAGGAAAAGCTGTGGTGTGAACACCGATATTCACGCCTGTTGTGAAATCCAACATCAAGAGAAACAGAGCCTTAGAAAACTGCTGATAAACCCGAATGGATTTATATTGTCCTCGTTCACCGTGCGTTTGCAATAAGCCATTTTTATCTCTTTTGCTAAAGAAAACAGCAATGTAGCATAAATGGTTCGTTAGTAACCATTTATTTTAAACTGCTTCTTGAGCATTGAGCAAGAGGAGAGCCTTTTAAGGGATGTCACACACTCTTTTTTTTTTTTTGATCCTGGGCCTCTGAATTGATTTTGGGATTTAAAAAATAAATAATCAAAAACTATATATTTGCAAAAGCGGAGAGAAAGTTGAAATGTTTAACGCAGTCCACGAAAAGTGGGCAGCTCCCACCATGAGGCCACTGCGGGAGGAAAGGCCTATGGGAGCACGTTCGCCTCTTCCCTCGTTTTTTTTTTTTTTGAAGTCCCCTCCTCTGTTCCTTCAAAACCTGACAATGCTCCATTGAAGTGGAGGTTGCCATGGAAACTGACTGCGGAAGGGATGCAGCCGAGCATCCTCTCTCCGGGTGAGAAATGAAGAGGCCCTCCAAAAATGCAGAGGTGGGCCATGGGTTTTGTTTTTGGTTTTTTTTTTGCCAAAAGGAACCCTTCCGTTTGGCTTTCCACGCACATGAATTTTAGGGGCCAGTTATTAGCTCCTAGTAGAAAAGTCCAGAAATATTTCGCAAGAAGAGTTCTCCACTCCTCTACTCATTGCAGAAGACCTTATGCCACCAGACTTGAAATTCTAGACCTCGAAAACCTAGAACTACGCCGTCTTCGGTCTGACTTAAGCATGGTATATAAAATCATACATTGCAATGTCCTACCCGTCAATGAATACTTCAGCTTCAACTACAACGATACAAGAGCACACAATAGATACAAACTCAAAGTAAACCACTCCAAACTCGACTTCAGCCACAGAGTGGTCAATGCCTGGAATGCACTACCTGACTCTTTGGTCTCATTCCCCAAACCCCAAAAACTTTAACCTTAGACTGTCCACTATTGACCTCACCCCTTTCCTAAGAGGTCTGTAAGGGGGCGTGCATAAGCGCACCAACGTGCCTACCGTCCCTGTCCTATTGTTTCTTTTATTTTTCTTATGTGTATCCATGTATTCATAACTATGTTTTTACTTGTACCTATTAGCTTGTAGGCAATTGACAAACCAAATAAAATAAATAAATAAATAAATAGTAACTGGGTTTTTATGTTCTGTCCGTACGACATTGCCTTTGAGGTCTTCCTAAAGACGCTGGGTCTCTTCAGCTGTCTAATCCCAAGAAAATGCCCATTGGAGCGACACGGAGATGTCAGGCCGAACTCCGGAAGGGAAATAAACATCTCTAGCCCAAAAACCCAGCTTCTCCAAGGAGGCACCCACAGGTTTGGTGAGCGTCGCCGCACCTGCTCCGAAGCACTTCCTTAACCCTGGGATCTGAAGATCTCCGCAGCTTCCAATTATCTCTCTTCTAAGAGAATGTTTTTCTCTCTTCCCATGACACAATTCGCCCCGTAGTTATAATCTCGCACGCTTCAGCAGCCGTGGCATTAATGACAAGGCCAGGTCACGGGTGGCACCTGCTACAATCATAGCCCCTCTTTGATCCAGGAGCTTCTGCCCTTGTTAATGCTTGACTGGTGCTTCCCAATGAGCCAAACCTGTTTTTTTTTTTTTAATATATTAAAAAACAACCAGCACAGTTTAGCCTCCTTTTGAAAGTCTACCAATAAGGTATGTTTATATATATATATAGCATCTAAGTGCAGCCATCTGGCAGTTTCTATGTGATCTTCTTGACGTCGTTCACTCATCGCTGAGAGAAGTTGACTTTCGGATATGTAACCCAAAGGGAAAAAAAAGAAAAAAGAATGTCAGTTAAGAAAGCAAAGAGGCCATTGACCGTCTTCTCATTTGGCTAACAAATTTGAGCTCCAAAAACATACCGGATTTTGCAAAGATAGTTTTAATATTTCTTGGTGGGTTGTTTTTTTTTTGCAAGCCAGATCTGGTACCTCCTCTCCTGTCCACATTGTTCAGTGGCACTTTGGTAACCATGGGTGCGTTTTCTATTGATGTACCCTTCATTTTTTTTGGGGGGAGAACTTCCCATCTCAAAGGACCACAGTACCCAAATAAACGGGATCTCACCTAGGAAAGGGACCACTGCTGCCTCATTTGGGCCTTTCCAGCATAGGTAGTTGAGGTACGCGGTAGCTCAGCGGCTAAGACGATCAGAAAAGTCGGCGGTTCGGCAGTTCGAATCCCTAGCACCACGTCACGGAGTGAGCTCCCATTCCTTGTCTCAGCTTCTGCCAACCTAGCAGTTCGAAAGCACGTAAAAAATGCAAATAGAAAAATTGGGACCAACTTTGGTGGGAAGGTAACAGCACTGAGTGCGCCTTCGGTGTTTAGTCCTGCCGGCCACATGACCACGGAGACGTCTTTGGACAGCGCTGGCTCGAGCACGTAGGTGCGCGAGGGGAACTTTTACCTTTTACCTTTAGCCTAGGTAACCGCCGGTTTTATTTTTCTTTCAAAATTGATCCTGTTCTTAAGTAGGCTAATACATTCCATTTGGAAAGGGGGGGATTAGAAGAAAGGAGGATTGCAGTCGAGAGAAAAGATCGGAATTTCAGAGCAACCAGGAAGGATGAGGTGTGTCAACAGATGAAAATCCCCCCGGTCAATTCCTAGACTAGAAGTTTCAGACAACAAGTTAAATGAGGTAACTTGGGATTAAACAGAGACATGTGTTGGGGATGTGTCATCCCCTTGTGTGGCTGCCTTTTGCTGAGTTTTGGAATAATAGCACCGTCTGCTAGGTCGCCTTTTAACAATTCCGATCTAAAAGGGTTGTGTTTACGTGTGGCAGTATCCCCCCCGGGGGTGGGTGAAGGAGGCAGCACATACATAGCTATGTTTGACCTGTTGCACCGCACATAAAGAACATCGGAGGCCTGTAGGTGGGACATTACTTTGACTCTTCTGGCCGGGGTGTGTTTGCCACGGAAGGAGGCAACCTGTTTGGCTGCTATTTGAGGGCACTAAGAGCCCAACAGGCACAGTCCCAAAATCAGCGCTGCAGACAATTTTCAAAAGAACCACACAAAACCTGCATTTTAAACCTGATGTTTACATTTTGAAGCCTTCCTTCCTTCCTTCCTTCCTAGGGCTTGAGTAACTTCTCTTCTGAAGAGCAGCTCCAAGATCGATTCTTAGCGAGTCGAAGCCTGGGAAAATCGTCATTAGTTGTCATTTCCAGCTATTTTTCTTTTTTTTTTTAAAAAAAAAAGTGTTTTTTTTTCTCAATTGGCAACTTTTCCAGTGTGGCAAAACTTGTCCCCCCCAAGTTGAGTTTCTTCTCCCTGTTGCAAAATTGAATGGGAAGGGATTTGAAAGAGATCGTAAGATGTTTCAGGCAGAAGATACACAGGGAGTCCTCGACTTAAGAACAGTTCATTTAGTGACCGTTCAAAGTGGCAGCGGCACTGAAAACTGGCTTACGACCATTTTTCCCCCCACACTTAATGACTGTTGCAGCGTCCCACAGTGGCCGCGTGGTCTAAATTCAGCCGCTTGACAATTGGTTCATATTTATGACGGTTTGCGGCGGTCCCTTTTGCGACCTTCTGACAAGCAACGTCAGTGGGGAAAACCAGATCCCCTTAATGACTGTATTCTTCATTTAACAATGGCCGCGATCCACTGAGCGACAAGAGAGGTCGTAAAAGGGGTCAAAACCCACTTAACGAACGGTTCGCTCGGCAAATGGAAATCTGGGGGCTCCGTTGCAGTTGTAAGTTGAGGATTACCTGTGTGCATTTTATAGGGTTGACTCAGCCTTCCATCCTACCGAGGTGGGTAAAATGAGGAACCAAAATTGTTGGGGGCAAGAGGCTGACTCTGTAAACCGCTTAGAGGGGGCTGTGAAGCACTGTGAAGCGGTATATACGTCTAAGGGCTATTTCTGTCTTCCTTCCTTCCCTCCCTCCCTCCCTCCCTCCCTCTTTCCCTCCCATCAATCCATCCATCCATCCATCCCAGCTCAAGGTTGACTCAGCTTTCTGTCCTTCCGAGGTCATAAAACGAAGGCCCAGATGGTTGGGGGCAAGAGGCTGACTCTGTAAACTGCTTAGAGAGGGCTGCAAAGCACTATAAAGCGGTATATATGTCTAAGGGCTGTTTCTTCCTTCCTTCCTTCCTCCCTTCCCTCCCTCCCTCCCTCCCTCCCTCTCATCAATCCATCCATCCCAGCTCAAGGTTGACTCAGCTTTCCGTCCTTCCGAGGTCATAAAACGAAGGCCCAGATGGTTGGGAGCAAGAGGCTGACTCTGTAAACCGCTTAGAGAGGGCTGCAAAGCACCATGAAGCAGTATATAAGTCTAAGGGCTATTGCTATATCTGGAGTTAGAAACAATGGCCTTTTTTTCCCCAAACATAGGGAGGTTTCTCGGCACTTTCCTGACAAAAAGGGTAGCTGATCTGTGTAGGCACAGGGCTACATCACAGGCCCCGCTGAAGCTGGGGCATTGAATCAAGTTCTTTGTTTGCCCTTCCTTGGAGACAGCTGCCAACAAACAGTTCCCTTCACCGGGGACCCCAATGTCACATGGCTCCCATCATTGGGGACACCTACAGCAACCCCTTGTGCATTGTTTTTTCTGTCCCACGGCATGGGGTGAGAGCTCAGAACTCTTCCTTTGTGTTCCCAAGTTTCCTTTGTATACGCCTCCGAGGGCTTGGTACAAGGACTTTACGCCTTCCTGGAAGGATATTGCTGAGCTAAGCAGAAGCACCAAAGCTGACAAAACTATCTTTATTCTCAGATATTAGCTTCCCTCCAGAAATTGTGGGCGCTCCATCACTGGAGGTTTTCTTTCTTTCTTTCTTTTAATTAAAATTTTTTATCAGTTACATTTCTTCGTACTTAATAAACATCATCTCTGGATATTCAGTTTGCTTCGCAATACCTGTTATGTTCTTAATCTCCACCCCCTTTTTTCCCAACCACTGATAACACAGATTCCATGTTTGAGAATATTCTGTGTCTTCTTGATCGCTGGAGGTTTTTAAGAAGAGACTTGGACAGTCACTTGTCTGAGATGGCATAGGTTCTCCTGCTCGAGCAGGGGGCTGGACTAGATGACCTCCAAGCTCCCTCCCAGCTCTATTCTGTTCTAAGGCCTAAGGCATTCATAGCCATCCCCTTCTATACTTATTTCTTACATTTGTATACCTCCAGATTGTCAGGGACTCTTTAAGAGTTATCGCAATTGGTTTTATTAAAAAGATCTAATTACCACCGAAAATCGAACCCTTTCATCGCCTTCAGTTTTACGTAGTTGCAAGTTCTTGATGTTTTTACACGTGCTGATCAAATAACTGGGTTTTCTTTTTTTGGGGTGTGTGTGTGTGTGTGTGTGTTTCACATTATTATTTGTCTGTGGCTTTGCATTTGTCAACTCTCACTTTGCAGCACCTTGACCCTCATTCAGGCATTTCTAGACCCTACGTCTCGATTTAAATAAATATACATCGTGTCAATAAGGCAATGAGATGTCAGCCTATGAGAGTTGCCCGTCAAATAGGAAGTTCCTGCTGACCCACGCTTAACCCGTGTCACCGAAAGCCGATTTCAACCATGGTTTAGTAATCAAAGAACTCTTTCTGGAAACGGAGATGCGACTTAGACTGCATGGCCACGTATCCTAGGTAACAAGCTGCTATCATCTAGAGCTGTTGAATTGACTTTTTTTTTTTTGAAAGTGGGGGGGGGGGGAAGAGAAGCTGATCTAAGAATGTAAGGAACAATCTGTTGATTTTTGTCAAGGCTTTGGCATGATGTCCAGCCCTCCGTCCTGGAAAAATAAAAAAAACCCCAGTCAAATAAGTTATACAAACTCTCCATCCATAACTATTTACGGGGTACGGTGGACTACCTAGGTAGATAGAAGGTTTTCTTCACCCATTCCCAAGAAGTGGGAGGGTGGGCAAACCTGTTCCCCCCAAAAAGCACCCGAAGGCAGGTCAAGGATTGGGATGGAAAGTAATTTTGGTCACGGTGCTACTTAAAAGATGTTGAGGCTTTGGAAAAAGTTCAGAGAAGAGCAACTGGAGGTTAAATGGTTGCAGGAATTGGGGTTTGGCCAGTCCAGAGGAAAGAAGAATTGGGGGTGACATGATAGCAATATTTCGGTATTTGAGGGGCTGCCCCAAAGAAGAGGAGGACAAATTATTCTACAAAGCACCCGAGGGCAGGACAAGAAATAATGGTTGGAAACTAATTTGGAATTAAAGAGAAAGTTCAGTGAGGACAATTAACCAGCGGAACTACTTGCCTTCACAAATTGTGGGTGATCCATCACTGTATGTTTTTAAGAAGAGACTGGACAGCCATTTGTCTGGAATGGTACAGGTTCTCCTGCTTGATCAGGGGCTGGACTAGAAGACCTCCAAGGTCCCTTCCAGCTCATTCTATTTCTATTTCTATTTCTATTTCTATTTCTATTTCTATTTCTATTTCATTTCTATTTCTATTTCTATTTCTATTTCTATTTCTATTTCTATTTCTATTTATTTCTATTTCTATTTCTATTTTATTTCTATTTCTATTTCTATTTCTATTCGAGATCCAACCTAGAACCCAGGAGGAATTTCCTGACAGCATGAAAAATTACCTGGAATGTCTTGCCTTCAGAAGTTGCGGGTGCTCCATCACTGGAGGCTTTTGAGAAGAGATTGGACAACCATTTCTCTGTGGTGGTATAAGATCTCCTGTATTGAGCAGGAGGGGTTGGACTAGAAGACCTCCCAGGTCCCTTCCAGCTCTGTTTTTCCATTATTCCCCGGCTAGAAAGTTGGAAGAGAGCGAAGGTCAAAACGTGGCATGACCAGGGGGGTTCAAAGTCCCCTTCCTGGTTGCGTTCCTTGAAGCAATTCCTGAGAAAATCCCGAGGTATGTTTCAGGGTGCTTAGTTAGGCACCTAAGCTCTGAAGTCCTCAGATGCTGATGGTTGGGTTGAGAAATACTATCTGCCCCAGTGGTGGAATTCAATTTTTATTTTTTTTACTACCGGTTCAGTGACCGTGGCTTGGTGGGTGTGGCGGGAGGAAGGTTACTGCCAAATCCCCCTTCCCTCCCCACCCCACTAACCTGCTTTCCAGCTCCGTTCTCCTGTGCAGGGCAACCCAAGGAGACCCAGCCGATCACCTGGGACTCAGTGGGTGTCAGAGAAGGAGATGGGGTTGGCCGGGCCAGTCAGGGGTTGGATTGGCCGGTTCTCCGAACGGCTCAAAACTTCCGCTCCCGGTTCTCCAGAATACCCACCTCTGATCTGCCCCCACCCCACCCAGCGAGAAGACCTGCTGCGGTGCGAGTTGAAGGCCTGACCTCTCAACACTTTCTCCAGCTGCGCGGAGGCGCGCCGCTTTCTCTTCTCCACTTCTCCAGAGTCCCTGGTCCTCGTGACCTCTTTGGGGTGGCCGTTCAGAGGTGTCGAAGGACAGGCGAGGATTTTGGACGCCACTCGAGACAAGTGAGCCCTCTAGGTCATGGGTCAGAGACGTGCTTGGTTGAAGGACTGTAGAGGGCAGTAGCATCCCTGGAATTGGCTGGAGGAGCCTCCGTCACACTTCTGCGTCGGAGTGAGTCTGTGTTTAAGCACACATTTTTTGGGGGGGAAGCGGGGGGGGGCAGAGCAGGAGAGGGCACGTCGCCTTCCCGAGCACTTGTCTCCTAGCAGATCTCAACCCCTTGCAGCTTCGACCTCAAACGGTCTACCGCGGACCTCACTCCATTCCTAAGAGGTTCTGTAAGGAGGCGTGCATAAGCGCCCCAGCGTCCCTGTCTCACTGTCCCCGTTTATCTCCCTTGGTTCTTGTTTTATGTTCATTCCTATGCTTGTTATCTTGCAAGTGTTTTAACACATGAGTCAATAAAATAAATAATAAGTAAAATAGACCCGGCACCAGGCAGATAACAGATAATCAGAGTTGGAAGGGACCTTGTAGGTCATCTAGTCCAACCCCCTGCCCAAGCAGGAGACCCTACACCATTTCTGACAAGTGTCCGTCCAGTCTCTTCTTGAAAGCCTCCAGTGACGAAGCTCCCATAACTTCTGTTCCATGGGTGGATGGTTCTCGCTTGGCAGAAATTTTCTCCTTATTCCCAGGTTGAATCTTTCCTTGGTCAGTTTCCATCCATTATTATTCCTTGTCTGGCCTTCAGGTGCTTTAGAAAACAGCTTGACCCCTTCCTCCTCTCTGTGGCAGCCCCTCAAATACTGGAAGGCTGCTCTCCTGCCTCCCCTGGTCCTTCTCTTCCCTAGACCAGCCAGGCCCAGTTCCTGCAACCGTTCATCGTATGTTGTAGCCTCCAGTCCCGTAGACGGAGAGGCGTGTCCGTTCTTGAGGCCACTTTGCACGTACAGGTGAGTCCAAGAATAAGGCACTTCATCCACTGGGCCAATCAGGGAATACTAAAAGGCATTGGCCCACGCTTATTCCTTTCACTCCCCAGACCTCTCAAAGGCAAGAGTGCTTGTCCATCCATCCTGGCCTGGAAATCAGGAACACAACGACGTCATTTATAATCCCTGCTCCAAGCTGAACATCCATGGAGATTCTCCGTCATTCAGGTCACGGTTGTTGTCCCAAAAAAAGATGCTTTTTTTTTTCTTTTCAAAGAGGCAAATGGATTTTCTGGTTGTTGTTTCTTGTTTTTTTTCCCTTTGAAGATGTTATGCTTTTCATCCAAGAAACATCACGAAAGAGGAAAGAACAAGGGGGGGGGGGGACAAATGGATTGCATTCTACATCTTTTACTTTATCCTGTATTCGCTTGCAAATAAATAAATAAATAAATCAGTCTAGTTCTTATGAAACAGCTCTGCGAAGCCACCCAGGCTCTCGTTCCCCTTGCAAGAACTGCTGATGGATCAAAAAAACCTGGAAAATACAGTAATTTTTCTCCCCCCATCAATGGGAGAAATCGGTGAGCTCCATAAAGTCACAGCAGTTCCAAGAAAACACCAGTGTTGTTCTGGGTTCAAGTAAACCACATTTGGAGCTGATCCAAGAACCTTCCTTGTGTCCAGAATATGGCTTGTGTGTGTGTGTGTGTGTGAGAGAGAGAGAGAGAGACATACAGTGAGACAGAGAGAGAGGAGAAAGGAAGGAAGGAAGGAAGGAAGGAAGGAAGGAAGGAAGGAAGGAAGGAAGGAAGGAAGGAAGGAAGGAAGGAAGGAAGGAAGGAAAAAGAATATCTTCCTGACTGTGAAAAATCAGCAAAACAGAAAGAATGCAAAGCCTTTCTGGGAAAGAGGCTGCCTTCACAGAGTTGTGTACATTGCAAAAACAGAACACAACACAAAACCTATGCATATATGTAGACTCTTTGCACCATTTTTCTCAGGCCTTGCATAAGCGTGCAATTTTCACAGCTTGATGTAACAAATTCCATTTCTGTTGTCCGTGAGGAGAGCTAGCTCTGGAAATATTCAGTCCACTTTCACTCCCTGTGGGCTGTTCCTCCCCTCCCTCAGAGTCAATCTCCAACAGGGGTATGAGAAACCCCTTCCTCTTGGTGACAAATAACCAAAGAGTTGGAAAGGGTCCTCGGAGGTCTTCTAGTCCATCTCTCTTCCCAAGCAGGAAGCCCTAGACCACTCCAGACAAATGGATGTCCAACCTCTTCTCAAAAACCTCCAGGGATGGAGCACCCACAACTTCTGGTGGCAAGTTGTTCCACTGGTTAATGATCCTCACTCTCAGGAAATTTCGCCTTAGTTCTAGGTTGCTTCTCTCCATGGATTACTTTCCATCCATCACTTCTTGTCCTGCCCTCACAAGTGCTTTGGAGAATAGATGGCAACCCCTTAGATGTTAAAATATCAGATCCCACTTCATCTTATATCTTAAAATGCTATAATTAAATCAGCATATCTGTTCATACTCGACAGAACTAATGCTCCTTTTCAAAAGGCTTTTTTCTGACTTAAAATATTCAAATAGAATTCCTACCGGAGAAGCACTCGGGGGCTTAGCTTTCCTAACTCCGGCTCTGTAGGGTGTGTGTGTGTGTGTGAAGGATTGATATAAATGTCCTTCCCTCCCACTTGTTTCCTTCATTCCTCCTTTGCTTCTCACGCCCCCCTTCCAGATTTTAAAGGGTAGGGCTACATTTAGGAATTGTAAATAACTTTAATTAACAGCATGTAGAATCCCAGAAGTATTTCATGGCTCTCTTGCCGTAGAGATATTCCGTAGCTACATAACTGGAGTCGGGGTTGATTGGGGAATGAAGAGGAACAGCATCTTCTCTTTCAACTTTCAGCTTTGAAATTCTTGCTGCGTTATGGAAATATTTGGGACTCTGAACTGCAACCGAGGTGTACCATGGTAACCAGAAATTCTTGGAAGGGACTGAGAAACAAACGTGTAAGATTCCAGTGCTAAATTTCTGAAAGAAAAATTGGGCATGGGTTGGGTAGGTAAAGCAGAAGGTCTTTTTTCTTTTTCTTTTTCTTTTTTGCAAAAAATCCAAGTTGGATTTGCTAAAGCATCCAGAACAGAAAAAGTTAAAATAAATAAATAAATCAGCGCAAAATGTTTGGATACAGGTAGTGCCTTGTTAACCCTTAAGAAAATTCAGACTTCTTAACCAAAGAGTTTAATGGGCTTTTCCACCTTAGGAAATCCATAGTCAATTGCACTTTTCATGTTTTAGGCTAGATTCAAATCCAAATTTAAACCCAGGAAGTTACCTGCTGAGTTTGTTTGATCTGAGTAAGAGGAAGCGGAGTCCCCAAAATACGATTTCCCCTTTTCCCATCCAAAGTAAGATAGTTTATTTTCTCTTTTCAACCTCCTCGGGCTTAATCCTTTCCACCATCCCCCCCCCCACTTTTTTGGAGGGGGGGCTTGTGGAGGCTCTGGCTAATAGTTGTGTTCACATTTATTTAAATAACTTACACCTTAAAATTTTCTTTTTCCAAGGGGGTTGACAGCTATCTGATCAATAAATCATCAAACCTGAAGTGCCAGATGGAACAAATTAAAGCAGTGGAGATAATCAGGTGCAAAAAAAAAAACTGGCATTGGATCAAAGTTATTGTCTCATCCTTTGGCAGACTCCCAGAATGAATTAATAGAATACGGAGAAGAAAAGGTGGAATTTTAAGGAAGATCTAAGGTTTGATAAAATCAGGGAAAGAAAAGGTTACTGCTAATAAAAGATGCTTTTTCCTTTGGCAAAAGCAACAGCAGCAGGAAAAATCGGCAACCTAGCCAACCAGCCAGGATTTCATACACCACCTGAGAAGCCAATGCAGCCTCTACCCGCAACAATTTCTCAGGTCAGCATAAAGTGGGAAGGAATTATTTAACCTCTTTTTGTTTGTTTGTTTTAAAGAAAGGAGAGTGAATTTTAAAGGGGGAAAACCTTAATAAGGTAACCGTAGCTTCATCATGTAACGAAGATGCCACGCTGGGAAAACGCCAGCTAAATTTTAAAGTTAAGGCACCGTTGGAACGCTAGCAAAACAGACAAGCGGTTTAACAGGTTTTCCTAAAGGATGAGAGAGAGAGAGAGAGGGGAGAGGGCGGGGGAAGGCGGATAGGATGGGCATCTTTATATTTTCTCTGGCTGTTAGTAAATCTGGAAAGGCCTGTAATGGAAGAGGCTGACCCTCAAAATAGTCCAGCTCCCTAAGGTCTGTAGAGCCTTCAAGGTCAACCCAGAGATATTAAATTGTGCCCAGCAAGCAGTTGGCCCCCGGTGAGTAATCTACCCAGTGCTCCAGTTGCCATTTCTGGATGTCATTCAAAGGTGGGCTCACGCGTAAGTTATATGTGCTTCAGGCTCTGTGGATGGAGGGAAAGAGGAGGAAGAGGTTGGGGCAGTGAAAGGTGTCAGGAAAGAGCACCATTGCACGCCCACCTCTGATTTTGGGAGCGAGAGAGACACCCACACACCCCCTTTGCCTTCTAAATTGGAGAAGTCCTCTGCTTAACTTCTGGCCTGGATCAAGATGCCTTCGACATACAAGAAGGGGGCAACAAGAGTCACAGTATACGTATCACAAGTGAAGGGTCTGATTGGGGCTTGGAGGTGACCTGGGATGGAGCTGAGCGAGTCAACAGCTGGTCGCTGCCCCGTTTGTCTTCGGCTTGACCTCATTTGGGCTGAGAAAGACCCACCGGTTTGATTTTTTTTCCTCAGCCGCCGGGCCTGGCCCCTTGCTCCTTCTCCCAAAGACCAACCCCCGGTCTGAAGGGTTACTTAACCTTGGCTGTTGGAACGGGACACAAATTCTATTTGGGATGTTTTGGGAGTGCGACAAAAATGTATGCGTGTGTGAGAGAGAGAAAGAGGGAGGGAGGGAGAGTGAAAGAAAGAAAGAAAGAAAGAAAGAAAAAAAAAGAAAGAAAGAAAGAAAGAAAGAGTGAAAGAAAGAAAGAATGGGATGGTTTGTGGACATTTCTATAGTCTTCCTGTGCTAGAACAGGGCATACATGAGATGTGATCCCAAGAGCTGTTAGTTAGCAAGGTCAGCGGTTATCTATCTATCATCTATCTATCTATCTATCTATCTATCTATCTATCTATCTATCTATCTATCTATCTATCTATCTATCTATCTATCTATCATCCATCCATTTCTATCCATCCATCCATCCATCCTATTTATCTATATCTATCTATCCATCCATCCATCCATTCATCCATCCATCCAATTTTTCTTTCTTCTCTTCATTCCCACCGTATTTATCCATATCCATCCATTCATCTTTCCCATTGTTGGGGGCAGTAGGCTGAACTCTGTAAACTGCTTAGAGAGGGCTGTAAAGCACTGTGAAGCGGTACATAAGTCTAACTCAGAGGTCTCCAAATATGGCAACTTTAAGACATGTGGACTTCAACGCCCAGAATTCCTCAGCCAGAATTCTGGGCGTTGAAGTCCCCAAATCTTAAAAGTTGCCAAGTTCGGGGACCCCTGGTCTAAGTGCTGTTGCTATTCTGTGCATATCTTTCTGTCCATCCATCCATCCATCCATCCATCCATCCATCCATCCATCCATCCAACCAATCATCTAGCTATCCATCTAATATTTCTTTCTTCTCTCTCTACCCACTCTTATTTAGCCATATCCATCCATCTTTCCCTACCGACCCTACGCATATCTGTCTGTCTACCCACCCGTCCGTACATCCATCTCCCAGAGAGGACCATCGCCCTCTGTAATTATCTCTCCTGCCACGGCTCTGTTCCTTCTTCTGTTTCAATCTTCAGCTGGGCTCCTTGTCTTGAAAGACGAATCTTCCAACGAGGAATCGGATACTGTATGTTTAATCTGGAGAAGACCAAAGGAAATTTGACAGCCCATTCAAAATATACCGTCATCTGGAAAAATATCACAGCTATAGTGTTTTTGTTACTCCGGGCATGATCTAAACTTTCAGGAGGGTAAACTTTTGATTGGCAACCTCCAAAATGACAACAGCAATGGGACAACGATGTTGGTCTTCTTCAGTGTTTGTGCTAGAAGTCTTCAAATAAAATATAAGGCAGCCACCAGATAAGTTCCTCCTGTTCTGGATTGCCCCAGATGTGATTCTAGATAGCGGCCTGCCATATTTTATTGCTCTGCCTCTTGCAAAGTAGGGATAGTTTTTAGTGAACATCCTGTCTTTGGGTTTCTTATACATTCATTTAATCAAGCAATGTATTAGCGTGTCTGCGCGTAAGCTATAATTTATCTGGTGCACTCTGAAATTTAGCAAAGTATATTTAGGAATCCTCTGTATTATTCATCATTTCTCTCAAACAAACCAGGAGGCAGAGAGAGAGAAAGAGAGAGAGAGAGAGAAGAGAGAAAGGAAGACCGAGCGTAGATTTTAACTCACAAAGTAGGGAAAAAGTTTTAAAATGTGGCGATAGTTTGCCTTTGGTCTGAATAAAAGTCAGGGAAATCACAAAAGCACTTATATAACACCCACAGTGTGCTTTTTGGGCACTCTCTGAGAAGTTTACAAGGTCAGCATGTCTCAAGTGCCAAGAAAAACAATATTACAATTTACTATGTGTAAATGCAGTAGTTTTCTGGGAAGGGGGAAAAGGAGCCCTTTGTCACATTGTCTACAAAATATAGAACTGTACAGTTTTTAAAAACTAGCATGTTTGAGGTAAAGACCAATGCGTACCACACTACGCTGCTTCAAAGTTAGAAAAAGCATATTAAAAAATAGGTGCAATTATAAAATTGCACTTATTTTATTTCTTCGATGTTGAAGTCACTCAGGAACACCAGTAAATGAAATAACCTGGTTGCTATAAAAAGTGCAACTGTTTTAAGAGAACGAGAGAGACCTAGATTTTGGAGCTGACTGAATCTGTGCTTAAAATTATCTTGTTGGCTCGTCTTAATCACTTTGTAATTATCTTTTGGGTTCCCATATAAAACACAATAGGCAAGCACTCGTCTAGCGTGCTTTGTATGAGAACGCATAGCATAATTACAAAGTAATTAAGCGAAGATGAGCCAATAAACAAAAACTTAAAAGCCACAGAAGAAAAATGTTTAATAACAGTCCTCCTATCTGGGTTTTACCAGATAAATCATACCGATTAGAGAAAAAGAAAACTGCAAAAGAACTGGCGAACTTATTTGGTTGAACCAGAAAGAGTCTGTCATTACACAAGGAAGATCGATCTTTTTTGCTTCGGCTCCCCGATGTTTAATGCTATTCATCAAACATGCTCCTTCCTCCTTCCCTCCCTATAAAATTTGGAAAGGTTTAAGCATGGGTGGAACTACTGAGTTTTGCTTTTGCGAGACTTTGACAGAAGCCAGGTAAAATGTGTTGTCCCATCAAGGCTCTGGTGGAAATGTTTGCGATCGTTTTTTTGGCAGGGTTGTGTATCTGTGTCGCTTTCTGTTCTCCACTCACAAATATTACACCCAAATATGATATCACAAATAATATTATGAAAAAGGGACAGCTCCTATCTCTACTCCCAGAATGCTAAAAAAAATGAGGCTTTGTGGGAGGGGCTTTGTTGGAATTTTTGTGTGTGTGTGGGGGGCTTAAATCCCCAGCCCCATCCATTCCTGGAAGGACCTACACAGGACATGCTTCAGTGGAGAGAGTGAACGTAGCAGTTATGTAAGCCCTCCCTGGTCACGGCCAAAAACAGGTACCCACCTCCAAAGCCGCTCTTTAGGAACCGCATCTAAGCATGAAGCTCATCACCGCTTTAAATAAGCATATTAGACAATAGTAATTGCTGGAATGCAATCAGTCTGTTCAAACCAAATCAACACATGGCATCCAATCTAATTTTAGAAGAACCCTCTCTCTCTCTCTCTCTTTTTTTTTGGTCTCCCGAGCATATGTGGCTTAAAATATCTTGTTCTTCCTGATAAAACAAAGAAGAGATGGGAGAGAAATTGCCCCTGCATTCAAACTGACCTATTATTATTATTATTATTATTATTATTATTATTATTATTATTATTATTATTATTATTATTATTATTATTATTATTATTATTATTATTATTTCTAGTATTATTATTATTTCTAGTATTATTATTATTTCTAGTATTATTATTATTATTATTATTATTAGAGGGAAAACTGGAAGGCGGATAATCTCGAGTTCGAGCCATTCTAAGGCGTTTGGGTGTCTAAAGTTTAAGAAACAGGCACGCCTGTCTCCCAAGCACTAACTTCACTCTTTTAAAGCTGAGGCTAAGCTAGCAACTCCCTCCAACCCAACAAACCTTGTATTCAAGGAGAGAAACAACCTAGGACTAAGGAGGAATTTCCTAACAGTGAGAACAATCCACCAGTGGAACAGCTTCTCTTCAGAAGTTGCCGGTCCTCCAACACTGGAGGTTTTTGAGAAGAGACTGGACCACCCAAAATACGAATGTTCTCTCCAATTTCTAGATTGGACAGCCATTGGTCTGAAATGGGCTTGAGCACGTAGTTGGACTAGAAGACCTCCAAGGTCCCTCCCGACTTCTGTCCTTCTTTCCACGAATTTAGTAAGCCCGTGACTCTGGTGGATAGTAGAAGACCATTTCATGCCCAAGGGCGAGACGATGCAAAGTTATCTGGTAGGATCCACAGCTTCAGTCTCTAGGAAATACACAGCTCCCTTCTTCCAAATCGTATGGCACATTGTTTTTTGATTCCACCCCCCCCCCACACCCACCCACTTGGAAATGGGTCCCCTTTCACTATCCAATCAGGCTTCCTCCGTTGAGTTTGGCTAAATTAAGCCGAGAAGTAAGAATGTGGCGCTTGTGACGGATTCTTAATGAATTTGATAAAATGAGCGGCATCAACGAAGGATTATATAATCAGCCCAAGCTTGATTTTCATTTTTTTTCCCCTCCACCAATGAGAGGAGATGCAAAGAAGCACCTGGGAAGTCACAGCAGACTGCCAGCCATTATTTAATTCAGAATGTGTCAGTCTGTTTTAGAAGAAACCGATCGTTTTCTGTCTATAACCCAGGCATGGCATAGAAGGAAAACAGGACAGGGAGAAAAAAGGAGAACTAACAGCCCTCATGGGATGATATCAGAGGGAGCCCAAAACCTGCATGGGGAGAGGGTAGCAGGGAGGTCCTTCTGAATAGAAATTGGGGTATACACATAGTAATTCATAGCCCAGTTTATCCTCTACGTCTACAGGAATTTCTTGGTCCAAGCTAAACTTTTCCAGCTTTGTCTACGGAGATTCTCAGTCATCCAGGTGGTTGTTGTTGTTTTTTCAAGAGGCAACTGGGCTTCCTTGCTTTTTTCTTTGAAGACATTTCACTTCTCATCCAAGAAGCTTCTTCCGCTCTTGACTGGATGGCGGGGAACGGAAGGATGTCCAACAGTGAAGGGACACAGAGCAGAAAACATCCTGCAAAAAGCAACACAGCTCCTTTCAGCTGTTCCAAGAAGGCTCCACCCCCATTTGCACTACTTGGGTTACCCTGAGGATACAGACATACCTCCAAGTGGCCTCAGTGGCTCTCTAAAAAGGATGCAAATGACCAGCTGTCTGCAAGGAATATCAATCCTTCTATTCTCCACCATCCAGTCAGAGCTGAAGACGCTTCATGGATGAGAAGCCAAACATCTTCAAGGAAAAACAAATAAGTCCAATTGCCTCCTGAAAAAGCACCTTTGGGACAAAGATAAACCTCCAAGTGGCCTCAACGGCTCTCTAAAAAGGATGCAAGTGACCAGCTCTGTCTGCAAGGAGTATAGATCCTTCCATTCCCCACCATCCAGTCAGAGCTGAAGAAGCTTCTTGGATGAGAAGCAAAACATCTTCAAGGAAAAAAACCAAGAAAGTCCAGTTACCTCTTGGGGAAAAAAAAGCACCTTGGGACAAAGATAAGTCTCCAAGTGGCCTCAACGGCTCTCTAGAAGGATGCAAATGACCAGCTGCAAGGAGTATCAGTCTTTCCATTCCCCACCGTCCAGTCAGAGCTGAAAAGAAGCTCCTTGGATGAGAAGCGAAATGTCTTCAAGGAAAAAAACAAGAAAATCCACTTGCCTCTTGGAAAAAAAAAAAAGCACCTTTGGGTTTTCCAGCTTTTGCTTCCTCCTATCTGTGTCGGGACAGGCGTTAAATGACATGTTCGGAGCCCCACTAAGCCTCCAGTGACCACATCTGGCTGCCCAACACAGTGTCCCGTGGTCCCCCCCTCCCCATACCTGGCCTCTGCCGGGGCGGGGGGGACGACAGGGACGCCGACACACACCTGTCAACCCACCTGCCTGGATGTTGGCCACATCCCCATATTTGATTCCCTGCCTCTTTTTTTCATACCTGTCACTGGGAAGGTTTAGGGGCTTCGTGGCTCTCCCATCAGGCTGTGAACCCTGGGGAAGGTGTTTTTTTTCCAAGCTTCTGAAGAGGGGGGGTGGTATCGCATCCCCAACTGGGGAGGGGAGTGGGAAGAAGCTCTCCCCTTGGCAAGGATCCATCAGCCCAAAAGGAGGAAGGAAGGAAGGAAGGAAGAATAAAGAGCTGCCAGGCGGATTTTGCCAAGTCACCCACCCCCCTTTTTCTTCCCTCTGCAAGGGGGTCCTGCATGCGCCGTTCGAAGCTCCCGTCAAGAGCCCCAACATGGGGCTGCTAATGGGGGGGGGACGACTCTTCAGTGGCTGAGCTAAATCAACGGGATGAAATTTAAACTACCTTCTCGCACCGTGCCAGCTCTGACTCGCCAGCTCCAGCACAGGGGAATGAGAGAGCAAGCAAGAGAGAGAGAAGAGAGAGAGCGTGTGAGATACAGAGAGAGAAAGAGGGGGATGCAGGGGTATTTATATTCCAACCTAAGCAACTGAGCAAGAGCACCCCCAACCCCCCCAAAAAAGAAAGTCCGATCTTGGAGAAGACATGGAATTAAGAGACCTTCCTCAAAAGCACAGTAGGTAGATTTTAATCTTCCTTACGGTGGAGTTGCTGCCATCTGCGTTTGCTTGCTTTTCTTTATCGGTGTACTTTCCAGTAAAAACCCATCAGGTTTGGCTTTGGACTTGGTAAATTTGTTTTTTTGTTTTTCCTTCTTTCTTTGAGGTCATTGAACGGTCAGTCTGTCCGTCCCTCTTTCCATCCCTCCACCTCTCCATCCCTCCCGCCTCTGTGTACCTTATCCGAGCCACATCATTAAAAAGTGCAGGCATGCATTTGGTTTCTCTGCTAATTTATTCATGCTAGCAACATGTGAACTGGCTTTGCTCCCTCCCTATAGAGATACCGGTAAGGTTTCCTTTCAGCCAGCGATGGGTAATTGGGGTTTTTGAATAAAACCGTTGTCCCGGACTACCCATGGTCCAAAGTTTTTTGTTGTTGTTGTTTTGGTACGACGAATCTATTGGCCACAAAGAGGAAAACAGATGAAAAATAAATAAATAACAGGGTACTGTGGGGGCAGGGGTGGGAGTCACTGACTGTTTGGGGCAGGGCTGGGGCACACTTTGAAGTGCGCTGGGTGCAGAAATGTGCCTTCCAAACTTTATCCAGGCTTGTGTGGTTGGCAGGGGTGGGGAAAGGAGGGGTCGTAGAGGCATGCGGTTTGGTTGCACCCTTCCGCCAAATGACTGCAGCAGCCAGGGTGGGGACCAGTTTCTAATCCAGGGCGATGGGCGTATCGTGGTTGTTGTGGGGAGGTTTTTTGGGGGGTCAGCTCCTCGCAGAACGCGTTTCCTTCCCCCTGCATTTCTCTACGTGGCTTTGGCACGTGAGCAGGTGAGACAATGGGGGAAAAGAGTGCAGTTATACCTCGAGGGCTTTGCCTTAACCGCTTGGCCATCTTTACCCAGCCCCCTTTTTTTGGTTGCAAAAGGCATCAGGTGAGCGTTAGGAAGGTGAGTTGCAGCTGCTCCACCCCTCCATCCGTCCGTCGAGAGGGGAAGGAAGAAAATACCGCAGGGGGACAAAATCCAGGAGGACTTAAATGCTCAGAGGATGGAAGATGGGAAACCAGCCTGGCCAGTTCCCCACTTGCTCACATTGTCTGCAGAGAGATTGGGGCGGTGGGATTCCTGTTTTCCAGGACTTATAACATAAACTGTCAGCCGTGACGTTTCCCCCTGGTCTCCTTTCACAAGTACTCGGTTATCTGGATTTGCTGTCTAAAGTCAAGACTCGGGGCAGCTTGGAAAAGGAAAGGATCCAGTCCTGGGAAAAGTGTGAAATGGATCCTTCTGGGTGAGGGGCAGGAAGACCCTCCCATGTTTTGATGAGAAGACAAACCTCCCCTTGTGAAAATAGCCCCCTCTCCGGGGGAAAAAAAACAAACCCAGATCAGTCCTGACTTCTCACAGAGCCAACCTGCTTGTTTTGCTCTGCGCCTGTCCAGCCTGCAGGATTCGCACCTTTGAAGACAGACTACAAAGCAGGTACTAAAAGAAAAAGAAAAAAGAACACCTTTTTGTACAGATGGGGGAAAAAAAGAACATTTTTTTTTAAAAAAAAATCATCCCTTTTGAGCTGGCTTTTTTCAAGTCCGGCACCAGCCTTCGCATCCACGAGATTTTACTTTTCCATCGCCTTCGATTAAAAAGAGGGACCTTTCTGGAGAAAGAAATACGGCCAAAAATGTAAATAATTGCAGATTTGAAGCAGAGAGATACGTGGGTCGAGGCATTTGGGGAAGAGAAACCAATGGAGTCTAGAATGGAATGGAATAGAATAGAATAGAATAGAATAGAATAGAATAGAAGAATAGGAGACCCTTTACCATTTCAGAAGGTGGCTGTCCAGTCTCTTCTTATTTCTGGTGTTCCACTGGCTAATCGTCCTCACTGTCAGGAATTTTCCTCCTTCATTCCAGGTTGCTTCTCTCTCTGATTAGTTTCCAACCATTGTTTCTTGTCCTGCCCTCCGGTGCTTTGGAACATAACTTGACCCCTTCCTCTTCTTTGAGGCAGCCCCTTAAATACTGGAAGGCTGCGATCATGTCCACCCTGGTCCTTCTTTTCTCTAGACTGGCCGTACCCCAAAACCTGCAGCCGTTCTTCCTATGGTTTCGTCTCCAGGCCTTTGATCCCCCCTCCGTTGCTCTTCTTTGAACTTTTCCCAAAGAAGATGCCAAGCCCATCCGTTAATATTGATGGACATCGCTTCTACTCAAGTTGTTTGATTGACTGATTGGCCGCCCATCTCCAGTGGCCTCTGGACAGCCAATAAATTGAGAGAGCTTTAATAATGTAGAACGCGAACAATTTCCATTTTTGATTCGGGGCGGAAAGTATCAGAGCCCTGACACTTAATTCATTTCGGGTTCACGCTGGTTTAAAAAGAAAAAAAAGGGGCTTTGGAGCTAATTTAGTCACCCTTTCAGATGTTTTCTTGATTGGAGCACTCCTAATGGATCTGTTTTGAAAGCCAAAGGCATTATTACTACAAGTGTAATAAAGAAGCAGAGAGTCTGGTAGCGATTTTGTAACCGTGTTTGTTTTTCAGGAAGCATTTAATTACGACGGCTTCTTTTCTTTTCTTTTTCTTTTTCTTTAACCCTAAAAACCAGCTATTTTTCACCCAAGCCACTTTGAATCTACTTGGCTCCGACAGGCTAACAAATCCAGATAGGAGGCTTGGGCGCCTGTGTTTTTCCCTGTCTGGTTGTCCTATCGCCTTTACTAATTGGGTCTTTCTCTGCCTCCCCAGAGCAAATCAAACGTGTGTCCTTTCCAGGCTGCCATTAATAACAGGGCTTGTTGGCAAGAGAAGGAAAACAAATTCATCCCATGCTGGTTGTATCTGTAAAGTATTCCTTTCCCTCCTCCTTTCCCCCTTCCTTCCTTTCCCTTCCATTTTGCCTGCTCAGGGCTGGGGTTGTCGTGCTAAAGTATTATCCCCCTTCAAGAAAAAGAGGCGGGGGTAAAACTCACGGAATGTTGGAATTTCCTTGGTTCTTGCTTACAAATTCGGGTTGCTTTTCCATCCCAGGCTGGGTTTTCTTCTTTACTGATGTTGAGTTCCTTTCCCTCAGCTCTCTCTGGGGTTCTCAAAGTTTCTTCAAGAGGAAAACTCTTGAATCTTCTTCTTCTTCTTCTTCTTCTTCTTCTTCTTCTTCTTCTTCTTCTTCTTCTTCTTCTTCTTCTTCTTCTTCTTCTTCTTCTTCTTCTTCTTCTTCCTCCTCTCCTCTTCTCCTCCTCCTCCTCCTCCTCCTCCTCCTTCTCCTTCACCTCTTCCTTCTCCTCCTCTTCTCCTTTTCCTCCTCCTTCTTCCTCCTCTTCTTCTCCCTCCTCTTCCTTCCCCTCTTCCTCCTCCTCCTCTTCTTCTTCTCCCTCTTCCTCCTCCTCCTCTTCTTTTCCTTCTCCCTCCTTCTCCCTCCTCCTCCCTCTCCTCCTCCTCCCTCCCCTCCTCCTCCATCCCTCTGTTGTTTCCCATGTTTCATGCTCTCTGCAGCCGATGGGCCCTGCATGGTGGCTGGGTTAAACTAGGAGAAATTTTAGGACTGGCTCTGGGATTCGAGCTCAGAGTCTGTTGGGATGTCAGCACAGCAGGGGTTGATATTATTCCATATTGCCCCTCTCAGAAAACACAGAGAGAGAGAGACAAACCCCAGTTTCTAAAGCAAGGGGTCCTTGGTTCTCTCTGAGCTTGGATGTTTTCCTGAAGACATTTCATTCTCCCACTAGGCAACATCATCAGTGCTAGCCGATCACTAGCACCACTAGCACTGATGATGTTCCCTAGTTGGGTGATGAGAGGTCTGCAAGTAAACCACCAAGGACCCCACAGTCTTCTTCTTCTTCTTCTTCTTCCTCCTCCTCCTCCTCCTCCTCCTCCTCCTCCTCCTCCTCCCTCCTCCTCCTCCTCCTCCTCCTCCTCCTCCTCCTCCTCCTCCTCCTCTCATCAAACCCCCATCCCCTTCTAGCACTGATGGTGTTACCTAGCTTGGTAAGGAAATGTCTACCAGAAAACCAAGCTCAGAGAGCACCAAGGACCCCTCATTTCAACCCTGAGCTACAAATATTCTCCTTTATTACTTTCCAAAGCATCCATTGTCCTACTAATCAAGTGTCTATACCGTTTTTTGTCCCTTGCCTCTGTTCTTCCAAGCAGTTACATTTAAGGCCCTTTCCGGGTAATTCTGGCTCCCCACATGAATCAAATGAATTGAGCAAAGTTTGCTACCCTTTTTAATTTTAGAAAAGCCAAAAAAAAGGGGGGGAGGGGAGGGGAGTCCTTTCACCCTTTTGCCATTACATAATGCACAAACGCCACTAAAATAGAATGTGAAACCTCTCTCTTGCCTCTGCGAAACACAAGGCACTCGCTCACATACACAAACACACTCACACAACTCCAGGCGCTGCTTTTATTCCCTTGTCCAACCTCTTTTGTTGTTTTCTCAACCTGACAAGAGAGAGGGGAGGGGGAGAGGGAGGGAGGGCGGGTGGAAGGGATAAAGACGGAGAGGGAAAGAGACCGAGAGAGAGAGAGAGAGAGAGCAGGGAGAGAAAGAGAGAGAGAGAGGGAGGGAGGGAGAGGGAGGGAGAGAGATGGAGGAAGAGGAAGAGAGACAGAGAGAAAGAGGGAGAGAAAGAGAGATGGAGAGAGACAGGGAGAGAGAGAAGGAGAGGGAGAGGGAGAGAGAGATGGAGAGAGATGGAGAGAGAAAAAGGGAGAGGAAGGGAGAGAGAGACAGAGAAAGAGGGAGAGAGAGATGGAGAGAGACAGGGAGAGAGAAGGAGAGAGGGAGGGAGGGAGAGTAAGGGAGAGACAGAGAGACAGAGAGAGAGAGAGACAGAGAGAGGGAGGAAGGGAGAGATAGAGAAAGAGGGAGAGAGGGAGAGACAGAGAGAAGAGAGAGGGAGGGAGGAGAGAGAGAGAAGAGAGGATGGAGGAGACAGGGAGAGAGAGGAGGGGAGGGGAGGGAGGGAGGTAAGGGAGAGACAGAGAGAGAGACAGGAAGAGGGAGGAAGGAGATAGAAGAGGGAGACGAGAGGGAGAGACAGAGAGGAGAGAGAGGGAGAGAGAGAGAAAGAGGGAGAGAGATGGAGAGAGACAGGGAGAGGAGAGAGAGAGGGAGGGAGAGAGGAGACAGAGAGAGACACAGAGAGGAGGAAGTGGAGAGGAGAGAATAGAGAAGAGGGGAGACGGAGAGGGAGAGACAGAGAAGAGAGAGAGAGGGAGGGGAGAGATAGAGAAAGAGGGAGACGGAGAGGGAGAGACAGAGAAAAAGAGAGAGAGAAGGTGTCAGCTGCAGGACCAGCCTCTTTGGGGGAGGAAAAAAAAGAGAAGAAGACTGTGTGTGTGTGTGTGTGTGTGTGTAAAGCACATACATTTGTTGACTGTGCATATGAGGGCAGCAATGCTTGACTTGCATTGCCCCTTTTTTGAGCAGAACTCCAAAGCAGATGGGCAACCGTCGTCCCTGTCCTAATTTTTTGAGCGCCTACACGTGTAGCTTCTGCAATCCCTCCCCCCACCCCACTCCCCCCACCCCGGGGAAAAAAAAAAAAAACAGAGGAGAGAGAGAGAGAGAGAGAAAAACAACAAACCCCACAATCTCTCAACAAGTGAGCTGGAAAGCTGGCTGGCTGTTTTGGAGGCCTTGTGAGGGATCGTCTCTCTATTAAGAAGAGGTTATCGCTCGAAGAAGCCGCTTCTCAGCGGGATCGAATCCTCGTCCATTCGTCCATTCCCCGAGTGACCACCACCCCCACCACCCCCAGGCAGTTTCTCATCGCGGACAAGCCGGGGTGGGCAGCCAAAAGGCTGGCAGGATAACCCTTGGAAAGATTGATTGGCGTCCTTAGCTGTTGGGCCACTACCCTGAAGAAGCTTTTGCGCCGTTTCGCCACGAGGGGAGATGGCATCGGAAGGGGTCAAGAGAAAAGCGGCTCTGCAGGGCCGGCCCCAGATAAGACAGGACTGTTTAGCAAGTGCCAGTCAAATGTCTTTTCAGTCCATCATTCTTCCCCTCGCCGGGAAGGGGAAGCCACAAGGCTGCCAGAGGCAAGGTATCAGCTGCGGTGGGGCAAGGGCTCTAGGGCTCAACTCCTTAAGAAGAAAGCTACGAGGCTCATCCCAGCCTGATAAATTCCTGATTTTTCCCAGCCCTGGAAAACAAAGGAAAAAAAAAATCACACACACAACAGAACAGAAACAAACCAGACAAGGAAGAATGGATAGAAACTGATCAAGGAGAGATTCAACCTGGGAATAAGGAGAAACTTTCTGACAGGGAGAGCCGTCAACCCATGGAACAGAAGTTGCCTTCAGAAGTTGTGGGAGCTTCATCCCTGGAGGCTTTCAAGAAGAGACTGGGCTGCCATCTGTCAGAAATGGTGTAGGGTCTCCTGCTTGGGTGGCGGGTTGGACTAGATCAGGGATCGCCAACCTTTTGGACCTCAGGGACCGCCAAACTCATCATTTTAAATCCCGCGGACCAGAGACCCTGGGAAAATCTCAAAAAAAAGTCTGCAGGAAAATTCCCCACCCCGTTTTCCTACGGATCAAACATTCTTTATTTGGGAGGGAGGGAGAAAGAAAGAGAGAGAGAGAGAGAGAGAGAGAGAGAGAGAGACTTTTGGCTTCATGCAAGGAAAACAGCAGAAGCAGCAGAAGTCTTTCTTTCTCCCCCAAACTCCGCCAGAAATGAGACTTGGTGAGACTTGTTGTGCTGGCGCAGCCTCTTGGAGCAGGAGGCCTTGCAGGGTCCCAAAGACTCATTTCTGGCAGAGTTTGGGGGAGAGAAAGAAAGACTTTGCTGCTTTCCTGCGTGCAGCCAAAAGCAGAAGAAGAAAAAGCGGAAAGAAGCAGCCCGGTGGCCAGGCCAGGCACGTGGGGCGCATGGGGCAAGTTCTAGTCCAACCCCCCTGTTCAGGCAGGAAGCCCTATAACCATTCCAGACAAATGGCTGTCCAATCTCTTCTTAAAAAACCTCCAGTGATGGAGCACCACCAACCTCTGGTGGCAAGCAGTTCCACTGGTTAATTGTCCTCACTCTCAGGAAATTCCAGGTTGCTTCTCTCCTTGATTAGTCCCCCCCACCCCCCAGTTCTCACTGTCAGAAAGTTTCTCCTTACTTCCAAATTGAATCTCTCCTTGTTCAGTTCCCATCCATTATTCACATCACATAACCACTAGGGCCTAGGCAGTGCAACCGTCCTAAGTGCACGCCAGTTGCCCAGCCCCTGAAATTTCGACCACTGTGGGGATGCTACAACCACAAACCGGCCGTCAGTTGCTTTTTCCAGTGCTGTCGTAACTTTGGTCTCTACGTGAATGGTTCGTCAATCGAGGACTTGCCTGTATTACGAAGCTGGCTGTTACACCGTGTCGTGGCTTACTAAGCGGGAAATCAAGTGACGGGGAGGAAGTTGCTAGAGGCAGAGGGAAGGATCCGAACTGGGGAGGGGGATGACAGGGGTGGGCTTTGCTTGCCAGCCGGTGCGTCCGCGTAACGGGTGCTAAAACGATTAGCCGGGATTCCTGCGTTGTGTGGAATTAATCCCTTGGCACCAACTGTGCATTTGGAAATGTTCCCTGTTTGGAGCTGGCGACTAATCACAATTCTCCCCAGGTTTAGAAGAGAAGAACAGAATCAGAAGGGACCTTGGAGGTCTTCTAGTCCAACCCCTGCTTAGGCAGGAAAGCCTACACCAGTTCAGACAAATGGTTATCCAACATCTTTTTAACAACTTCCAGTGTTGGAGCATTCACACCTTCTGGAGGCCAGTTGCTCCACTGGTTAATTGTTCTCACTGTCAGGAAATTTCTGCTTAGTTCTAAGTTGCTTCTCTCCTTGGTTAGTTTCCACCCGTTGCTTCTTGTCCTGCCCTCAGGTGCTTTGGAGAATAGCTTGACTCCCTCTTCTTTGGGGCAGCCCCTGAGATACTGGAACGCTGCTATCCTGTCACCCCTAGTCCTTCTTTTCATTAGACATACCCAGTTCCTGCAACCATTCTTCATATGTTTTAGCTTCCAGTCCCCTAATCCTTTTGGTTGCTCTTTTCTGCACTCTCAACATCTTTTGTACATCATGGTGACCAAAACTGGATGCGGGATTCCCAGTTTGTTTAGGTTTGGTTCTTCCAGCTGCTAGAACCACCTTCGCTTTTTTCATATCGCAGAATATCTCGGGTGGAGAAGCGCAAGGCTCATAACTGGAGATTATTAAGGGAGGGAATGAAAACTGGGGTGGATTTAAAAACCAGGCTCTCTGCCATCTGTAATATCGGAAGCATTTTCTCAAGCAGAATTTCTCCGAAAAAGCAAAATGCATTTTCTGGAGCAAGACTTTCCCAGCAGGCCCGAGAGGATTATGAAAAAAAAGAGCATCAGCGAGCCACAAGATTGTTGGTTATCCTTCAGTGGCACGATCTGGGCCAAGAATGGCTCGATCAACTTTCTACAACCAGAAAATGTCAAAAAGTTATCTATAGACTTGGTTATGATATCGGGCGGGAAAAATAGCCATGTTCAATAGAGACAGCGGCAAAAAGTTTTCATATCATCGCAAAGAAAAGGATTTGGAACCGCTTCAGCGGGGGTGGGTGGGGTTGGACTAGATGACCTACAAGATCCCTTCCAACTCTGTTACTCTGGTAAACTTTCCAAGTCATCCCCATGAATTGAGCTTGACTCGGTGCCTGACTTGATGACCTCCAGATGTCCTGGACTGCGATTCCTAGAATTCCCAGTGGCCAGAGCCAAAGTCGCCCTGAATTTTGAACCGAAAGACCTTTAGAGAGGGTGCGTGAAACCATGTGGCTCTGACCCCCCCCCCTCTCCCCAGTTCCCCGGGGATTCATTCAAGTTCACAAGAAAACATACGAGTGTTATTATCCCCATTATACCAAGCAAGAGGAAGGGAGTTGGCTGTGCAAAAGTCAGCTGTTTTTGGGCTGTGAAAGGAAGGAGTGAACCCAGCTGCGATAAAACAAGATCGGCTCTGCTGCGTTGATTTCTCTATTTTGTATTTTTTGTTTTGTGACACATTTTGGCAAAACAATACTTTGTCAAGGGAAAAGGTGAAAGCGTAACAAACAAGATTTGAGAAAGTCGCAGGAAAACAGGTCGGCAGGATAAATAAAACTGCTCAAATGTACAAATCCACAGAGCAGCTGTCCTTTCTCTGTTGCAGGGAATGTTTGATTTCTCCTGTATGTGATCCTGAAGTTCTAGAGCCAGTATGAGATCTACTCTCTGGATTGGAAATTTATCCGCATGTTGAACTTAGAATATGCAAACATTAAGGGGGAAATGTCACATATTTGTTGGATTATGGGATAATTGATTGGGAAAAAAATCTTCCCAGCCAGGACAGTGTCTGTTATCCCTCATGTCTTTGGAGAATAACATATGACAACTACATAGCTGGATATTTGGTCAAATGCATAAATGGTGCAGTGGTTAGGGCATTGGACTCGAAGCCAGGAGACTGTGAGTTCTAGTCCTGCCTTAGACACAAGCCAGGCAAGGGTCAAAAACCGACTCCAATGAATAAATTACATTAAACAGAAACAGACCCAGAAATGACCCTTAAAATGCGAGAGAGAAAGCCAGATGGAAGTGGGTGGGCTTGCTATCCACCCTATGAGTGAAAACGGCAGGGTTGACATCTGGGAACTGGGCTGCACCGTTCCAGCGATGACTTTATTTCAAGAGGGTTATTCATCTTTAATGAGAAGTGAAATTTGTTCGCGTAACGGCTTCATTGGTATCAGGTTGCAGTTCTCAGGGGTTCCTCCTGGTGGAAGCGATAAACATGCCCCGAAGCCTAATTTTTACTCAAATATATGCTTCTTTTGTGTAGGGGGAGGGAGGGGAAAAAAAATAAAGGGAGGTGGGGGTTCCTCAAGTTAATATTGAAAGATCTGATATTAACTTCCAGTATTAAAAAAAATAAATTAAAAAAAAAAAAGATTCCATGTGTATCAACGGCAAAAGGAGCAAACGGAATTGACCCCTGAATGCAGGTCAAACTTGACTTATGACATTTGAGCCCCAAATTTCCATTGCTGAGTGAGACAGTTGTTCAGTAAGTTTTACAACTTTTCTTGCCACTGTTCTTAAGTGAATCACCGCCGTCGTTAAGTCGGTAACACGGTTGTTAAATGAATCCCCGTTGGCTTTGCTTGTCAGAAGGTCACCCAGGGGGATCAGGTGATCCCCGGGGAACGTTGCGACCGTCATAAATAGGAACCAGTTGCCAGTTGATCATGTGAACATGGGGATGCCATAATGGTTGTAGAATGGAATGGAATGGAACGGAACAAAACAGAACAGAACAGGATGGAATAGAATAGAATAGAATAGAACAGAACAGAACAGGATGGAATAGAACAGAACAGAACAGAACAGAACAGAACAGAATAGAATAGAATGTAGAATAGAATAGAATAGAATAGAATAGAATAGAATAGAATAGAATAGAATAGAATAGAATAGAATAGAATAGAATTCTTTATTGGCCAAGTGTGATTGGACACACAAGGAATTTGTCTTTGGTGCAAATGCTCTCAGTGTAAATAGAATAGAATAGAATAGATTCTTTTATTCCTATTCTATTCTATTCTATTCTATTCTATTCTATTCTATTCTATTCTATTCTATTCTATTCTATTCTATATTCTATTCTATTCTATTCTTTCACTCTGTAATTTCCTTCCTTCCATGGTCTATTGGAACGAGTTGGGTTCCCCCCACCTCTTCTCCTTTTTCTAGTATTTCCCCCCTACCTTTCAAGCTTCTTTCTTTCTTTTTTCTTCCCCCAGAAAAAGAAAGAAAGAAAGAAAATGAATCTGCCAGGACTCTTAACTGAAATTATTGGGGATAGATTGAATCTCACTTTGGGGGAGGCCTCTTCTCCTTCCGTGCGTTTGGGAGCCGAAATGTACGCGTCGAAACAATATTGAGTAAAGAAATGCTCCTGTCTTTTTTCTTTGCCTGCTGAACCGTAATAATTGGAAGCCCGGTGCAATCTATATATTTACTGCAGACGGTATCTGGAGACAATTTTGGGTGCGTCTCGCTTTCTCCCTTCAGGTGAAGCCCTGTCTCTGTTGGTGAAGCTGCAGGCTGCGGCAATCTCACCTTGAATTTAAGACAGCCGTTTTTCCTCCGTAAACAGATTTCTGCTGCTCAGAGCCACTTGGCAGAAAGAATGCTTTATTTTTATGTTATTTTTCTTCCTTCCCTGGAGAATTTGCTTATCCATTTTGGAGTCTTTCTGTGATTTCCTTGATAATTAATCGGGAGTTGGCATCACACACAGGTGTTCGCACCGACTTCGGTCTTGTTAGAGACTTTCATAAAAGCAAAAAATGAAGAAGCTCCACAGGCATCTATTAAAATTAGACAATGGGCTCCACACAGAATTTCCTATGGAATTTTGATGATATTAGCCCCCCCGCCAAGTGCAGATCAGGGGAAAAGGAGTAGGCAGTAAGGCCATAGCAAACTCATTGTCTTTGTCTTCTGATAACCATGTGCAAGGGGTTTCTTTTGATGTTTTGTGAGAAGGTAGCATTTTGAAAGTGCCATTGGTCTCCAAGGAGAGCCGATCTCCGTTTTCAACAGAAAAGATGTTTCCTGACTCAACTAGGTAACATCACCAGCACTAGACAGGAGTGGGGCAGAGGTGGTATTCAGCAGGTTCTGATTGGTTCTGGAGAACCGGTAGCGGAAATGTTGAGTAGTTTGGAGAACTGGTAGTGGAAACGTTGAGTTGAGTAGTTTGGAGAACCGCAGCGAGAAATTTTGAGTAGTTCGGAGAACCGGTAGCGGAAACGTTGAGTAGTTTGGAGAACTGGCAGTGGAAACGTTGAGTAGTTTGGAGAACCGGCAGCGGAAATGTTGAGTAGTTTGGAGAACCGGCAGCGGAAATGTTGAGTAGTTTGGAGAACCGGCAGCGGAAATTTTGAGTAGTTTGGAGAACCGGTAGCGGAAATTTGAGTAGTTTGGAGAACTGGTAGCGGAAACGTTGAGTAGTTTGGAGAACCGGCAGCGGAAATTTTTTGAGTAGTTTGGAGAACCGCAGCGGAAATGTTGAGTAGTTTGGAGAACCGTAGCGGAAATTTTGAGTAGTTTGGAGAACCGTTAGTGGAAATTTTGAGTAGTTCAGAATACCACCTCTGACTGGCCCCGCCAACCCCATCCATTCTTTGCCTCCCATTGAGTCCCAGCTGATCGTCTAGGACTAGGTCTTCTTTGGTTGCCCCACACAGGAGAACGGAGCTGGAAAGCAGGTTAGTGGGGTGGGGAGGGAATGGAGATTTTGTAGTATCCTTCCCCTGCCACGCCAAGCCAAGCCACGCCCACCGAACCGGTACTAAAAGTTTTTGAATCCCACCACTGGAGTGGGGTGTGCAAAGTGAAGGAGGAGGAGGAGTAGAAAGAGGGAGAGGGAGACTTACACGAGGTTCAGCTGCAAGTCCTTCATTTCACCTTTCCGTGTGTTTAACTTTTCGTGCCACCTGCTATTTCTTGAAATGAGGCTCAGCCTTTTTTTTTGTGTGTCATTAATTTTAAAAATGGCTCACAGCAAGAAAAAGATCTACATGACACCCCCCCCCCCCCAGGCACTAAGCCAATAAGATACCCCCCGAGGACCCGGTTTGAGTATGGGGTTTCAATTGCCTTGGTTCTTTTTTTTTTTTTTTAAATTCTTTATGAAAGCATAAAATAAACATTTTCTTAATTAAGAAGCGGCAGGCCATTCCTCAGCATCTCCACGGAGCACAAGTTTGCTTGCACAGCTCCGATGGTTCCCTAAGGACTTTGCAAACAATGCAACATGCCTCTTTGCTTTTTTGGAGGGGGGGTCCTTTGCTAGGGAAGAAAAGCAGAGCTCCCTTGTTAATCCCTCCTCAGTGGTTTGTGTGGGTCAACGTCCCGGGAGATGAGGATTCCACATTGTGGGTTAAAATCCTGCACTTTGTCATTTAATGACCCCCGTAATCCCTTGCATCAGGGTGGAATTGGGGCAACTGAATGGAACTAGCGGTCTTTACTGGCCAGATGCCCTTCCTGTCACCAGTGCAGAGTTATCTTTGTTAAGTGAGTTTTGCCCCATTTTACGACTTTCCCTGCCACTGTTTGTTAAGTGGATCACTGCCGTTGTTAAGTTAGTAGTGGCGGACAACTAGGCACCTCCCTGCCGGATGGACTTGTTAGCCTGTGGTGAGAAAGAGAGAGATGGAGGCGGGGCCTGGGCACTCCGTCAGCCTCAGATAAAGAAGAGGAGGAACAGTTGGGTTCAGTGCCTGACGCAGAGGATGCACGGAAGGCAGAGGAGAGGAGAGCAGTGGAAATCTATGGGCCGGTCCTTGGGACGGAAGAGCCACTGCTGCTAGAGAAGCCCCACTCTAACTCTGGGGATAAAAGGCAGGTGGGGGGGGGGGAGATGAATAGATGTGGCAGACAACTACTCATCTCCCTGACGGACGGACAGACTTGTTAACCTGCGGGGCTGCCGTGTTTCGGGAGCTGGGTCAGAACGGGACAACTCTTCCTAGAAATGTTGGACCGGAAACTGCTCATCCAAGATGCATCATTTCACCTGCATAAAGCAGGGAGCCTACAAAACAGGCTTTCCGTTTTCCTAAACATTCCCGAACATTCACCGGGGAGGAGCGCTGGAGACCCAATTTTGTCTCCCTGGTGGTGTTCCTTACACAGGCACGTAAGGGCTGGCTGGATGCGTCTTCCGATTCAGAGAGCAACCTAAATAATTCGGGAAATGTACTTTACCGCCTTGCATAATTCAGGGGAAAATGCTGATCTGCCACCCTGATGGGGAAAGGATGAGCCATCTCACACTCTTTTTTTAAAAAAAACAACATAATAAATAGGTGAATATGTAACGGCGCTGCTGAGACGGTGTCATTCTCCCGAACGCAGAGCTGCATTGCCTTCATTTGTCCTAAAGTGGGGTTTTTCTCCCCCCCCCCTTCCTCTTTCCTGCACCCGCGTTTTGTTTTCCCCGCAAACTGTATAACTTGTGTCCCTTAATTGTCGTTATTCCGCTGGGATCTTCCTAGAGAGCCCCTTAAGGGGGAGAGAGGGGGGGGGGAACCTGCTTTGAATTGGAAGAATCTGCAACATACAATAAGGATGGGACCAAAAAACACTTAAAATAAAATATCAGAAGATGACAGGGGGAGAGAAACATGCCCTAATCATTTGGGTTCAACCCCTCTGGCAAAGGTAGATTTAAGGAGCACCGAGGTTTTTGCATTGTTAAGGCATGGAGAGGAAGTGGGATCACCTCTCCATGCCTAAGCAGGGGGTTGGACTAGAAGACCTCCAAGGTCCCTTCTACTCTACTCTACTCTACTCTACTCTACTCTACTCTACTCTACTCTCTTTTGCATTCTATTCTATTCTATTTTACTCTACTCTATTCTATTCTATTCTATTCTGCATTCTATTCTATTCTGCATTCCTATTCTATTCTATTCTATTCTATTCTATTCTATTTTACTCTATTCTATTCTATTCTATTCTATTCTATTCTATTCTACTTCTCTATTCTATTCTACTCTACTCTACTCTACTCTACTCTACTCTACTCTACTCTACTCTACTCTCTCTCTGCATTCTATTCTATTCTATTCTACTCTACTCTACTCTATTCTATTCTATTCTGCATTCTATTCTATTCTATTCTATTCTATTCTATTCTATTCTATTCTATTCTATTCTACTCTACTCCTATTCTATTCTATTCTATTCTATTCTATTCTATTCTATTCTGCATTCCTATTCTATTCTATTCTATTCTATTCTATTCTATTCTATTCTATTCTATTCTATTCTATTCTATTCTATTTTACTCTACTCTATTCTTATTCCATATTCTATTCCTATTCTATTCTATTCTATTCTATTCTATTCTATTCTATTCTATTCTATTCTATTCTATTCTATTCTATGGAGTGAAACTCCAAAGAAGGCTGACTCTATTTCTGAACTTTTTGTTCCAGATCTATCTCTCCCCCCCCCCCGTCGCTCAAAGAAAGTCCGCTGGAGCAGCAAAACTTTGACCTCCATTCCCTGTTCAGGCCTTAAAGTTCAGTCCTTTCCAGATAACCTGGTTCGCTCATATATTATTTAACCTGGGATTTGAGTAGCCTGCGGCAGGTGAGGCAGCTGGGGTGGGCAAGGAGAGACCGTATTCATAACTTATCCCCAGTCTAGGATCTCCAAGGTCCGGTGGCTGGAGGGAGGGAATCGAATTCACCTGGGCCTTGTGCCATTTTTAACACCCGGAGGCCAGACAAGGAATAATAATGGATGGAAACTGACCAAGAAGAGATTCAACCTAGAAATAAGGAGAAATTTTCCGACAGTGAGAACAATCAACCCATGGAACAGAAGTTTCTTCAGAAGTTGTAGGAGCTTCATCCCGGGAGGCTTTCAAGAAGAGACTGGACTGCCCTCTGTCAGAAATGGTGTAGGATCTCCTGCTTGGGTGGGGGGGTTGGACTAGAAGACCTCCAAGGTCCCTTCCAATTTCCTGACAGGGAGAACAATCAACCCATGGAAGAGAAGTTGCCTTCGGAAGTTGTGGGAGCTTCATCCCTGGAGGCTTTCAAGAAGCGATTGAAATGCCATCTGTCAGAAATGGTGTAGGGTCTCCTTTTTGGGTGGGGGGTGTTGGACTAGAAGACCTCCAAGGTCCCTTCCAACTCTTGTTAATCTGTTAAAACTATCTGTTCAATTCTGCAAGTTTTCACAATCCCTTTCGACGCTGCAAACCCTTCATAAAATACCGGCCGAATCAAGAAGTGTTGATTGAACGTGCCATTTTAATTAATTTTTTCTAGAGACCCGGACACGGAAAGATGCACCCTTGAGAAGGTGGGCTTGGAGAGCGCCACCCCACTGACTTATAACATCTCCTAGAGTCGTGCAACTATTATGGTTGGCTGGTTGACATCAAAAGACACTTTAGTGACTGGAGGGGATAAAAAAAAAAAAACAGTTAGAAACTGGAAATCTATCTCTTGTTATCTGCAGTTCATTTATGGGAAGGGAAACTCGTGGCACAGATCTTATGCAACGCCAGAACGCAGTTGCTCCAGAATGGGAGCTTAAATGTTGAAAGTGTGTAAAAGAAGAAGAAAAAGAGACTGAAGCCCCCCCCCCTTCTCTCGCTATATTTCTCTCCCCCCACCAACCCCAGCCTCTTCCAAGGTAGGGTGTTTTTTAAGCTCTGAAATTCAGCCTGATTTGAATCGATTATCAAGCGAGTCGGCACAAAAGTTGTTTATCAGTTGATAAAAGCGCCCCTGACATTATTAAGATATTATATTTAAAAGGAGCTTCTCTCCCCTACAGGTACGGGAGGAAGCAGAAGCAGGAGCCAAAATCTCTTAAGGGATTAAATATAAAATAACCGGAATCTGCTTATCCTCATTCTTTCCAAAGGTTTTCAGCTTAAAAGAACCAAAGGAATCAAAGGATCTTTTAGCAAAGATGAAGCACAAATGCACCTGCCTATCTATAGTTTCATTTGCTGGGTAATCAGAATAGAGCTTGGAGGGACCTTGGAGATCTTCTGGTCCAGCCCCCTGCTGAAACAGCCTAGACCATTTCAGACAGGTGGCTGTCCAGTCTTTTCTTTAAAAACCTCCCACAACTTCTGGTGGCAGGCCGTTCCACTGGTTAATTGTCCTCACCGATAGGAAATTTCTCTCTCTTTTTTTTTCTAGGTTTGCTTCTCTCCCGATTAGTTTCTGTCCGTTGTTTCTTGTCTTCTGGTACTTTGGAGTCAAGACAACAAGAAAGAATAGAAGGTCTTTGGGCTGCAAACCCCATCCTCAGATATAAAATGCAAGTTTATATACCCATCCAAGATCAATCCATGGGGGCAGCCCAACAATCTTATCTGTTTTGTTGTTTGCTGGATTTTTTTTTTTTTTTGCCATATAGGACAAAATTCAAAACAAGGCTTAGAAAAATCTCCCGTAATGTTTGCCGTAGTGCCTAAAAATGCATTTATTGGACAGAGCGGAGCATTTGCTTTTCAGTGAAAAGCTTTTGCCCTATGAAAAATAGCCTCAGGCAAGAAGTGCGGGGGGATAGCTTAAGGACTAAACATTTTTAATACTTTACTTCGGTGCTGGTTGATGATACTTGACTGTCTAGACTGGAACAAAATAGATGGCAAACTTATTGCCGGAAGTCAGTCGGCTCATTTGTACGTATTAAATTCCCTGACGGAGCCGTGTTTTTACCACAAATCTTTGAACGATGCTTAGGCAGGGATTGTAATCCCTTTTTCATCTCTAGTTCCTTGAACAAAAGGTGCTGTGGCCCGCCAGCAGTCAGCGGAGTTGGCGGCAGACTCAGCACAGTGAGGAGGTTGGGGAGGAACCTGGGCCAGTCCTGGAGTCTGGGGAAGGCTCTGACGAGGGCTCTGTGTCATAGGCAGAGATGGGGCCAGGGCCGTCCGACAGTTACCAGCTGCCTTTGGGGTCGGAGATTAGTGGGGAAGAAGAGCAGCTGGAGCCTGTTCCCAATGTGCGCATGCACAGAACTGCCAGGAGAAGGGAACGGTTAAGGAACAAGGGTCAACTCGGGAGTAAAACCACAGGTGGATGGTGAATGGCCCCTCCCATAGGGAATAAAGAGGAGTGAAAGGGGAGTGGTGTTTGCAGGAGACAATTAGTTCCATTCGTTAGGGTGAAGATCTGTTCCTGACTCCTTGCCAAGTATTTTCTGCTACAGCATTGCACTTGGAAGCTATCGGCTTGGCAACTCTCCAAGCCTGATAAGGTCTGTGATGGTAAATCACTCTTGAAAGCCTGTTTGCTGGGACCTTAGCTGGTTGTGAATGAGAGGAATTCACATTAGCCTACATAAAAGGGGGTTTGTCGGGACGTGGAATCTGCTCCGTGATTTTGGTGAAGCCTAGGTCAGAACAAAAGGTTTTTGCAGAATTCCAAATCCAGGATTTGACTTGGGCCGAGTCTCCCACGAACTGGGGAGGAAAAGAAGAAAAAAAAATACGTTCATGCTTCACCATTTTTTTTAATTTGGAGCTGCCAACTCATTTGGACGGGACGTGATCGATGATCACGGTCGCAGAAAGCAGGGAAGGTTGGTGATGGAACTGTTTACTCACCTGGAGTTTCAGATAAATCATGTCTGAATGAACACAGGACTTGATGAGATGAATCTTTAAAAGCCGCCGAACGTCCGTCTGTGGCGCTCTCTGCTTTTAATTTTAAAACTGCACCGAGCGGCGTGTATATCTCCGCATGTGTGCGTGAAAGAAAGAGGTGTTGTCTCATTTCTCCTAACGTACCTCCTTCTCAAAGTGGGAAGAGAGGCTTGGGCATGGGTGCCACGGATGAGAAATGACTTCCCAAAGCCGGAAAAATCTGCCCCTTATTGCTTTCGACACGGCTGACCTTCTAAGTTATGAAAATCCATGCAGAAAGAAGAGACCCCCATCCATTATCCGAAGACATGTAAATATAGGCATTTATTGTGTGTCTCTCCCTTAGACGAAAAAAAAGCACAAAAAGGGTAAGCACAGACCCTTGCAAATAGAGATCTATCCGGGGGGTGGGCTTTGAAAATTTTTAGCAAAGGGCCTAGTCAGCCTCCTGCACCTTGGGGAGGGGAGGGCATTCCTGCCCTCCACGGGCTCCTGAGGCCAACCCTAACCCCCTAGCAGCCCATCCCTGGATCTATCCATTTTGCTGTCCCCTTCCCCATGTTTTATGCTGGGGGGTGGGTGGGTGAAATGGGCAGTTTCTTCACCCCTCCTCCTTATGATCATTTCCCCACTGGTACTTTCGCAGTTCTCCATTTTTTTCTAAAAAAAAAACAAAAACAAAAACGCCATTTCCAGGACAAAGCTGTGCCGTTTAGGATGAATTGTCTCGAAATAACAGAGTTGGGAAGGGACCTTGGAGGTCTTCTAGTCCAACCCCTTGCTCGATCAGGAGACCCGATGACCATTTCCAGACAAGTGGCTGCCCGGTCTCTTTGGAGAAACCTCCGGCGTTGGAGTAACCCACAACTTCTGGTGGCAAGCCGTTCCACAGGTGAATCGTTCTCACTGTCAGGAAATATCTCCAATCTAGATTTTCTTTTTCGGCCTAGCTCAGATTAGCTGTTTTTCTTTTTTTGAACTGGAAGCCCAGATCTAAAGATCGGTGGGTTTTTCCCCAGGACTTTTCCCTAGGCGCAAAGGGTTTGGCTTTTATCCACTGAGCCTGAACCAGCGTCAGAACAATCTGCAGCTGCGGTCTGTTGCCTCGAAATTGTGAGCTCAAAAAACAACAACCCCCCCCAACAATACAATATCTTCACACTTCAAGTGTAAGTTCTGCAATACTGCGCACCGCTTGCTTATGTAACTCAGCAAAGCCCTCCTAATGATGCCAGGGATAGACAGATAATTATCTGCATCTTTTTGGGTCTGTGTGTATCCCTTCTGCACAGAATGAAAGCTGCATTTGTCCTTACAGATTGCAGACTTGTGTTTCTCTGGCTGTCAGTCTATAGATTCCCCCCCTTCCCCATAATCTCAATTAAGATATAATAATATCTCCCATTCTTGCAGTATAATCTGAAACTGACCCCCAAGTCATCTATTGACCCGAAAATTGTTTTCGGGATTATTATGATTCTTTTTAAAAATAAAATAAAAGCCATATCACAATCTGCCTTAATGGCAGCGAACAATGGCATCTGTCTGGGTTTTCACAGCCACAGCAGATTAGTATAATTTCTAAGCATTTCAGCCGAGCTTTTTTACTTAATACCTTCTCCCAATCTTTAATTGAAATAGTGATTTTCTTCTTCTTCTTATGGAAAGGTAATGATGTCACTTTGCTTTCAAATAGGTGGGCACTGGGCCATGGTGCCGGGTTATTGGAATACTACTTAGCAGAAAGGAGTCTTGGCAAAGAGATTGGATTAGAAAGGGCCGTCAAATTTGCAAATTTGGGATGTAGTCTTTTAAACTGTGTCCCTCGACGGCGTGAAAAAAGAAAGAGAAGGGAAAAATTAGATGCTCCGGAAAATGATTTCAGACTGGAGGCATGTCTGGAAAAGCAACAGCAAGAAAACAAAACCAGAAAAAAAAAACAACCCACAATAACCCACCCCTTGGTAGATGTTGGTGTATATCTAGAGAAACGTAGAGATAACCTTGGAAAAAGTATACAGCCAGCTTAGCAAAACCTGAGCTCAGCTGGAAAAGAAGGTAGTGTTGTGTGGTTCAAATTATGTATGTGTTTTTTTAAAGCAAGTCTCCTCAGCTGGGTTTTGCTAAACGGATCCGCGGTGTCGAATTTATTAGTCCCCGACTGCACTCGGCACCGTGACGGTGGTGGCTTAATCAGATCTGCAAAGTTTTTTTTATTTTATCAACTGCCTGAGGCCACAGGACGCAAGCCGCTGCCATCAGACAAAACAGCTGTAAATGGCACCACAACATTAATTGCAGAAGATAAATTCAGCAGCTCGGCCCGCTCCTAACATTCCTGTCATAGCAGTATCCTCTTGGAATATTTACACCGGCGCAGAATAAAAGCCTAGGCATTCGGGATTTTTTTTAAACGAAGAGAGAGTTTGCATCCCCGCCTTACAGGTAGTCCTTGACTGACCACAGTTCGTTTAGTGGCCGTTCAAAGTTACAAGGGCCACTGAAAAAAACGGGGAAGCCGTATTCACTTCACAACCGTGTCCCTATTTTAAGAACCGCAAGGGATTCACTTAACAAACACGGCCAGAAAAGTCGTAAAACAGGGCAGAACTCACTTAAACCGATTTCTCGCTTTAGCAACATTGTGGTTGTTAAGTCGAGGACTATCTGCACAGGATCACTTCACAGTGAAATTATTCAGCCTGGTGTTTTTTGTTTGTTGTTTTTGTTTAGAAAAACCGGAGCATTCTTTTAAATCAATCCCTGGGGAGAAAATATTTTAGCGTACACTGGAAAACACACATTTTAGGCTCGGTGCTTTCAAATCTCACAACAGAAATGATGTTGAGACTCTAGAAAGAGTGCAGAGAAGAGCAACCAGGATGATGAGAGAACTGGAGGATGAAAGATACAATGAACGGTTGCAGGAACTGGGCTTGGCTAGTCTGGTGAAGAGAAGGACCAGGGGAGACAGGAGAGCAGCCTTCCAATATTTGAGGGGCTGCCCCAGAGAGGAGGAAGGGGTCAATTTTCTAAATCACCTGAAGGCCAGCCAAGGAATAATAATGGATGGAAACTGAACAAGGAGAGATTTAACCTGGAAATAAGGAGAAACTTTCTGGCAGGGAGAACAATAAACCCATGGAACAGAAGTTGCCTTCGGAAGTTGTGGGAGCTTCATCATTGGAGGCTTTCAAGAAGAGACTGGACTGCCATCTGTCAGAAATGGTGTAGGGTCTCCTGCTTGGGCATGGGGTTGGACTAGATGACCTACAAGGTCCTTTCCAACTTCGTTAATCTGAACATAGGCTAAGGTCAAAAAAGAGAGAGGCATTCTGGCCTCTCTTGTCTGGCATTCTCAGTTTGGAAATGGGATTCCACAATAAATCTGAGCCTTGATCCTCCTTGTCTCATATTTCTTTTTCGTTCTTTTTTCTGTATTATAATTCTGATCCTAGATTATTTTTCTAATTTGCCCCAAAACAAACCGTTGCATGGATGGATTAAGTCAGGCAGATGACTTAAATTCATGTAGTTCCCTCCCCCCCCATCAAACAAATATATATTTTATGGACAATCTCTCCTGATGTTTATATCCCAAGATATTTCTTGATTAATCCAAGGGAGGGTTTTTTTCTTTGTTCTTTGTTTATGAAGAACTACAAAGTAAACATCAATTCTCCAAGGAAATGGAAGTGTTTGTGTATTTAAGCATCTGTGAAAGAACTATTTCTGTGTTGAACAAGTGGCTTGGTTCTTTATTCTCCCCCTCTTTTATCGCTTTCATCAAACAATTTAGATTGTTTTAATCTATCATTTTTATGATTGCATTCAAACATACGCTCTTTACTGTAAACTACATAAAATGTGAGTGTATGGAAATAATAATAATAATAATAATAATAATAATAATAATAATAATAATAATAATAATAATAATAATAATAATATGCAATTGTCCCACTTACATACCTCCATGGACTTAATTAGAGGAAGGAAGAGTGTCAGGGACACAGATCAAGGATATTCTTCTTGGAAAGGACAGAATTGGCATTCCTGTGCTGTGGTGGTTGTTGTGTTGTTGTTGTTGTTATTATTATTATTATTATTATTGTATCTTTGGTGAGATTCACAGCCTTTGGGGCTGGTTGGTAGCTCAACAGCTCAAGTCCTAACCAAGGACCTAGGAACTGTTCAGATAGCGTTGGAGGATAAAAGCTGTTCCAAGTTGGGTGGTTTTTTGTAAAATCAGGGTATTCAAGTCTGATAAATTCAGGATTTCCAAATAGCGAGGCAGCCCTTTAGGTATTGCTCCAAGGGCTCCAATTACAATTGGGATAACACACGATTTCTTTTCCCAAAGTTGCTCAACTTCAATTTGTAGGTCCCAATACTGATTTTTTTTCTTGCTGCGTGTCTTCAATTCGTGCATCACGAGGTATTGCCATGTCAATGAACCAAACCTTTTTCTTTTCAACTATTGTTGTGTCAGGTGTGTTGTGGGCCAAGTGCCTGTCCGTCTGAATTCTGAAGTCCCACAAGATCTTGACTTTTTCATTCTCCAGAATAATGATAATGATAACAATAACAACAATAACAATAACAACTTGTTGTTGTTGTTACACTTACTATATTGATATACAGCGAGAGCAATCTCAAATGTTGACTGAATTCCTGCTGGGTCAGTACTGAGTCAGCTGAACATCCTGCAGTGGACCTGCTTAGATGCTACCTATGTAAGTGAGAGTCAACTAACAGTGGCTGACGGGTGGCCAATGAAGTTTGACCTAACCTCATTCTCACCTTTCGGGGATGGGAGGATAAAATGCATACGAAGAATGGTTGCAGGAACTGGGTATGCCTGGTTTAATGAAAAGAAGGACTAGGGGTGGTAAAGGACCATTTACAACTTTACAACTTGTTGTAAACCAGTTGTCCCACTGGTTAACTGTTCTCTAAAGCACCAGAGGGCATGACAAGAAGCAACGGATGGAAACTAATCAAAGAGAGACGCAACCTGGACAAATTTCCCGACAATGAGCACCAAGTTGTGGGTGCTCCATCACTGGAGGTTTTCAAGGAGAGATCGGACAACCCATTGTCTGAAATGGGATAGGGGCTCCTCCCTGAGCAGGGGGTTGGACTTGAAGACCTCCAAGGGCCCTTCCAGCTCTGTTATTCTGTTCACCCTAAGCCACCATGGTTTCCAGGCAAGAAGATTGGCTCATTCAGCAAATCCCCCTTCCTTCCTTCCTTCCTTCCTTCCTTCCTTCCTTCCTTCCCTGCTGGCTGAGTTCTTGCAGAGACGGCTATTTTAGGAGACGGTTTAGTAGCCTGTCTCACCCAAGACCGCTGAGGTCCCTCGCCCATCGAGGTAGCAACTGGAGTTTACTTAAGGCCTTTGTGCAAAAGGAGGTTTTGCTCTCCCGGCGCGAGAAGGAGCCCGTCGCGCACACCTTGTTACACCCGTCTATCCTATCGGGACGCTCTTCGCACCGAGGGAAAGCTTTCCCCAGGCAGCTCACATGGATCAGCTGTCGCCTTGCCCATTTATTCTAATCCTTAATTGGCTTCTGGTCAAAAGAGGCGCATTTCAGGGCCAGAAGTGATGGGAGAACCCGAAAGTCCATCCTTCTCTTTAGAAAGGGCTCCTTGTCACCTATTTATAAAGGTTGACGTCTGGCTTTTCCGGCTGGAGGGCTAGCAGTGATGTTTCCCCCTCCACCCACCCCATCCGCCATCTAGAAACAGGTAATTTACCTGCCACAGGCCTGAAGAAGCCGCCGCTGACTCTTTTATTATATGTAAGATTTTAATCTCGGTCCCCGTTTTCTCCTCAAATTGTTGAGGGTGGCATTCCTAATTATCTCCGCAAACGGAGCCTCCTCGGAGAGGCAGCCTGAAATCTATCAAGCAAGCTTCACTGGGAATTAGAGGGTTCTCAAATCTAATTTCGTCTTTTAGCTACTTCGCCGCATCTCATTTCGTGTCCTGCGGTCCCAGGCTCACTGTTTTGTTACGGATAGGAAGCAAAAAACAACAACCAACCCAACATTTTTCTTTTTAAAAAAGAAACTTCGGCCGGGAAAAACTAAAAAAAATAATTACAAATAATATCTGGATGCCTTTTCCCAAGCCAGACACCAAAGAGAATTTCTTTCTCATGTCTTTCAAGAATGCTCCCTTATCTACTTCTTCCTTCAAATGATTGCAACCCAAGGAAGTTGACCAGACCACGGACAGAATCCTAGAGTCATAGGGCTGGAAGGGACACCTGGAGGTCTTCTACTCCACCCCTCTGTCCACGGCAGGAGTTCTTATTCCATCTAGGACCAAGGGTTGTCCGATCTTTTCTTGAAAACCTCCAGCGAGCACAGTGATGGGTAAGATCTCCCTTGCCCAGGTGTTTGTTTCCAAAAAGTCAAGAGGAGAAACTCTTTTCTGATACCAGGTAAAATTCACAGAGACATGATCTTCTTTTCTGATCTAGCTGTTGTGCCCCGCCAGACTCGGATAGTGAGGAGGTTGGGGAGGAACATGGGTCAGTCCTGGAGTCTGGGGAAGGCTCTGACGAGGGCTCTGGGTCGGAGGCAGAGATGGGGCCAGGGCCATCTGACAGTTATCAGCCGCCTTCAGAGTCGGAGATCAGTGGGGAAGAAGAGCATCTGGAGCCTGTTCCCAGTGTGCGCATGCACAGAGCTGCCAGATGAAGGGAATGGTTAAGAAACAAGGGCCGACTTGGGAGTACAGCCACGGGTGGATGGTGAATGACCTCCCCCAGAGAGAATAAAAGAGGAGCGAAAGGGGAGGGAGGCTTTGCAGGAGACAATTAGTTCATTCTGGCATGCTTGCCAAGTATTGCGGCGTCTGAAAGAGATCGGCCTGGCAACTCTCCAAGCCTGATAAAGGTCTGTAATTGGGAACTGTCTTGAAAGGCTGTTGGCCAGGACTTTGTTGGAGAGGAAATTCATCGTAAATCAAATAAAAGGGGTTTCTCGGGACGAGGACTCGGCTTCGTGCTGCTGTGGGAAGAAGCCTAGGTCAGAACACTAGCTCCCCTACTTTGCTTGGCATCGAGTGTTGCTTTAGCCATTCGTAATCCAGCCACAAAAATCAGTCCTCGACTTACAACCGTTTGTTTAGTGACAACTTCCCTTTTTTTTAAACAAAGGGACTCACGGCCCTTTTTCACACTGACAACTGCTACGCCCGTCCCATGGCCACGTGATCAAAACCCGGACGTTTGGCAACCGACTCGTGTTTATGGTGGTCGCCGTGTCCTGGGGGGAGGGGGTGTCATGTGATCCCCTCTTGCGACTGTCCGACATGCTGAGTCGATGGGGGAAGAAGCCGAATTCACTTAACAATCGTGTGGCTCACTTAACAAGGTTGGGGATTCACTTACCAACGGCGGCAAGAAAGATTGTACAACGCTCTGTGTGTGTGTGTGTGTGTGTGTGTAGAACTCCCTTAACCAGCATCTCGCTTAGACACGAAAACATCGGGTTCGGCTGCGGTCATAAGTCAAGGAATCCCTGCAAATAAAGACACTTGGCCGCTGGCCCCTCCGAGCAAAAAAGGATGAGAGAGAGGCCTTGAAACGATGCGTCCCCTGGCAACTTCTTCCCCACTTCAGTTCTCCCCCCGCCCACTTCTTGTAATTGGATTGTAATATTGTGAGCCAAAGCGATAATTACCGCCTTGCATCTTTAATGCAACCTTTAATAAGCCTTTGTAATCTGCTGCGTGGTGTTCATTAAGCCATCGTTGAAAAGGCTGAGTTTTTTCAAGGGTAGAAATGGAATGACCGCGGGCTTTTGATCTCCTCTCTCCCTCTCTCTCTCTCTCTCTCTTCTCTCTCTCTGTGTATATGTGTGTATGTGTGTATATTGATCTCCACTCTGTATGTATGTATGTGTGTGTTTCTGTGTGTATATGTATGTATGTATGTATGTATGTATGTATATATGTATATGTATATGTATATGTATATGTATATGTGTATATATATATATATATATATATATATATATATATATATATATATATGTTTGATCTCCACTCTGTGTGTGTGTGTGTATACAGTACACACACACACACACACACACACACACATATATATTGCATGTTTGATCTCCACTCTTTATGTGTGTATGTATGTATGTGTGTGTGTGTATATTTGTTTTCTTAAGTTTTCGCAGGTACTTACATGTATGGCATTCAGCTTTGTTCGAGTATTTTCCCACGTCATTATAGTTGTGCTTTTAAAGTTGTAGCAATGTTTCGGCAGAATCTTTCTTCGTCCTGATTTCTTCATCTTGATCAGGATGAAGAAAAAAACCATTCTGGCGCAGCAGTAGGCTAGCACCAAATTTCAAACAGAAACGGCTGTGAAAGTCTGACTCAAAGACGAACCCAATACAGAAGCCCGATGATGGCAGATGAGATTCTGCCGAAATGTTGCTACAACTTTAAAAGCACAACTATAATGACGTGGGGAAATACCCAAACAAAGCTGAATACCATACATACATACATACATACATACATACATACATACATACATACATACATACATAGCGTGTTTGATCTCCACTCTGTATGTATGGATGGATGTGTATGTATGTATATTTATATATTGCGTGTTTGATCTCCACTCTGTGTGTGTGTGTGTGTGTGTGTATTGCGTGTTTATCTTTTCCTGGGATTAGGAGAAATCTAAATTTAAAGCCACTGTGGTTTCTGGTGTCAGACTCCAGGTGTAGCATGCGTCGAAGACAAAATAACTTGGTCCTCAAAGATGGACCCACGCGAAAAAACAAACCCCCTCCCAATTTTGGTTTTGGTTTTTGTTTTTCATGCGTCGGCTTCAAAATCCATTTAGCCTCAATTCTACCAACTGATCCACGAGTCCTGGTCTGGTTTCTTCCCTCCCCAATTTGGTTTTCTGCAGAACTGAGGCTTAGTGTGTGTGTGTGTGTCCCAATTCCCAAGGAAACTCCAGCGGCTGCCAAACCATCCATCATCTCAGATACCTGAGAAAACCGGTTATTAACCTGATGAGGTTTCAGATTTAAATTGAAGCCGGAGGATGCCAGGCCCCCCTCATAAGTGTCAGGCACAGTTGCTTTATTGAAACGTTCGATATTATGCCCAAAGCAAAGCTCCGGCGCAGCCCGACCATATTGAGATGAATTTCGGGCCTCAACACACCTTGCGGTGGCTTTTAGAGGGGCGTCATTGGGGTACAAAATAAAGACCCGGCAAAATTAACAGCTCACCTTTTATCACACGATACAATCCATTTCGAAAAACCCAGGGTGGTAACAACATCCCTGCGGGAAAGTCAGCCGAGAGTGGGAGGACAAAGACCCACAACTAGATATCGGACAGGGAGCTGGCAGTGGGGGCTGCAGTTGCAATGGTGTGAGAGTACAGTTTGTAAAATCGGGTCTTTAAGGTCTGATTATGACTGGCTATGTTGCTACGTGTCCATTTTTCAGGTGTATTTTAGTTACAAAATACAGGAAAAAATTGTATCTTCTCCTCCCTCCTGTCTCCTTCTTCCGTCCCTCCGTCCCTCCCCTTCCTTCCTTCCTTCCCCCTTTTCCTTCCTTCCTTCCTTCCCCCTTTGCCTCCTTTCCTTCTTTCCTCCCTCCCTCCCTACCCCCTTTACCTCCTTTCCTTCCTTCCTTCCTTCCTTCCTTCCTTCCTTCCTTCCTTCCTTCCTTCCTTCCTTCCTTCCTTCCTTCCTTCCTTCCTCCCTCCCTCCCTCCCTCCCTCCTACCCCCTTTACCTCCTTTCCTTCCTTCCTTCCTTCCTTCCTTCCTTCCTTCCTTCCTTCCTTCCTTCCTTCCTTCCTTCCTTCCTTCCTTCCTCCCTCCCTCCCTCCCCTCCCTCCCTCCCTCCCTCCCTCTCTTCCTTCCTTCCTTCCTTCCCCCTTTTCCTTCCTTCCTTCCCCCTTTTCCTTCCTTCCCCTTTGCCTCCTTTCCTTCTTTCCTCCCTCCTCCCTACCCCCTTTGCCTCCTTTCCTTCTTTCCTCCCTCCCTCCCTCCCCCTTTACCTCCTTTCCTTCCTTCCTTCCTTCCTTCCTTCCTTCCTTCCTTCCTTCCTTCCTTCCTTCCTTCCTTCCTTCCTTCCTTCCTTTCTCCCTCCCTCCCTCCCTCCCTCCCTCCCTCCCTCTATTCCTTCCCCTTTTGCCCCTTTTCCTTCCCTCCCTCCATCTCCCCTTTGCCTCCTTTCCTCCCTCCTTTCTTCTCCCTTTGCCCCTTTTCTTCCTTCCTTCCTTCCATCCATCCATCCATCCATCTTCTCAAGCCGCTATCAAAACATACAACCAGAATTAAAACTCCTCTCTTTCTAATTTAGTTCAGTGCTTTGCCCCAAGTGGTTATAAGCGTGGCTGACATGATACCCCCTCCTCCCCCTCCCAAAAAATCCCACTTTTGTGCTTATTGCAATTCCTCTGGATTTACAACCTGCCCCATAACGAATTCAGCGGGCCTCGAAGACGCCTCAGTGTCAGCCCTATGGCTCAGCTGCCGTGCAGAGGAAGTTGGCTTCCCACGTCTACTCACCGGCTAAAAGTAACATTTGCATTAGCTCGATATCCACCACCGAAGGAATTCTCACTTCTGCTTTGGCAGAGTTTCCGAAACAGGAGGAATAACCCAGCGTCTTTCTGTTGTTTAAAACTCCAGGGCTCCGGGTGCAATTAGCTCCCAATAGGGCATGTAGGGAGGGGGGGGCGTGGAGAGAGAGAAGGAATGAATTATTAACATTTTTTAAATAACTTGGCAGGCTTATGTAATAGATGTGATTTTCCCACTGCCTTTCAGTAAGCTGCCTCCTGCCGCGGTTGTTGCCGCTCGCAGGAGAGGTCATAGCTACGAACATGCGCAGCCTTCCCGGTTATTTCTGCAGAGATTTCTCCCCGCGAACAGAACTCGTGAAACCCTTGAGATGTCAACAAGGAGCTGCAGAAGTGAACAGCTCAGCCTTTCATTTGTCTGTCTGTTGGTTTCTGTATCTAGTTCCCATATCTGGGTTGCTTTTCTGCCACCCTTTGATTCTGGAGGGAAGGCTGTGGGGTCCCTGATGCTCTCTGAGCTTGGCTGCTTCCTTGCAGACCTCTCATTACCCAACTGAGTAACCTCATCAGTGCTTGGAGGAGGAAGAGGAGGAGGAGGAGGACTGTGGGGTCCTTGGTGCTCTCTTAGCTTGGTTTTTTTTTCTTGCAGACGTTCCATTACCCAACTGAGTAACATCATCAGTGCTAGGAGGAGGAGCAGGAATAGGTCTGTGGGGTTCAGAATTAGGATAGCACTGGAAAAAGGTGACTTATGACCATTTTTCCACCCTTATGACCACTGCACCATCCCCATGGTCACTTGATTAAAACCCAGACACTGGGCAATTCACATTTACGATGGTCGCAGTGTCCCCTGGGAGGTCACGTGATTTTCTGCCCTTTGGCGCAAAGTCAACAACAACCAAAGTCAACGGGGGAGCAGGATTTGCTTCATGACTGTGAGAGCAACTCAACCGCCGCGGTGATTCGCTTAGCAACGGTGGCAGGAAAGGCCGTAAAAGGGGGACAACGTTCGCTTGACAGGCATTTTCACTCAAGCGACATAAATGCTGGGCTCAATCATGGTCGTAAGTCGAGGACTACCTGTAACCAGAAAACCATGTCATTTGTAATGTTTGCGTGCTTAAAAAGGGCCGGCGAATGACAGCAACGGAGTTGTAACGGAGCTACAAGTGGGGGGAAGTAAAATTAGGAATTCAGTGGCCTTATAGTACAGAAGTGGCACGGTGGACTAGAGGTGGAGCTCTCAGAATCAGGAGGCTGTGAGTTCGATCCTAGGTAGAGGCAGATATTTCTTTCCCTGGGCACAATGAGAATATATCTGCCGAGCAAAACTCCGTACTGGTGATAGGAAAAGCATCCGGCCAGTAAACACTCTGCTAGCTCCATTCAGCTGCCTGGACTCCACCTCGCAAGGGATTATGGGGGTCATGAAGCAACAAAGAAAGGAGAAGTGGCTTCATAGCACGCGCCTACCTCTGACTTTCTTCTGTTTCTCGTGCTTCCCCGTGCAAATCACCCTTGTAATCACCCACTACACCCTCTTCCTGACCAGCTGGCAGCTGTACAATTTCTCCCATGTTTTTTTTTTTTTTTTTGCTAAAAGCCAAACGGTTGCTCCTTTCCTTTGTTCTGGATGGCGGGGTTCACTGCAGAGCCAGCCTTTTTTCTTTTGTTCTTCTCCGCCACTCCCCAATAATTATTCACCAGCCCCGTTGCTGTGTTCAGGAACATTTATTTGTAGCTCCAGATACCGTGATTTTTTTTTCTTTTCTTTTCTTTTTCTCTCTGCTGTGGGGATTGAAAACTCGCAAGCACGCGAGGGCACCTTGGCCGTGGCGTCTTCGAAGAGAAGGGCGGGGCAAGAGAGACCTCACCTTTTCCCCAGCAGCAGGGTATAACAACAACAACGATCATAATAAGTACATAAATCTAATCTAGCTTTATCGGATGGCTGAAGCTTAGAAGAAATCGTTTCTTCTGACCTTCCAACAACCCAAGAAACAAACCCCGGGAAAATATTGCTAGCTTTGCTTTGACATCTGCTTTTTTCCCCAAAAGAGCCAATTTCTTGATCTTCCATTTGTCTGAAAGTGTATAGGGTTTCCTGCTTAAGCAGGGGGCTGGACTAGAAGACCTCCAGGGTACCTTCTAGCTCCTTCTCTTCTCTTCTATTTTTTCTTCTCTTCTCTTCTCTTCTTCATTTATTCTATTCCATTCCTTCATCTATTCTATTCTATTCTATTCTATTCTATTCTATTCTATTCTATTCTATTCTATTCTATTCTATTCTATTCTATTCTATTCTATTCTATTCTTCATTCTATTCCATTCCATTCCCATTTCTATTATATATCTTTCTATCTATCTATCATCTATCTGTCTGTCTGTCTATCTATCTCTATCTATCTATCTATCTATCTATCTATCTATCTATCTATCTATCTATCTATCTATCTATCTATCTATCTATCTATCTATCTATCTATGCGAAATACCACTCGTGCATCATCACAAAATCTCCAGAACCGTAAAGCCTACAAACTTGAAATTTGGCACGTATGTTCCTCTTGGCTTCTAGGTGCTCACTAAGAAAGGATTTTTCGAAATGACCACCGGAGCATTTAGAGTATTTCCTATATTATTATTATTAACACGCTCTGATGCTCAGGAGTTCTACTCTGCCCACCTGAAAAGAAATATGTTCCACATGCAAAACACAAGCAGAGGAGAGGAGTTTCCATTTCACAGCAGCAAGCAGTTTTAGTACAGAACAGTTGAGCTAAGCCACGCCCAGGCTCCTTGCTGTCTCCTTGCTCACACAGCAAATACTCTTTCAGTTTCCAAACAGCCCTGAACTCTCTGACACACTGACAGAACAACTAGCCAGATGAATACCGAATGGATGCTGGTAGACAGAGGCACAATTCCACCCCCACACACACCTTATTTTCCTCCCCCAAAACTAACCCCCACCACATAGTTTCGTAGCGAAGCCCGGGTATAGAGCTAGTTCTATTCTATTCCTATTCTATTCCAGAGCTTTCGGAATGGCCTCTGAAATCCAAAGGCTACTAACCTTCTGGTAAGGAACAACTGTATTAATTTCCTGCCATCGAAGGAATAAAAAGCGCGGGAACATCCTTGTCTGTGATACCTCTTAACACACAATCCCAATCAACTCACCTTGACAGTTGAAGTCTTCCTCTAGACCAGGGGTGGGCAAACTACGGCCCGCGGGCCACATCCGGCCTGTTGGCCTGTCCAATGCGGCCCGCCCCTGAAAAAAAATCGCTGCCATTGGTCTGTCCAATCCGGCCCGCCCCTGAAAAAAAATAGCTGGGCGTGGCATATTGCCCTGTGCCGCGTGGCCCCAAAGCTGCAAAACAGTGCGGAGCGATCTAGGGGTAGGAAAGAAAGAAATTTGCAAAGGCCTCGGCTGGGAGTTCAAAATCAACTTCAGTGCGACCTCTCCGAAGGTGAATCCCGCCGATCCCCTTTTTTTCCGGGGCTTCCAGGCTTAAACTTTGCAAAGGCAAAGCTTGCAGGCTGGAGCGTCTTCCCGCCAAGGAGCGGGAAGGGTTCCACCCGGCGGGCGGGCGGGCTGCTTGGAGCCACCTAAAGCTAGGCCGCTGCTGGTGGAGCCTTGCCCTGCCTTGGTGCCCCATTTCCCGGCTCGGCGGTCCTGCTCGGCGGCACTTTAAAAGCCTGCTCCCAGCACCCGAGCAACTTCCCAGCAACTTTCCGCTTCGTTTTAACTCGCGGGCGCTGCGCCTGGCCCCGAGCCACATGGCGGAGGGGAAGCCCGGCGGGCGGGCGGGCAGGCGGGCTGCTTGGAGGAGGTGACCCGGCGGCGCTCGGGCTTCCCCTCCGCCGTGCGGCTCGGGGCCAGGCGCAAGCGCCTGCGAGTTAAAACGAGGGGAAAGATTGCTGGGAAGTTGCTCGGTTTTCGGAGCTTCCAGGGCTTTGCAAAGGCAAAGTTTGCAGGCTGGGCGTCTTCCCGCCCGAGGAGCGGGAAGGGTTCCACCCGGCAGGCGGGCGGGCTGCTTGGAAGCGGGCTGCCGTGCGGCTCGGGCGGCGCAAGCGCCCGCAAGTTAAAATGAAGCGAAAGTTGCTGGGAAGTTGCTCGGGTTTCCAGGGCTTCCAGGGCTTTGCAAAGGCAAAGTTTGCAGGCTGGAGCGTCTTCCCGCTGAGGAGCGGGAAGGGTTCTGCCTGGTGGGCGGGCGGGCTGCTTGGAGGAGCTGACCCGGCGGTGCTCCGGCAGCAGCAACAGGCAGTTTCGCCTGGGCTCCGCTCAGGTGCCCGGCTGGGGCTGTCAGGAGTTGCTACCGCCGGCGCAGCTCTGTGCGGCTCCAGTCCCGCGTTGCCTTGGGAAGGAAAAGGTAAAACCAGGAGCCGCTGAGCCTGAGCCTCCGGTGCCGCTGCTCCCGTTGCAAAGCACCGCTGCGGCTCTTCCTTTTTGCCTTTCCCTTCCCGAGGCAACGCGGGACTGGAGCCAGGAGCCGCGCCAGCAGTAGCAACTCCTGACTCAGGGGGCCTCCCGAGGGGAGGGGAAGGAGGAGAAGAGGGGAAGGGTGGGGGGCGATTCCCAAAAATTTTGTGCTGACCCGGCCCGTCTGTCAAATTTTAAAAGTCAATGCGGCCCCCGAGCCAAAAAGTTTGCCCACCCCTGCTCTAGACTCAAGGTAGGCCTGGAGATTCAGCACCACGGAGAGCTCCGCCTGCGGTCCTACAGCGATCCGCCATCTCGGGAGTGGCTCCCTTAAGCAGATCTTGGATCCTTTGCTGATCCCCAGGATGAGGGTTTGGGACCCTGTTCCACCTCCGGATGCCTCCTGTTTGGTGCTGCCTCATTTTCTGCAGCTGTTTGTTCTTGCTGAAAGCTTCATTAAAATTCCTAAGGTTTTTTTTTTTTTTTGGATTATTATTTTCTTTCCCCTCCCGTTGTTAGCTGAAAACATGGAAAGACTCTGCATACAGACAAGGAATATAAATATTGCCACTTTTCCTGCGTGTCACTCGATCTTCGACCAAATTAGCTTTAGGAGATATGTGGAGAAGGGGTTATCTTTGTTTGTCTGGGCATTCATGTTTCTCACACCTTGTCAATCATCCCGAAATCTTCACTTCAGCTTCTTTTCCCTCCAAGACCTTTAACACGCCTGCTGTGTGTTTGTGTGTGTGTGTGTGTGTGATGCTACATTAAAAAAACATATCCATCTTGGGAATGGTTTCAAGGTCTCTCTTTTTGGGGGTCATCCATCTCAATGTTTCTTGCAGCCTTGCTACCCTGAATTGCCCTCTGCGGTTTCTCTTGTGGTCAGTGGAAAGTCTCAAGCATCCAGGTCATGTTGGTCTCAAAATGGATTTTCTTGGGTTTTTTTTTCCCCCTTTAAAACCTTTCGCTTTTCAGAATAACAGAGTTGGAAGGGACCCTGGAGGTCATCTAGTCCAACCCCCTTGCTCAAGCAGGAAACTCTTTCAGTCAGAACATGGTTCTCTTCTTGAAAACCTCCAGTAAGGGAGCACCCGCGATGTCTGAAGGCAAGCCATCCCACTGCTCCGTTGATCTGGGATTATAGAAATGCAGAATGACAGAGTTGGAAGGGACCTCGTAGGTCATCTAGTCCAACCCCCTGCTCAAGCAGGAGACCCTGCACCATTCCTGACAAGGGAGTCGCCTGGTCTCTTCTTGAAAGCCTCCTCACTTTTTTTCAGTGCTGTTGTCAAATCAAAGAGCCACTGACAGTTTAATGGATTAACAAGAGTTGGAAGGGACCTTATGGGTCATCTAGTCCAACCCAACCCCGTGACCAACTTGTTGTAAGACAAGAACTAGCCGTAAAGCCTCTTTGGAACTTCTCACATTCCAGGAAACCTGGGGACACGGAATGGAAGTCACCCAAGGATTCGGACTCCATTCCAACCCCGCCATAAACCCCCTGATTCTTTACAGGGTAGCATTTCACGGAGAAGTCACGGAAACAGCCACCTGTGGAAGAAATCACGCCTCCGAGCAGTGGCATAAAAAGAAAGACAGAAATTCACCACGGAGGATCTAATCCAGGGCCTTGCCTGATTTTTTTTCTCTCTCTCTTGCAGAATGAACTCTTCCCTCTCTTTCCTCAGTGCAAAAGGAGACCTTGCTTGGCCTTGATTTGTGGCTGCCGTGGTCACAAAATTAGCATATTTTTCTGGCCCGACTTCTCCCCCCACCCATTTATAAAGCAGCAGGCAAAGTTAACGGGAATAAACACCAGTCATTAACCACAACGGGGGCCCCTATAAACATTTTCTGCTTAATTAGAGTCTTTCTTCCTTCCGTCCTCGTTCTCGGAGACCGAAAGGGCGATTCTGGCTGGCTGGCTTTCCGAGACCCATCTGTGCAGAGAGTTCTGTTGTCGGATCTGTTGCGCCCCCTCGCTCCACAAGGAAGCCCATTTTTCCTACTTTGTACCATTTTAGCTAGTGAAAGTCAAGATGGCTAGTATCATGAGAGTGAGCTGGTTTCTTGGCTGACAGTACAGACCTCTCTCTCCCTCCCTCTGTGTATCTTGCTCTCGCTCTCTTTCTGTCTCTCTTTCTGTCTCTGTCTCTCTCTCTCTCTCTCTGGCTCTCTCTCTCTCTCTCCCTGTGTGTGTAGGTGTATTTCTCTTTCTGAGTAGGTCTCTCTCTCTCGCCCTTTGAGTAGGTCTCTGTCTGTCTGTGTGTGTGTTTGTGTGTAGGTGTATCTCTTTTTTTCTGAGTAGGTCTCTCTCTGTTGTAAGTCGAGGTCTCCCAGTATATAAACGTATAAAAGCAATAAAAATTAGCATCCTCTTTTAACCAATCCATTGCGGGGTGGAATCTGGGCAATTGAATGGAGACGAATGTTTACTGGCCGGATGCCCTTCCCTGCCGCCAGTATGGAGTCTTTTTTTCAGCAGATATAGTCCCAGAGAGAGAAATATCTGCCTCTACCTAGGATCGAACTCACAGCCTCCTGATTGTGAGGCGAGAGCTCCACCTCTAGGCCGCCGCAACACTCAGTGATAAAAATTATTATGAATAACAACAACAACAACAACAATAGAGGAACAACATTGGAATTCTGTTAAGAAGCCATTTCGTTCAACTTGAGAGGGAAGCGGTGTGGTTCACGGGAAACACTATTCGCTCGACACATACAATTTTCCCGAAGTTTGCAGGCACCGAGCGTGTCCCATTTCTGCATTCGCTCTCTTTTGGTCCACCAGAGCTTTCGCTGCATTTTCCACCCCTCTTCCACCTCTGCCGGCTTATCTTCTCAACAAAAACCTTTCTTCTCCTTCCCCTCTTCTCTCCATCCCGGTGACAGACAACCTGCCGGCATCTCATCTTTCGGTAATCAACACACAACACAGCCAATTCACTTCTGGGCGCTTTCGGCCTTCCGAAGCCGTCAGTTCGGGGTTTTTTAGGGGGGATAAATTGCAAATGGCCAAAAAGAAAGGAAGGTTTCACTCAGGGGCTCGCCTGCCAGCATGTCAACCTATTATGCGCCGGTGGAGAGAAATCGGATCCTTCACGACAATTCCATTTTTGTCCGGATGGCAGGAGGCCAGAGACGTAGAAACGATGGAGAATCCGCTGTTCTTTGTGTGTTAAATTTATGTTTTACCAACAAAGAAATAAAGGGAGACTCGTACAGATCTATTTCAAACTATTTAGCTCTCATCAGCTAGCCATACCCTCCTGGGATTCGAACCAGGACTGCTTACATATTAGGTGGGTGTATTAATCTCTAAGACACAGGTTCTCCATGCTTTGTCGGTTATACCAGGAGAGAGAAAGAGGGAGAGGGAGGGAGAGAAAGAAAGAGGGAGAGAGAGAGAGAAAGAGGGAGAGAGAAAGATAGACTCGTTTCGTCACTTTCTGGTGTTTTCGGAAAAACAGGAAGTGATGAAATGGGCCTAGTTTTTGGCCTGCAAAGCCTGCAGAATCCTTCTTCAAGCCTTTGGAAGGCCGAAAAAGGCCTCAACCCCGCCAAAAATCAGCTATGAGACGCACACATGCGCAGTGAGGTAAGTTTTCCTGCAGTTCGCATGCTGGCACAAATGGCTCCGCGTGCCACCTGTGGCATGCGTGCCATAGGTTCGCCGTCACGGGTGTAGGGCTTCCGGTCTAAGCAGCGGGTTGGACTACAAGACCTCCAAAGGCCCCTTCCAACTCTGTTCTTGTAAATAATGACTTTGAATCGCAACCAGCGTCTGTTTGTGTTCATGGATGTATAAAAAGCATCTCCTGGCCTGTCAGAATCGGTAATATTAGCTACACGCACAAATCTCCGTTGTTGTGTTTTTTTTTCCATTTGTGCAGTGAAGCCAAACAATGATTTTGCGCAAGTGTGTGTTTCAATTGTGTTGGGATATTAGAATGACAATTCGGTGTTGTTGTTTCCCCCAAATGATTGTTGATGGCAGCAGTGATCATTCACGGCTTACTAAATAAAGCAACTGTCAAGCTAATGCTTGATTTTGACAGAACCTTTTCTTTTAATGTTTTTCTTTTAAACGTCAAAAAAAAACACAACCTCCCCCGTCTGAATTAATAAATTGTCGCTGATGGATTAGTCATTCTGCTCTTGGAACCAACCCCGGTTTTATTTATTTTATTTTAGGGTTATTTATTTGGCCAATTTCTGTTCCATAGGAAGCATAACCAGGAGGTACAAAGGCCACGGGGCTTTCGTTTGCATGGTAGCTCACTAAACCATACATTGGCAGCCCTTCTTTTAGCCCCCCTCTTGCATAATCCCAAACGGCGTAGCTACTTTATGGTTCAACCTGTTTTGTGTGAATTTAGCTCATTGGGTGACTGCTATCAAACACCCCTGTGTTGTTGTTTGTGGATTCCAAGTCAAGGGAACCATTTCTCAGGAGTTTCCATAACTGCCTCTATGCATTTTTATAAACTCATGCTCTGATTCTGGCGAGAGTCTCTGGCAGCCTTCACTTTTGTTGGCTTTTTAAAACATTATTATTATTATTTTTATAGTCTTCAAGTTTTCCAGACATCAAAATGATTCTTGCCTCCATTCATAGCACCAAGTAACTCAAGTTTTAACTTCATTAATTGCCTTTCCAGTGTTCGGTCCAGTTTGCTTCATCTAGTTTTGGTGCCGTCCTTCCTTCCTTCCTTCCTTCCTTCCTTCCTTCCTTCCTTCCTTCCTTCCTTCCTTCCTTCCTTCCTTCCTTCCTTCCTCCCTCCCTCCCTCCCTCCCTCCCTCCCTCCCTAGCATAGTACTTTCTCTGTAGTCATCAGAATATTCTCCAAGGTAGTTCAGCCTCGTGCCGGTGAATCCAGGGGCACCCCTGACAATTTTGAACTCTGTCACGCAGCTCATCCGCCACAACCCATTAAGCTTCCTTGCCTGAATTAGGCAGCGCTTCAGTTGAAGTGCCCAAGGAAATAACAGTGCCAACTTCGCTCCGGTTAGAGAAAAACCTGGGTTGGCTTCTGTTGGAGAAGATAAAAAGAGGACTGGAATATTTCCACCATTCCAAAGTGGGAGACAGAAGTGGTCAGAGTCTTGGGGGGGTGGGGGGGAATTAGCAATGTCATCCTACAAAAGAAAACATATTTAGAAACAGAAATCAGAGTCAATTTGCCTTTGCAAAAAGTGTCTAGGAAATAAGTATATTCCCCCCCAAGCAAAATACACCGGTATAGCTAAGTTTTGAACATTCTGAATCCATGAAGAACGGGGAGATATATGTACATATATATTATATTATTTTATTCTGTTCTGTTCTGTTCTTTCCTATTCCTGTTCTATCCTATTCCTATTCCTATTCTCATTCTATTCTTATTCGTATGCTATTCTATATGCATTATTCCAATTTTGGAGCAGCCTGCCTCTTCGCTCTTCCCTCCCCTTTGCCTCTTTTAATAGCCTTAATAAGACAATGTTATCCAAGGCAAAAATTGGTGGGTTTCAGCCACACCCGGAGGTGTTCCGTGGTGTCATTGTTCTTTCCATTTTTGTTTTACGACTCTTGATTTAATTGGAATTGCACGGCACTCTTTTCTGCCATGCGAGAAGCCTTGGGTATATTTGTCACAGTATAGACACAGAATGCTAATATTGAGATAACAACCCAGGGAAGTTCGTGCAAAAGGGCTGGGTTCTCACATCCCTCATTAAGTGAGTTTAAGATTTATCGGCTGCATTCACACAGCGAGGTTAAATTGGCTAGTTTTATCTCTTCCCTCCTTCTCCTTTTTTTTTTTTGCTCTTCCTTTGGCTAAGCCCATCTCTTGGGTCAGTTTAAGATACACATGGATTCAGGGAACGACTAATTTAGTAAGCCATTATAAAGGGTTGTGTGAAAAACGGCGTAATGTTCTTTGACACAGCTGATCACGGGCATTTCCTTGAGGTCTTCTGGGACTCCGTTCTTTTCCCTAAGCCTGGTTATAAATCTTGCATAAGTCTTGCATAAATCTTTTTCCCTGTTGAGCATGAAATGGTATGACCTATATATATAAATTCACATCTTGCCCTTTTTGCATCCAAGAGCTGACATTGATTTAAAGCAGTTGGGAATTTCAACATGACTGGACTTCAACTCCCAGAATTCCCCAGGCAGGCTTTGCTGGGGAAATCACTCTTTTAAAGTATAGGTTGTTTGAACACTACACCCAGACAGGGGTTAAACTGGGTTTCTTTTTTACAAGAAGGTACCAAGGTGGATGAGTCTAATTATTTGGTTGGTTCGTTTCTGGCTCCGAGCCTTGTTCCAATTCAGAAACTGGGTGGATTCAATAAATGTGCATTAGCCTAGGAGTTTCTCTGGGTTCCTCTCTGCTTTTCCAGCTACTGCTCAAATCAACATTTCCTCTCTTGAAGACCATTGGCATTTCCAGCAAAAGCAACCTGAAGGCTTGCATTAATGGATCGATTGATGGACGGATTTTTGTGCCATCAAGTCGCTTTCGACTCTGAGCGACCACATAAAGTAGTCAAATCCTACTAAACTAGTATGCCACAGCATGTCTGTAGAGTCCACACACTTCCAAAGTTACCATCAGGAGTCCAATAACAAGTTGGCATCAGCAGGTCCCCTCAATAGCAACTCTGAGCACATACACTCCTCCTCCTTCCTCCTCCTCTTCCTCTTCTTCCTCCTCTCCCTCTTCCTCCTCCTTCTCCTCCCTCTACCACCTCCTCCTCCTCCATCTCCTTTCTTTCCTCCTCTTTTCTTCCTCCTCCCTCTTATTTTTCTTCCTCCTCCCTCTTATTTTTCTCCTCCTCCTCCTCCTCCTCCTCCTCCTCCTCCTCCTCCTCCTCCTCCTCCTCCTCCTCCTCCTCCTCCTCCTCCTCCTCCTCCTCCTCTTCTTCTTCCCCCTCCTCCCTCCTCCCATCTCCTCCTCTTTTCCCTCTCCTCCTCCTCTACCACCTCCTCCATCTCCTCTTCTTCTTCCTCCTCTCCCTCTTCCTCCTCCTTCTCCTCTCCTCCGCCCTCTACCACCTCCTCCTCCTCCATCTCCTTTCTTTCCTCCTCCTCCTCTTCTTTTCTTCCTCCTCCCTCTTCTTATTTTTCCTCCTCCTCCCTCCTCCTCCCTCCTCCTCTTCTTCCTCCTCCTCCTCCTCTCCCTCTTCCCCCTCCCTCTACCACCTCCTCCTCCTCCATCTCCTTTCTCTCCTCCTCTCATTGCCTGGGTAGCACCACATTACTAAGCAATAGGACGCTAGAAATTAAAAATTCTCAAGGGCCCATGGGTTATCATTCCAGCTGACATGCTTTATTTTCCCATCCATTTTGTAAACCACTCTATCATTAGGCCACCAAACAAAGATTAATTGATGGCATTTCAACCTCTCCTGTGGCAGAACTACTTTGCTTTTTTTTTTTCTGGTGCTGGTAGGTTTTTTGTTTTGTTTTATTTTTGCTTCCCCCACCCCCAAAAAAAGAACATTTGACAGGATCAGAATTTTAAAATGAATTAATAATATAATGTGGCATGTGATATCCAGATGAGAGGCCTTAATTGTCGTTGCTGGCACAGAAAAGGGATAATCTCCTTTCTCTCTCTCTCTCTCTCTCTCTCTCTCTCTCTCTCTCTCTCTCTCTCTCATTCGTCTCTCCATCCTCTTGGCCAGCCAGCAAATGAGGAATTATTTTAGCCTGGGCTATGCAGATGCTGCTTTATTTATTCACTGTGCTTTGCACGCAGGATGGATGGATGGAACGGGAGCAGAATACATGGTGGCCACTTGGAACTGCTCAGCTTCACCTAGAGAGGCCCAGAGTCGCCTTATAGGAGAGGCCGGCCGCATAAAAAAATTAATAATAAATACATAAATAAACATCTTAAGGCCAGACTGAAGCATTTTTAAATCCTGATTCTCTGCACTGGAAAGAACTCATGCCGTTTCCCCCCAACTTTGGGCACTTGAAGATGGATGGACTTTAACTCCCAGAATTCCCCAGACAGCCTGGGAGTTAGAACATAGAATAACAGAGCTGTGTGAGATTTAAAAACAACATTTAAAGTGTTCCAAACTTATACTCACTAATTCGACAGAAAACGCTGATGTATAAACAAAGGGAGTCTATTGGGATGTGTTTGCAAAGGCAGGCCTCCACGTCCCTTCCCAAAGTGGATTCAGTGGACGGCGTGTGCCTTCGGAATTTCAAACAATACTTTTGTACACTCTCATTCAAGAGAGACCATGTCTAAGGTCCCTCCCAGGTTCTGCCTTTTCCCTCTTCTGTTTACGTGACGAACACGCCCTGTGTACGTAACAAACACATTCTTGACAAACAAATAACGCACCCTGCGAGGGGCCTTGGAGATCAGCTCGTCCAGCCCCCTCCTCCAGCAAGAGAGTCTATACCATTCCAGACAAATGGCTGTCCAATCTCTTCTTTAAAAACCTCCAGTGATGGAGCAACCCACAACCTCTGCAGGCCTCCGGTCCCCTAATCATCTTGGTTGCTCTTCTCTGCACTCTTTCCAGAGTCTCAACCTCGTTTTTTTTGTAGTGTGGGGAGACAATATAGTGTCTATATTGTGTCTAGGCTCAATACAGTCCAGACATAACGTCCACACCTCTTCCAAGTGCTTGAGAATCACTGCACTAGTGGAAAGATAACAGGGCTCTCCTCGGAGTAAAACTCCCAGTTCTAACCCAATGTCAGGATTCCGGCAGTTACCCCCATTTAAATCACGAGTCTCGAGCCAAACTTCCCAAACTTCGAAAGGATTTATTGGGAGTTAACATGTCCGGCATTGCCTGGGTGTAGCCGACTCTGAGACACATCATTCATTGTCGCCCTTGATCCTGGTTTTCCCCCCACTCCCTGAGTGTATCATAATTCATATTCTCCAATGGGACACCTCCATAGCCAAGAATCATGCACTCCAGTTAGAATTTTGCGTGCCAGAAACTTCAGTCACCTAGTTACTATCTTGGAAAAACTATGTATGGAATGCACTTTCGATTTCCAATCTGCCGCATTGCTCCCCACTCCCTTTCTGTCGGCAACTCTAAAAAGACCATGGAAATATTTTATGAGTTGACATCCAGAGTGCTCACCTCCATCCCATCATCAGTAGAAAGCAAGGAGCCCTGAACTTCAACCTCAGGCATCGTAGAACAAGCCCTTTGAGGGAGATTCTCTACGGAGACAGTTGTAGAACAATATACATCCTGGGCTCTGTGCATTCTCGTTTGATTATCTGCTGCAATATTTCCTTCCGTGTCGTATGAAAGGAAGAAGAAGAAGAAAGCAATTACTTCTCTGTGGCATAATCACCTGAAAGGCTGCTAAAAGGTCCTGGGAGGGGTCCCACCTGCACCGTAACCATTCATTTACGGCGTTGATCATTTATTCATGTCAACATGTCAGACTGCCTTGTCTGTAATTGTAATCTTCTTAGTCTCTCTCTCTCTCCTCTCCTCTCTCTCTCTCTCTTTCTCACTCACTCGCTTACTCACTCTCACTGTTGGCTTTCTTTGACAGATCTCAAATTCAATTTCACTTGCATGTCAATTCCAGAGGTAGCTGGAAGGGCCTCGCTTTGCTTTTTATATATTTTGGTTTTTTTAAATTCCCAGTGAAAGGGAAGAAGGCCGTTTGGATGACTCTTCTTCGTTCTTAGCGGGGGCCTTAAGGCATTTCATACGGCTTGGCTGTCACGTGCGATGTTTCTGAGGAACGCGTCTGGGATTTGGGGAGAGTCTCAACGCAATTTGGGTCCTTCTTGGGACTCCTACCTTCTCCTCCGCTTCTCTTCCAGTCTTCCTAATGTTAATTATTTCTTGATATGCCAGAGAAGGTCATAATTTGCCCGGAACGGAGCTTAAAATCCTCCCTTAAGGACGATACTCTGAAAAAGACTTTGAAAGTGAACACTCGTCGAGTACACAACCACCGAAGTTGTTTAAATACAAGAAAGTCCCGAAGGATTCTGACACCTGAGAATATTTTATTTTTGGTGCAGCTCTTGAGTTGCTGTGGAGGCAACGGCAGAGGTGACCCATAGGGACGGTGGTTTGTAGGATGCAAATAAACTTAGCGACTTCACTGCTTCCACACTTCCACACACATACGTATATATACACACACACACATACATACACACACACACACACACACACATATTTGTTTATTTGTTTGTTTATTTATTTAAAAAAACACCTTTGGGTTCTGCAAAGTGTTTTTAAGACGTTCTGCCCAATTTGGCTACGTCTGGATTTTAAGGCGCCGCGTTTCACCCGAGCATCGGTGGGTCTGATGTGTCCGTTTGCCGCGTCCTCTGGGAATCTAGTTATGGAAAGCGCTACCGAAGCAGGACCCGCTCCTTCCCATTTCCCAGCTAAGAGCATCAAGGCCACACACGGCCCAGGCCCATGACCGAAGGTGAGATCTCCAGCCTCCGGGGTGGCAGTCACCTGCCGAGGACGTGCGAAAGAGCCGCGTCTGCTGCTTCCAACTGTTGTGCCTGCGATGGTGAAGCCAAACTAGTGTTGCCTCTTCCCTGCGCGGCCGGCCACACCGCTCGTGCCAGGAGATCAAATTGCTTCCTTTGGAAAAGGAGACGGAGGCAGCCGGCAGAGGGTGAATGCTCCATCAACCCAAAGAAGTCCTTTCTTTCTGCCAGTCTCTTGTCCCTTCTCTCTCTCTCTCTCTCTGTCTCTCTCTCTCTCCATCCTTCCCTTTCTACCTGCCCGGCTTGTCATTCTGGCTGTGGACCAGGATGAGGCCGGAGAGCAAAACAGCTGCCTCTCCCGAGGAAGTTTGGGCTTTGGCGGCGAGATGCATCCTTTGGCGTGGCTGAGAACGCTGCCGACGACGTCTCCGAGATGCTCTCACCACCGTTTCAGTGATGCTTCTCACTCCCGGCTCCGGGACTTTGGCTCTTTCCTCTTCTTCCTCTACCTCCTCCTCCTCCTCCTTGACCCCTCTTTGGGAATATGGACGATTTGAAAAGCGCCCGTTGCCTGAGCCCCAATCAAGGTAAGGCAGGGGTCTCTTGGGGCTGGGGTCTCCCATCCACCATCACCCTCCCTCCCCCCGTTAAACCTTTCCTTAAGAAGCGTTGTGATCGGGTCGTCTCTCCGGTTTGGAAATAAGAGACCCCTATCTTTGTTATGCAAGGAGCTTGGCAGAGCTTACGTGGCGGGGAGGGGGGTGTTCTGGGTGGGTGAGCCTTTTGGAGAGAAAAAGTTGATTTTTTAAAAAAAATTATTATCGTTGTTTGTTTTGGCTGCTGTAATCTCGTCTTGGAGCCCAACTCCCTCCCTCCCTCCCTCCCTCTGGCAGAAACTTCCCCGTGGAGGCAAAATCAGGCTGTGGTAAGAAGGCAGAAGGTCCCTTGGTACAAGGACACCCCCCCCCCCCTTCCTTGTCGCTGTAGCTCTGTAGCAAGAAGCAATTTCCATTTTGTAAAAAAAAATAGGGATGCTAGGTAACCTATTAGCTACAAGGAGTGTGTAAAAAACCTGAAGTCCATCTATGGGAGGGGGAGAGAAGGGGAGCTTTCCTTCCTTCCTTCCTTCCTTCCTTCCTTCCTTCCTTCCTTCCTTCCTTCCTTCCTTCCTTCCTTCCTTCCTTCCTTCCTTCCTTCCTTCCTTCCTTCTTTCCTCCCTCCCTCCTGCTCTTTCTTCCTTTCCTTTCTTCCCTCCCTTTCTTCTCCCTTCCCTCCTTCCTTCCTTCCTTCCTCTCTTCCTCCCTTCTCTTTCATTTTCCTTCCTTCCTCCCTTCCTTCCTTCTTTCCTCCCTTCCTTCCTCCTTCCCTTTCCTTCCTTTCTTCCCTCCCTTTCTTCTTCCTTCTTTCCCTCCCTCCTTCCTCTCTCCCCCCTTCTCTTTTTATTTTCCTTCCCTCCCTCCCGTCTTTCTCCCTTCCTCCCCCCCATCCTTCCTTCCACTCTCCCTCCATCACCATCTCTCCTTCCTTCCTCCCTCCCTTCCTTCTTTCCTCCCTTCCTTCCTCCTTCCCTTTCCTTCCTTTCTTCCCTCCCTTTCTTCCTTCCTTCCTTCCCTCCCTCCTCCTTCCTTCCTCTCTTTCTCCTTCTCTGTCATTTTTCTTCCCTTCTTTCTCCCTTCCTCCCCTCCCTATCCTTCCTTCCACCCTCCCTCCATCACCATCTTTCCTTCTTTCCTCCCTCCCTCCTTTCCTTCATTCCTTTCCTTTCTTCCCTCCTTCCCTTCCTTCCTCCTTCCCTTTCTTCTTCCTTCCTTCCTTCCTTCCTTCCTTCCTCCCTCCCTCCCTTCCCTCCCTCCCGAGCTTGACAGTCAACAGTTGGGTATACCTTGTGACTATAAATTTACCTGATTTTTGTTTTAAGTCAAACACCTCCCCCCCACAAATACTTCGGTTAATATGCTAAACAACTTTAACTTAGATGTGCCATCGCTTGTTCTGGAGACACCTTTGAGAACTATGTGCCTCTTTAAAGAAGTGTGAACAGCTTGGAGAACACAACAGCAGCAAAAGCCTCCCGTGGTTTTATGCTTTGGCCACTGGCCTTTGGATTGCTGGCATCACAGCAGCAAACAGATATAAATAATATATCACCTGCATAGTCTTTTGCCTTTCCCCCTCATGGGGTATTATGCAAGTTTTACAGGAAGAGGGACGACTGGAAAACCCATTTCTCCGAGAGGAAAACTGGTGGTTATTTCTTTTTTTGCCTCCTTCCTAAGTTGGCATTTTTATTCTGCTTATTTCCCACCTTTCCAGTGGAACAGGTGCATTCTGTGTCAAATGTAGCTATCTATATACCTGCCTGTAATTTTGGACCAACCATAGAGAATCTTTGGGGGCCTTTTTTGTGCTTGGGAAATTTGAAGTATATATATTATTTATTTGTAAACCTGTCCAGAGTCATGGATATGTGATGGGCAGTATAGAAATAAGATAGATAGATAGATAGATAGATAGATAGATAGATAGATAGATAGATAGATAGATAGATAGATAGATAGATAGATAGATAGATGCAGGGAGAGAGGGAGGGAGGGACAGAGAGAGAGAGAAAGACAGAAAGATAGATAGGATAGAGTGGATGGGGATAGAGATGGATGGATGGATGGGTGAGTGGGTGGGTGGGTGGATGGATGGATGGATGGATGATAGATAGATAGATAGATAGATAGATAGATAGATAGATAGAAAGAAAGAAAGAAAGAAAGAAAGAAAGAAAGAAAGAAAGAAAGAAAGAAAGAAAGAAAGAAAGAAAGAAAGAAAGAAAGAAAGAAAGAAAGAAAGAAAAGAATGGAGTGGATGGGAATAGAGATAGATGGATGGATGGATGGATGGATGGGTGCTGGGCGCAAATGCCCTTTTTAAACACTGTTTTCCCAGCAGCAGTTAATGAAGGGAATCAGGGCCCTTTCCTCCCCTGTAAGCCATGCAACTCATGTTGCTCCCTTCTCCATTCCTCCCTGCGTGCCCTAGGATGAAGAGGGGGTGGGCCTGTGTCTTCCTCCGAATTCCCTCTGCCTTGCTCTACCTCTCCTCTGCTGTGCCCAGCCGGACTGTGCCCTTCCCCAGTTTCTCCCACAGCCACTGGAGCCACACTCCCACTCCCTGTCAGCTGCTTGGCCTCCCCCCTTGGAATCAGACTCCAACAGGGGCATGACGGCAGAGCAGTTTACAAGTGTCAGCATCTTGGAAATTCTCTTTCCATAAATTGAGCACGAACCGGTAGGAGAAAATACAGCGTTTCTCTGCCTGGCACAATTCCTCTTTTAAAGAGTCGGGAAGCAGCTAATGGGAAGGAACTTTGAATCGATGCCGAGGGGCACATTAGAGCGAGATGAGCCCAGAGAGAGAAGTGGGAAAAGCCAGTTTTTCCACAGGAAGTCCTCGGCTTACGACCACAGTCGAGCCCAACATTCCCGCTGCTAAGTGAGACAGCTCTGGAGTGAATTTTGAGTGACCCACTTGCTAAGTGAGTCCCATGGTTGTTAAGTGAGCCTGGCCTCCCCATTGATTTTGCTTGTCAAAAGGGGTCCTGTGATCTTGGGACATTGCCACCGTCATAAATACGAGTCAAGCCTCTGAATTTTGACAAGGTTCGCCACCGTCATAAGTGTGAAAAACAGTCTTAAGTCACTTCTTTTCTAGTACCGTCACTAAATGAACTGTTATAAGTTGAGGACTGCCTGTATTCCGACATGATGAGGAGCCCAAATTCAACTTCCTTCAGTGCAGACAGGCCCCCTTCCACCTCTGCCATTTTCCGCTGATGCACGCCACCCCCGAAGCGACTTCTAAGGAGCTAGCCCTCATTGTCCAACTTGCCTTTCCCTTTTCCTAAGGATCCAATCCAAGGTGTCTTAACCCTTCCTGGCTGCCATTCAATCAGCAACCTACATGGCTGCTTCATTCACTTAATACAGGGTAATAAACCATATGCTGACCTCCTGCGGTCATTTTGGTTCTGTGCCCTGTGCAAAAAACGCGAGCCGACTTCTCGCAGCTTGCCGAACCACAGAATCTCAACCCCATTTAAAGTTTGTTTAAGGAGTTAAGTGAGGTTAAGCCATTCTACTCTTGCTCCTCCTTGCTATAACTCGTGGATTTGTGTGTGTGTGAGACAGAGAGACAGACAGAGAGACAGAGACAGATAGAGAAGGAGAGAGAGAGAGACAGAGTGACAGAGAGACAGAGAGACAAAGAGAGGCAGAGAGACACAGACACACAGAGAGAGGCAGAAAGAGAGAGAGACACACACACAGAGAGAGAGAAAGAGAGAGAGAGAGACAGAGACAGAGAAAATCAGAGAGAGAGAGAGAGAGACCGAGAGAGACACACAGAGAGACACACACAGAGAGAGAGAGAGGCAGAGAGACACAGACACAGAGAGAGAGAGAGACAGAGACAGAGACAGAGACAGAGACAGAGAGAGACAGGGAGGCAGAGACACACACAGAGAGACACACACACACACAGAGAGAGAAAGGCAGAGAGAGTGTTTTAATGAACTGTCAAAGTATTACAGTTACAATTTCTCCAAAGGCTTTATACCGTTTAAGAACAGTAACAAACAAGGTGTCTGGAGTATAAAAGGATTGTTTAATAAACAAATAAGCTTCAAAGTCTTAGGGTGTGTAATATCAAGCCTGAGTGGCTCTTGATCTAATTCCCAAGCCATTCGTGAAGTTGACAAAATGGTTTTGAATCTGAAAGCTATTGCACTTATTTAAAAGGAAATACACACACACACACACCATGAATTAAGTTCGGAACTAACCACTGAGGTTCAGAACGTGTTCTTTCTGCAACTGTAAGAATTCTGAATTATTTATCATCAATGTGCTATAAATAGGAACAAGGGTTGATGATGATGCTTAATAATTACGATGCCGTAATTATCAGCATCATTAGAAGCTGTTGAACCCATTAAAAGCCCTAACCAATAACCACGAAACAGGCATTGTTGAATTGTTGGGGCAGGATTGTAACCGAGTTGTGTTGGTTCTCTCTCTTTTTTTTTTTGCATCCCAAAAGATTACCAGTTCAATCCTCATTACTGGAAAAATTTCTATATGACACACATAAATCCTATCCCTATCCCTGTCCTGTCCTATCCTGTCCCGTCCTATCCTATCCTATCCTATTCTGTTAAGAAGCAAGATAATTTTTGGATTGGGTGGACAGGAAAACGAGAGAACTAGACGGGAAGACAGCCTTCCTCTTTAATTGGTCTTTCGCTGAGGAGTAATTAGAATTGGCAGCAAATTAAAGAATTTCGTGATTTTTTTGTCCTTTCTGGGGGAATTATCTTCCGAAAATTGGCTCAGAGCCTTCTTTGACAGGTATCTCCCCAACCTCCTTTCGTTTCAGCAATCAATTGGCCGGCAACCTAGCAGGTTGCTTTGATGGGTGGTTGTTTTATTTCCTGCCCACCCCTCCGAAAGGGTCAGCCAGCTCTTCAGGATGGCATCAAAGTCCTCCAGACCTCCAGGGAGGTCTTTAAAACATCTGGCAGGCCGTTAATGGAGGGAGCGGTTATTCTCCTGCCCAATTTTGTCCCAATTTTGATCCCATGACCCTGGGGGATGCCGTAACGGTGGTTAAGTATGAAAAGCGGTTATAAGTCCCCTTTTTGTTTCCCCCGGTGCCAGTTTCGAACTGTCACTAAACGAACTGTCGTAAGCCAAGGATTTCCTAGAATGAGGCAGAAATGGAGCAGCCACCTTCGGGGATCAGGTGAAGCTGGCCCACATCGCCCGGGAGGTTCCAGAAAGCAATCTACTCAGATCCTTTCTAACATTTTAACCTCCTGGGATTCCATTTCATTAAAACAAGACCAAAATTTGACCAACAAATGAATCCCAGTGCCTTGCTGGTTAAAATATGCCCATTCTCGAACCATTAAACCTAATAGCCCTTATCGATGGCTATCAAATTTCCCCCAATTGTATCCTGCTCACTGTCAGGATTCCGCCAGTTACCCCCATTTCAATCATGAGTCTCGAGCCAAACTTCCAAAACTTCAAAAGGATTTATTGGGAGTTAACATGTTCGGCATTGCTTGTGTGTAGCCGACTCTAAGACACATCATTCATTGTCACCCTTGACCCTGGTTTCCCCCACCCCCACCCGCCTGGGTGTATCATAATTCATATTCTCCAATGGGACACTTCCATAGCCAAGAGTCATCAGTCATGTTCTCCAGTTAGAATTTTGCATGGCAGAAACTTCAGTCACCTAGTTACTATCTTTGAAAAGCTATGTATGGAATGCACTTTCGCTTTCCAAGCTGCCGCACTACTCCCCCCTCCCTTTCTGTTTTCTGTAAAAAAGACCATAGAAATATTTTATGAGTTGACACTCAGCTGTCCCAACCTTTGGGCGACATTGCGACATGATAATATTTCCCTAATCCAGTTTTCCCTTCTGCTTCTCCCTCCCCTGGGGCTTTAAGGTCCAATTCCTAGGGAATTCGGGCGAAGTGAACGACGGTTCTTATAATATGGGCGATACGCCAAGTTTCTGGCAGATCTTCGTCAGAACATCCATCTCTCTAATTTAATCCCAGAACTCGTAACTAGATTGCCATAGAGAAATTGCAGCACCGGCAATAAAAAAAATAAAAAAAATAAAAATTGGACCTTGCAACTTGAAATGAAGGACAGCATTAAGCATTCTGATGGTGTCAGCCCTGGGATGTTTTTTCCCCTGTTTAATTAGCAACCTTTAGCCCTTAGCCAGGAGGACGGGTGGACAGCGAAGAGTTAGTAGAACATGGAGATTTGCGGTTGTTTGCTGGGGACCTTTGTCTAGTGTTGAATGGCGTAAATTGGGCTGCCTCTGCGGACCTGGAGAGCGCTTGGTGTAAATCAAGAGAGCCCTCATTATCTCTAGAAAAGGGCTGAGAAAGGTCTTTGTAAAGCGGCAAGTTCTCCCCTCCGTTCTGGAATCTCTCCCGGGCTCCTTCCGAGTCCTGGTTTAATTAATTGGATCGATGCAACGGAAACGGCTCTTTGCAAATTTCCAAGGCCTTCGAAGCCAACCTTAGACTTACCCTTAGAATCACTTTATTGTCACTTTGAATGTAGACTAATTGGCATAGGTTAAAATGAAATTCCATTGCATGCAGCTCTCAAAGGACCACCACCTCCAACGTACAGTGCATTTGTTGTTGTTAGTTGCGAAGTCATGTCCGACCCACATCACAACCCCATGGACAACGTTCCTCCAGGCCTTCTTGTCCTCTAACCATCTTCTGGAGTCCATTTAAGCTCACGCCGACTACTTCAGTGACTCCATTCAGCTCCCTCCTTCTCTGCCGACCCCTTCTTCTTTTTCTTTGGCCCTCCATCGTTCCCAGCATTCGGCTCTTCTCCAGTGAGTCCTTCCTTCTCATCAGGTAGCCAAAGACTTTGAGTGTCATCTTCAGGATCTGGCCTTCTAAAAAGCAGTCAGGGTTGGTTTCCTCTAGGACCGACCGGTTGGATCTCCCTGTGTCTGATCGAACGTTCAATTTAAATTGGTAAACCGTTTTTAATTTGGTTTCCAGTGTCCTTGGGGGCTGCTGTCCCATGATTACAAGCCTAGGCATTCCTCTCAGCGCATTTTCTGCTTCTTAATTAGTCCCCCAAAAAAGGGGGAAGAAATCATTCATTAAAAGGGATGCCTGCAAATTCACCCGGGAATTAATTCTTTGAATGTCAGCAGTAGCCTTCTGGAAGTCTTGATGAATGCAAGGGAGTTGCTGATCTCCGCCCGAAGCACATATCTGACCTTTAATCTGGGCAGAAAACCAACAGCCCCCAGTTCTTGCTAGATATTTGCACCCCTGGCCAGCCTCAGGTGAGCCTTGAAACAGCACCTGAGCAGCCCACCGATTAATTAAATAGAGGATCAATTCCAGGTATAACTGAGCACTGCTAAGGGAACGGCCGCTTCCTCCATACCTGCCCAGGTGTTCCTCTCTCAGCTTCGATGCAAAATTCATAAGCGAGGAAGACAGAATATAAACCAAGCTGAGATGTAACCCAGATTCTAACAATATTGCTGATTGTCGGGTTGGAATGAGACTAATAGAAAACTCGGGGTGAGTGGAGGAAGAAATATTGCTGATGTAGCCTTACCTATGGGAAGACTTTTTTTTGCTAATTATACCATTTACACTGACTAACTTTAATCGGTCCTTAAATGAATATATAAGTTGAAAATCTCCCGAATGCATATACAGTCGTATGCATTTTTGGGTGTATGAAATTCAGTGGGACTTGTCCTGCAATTATATTCCAAATAGTTAATTTAATTTTGGGAGAACAGGCGGCAGCAAAATATAAATAAATGTGATTTCCACGTCCCTTTTTCCCCTTTCCTCCCTATTTCTCCAGGAATAGGAGTTTATCCCTGGAGCCTAGGTTTGTTTAAAAGGAATTCCAGAGTTATCCTAGTGAAAACTGGGTTAGGTTAAGGTTTTTCAGCTCACGGCTAAACAATTCCCTTTAGAAACCTCTTCTCTGGATCCACCAGGAGGGCTTTCCATTCTCATAAGGCCACATTTTGCTATTAATATTTCGAATGAAGCCTCCTGAAGTCACTGCGGCCAATACTCCATCTTCATTCGCCAAGAGCACGACCTCCAGGGTTGAACGCGCCCCCGTAGGTCAGCGCCTCCAATACGTGGTGTAAATTACTCGCAGCGCTGTTGCGGGGGGCTTCTATTTTTCGGATTCAAATCTAGGTAGTGAGTAGGTGGAAGAGAAGACGAGTTTCAAGGAAGCAAGGAATGATAGAAGGTACGGTCCCAGAATATTTAGAACCCGGTTCTTTTTTTAGGTTTACACCATTAAACCATCTTGGTTTAGGTTTAAACCATTCAAGCATCACTGATATTTGCAGCAATGAAGTGCAAAACAACAACAACCAAGTACCCAATATATATTTTATCTATCTATCTATCTATCTATCTATCTATCTATCTATCTATCTATCTTTCTTTCTTTCTTTCTTTCTTTCTTTCTTTCTTTCTTTCTTTCTTTCTTTCTTTCTTTCTTTCTTTCTTTCTTTCTTTCTTTATTTCTATTTCTATTTCTATTTCTATTTCTATATATCTATATCTATATCTATGTCTGTCTGTCTATCTATTTATCTTTCTTTCTTTCTTTCTTTCTTTCTTTCTTTCTTTCTTTCTTTCTTTCTTTCTATTTCTATTTCTATTTCTATTTCTATTTCTATTTCTCTATATCTATATCTATATCTATATCTATATCTATATCTATATCTATATCTATGTCTGTCTATCTATCTATCTATCTATCTATCTATCTATCTATCTATCTATCTATCTATCTATCTATCTATCAGGATGCGTGCCCCCTTCGGTTGCTGGCAGCTCTTAAATAATTAAAAATCACGCTAAAACCAAGGAGATTTGCTTTAAACCTATTCCCATCCATCCTGCCCTCTTTTTTTTTTCTTCCCCTTTTCTTTTTTTAAATTGGGAACTAGGGCGCTAACCCGCACTCACAGCTGCACTGACACTCTGGATGTTGTCATTTTACGATTTGTGCTGGCAGCTTTTCCGTCAGGAAGAAGAAGGCCTGGGTTGTCCTCATTTGTTCGTCCTCCCTTGGTTGAACCAGGGGTGTCCAAAACTGGACAGGATACTCCCATTTTCTTGGAAGTTGGCTTAGCTTTCGTCCAACCAGGGTGTATAAATAAACGGCCCGTATCTTTGCCACGTGTTAGGTTTGCACTCCTTTGGCCTTTTGTTCTACCTGCCACTTTTATTTAAATCTGGCTCTGTGGAAACGAAAAACACAAAACAAAAAACCCTCTCTCTCTTTCTCTTTCTCTCTTTCTCCTTCCAGCTATATTCTGGATTTCTGAGATGTTGCTAACTCAACTCAACATCCACCTGGTGCCTCTGGTTTCAAAGATTAAAAATGAAACTTTTATAACTCCTCCTCCCTCCTCCTCCTTCCGAGACAGTGACCAAATGAATTATTTCCCTATGGTCAGTCCTAAATCTGTCAGTTGTTCCTAATGGGGGCCTGGCTGTCTTGAATCACGAAACCTGCCACTTAATTCCCAGGTTGCCTGCTTAGAGGAATCTCTTGCCTGATGGGGTTTTAATCTACCTGTCTAACTCACCAGTCCAGCCTTCTCTCTCAGGTGCGTGGCATCCCTAAGGGCTGGATTCCTGTTATGAAAAGTAGTTGTGTTGTTGTTTTTTGTGTGTGTGTGTGTTAAAGATATATGATGGCTCTTTTCTGAAAGCTCCAAATGAAGAGACTTTTAGATTAAATCAGAATAGCTGCAGCTCAAATTTAAAAGAAGGTGGAAGACTCATTTTCTGAACTACAGTGTTCAAACTCACCTGAACTGCTTTTCAGACTCCATTGGATAAAGGAGTCACCTGGGAATGCAAAGAGATACAAGGAAGAATGCAATTAAATTTATATTAAAAAAAACCCCAACAGCCTCATTTAATGGGTTCGGCAGAGCAGTGCGATGGCCTAGAGGTGAAGCTCTCGCCTCACAATCAGGAGGCTGTGAGTTCGATCCTAGGTAGAGGCAGATCTTTCTCTCTCTGGGCATAATGAGACTATATCTGCTGGGGGGGAAACTCCGCATTGGCAACAGGAAAGGCCTCCGGCCAATAAACACTCAGGTCCATTCAGTCGCCCCGACTCCACCCCGCAAGGGATTACAGGGTCATTAAAAAGAGGATGATTTAATGGGTTCGACACTGCAGCATGTTACTGTAAATCCAGAATCCGGTACCAACTTCATTATTATGATTATTTTTTGGTCAGTGTTTTCCACTTGGAAAACCCAACCTGGCTCTTTATTTTTGAATTATTTCTATGAATATTAGAATTATTTCTATGATTATTAGAATTATTTCCTGTAATGCTATCGGCCACCGGCGTGTTCTGTCCCTCTTTTGTTAACCTGACCTACTTGGTTAGAATAAGGTAAATCTCTCTAAATAGGAGCCATTAAGTTAAGTAGCCGGAACACTTACTTAAAAGGAGAGGAGTTCTCTAAAGCAAGTAAATCATGAGGATCATTATTTCTACAAAGCTAAAACCTTCCTTAGCCAGACTCCACCGGCTTCCTTCCACGAAGAGCTTAGAGCAGAGGCCGAAGTTTTGTTTTCCTCTGAAAGCTGCAGCCCCCCGTTAAATTTATTTGCACTTCTCTTCTGCTGAGAAAAATATCACACTTACAAAGCATGCTTGCTACCGTAAAACGAACCAGAGTGGGGGAAATGCATATGCCACAGACAGAAATGACCTTAATGAGAAGAAGTGCACGCAACGGGCCCTTGAGGCTTCCTATAAATTTACAGAAATGAAATATTAAAAGCACACAGAGCTTCCTTCCTTCCAGCTCTGTTATCCTCTAAGGACTCTTTGTATTTCCTTCCTTCCTTCCTTCCTTCCTTCCTTCCTTCCTTCCTTCCTTCCTTCCTTCCTTCCTTCCTTCCTTCCTTCCTTCCTCCCTCCCTCCCTCCCTTCCTTCCTGCTCTGTTATTCCCTAAGGACTCTTCCAACTCTTTTACTCTTCTGTATCTCCTCCCTCCCTCCCTTCTTTTTCTTCTTTTTCCTTCCCTCTTCCTTCTCCTTTCTTCTTCCTCCCCCTCTTTCCTTCTTTTTCCTTCCTTGCTCTCTTCCCACCTTCCTTTCTTCTTCTTTCCTCTTTCCTTCCCTCCTTTCCCTTCTTGCATGCCCAAATGCAAAAGGGGAAACATTTCTCCTCTTGTTTCGTTTTTTGTTTGTTTTGCTAGCCCTCTGCCAGTGAATGTGGGGCTCGGGGTGGCTCTTTTCGCTGGCACAGGGGCCGCAGGACGCCATCGCAGCCGAGAACGGGCCACGGAGGGGCCACGCACGGCCCTCCCGAGCTCCATTTTTGCTGGTAGATGCACCGCGGGCCGGTTCTTTGCTGTTTCCAGGGCAGATCCAAGCACCCCGCGGGCCAGATCTCTTCTGGACAAGTGGCTGCCCCAGTCTCTTCTTCAAATCCTCCAGTAGATGGGAGCGCTCCCAACTTCTGAAGGACAACCCTAACCTTTCCGAAGCAAGGCTGGGCGAGCCTCAGAGAAACCACCAAGGAAGTCTTAATTTCTCCACTGCCAAGAACCGCGCGGAGAGCTCCGAACCCTCGCGTAACCTGGGAGGAACCGACTGGAATTAAAACAAACAAACAAACCCACCTTCTCAAACAGGCGTGAATCCTCGGAGGAAGGCCCTGCTCCAAAAGGCAGCGTGTTTCCTTCCCAAGTCCGGGAGATTGCACTCGCCCTCTACGTGTGTGGCTGTCCGTCTCGTAAAGGCGGCCGGAGGATTTGAAGAGGGACGAGAATAGCGACCTCCTTCCCTAAGAAGCTTAGCCTTTAAGTACTTCAACTCTTTTCCCCCTGGGAGAGGAAGAATAAGGCCTCCTGGCTTCATCCTTCTCTGAAAGAACTAAACGTTATGGGGGACGTGGATCTTTAGATAACTTCTTCTGCCCCAGAAGGATTTCATATTCACAGGCACTGATGATGTTACCTAGTTGGGTCATGAAATGTCTGCAAGAAAACAAGCAACCTCAGAGAGCACCAGGGACTCCACAGTCATCATCATCTTCCTCCTCCTCCTCCCCTCCTCCCCCCTCCTCCTCCTCCTCCTCTTCCTCTTCTTCCTCCTCCTTCCTCCTCCTCCTCCTCTTCTTCCTCCTCTTCTTCCTCCTCTTCTTCTTCCTCTTCCTCCTCTTCCTCCTCTTCCTCTCCTCCTCCTCCTCCTCTTCCTCTTCTTCCTCCTCCTCCTCCTCCTCCACCACCACCTTTCTGCAAACCCTACTCCCTTCCAGCACTGATGGTGTTACCTAGTTGGGTAATGAAACGTCTGCAAGAAAACCACCAAGCTCAGAGAGCATCAACGATTCTTCATTTCATATTCTATTCTATTATTCCCCTCCCCTCCACAAACAAAAAAAAATGCCTAAAAGTCATCCCTAATGATCAAACTTGGCCATCGTTCTCATCGTTTTTGTTGGATAAGTTCTACTCTTTTTATTTTTTTGAAGTAAAACTTTGAATCCATCCACTCACTTTTTTTTTTTTTTACTTCTGCCAAAACAAACCCTAAAAATATTTTTTTTAAAGAAACAGGACAGTTTCTCTTGCATCCTATTTCTTCGGTGCTATGGCACAGAACCTCAGCTGCTGTTTTTTTAAATCCTCCTCCATCCTGAATTTGTCCTATCCACCGATTGACTATTGGTGGCCCTGTGTCCGTGATTGCAGAAGGTGTAGGTTTTTTTGGGGGAGGGGGGAAACAACTGGGAAAGCCGTGTTTAATTCCCTCACTCTTCCAAACATCATCAGCGACTCTTTCCTAACGTCTTCAAAATCCGTGCTTTTATGGTCACGCGCGGCGCAAGGATGTTTGGGAATTGTGCAAATTTGTGGGAACTCTTTCTCCCGCTCAAAAACTTGGCTGGCGAGAACGGCCTTCTTTGCCTCTCCGTTTCAAGAAAATTCGGGTCCAAATTCACCGCACCGTTGTCTTCTCCGCCGGACAGGGACTTTCATCCGATGGAGAGGCAGCCCACTCCAGGAAAAACAGCAACAAAATAGATTCAAACCAAACCCTCTTAGGGATTTATGTATTTATTTGGTGTGTCAAACATGTACAAGATAACAAGTACGAACATAAACAAGAACAAAGGCAGTAAATACAGATAAATGGGGACAAGTAAGACAGGGACGGTTGGCACGCTAGTCTCACTTTCACTACAGCTGCAGCGTCTCTTCTGCGCACAGAAGCACAAACACAAACACACACATACACACATCGCAAAACCTTTAAATCTCTCGGCCGGATAAAAGAGAAGCAAGCCATGGCTTTGGGATTAACCGGATTTAAGCTGCAGGAAAACATGAGTTGCTCACACTGAGCTTGGGCTACCTTTTCTTCTCTCCCGTCCTCCTCCTCCTCTTCCTCCTCCGGATCCTATTTGCTGAGTGAGCACTTCTACAACAAGCACTTCCTACAAGAAAGGCTCGGTTTGGTTTCGAAACATGTGAAGACGGAAAGAAATCCAGAACCCAGATGGACCTCCGGCGATGCGCTTCCCCGTCCTTGGCTGCCACCGTGCCAAGGCCGAAGGGCTTCCTCCTACGCTGATCACCCAGACATCTTCATTGAACAGGCATCGCTACAAACTCCTTGGGATTTTGAGCACTCCCCTTCCCCAGATGTGGCAGGGATGGGCTCCCTCCAGCACTAGCCAGCTCTGTCGAAGGGAGGCAGCTGTTTCGCACCAGGAGAGCATCTAATACTCACCAAGCTGCCCAAACGCACCTTTCTCCAACCGCGGCTAGTTCTGGAGGTGGGAGAACGGACGATGAGACCCTGCAAGCAAAGAAAAGAGGAAATTATTATTATTTATACGTGTGTGTGTGTGTGTGTGTGTATAATTTTGTGGCCGGTTGCTTTTTTTTTTTTTAAATTTCTCGAACGCCACGCCAGCGGCTCGGATTCATAAAGCGGAAAACCTCTGGTTCGCTTTGTCGCCTCGAAGAAGGACAGAAGGAGGAATGAGTTCCCGGGCAAAATCCCAGGCTGGCATAACATCCGGTTCTTTTTTCTAAAAAAATAAATAAAAATAAAAATACAAGTAGGTGGGAGAAGGGCCAGGTATGTTCTGCTACGACTGAAGATTCCTCCCTCTCGGAACTTGGGACCGAAGGCTGAAGGGGCCTCCTCGGTTTACGACATGGATTTTTCCCTCTCTTCTTTGTTCCAAAGCACGTTTTCCGTCGCCCACCTGGCAGAGGCGTTTTTCTGGGTCGGTGGGAGCATCGCAGCGGCACCTAAATGGAAGATGGGCCAAATTGGTAAGACCAGCGATGTGACCTCTGGAGTCCGTTTCCTCTAGAACAGGGAACTCCAACCTTGGCCATTTTACGACCCGCGGACTTCAGCTCCCAGAATCCCTCAGCCCGTCGGCCTGAGGAATTCTGGGAGTTGAAGTCCGCGGGTCGTAAAGTTGCGAGATGATCTTCTAAGATGAGATACAGTGACGGGTTTGTCTATTGACATTTGCAGAGGGGCTGTGTAAAAGACCGTGCTTTCTTCAGCTAATCTTCCACACGAGTGTTTTCCCGATCCCCGGTGGAACTCCCGGCCACAAGAAAGGAGTAGCAGCAATCAATTAGGAGGGCTTTCAAGGGCGATAAAACGTTTGGAAGTTGAGGCTCTCACTAGCTACTGATTGTCCATTCAGGACATATCTTGTACAATCTCGCATATTTGTGTCTCTTAATAAAGCAATTAAGATTCTGTACATCTGAACATACCAATATATCAAGCCTTGACGTATCGGTTAGCAAGAAGAGAATTCCCTGAACTGTTTTAATACAGCTTTACTGGCAATTTAGCTATAATTTATTTGAACTTGGCCAGACACACTCTGTCCATTTAATTCTTGGATTGGTTTTGCATTTTTTGGAAAGATTTGGCTCCATTTGGGAACTTCTGGGAAGGGAAACAACATTTTATTTCCCCTCTGTCTTAATGCTAAATATCTGTGAAGTTTTTGGTTCTAGAAGTAAAAAAATCCCTATCTTTTTTTTTTTTTTTTTTAAGGATTTCATTTCATCTGTAATTTGATTAAGGAGAAAAACAGCTGATTTTCTTCCCTTGTATTTTGACAGTCCAAGTCCTAAAGTTTGTTTAAAAGATTGCGGATAAAAACTTGCCTGACCAGAATGAGGCTGGGCTAACAAGGTCAACGTTGGCCCTAAATCCATGCAAATCTTTTCTTGCTGCCTCTTCATTTTAATTGACTTGTTCAAATGTAATTCTCATTACGAGACTGGGACAGCTGTTTTTTTTATAGTTGATGTTTTGACTTTTCCGTGGTACTTGCTTAGCATTTTAAACGTAATTGCTGTTTTTCTTTAATTAGGGTTATGGTTATACAGTGTTTTAAATGTTATTGGTTATTTTAAATGTCGTGGCTGCTCTCAAACAGACTTTCTGTCTTGTTCCTTAAATGCAAAGGTTGATGCCGGCCCTGAGACACTTTGGTAAGGTAGTATTTTGTCATTTCCTTGGAAAAGTGGCATATGGATCTTTTAAATAAAGACACGACACAAGGCAGAGCAGATTGTGAGAAGATTAAGTAGCAGATCAGTTCGTTGCCTTGAGGGTTTTACTTGCGTTAGATAATCCTCTGACTCTTCAATAAGGACATCCCCATCAGAGTTGGACGGGACCTTGGAGGTCATCTAATCCAACCCCCTGCTCTAGCAGAAAACTCTATTCCATTTCAAAGAAATGGCTGCCCAATCTCTTCTTAAAAACTTCCAGTGTTGGAGCATTCACACCTTCTGGAGTCAAGCCTTTCCACTGATTAATTATTCTCACTATCGGGAAATGTCTCCTTAATTCTATGTTGGATCTCTCCTTGATCAGCTTCCATCCGTTGCTTCTTGTCCTGCCTTCTCAGGTGCTTTGGAGAATAGCTTGACTCCCTCTTCTTTGGGGCAGCCCCTGAGATATTGGAAGACTGCTATCATGTCTCCCCTAGTCCTTCTTTTCACTAACCGCCGGGTTAGCAGTCACTGCAAACTTCCAGCTCGGATAGTTTTTTCCAGAACTATCTGTGGGGCCCGAATTGCGCTTTGTAGAACCTCCAACCTCAGTGGAAGTCTATTCCTGAATGCCAGTGGCCGGGAACCTCTCCATTCGATCCAATCCAGCACTCTGAAATCCTTACGCTTCCTCAACCTGGTTCTTTCAACCGAATAGTCCTTGTGGGTGGCAGTACTGGCTCACCAAAGGGGGACGCGGTGGCTCAGTGGCTAAGAGACTCTGAGCTGGCCGATCAGAAAGGCCGCCCGTTCGGCGGTTTGAATCCCTAGCGCCGCAGAATGGAGTGAGCTCCCGTTACTCGTCCCAGCTTCTGCCAACCTAGCAGTTTGAAAGCATGTTTAAAAAAAGAAATGCAATTAGAAAAATAGGGACCACTATTTTGGTGGGAAGGTAACGGCGTTCCGTGCGCCTTCGGCGTTTGGTCCTGCCGGCCACATGACCACGGAGACGTCTTCGGACTGCGCTGGCTCTTCGGCTTTGTAACGGAGATGAGCACCGCCCCCTAGAGCCAGAAACGAGTAGCACATATGTGCGAGGGGAACCCCTACCTTTAATTGGTCACAATTCGAGTCCAGATGCCTCAAGAACATCTGAATCCTTCAGACCCATCAAGAGCTGGTTCACGTTTCCTTGTACACGGAGTCCGGGAGACAATCCGACACAACGGCTTTGTTCTTACTGCTTGGCTTGAGAGGTTTTCTGGCAGGCATCCCTTGGTGCCACCAAGCTCTCTCATCACAAACAAAGACCATCAGTCAATCCTCTTTCAACTTTCAGTGCCCCCAAATATTAAAATCCTGGGTAAAAAACTACCCAGAGATGAACGCCTGCAAATCGAATTAATCAAAATTGGGGGCCTGATTGAATAACCCTCCGTTCAACCTCAGGCCAATTTAAAGAATGATGCACACAGATCATCAGCTCCGAAGGCGAAAAATTCAATTAATATTGACTTGGAGGATTTGACTTGAGAAATGATGGGTGATTTTGAATCTCCTTTGGGTGCCATTGGAGCAGGGGCCGAAAGACAAACATTTGGATTTCCACGTATTCCAATCGTACAGGTAGATCTGTAATGTGGGAAGGGGTTAGATTTGTTGATATAATGCCACCACTCCCCAAATGAAATATGATTATTTAAGAACACTCCATCGTTGAAATATTGCAGCCAAACCCTCACATCTGTTGCTTTGCCGCAGCTTCATATCGTGCAAGGCAGCCTGCGAACTTTCTCTGTCAGATCAGAACCAAAATCCAATCAATGAACAGGGCTGTCACTTTTCTGCCACGGTGCATGTCAATGTTTTATTTGTATTCCTATTTTAAACGCATGATTTGCACCCAAAAAACCCGACACCAAGATCAATTTGATTTATTTACAGCTTTGGAATTTCGGCTGTCTTGTTTTTTCAGCGAAAACCACAAAAACGAAAGGCCCCTTTTTCGTGAGGTGTATCAGCCCTGGAAGGAAAAGATTTATTCAAGGTTGTAATTAAAACCTTAAATTCAATGAAAGGTTGCCATTTGTCCAGGATGGTATAAAATCCTCTGTCTTGGGCAAGGGGTTGGACTAGAAGACCTCCGAGGCCCCCTTCCAGCCCTATGTCTCTGTGATTCCATATGGAGAATCCATACAGAAGTTCTGCTTTGTCTGAATATCTCTGGATTGCAGTTTGGGCTCCAGTTCGCCGTTCTGAGCTTTGCGAATGTTTAACGTCTTCTTTCCACGCCGAAAGAGCCGTTTGTCCCCATGTACCTTTGTGAGTTTCTATTCTTCTATGTCTATTCTATTCTACTCTTCCTGTATTCTGTTCTATTCTATTTTTCTGTCTACTCTACTCTACTCTACTCTACTCTACTCTACTCTACTCTACTCTACTCTACTCTACTCTCCATTCTCTTCTCTTCTCTTCTCTTCTCTCTTTCTCTTCTCTTCTCTTCTCTTCTCTTCTCTTCTCTTCTCTTCTCTTCTCTTCTCTTCTCTCTCTCTCCTCTCCTCTCCTCTCCTCTCTCTCTCCTCTCCTCTCCTCTCCTCTTCCCTTCCCTTCCCTTCTCAGAATAAGGCAAATAATGGTAAATGAAAATGTAGTCAAACTGTTCCTGACAAAATACTCATAGATTTCACCAGCTATCGAACAGAATTTGGTGCCGTTATAAGAGAGCGCATCGCTCAGATCGGCTAGGCAGTAACTAAGAGAAAGAGTCAATGCAACCTGAAACTTAAGGTAATAAAAAGTAATTAGATTGTGTTGCAATTTGCGGTTAAGATTGACAAAAGAGGCGTTTGTGGGCAAGGTTCTAAGTCTTATCACCGTGAAGTAATGGAGGGTAAATAGCAGGGCCGTGCCCAGAGTTAATCCACCTGACTAGCAGATTTACCCAGTTTGCAAATCCTGCATCTTTTCACTCCTTGGAGTGCAATTTATATATTGATTTTCACCGCCGGTCCATGTTTGGAGACACAGCTCCCCACTAAAATAAATACCTTACAAAACTGCACGCTGGGAATGCAATTCTTGATTTTTCCCATTAAAAACTTTCGTTGCCCAGATCTCTGAAAATCGAGCGCGCGGCACGAGGTACGTGCGATCTTTAGCATCACAAATATATGGTTTCCCCCACCCCTTTCTTTCCCCCCCCCCAGTGGAAAAATGTATGAGTTCCATGCAAGCCGGCACGCAGATGATCAAACTCCGAGGTAGCTCCAAGGGCCTCGTCCGTTTCTATTACCTGGATGAACACAAGTCGTGCATTCGTTGGAGACCCTCGCGAAAAAATGAAAAGGCTAAAAGTAAGTGAAACGTCTCGTGTCGATCCGCCTTGGATTACGGTCACAGATCGGAATTTGGTGACATGTCTAGCCCATGTATCGTCCATGACATGTCTGGCCTTGTATTATTACTGTTGCGCCCTTGTTGGAGTCTGATTCCGAGGGGGCGATTGAGCAGCTGACAGGGAGTGGGAGTGTGGCTCTGGTGGCTGTGGGAGAAACTGGGAGGAAGACCCAGGGCCACCCCCTCTTCATCCTAGGGCACACATGGAAGAAACGAAGAAGGGAGCAACATGGCTTATGGGAGAGGAAAAGGCTCTGATCCCTTTTATTATATATAAGAAGGGCGTTTACAACGTGGCTCTCATGGTTCAAAGGCAAAGCCCTGCATTCTAATTCTGACGTTTCCCTCCTTCCCCTCCTCCTCCTCCTCCTCCCCGCAGTCTCCATAGATTCCATCCAGGAAGTGTGCGAAGGGAAGCAGTCGGAGATCTTCCAGCGCTACGGCGACGGCAGCTTCGACCCCAACTGCTGCTTCACCATCTACTATGGGGACCACATGGAGTCCCTCGACTTGGTCTCCTCCAACGGGGAGGAAGCCCGCATGTGGATCACCGGCCTCAAGTACCTCATGGCCGGGATAAGCGATGAAGACAGTCTGTCCAAACGGCAGAGGACGAGAGACCAGTATCCTTTTAGAATGGCAAGAGTTGGAAGGGACCTTGGAGGTCTTCTAGTCCAACCCTCCCCCCCTGCTTAGCCAGGAAGCCCTACACTTTTTTAGGGGAAGGGTTCCAGAGCATGTAGGCTAAGTGAAGAGACAGAACAAAATGCCTGAAATGGCATAGGGATTCCTGACTCAGTGGGGGGTTGGACCCTCCAAAGTCCCTTCCAACTCTGTTGTATTGTACTGTTCTATTCTATTCTATTTCCTGTATTCTATTTTATTCTTATTCCTCTATTCTATTCTATTCTATTCTATTCTATTCTATTCTATTCTATTCTATTCTATTCTATTCTATTCTATTCTATTCTATATCATTCTATTCTATATCATTCTTATTCTATTCTATTATTCTACTTTGCTCTGCTCTATTCTATTCTTTTCTATTTATTCTATCATTCTATTCTATTCATTTTCTGAATTCTATGTTCTATTCTATTCTATTCTATATAATTTTATTCTATATGAGAACAGAATAGAATACAGTATTCTATTCTATTCTTTTCTTATTCTTATTCTATTCTATTATTCTATTTTGCTCTGCTCTATTCTACTCTTATTCTTTTCTATTTATTTTATCATTCTATTCTATTCTTATTTTTTCTATTCTGTTCTATTCTATTCTATTCTATTCTATTCTATTCTATTCTATTCTATTCTATTCTATTCTATATTCTATATTCTATATTCTATTCTATTCTATATTCTATTCTATTCTATTCTTTTCTTTTCTTATTCTATTCTGTTTTGCTCTGCTCTGCTCTATTCTATTCTATTATTCTTTTCCAGTTTTTCTATCATTTTCTACCCCAGCAGAAGTCGGCCCGATGCACCAACCCGGTGGCTGTCTCCAGGAAGGGTGGGGGGCGCGTCGGTTTTTCCACCTCTTCTGACCTCTTCTCTCCTTCTTGCCGAGCGATCCTCTCCCCTTTCCTTAACGCCTGGCTCAAAGGTGGCTGAAGCAAACCTTCGACGAAGCCGACAAAAACGGGGACGGCAGCCTGAGCATTAACGAAGTCCTGCAGCTCATGCACAAGCTGAACGTCAACCTCCCCCGCCAGAAAGTCAAGCAGATGTTCAAGGTGAGGCTCCCTGGTGCCGCCGCGCCACGGCGTCTAATGAGGCCAGGCGGCGAGGCTCGGAGGGACAGCTGGCCTCGGGAGCCGTGGCGGATGTAGCTCTGGCCGTCGGGCTTACCGCCAGATGTTGGGATGGTGCGGCTTCACGCGCTTGCAAACGGACCCTGCAACATCTGCCGCCCGGCTCCCACGGCGGAAACGTAGAACGCAGACTAGTAGTACAATCCCCTGCTCGTGCTGGGAGATCCTATGGTCATGGTTCCGAGGAATCCTCTTCTTTTAACGACCCCATAATCCCTTGCGGGGTGGAGTCTTGGGCAACTGAATGGAGCCAGCAGAGTGTTTCCTGGCCGGATGCCCTCCCTGTCACCTAAATAACATCATCGGTGTTATCTAGCTGATGACGTTACCCAGTTTGGGAATGAAACATCTGCAAGAAAACAACCAAACTCAAGAGACCCCTCGTTTCTGAGCGACAAATATTCTCCTTTATTAGTTTTCTTGCATTTCCTTAGCACTGATGTTGTTACTCAGTTTGGTAATGCAACGTCTGCAAGAAAGCCACCAAGCTCAGCGAGCACAAGGACCTCCTCCTCCTCCTCCTCCTCCTTTTCCTCCTCTTGTCAAACCCTCACCCCATTCTAGCACTGATGATGTTACCTAGCTGGGTAATGCAACGTCTGCAAGAAAGCCACCAAGCTCAGAGAGCACCCAGGACCCTATAAAAAAATTGAACTTGTCAGGCTATAGAGAAGCCCTTAAACAAAGATCTAACTAAGCTTGAGATAAGTTGTGCGGTTGGGCCACGCTTACATTGTCAAACCAAACGGCCCATGTGCTCTTTGCCAATCTGTCCGTCAACTTCTACATTCCCCACTTAAATAACTATTATTTAAAATTGCGAGGGCTCCAGTAAAATTTCTCTTCATTGTTACATTTCTCTCACAGGTCATTGATGCTACACTGGAGGGGAGGGGGGGAAGAAAACCCTTACTAAAATCTCTTTCAATAGCTCCCAATCAATCCGACCCCTACTTAGCCAGAGGCAGTAATGTCAAAAAAAAAAAAAAAAAATGAAGCAATTTCTTTGAAACTCGGCAAGAGAGGACTTATATCTATTGTTAGCTCTCTCTCTCTTTTCTTTAATAAGCTTTCTCCCTTTTTAAACAAAAAACAAAAAACCTTCCTTTTTTTCTCTGCCTCCATTCGCTTCCCCCCTGCCAATGCCTGCAACGAAGAGCTTGCAATGCCCTGGAAAGTTAGATATAACACTCTTTAATGTTGGAGGATTAAAGAAAACACTTCCATCCGTAGAGAAAACTGGTGTGCATTTGCATGCGGCGAGAGAAAGAGAACTAAATGGGAAATAGATACACCGATTATTACTACCGATGTACTAGACTGTTTCAAATTAACGCTGTTCATTTGTCAAAGCGAGTTTTTAAACGCCTGGCGAGGAAATATCACGTTTCCCCCACCCCTGTAAGACTTAATTTGCCATCTATCTTGAGTTCTGACACAAAATTGGCACAACTGCAGCAGGAGCGTCTTGATTTTCCTGAGTTTTGTTCAATTGTTATTCCTGGGTTTTTGAAAGGATGAAATAATAATAATAATAATAATAATAATAATAATAATAATAATAATAATAATAATAATAATAATAACTGTTTTGCCTATTTAATCCATGCGGTTATACTGTATTTTCACACATCAAAACATAGCTGGCTAGAAATTCCCATGGGTATTGACTGCTATCTGGGAAGGCCAACCCAGCTTAGGGATGATTGGCAGGCAGAATGCCAACTTTGGCAATTGATTGATCGCGAGCAGCTGGAGAATATTTATTGAAATTTCCCATTTCCCCCACCAGTTGAAACGCTCCCACCCAAGTCCTAATAGCTACACATCAATAGGTTGTAAAAATAAACCCAGTTTTGTGTGTCTGTATGGTTGCACGTGTGTGTGTGAATGAGACCCTTTGCCTGATCTAATTTAACTGCTTTCATTTCCTTCCTTCCTTCCTTCCTTCCTTCCTTCCTTCCTTCCTTCCTTCCTTCCTTCCTTCCTTCCTTCCTTCCTTCCTTCCTTCCTTCCTCTCTCCCTCCGCCCTCCCTCTTCTCCCTCCCTCCGCCTTCCTTGCCTTCCTCCCTCCCTCACCTACTTTCCTTCCTCTCTCTTCTTCCTTCCTTCCTCCCTCCCTTCCTTTTCCTTCCTTACCCTTCCTTCCTTGCCTCCTTCTTTCCTCCCTCCCTCTTCCTTTCCTTCCTCCCTCCCTCCCTCTCACCTACTTTCCTTCTTTCCACTTTCCTCTCTCTCCTCCCTCCCTCCCTTCCTTTTCCTCCCTTGCTCTTCCTTCTTTGCCTCCTCCCTCCCTCCCTTTTCCCTTTCTTCTTTCCTCCCTCCCTTTTCTTCCTTCCTATCTTCCTCTGCCCTCCCTTATTCCTCTCTCCCTCCCTCCCTCCCTCTCTCACCTACTGTCCTTACTTCCACCTTCCTCTCTCTTCCCTTCCTCCATTCCTTCCTTCCTTCCTTCCTTCCTTCCTTCCTTCCTTCCTTCCTTCCTTCCTTCCTTCCTTCCTTCCTTCCTTCCCTTCCTCCATTCTTTCTTTCTTCCCTTCCTTTTCCTTCCCTTCTCTCCCTTCCTCCCTTTTTTCGGGTCGCAGAACTTTCTGCTGCCAGGCAGAAAAGCGTCTTAACACGTAACCTCCACTTAGGCAAACCCAACTGGAACCCGTTTTATGCAGCTTCTAAACGAGCTTGCTGCTTTTTGGCTGCGCGACTCCACAAGCATCCGAGTGGCTTTAATTTTGCAGAGGGGAGGAAAGGAAAAAAAAATTGCTGTTGGAACTCCTTTTCTGTGTGTGCTAAATGATGCTAATTGGGTTGCTGAAGTGAGAGAGCTCCAGCGAGTTCTGGGCTTTAGCCTATCGCTGGAGTTCATCAGTCGGTGCCGGCAGATGGTTGTGGCAGGCGAGATTCTCACGGCGGCAATCTTGGAAACGAAATCGGATGTTTTGCAAATTAGCAAATCAATGATCTGTTGGAAGAAAAAGAAGGCTTGGCGATTGAGGCATATTCCTTATTGAGGAATAAGAAACTGGGAATCAGGGACATACACAACCATGATATTTATCTACCTACCTACCTATCAATCAAATATCTATTTAAATCTATCATCTATCGTATCAATTATCTATATCACCCATCTATCATATCTATCATCATCATATCTATCTATCTATCTATCTATCTTCTTTCTTCTATCTATCTATCTATCTACCTACCTACCTTATCTACCTACCTACCTACCCACCTATCTTATCTACCTATCTACCTACCTATCTTATCTATCTATCTAGCTTGCTCCAACAACCGGAGGTTTTTAAGAAGAGATTTGCACAGCCATTGGTCTGAAGGGGTATAAGCTTATCCTGAACTAAGCAGGGGGTTGGACTAGAAGACCTCCGAGGCCCCTTTCCCACTCTGTTAATCCTGGCCCCCGTCTGCTTTCCCCTTCCCTTGTCTCCACAGGAGGCTGACACGGATGACAACCAGGGCACCCTGGACTTCGAAGAATTCTGCGCTTTCTACAAGATGATGTCCACCCGGCGTGACCTGTACCTTCTCATGCTCACTTACAGCAACCACAAGGACTTCCTAGATCCCGAGGACCTCAAACGTTTCCTGGACACCGAGCAAAAGGTAGGCGGGCAGGCGTGAAGTTTGTCACTTCCTTGCACTCCCTCGTGCAACTCCTTTGGGTCTCTCTGGATTCTAGAGGCCTGCATCTAGTTTTGGTCACCACACTATAAAAAAGAGGTTGAGACTCTAGTTTAAGACTTATGGACTTCAACTCCCAGAATTCCTGAGCTAACATGACTGGAGATGTCAGTCAACTTAACAGATGTCTCACTTGGCAACAGTGGGCTCAGTTGCAGTCGTAATTTGAGCAGTTACCTGTACTTCGTTCTTCTTGTCGTTGCCTTTCTGTCAGAGTATATTCATGAACTGGAATAGAAACAAGGTCAGCCAATTGGAGCTGAATTGAGGGCTGAAACTTAAAGAGAGAATCCGTTCTGTGCTCAGCTCTAAAGTGAAAGGGAAACTAACTTGCTTGCTGAAAACTAGAGCTCTACTCTTAACCTGTCACATGTCTGCTTCTGTTTGAGTTTGCTCCATGTCGGAGAAATCTACAACTGGTACTGTAAAATGTACTTTATATGTTTATAAAGAAGTTATATGAAGCCTCAGCCATCTGCCTTTACTTTTCTGGTGCTGAATTTATGCTGCAGTACTCTGAAGACTTTCTTCTTTGGCTTGGTTTATAACCTTGTCTGCTAAAAAGTTTGAAGACAGCATGTGCAATTTTGGGATTGGAAGCCAATCCTGATTAAAAAAAAAAACTGTCGTCCTCGTTTAAATGCCGGAGTTCTGGAATAAAACCCAGATACGTTTTTCTGCCTTTCCACCCCACTGTTTGAGTTAAATGATTCATCCTTTCTGCTTCAGTGGCTAGATTCCACCACTAGGCACTCCTGCCTGAAGGATATTTATGCACTGTCAGTTAACGGATCTGCGCACCGATTTGGCAATTCTCCGATGTAATGCCTGTTCTGTGTTTCCGCATTGATTTACTGTCTGCTTTCCAGTGGACGGAGCTACAAGCCCCAAACACATCCATTTATCCTGGCCCAGCGCTTGGCGTCAGGGAGAAGCAGATCCCAGGGCTGGCATTGCAATGTGCTTGTGAAGCGATGGCTGGATCTTACTCCTTTTATCTGGGTTGCACTCTGCAGTGTGGGGGTTTCTGTTTGGGTGAGGAGAGAGGCAGGGTGGAAGAATGGAAGAGAGGGCGGGAGGAAGGAAGGAAAGGAAAGGAAAATGAAAGAGAAGGGAAGGAGGGAGGGAGGGAGGAAGGATGAAAGAGAGGGAGAAGGAGGGAGGGAGGGAAGAAGGATAAATGGAGAGGATGGAAGGAAGGATGGAAGTGGAGGGAGGGAGGAAAAGGAAGGAAGGGAGGGGGATAAGAAAGAAAAGGATGGATGGAAGGAAGGAAGGACAAATGGAAAGAAGGAAAGAAGGATGAAAGTGGAGGGAGGGAGCAAAAGGAAGGAAGGAAGAGGGGATAAGGAAGAAAGAAGAAAGGATAGATGGAAGGAAAGAAGGAAGGAAGGAAATATGAAAAGAAGGAGGGAAGGAGAAGAAGGGAGGAAAGGTGGAAGAGAAGGAGAGGTAGGAAAAAGGAAGGAAGGAAATACGAAAGAGAAGGGAGGGAGAGGAAGGGAGGAAGGATGAAGAGAGAGGGAGAAGTAGGGAGGAAGAAGGGATAAGGAAGGAAGAAGGAAGGAAAGCTTCGGAAAGAGCAAAGCAACCTATCCTTGTGGGCTTGGAAAACAATGAAGAGTTGTATTAAACACCCCCCCCCCCCAATACTCTCCTATCTGCCCAAGTCAGTTCCAAGGCCAGGCATCCCTGTCCTTTTGCTTGCCTGCCTTGGCACTGAGCTGTTCCCCTGAGAGTCCAGTGGCATTGCCCTGGGAAGCCTGTGCTAAAACACCGCATGCAGATGCCCTCTGCATTCGTGGGAAGTAGAATAGAATAGGGAATAAAAATAGAATAGGGAATAAAAATGAATAGAATAGGAATAGAATAGAATAGGGATAGATAGGATAGGATAGGATAGGAATTGGAATAGAGTAGAGTAGAGTAGAGTAGAGTAGAGTAGAGTAGAGTAGAGTAGAGTAGAGTAGAATAGAAGAATAGAATAGAATAGAATAGAATAGAATAGAATAGAATAGAAATTGGAATAGGAATAGAATAGAATAGAATAGAATAGAATAGAATAGAATAGAATAGAATAGAATGCAGAATGGAATGGAATAGAATAGAAATTAGAATAGAATAGAATAGAATAGAATAGAATAGAATAGAATAGAATAGAATAGAATAGAATGCAGAATGGAATGGAATGGAATAGAATAGAATAGAATAGAATAGAATAGAATAGAATAGAATAGAATAGAATAGAATAGAATAGAATAGAATAGAATAACAGAGTTGGAGGGACCTTGAAGGTCTTCTAGTCCAACCCCCTGCTTTAAAATCTGGATGTGGTTGGAAAAATAAAATATCCATGTTACAAGACCCCTGGACAAATGTTACTTGAATGCCCCGAATATGTCCACACGTCCCGTTTCTTTTTATTTCTTTAGATGAGCAATGTCACCAAGGAACACTGTCTGGAAATTATAAACCAGTTTGAACCTTGTCCGGAAAACAGGCAGCAAGGGGCCCTGGGAATTGACGGTAAGTTCCCTCTGGCTTTTATCAACAGATTCAATCCCCTTGAGCAGGTGGGATGTTTTCATCCACACAACCCAGATCTGTGTGCATCAGGATTACAGCCTTACGAATTCTGGCCTCGGGTTCCTAGTTAGACACTTTGGGTCCCGATCTGGGATGTTTGCTCCAACGGAATATTGTGTCTTTTCCTCATTTGTGAAAAATGGGCTATTTCTCTCTCTCATCCTGTTAATATTTTTTTTTTTCCTGGAGTTGCTTTCCAAAAATTGCTTTTTATTGCATGCAAATTGCCCAAATTTAATTGATGTACAGCAGTTTGACTATAATTGAAACGTCAATTAAACGCAACCAGTCTGGCACGTCCCCTGCATTTGTAAATATTTTGAACCCAGACAGACTCCAGATGCAGAAAAGAACAGTCATAATTTGCAGCAACAAAATGATGGATCAGCACCTAGCACAGTTTCAGCCAATCATGCCTTCACCCTCCAGGGCAGGAAATAATGACAATTATAGTTAAAAGGATAGTCATAAGAAGTCTGAAAAAAGGAGAAAAAAGGAGAAAAAGACAGCGAGCATAGCTTTGAAACACCCGATCAGGAAGAGCGTCCTCTAAAAAGAATTCAGTCATTCTTCCTGACAGGCAGATAATTTTCTCTTGTTTTTTGAAAGATGAGAGAGAGACCGCGAGGAGGAGAGAGAAACAGAGAGGGAGGAAGGGAAGAAGAGAGGGGGAGAAAGAGAGAGAAAGACAGGGAGGGGGAGAGAGAGAGAAAGAGAGACACAGAGAAGGAGGAAGAGAAGGAAAGAGAAAGACGAGAGAGGGAAGGAGAGAGAGGAGAGGGAGGGAGAGAAAGAGAGAAGAGGAAGAAAGAAAAAGAAAGAAAGGAAAGAAAGAAAGAAAGAAAGGAAAGAAAGAAAGAAAGAAAGAAAGAAAGAAAGAAAGAAAGAAAAAGAAAGAAAGAAAGAAAGAAAGAAAGAAAGAAAGAAAGAAAGAAAGAAAGAAGAAAGAAAGAAAGAGAAAGAATCGAGTCTTTCCCAAGGACCTAGGCTAGGCAGATATCTCCGGGGTTTAATAACCCATCAGGTATCCTCACCGGATGTCAGCTGCCCCGAGTCAAGCTACCTTTTTGCACTGTCTAATGACTGTTTTCACGCCCTCTCCTTTAGAAGTCCTCGGACAAATGACAGGGTCTCCTTGTCAGGTGCCCCATTAGTGGAACGATTTGGCCGGCCTCGGCCCCTGCATGAAACAGGGGGTGGGAATCAATTGTCCAGGACACAATCACCCTCCCCTCCTTCAGGACGTCTGCTAAATGCGCTAATGTTTTCCCTTGCACCTGGTAGCAATCCATCTGCAGCCACTGCAAGCGGCTTTTTAATTTACTTTACGAAGAGCACAGGTGGGTGTGAAGCCACCTGTGTCCTCCCAACATCCGGGATTCAATTTAGCCTGGTGGCGATGAGATTTTTAGCTTTATAAACTCCTCCCCCCCCACCTTAAAAAAGTAAAAAAAAAACCAGCACTTTCTCACACATGCACAAACACAAAAGACTTCAGGGGGAACAAAAAAAAACCCCCAAAAAGGATTCCTAAGATTGATGGGCAGCCGATTACAACCAAGCCACTTTTCTGGTGCGTCCTTTTTCTCTGGCAACACCTGCTTTGCGATGCCAGCTTCTCTTTTGTCCCCATGTGTAGTCCCCCCCCAAAAAAACCCACGAGCAGACCCTTCCTCCCTCCTCACCCCCACCCTTCTCCAAAGCTGTCGCTTTGCAGAGTTGCCGCCTTCATAAAAGTATTGATTCTGTGTGAACAGATTGAGTTAAAGTCAGGTTTGAAAAATGAGTCTGCCTTGGTTTATTCTGATAAGGAATTGGGGAAGGAGAACCGAAAATAAATGGAGATGGATGGAGAACCACTTGGGAATATATGTGTGTGTCTTTTCCCGTGTAAGATTGAGAGCATCTTGGCGATGTTTCGACGAGGTCCCACTTTCTTGTTTTTTTATCTTTGAAGAGGTTTCACTTCTCATCCAAGAAGCTTCTTCAGCGAAGGTTCTGAACGATGGGGAACGGAAGGATTTATACTCCTTGCAGACTGTTGGTCATTTGCATACTTTTAGAGAGCTGTTGAGGCCACTTGGAGCTTTGTCTGTATCCTCGGGGTCACCTGAGTTGTGCCGATTTGGCCAGAGAGGACCGCTGGTTTGAAAGAGGGGGTCAAAGGTGCCACCTGTGTCCAAACTGAACGGCCCTCCCTCAACAGGTGTGTGTGTGGGGGGGTAGGGATACAACATCATCTATCTCCTGTCTACAACTCGGTCCTTTCAGCCGTTCCAAGAAGGCTCCACGCCTATTAAACATGCAACATGCTTCCCAGTTGCTAGGTAGTCTATAGCAACAAAAATCCATGGAGCTGTCGCCACCACCCAAGAGTGCAGACAAAATCCAACTGGAGGAGAACACACACATACATACACACACACACACACACAAACACACATACCAAGCTGTGGTTGGGAAGGATTAGGAAACAGCCAAAACCAACTGGAGCCGGTGGGAAATTAGTTCACTCAGTTGGAGAGGATCAAACGAAGGAAGCCAAGATCGCACATCATTAGGACCGGATGAAGAAGCGTGTTTAAAGTTGCAGGCTGGCTTTTGCAGGGGGGGGGGGCTGCCTGGGAGGGAAAGCATTGAAAAAGACCCCCTCCTGACTCGGTAGCCCACTTCCCCAAGTGGGAAGGCGTGTCGAACGAGCTTGAGGGAAATTTCCGGAGTTTCAACCCAAAAAAAAACACTCCACTCTCAGTAGAAATCTTGTGTATATCTCAGCCTTCACCTCCTGCCTAATTGGTTCTCCATGGACCCGGCTGGCCCAAATGCCATGGAGGGTGGGAAGGAGTTTAGGTGCATTTCCTGGCCCGGATTGTACAGGTAAGTCCTCAGGTTACGACCAGAATGGAAGCCCAGGATTTGCTCAGGAGACATTTGTGAAGTGAATTTGGCTCCATTTTACGACCTTCCTTCCCAGATCCGATCAAGGAGAGATTCAACCTGGAAATGAGGAGGAATTTTCTGACAGGGAGAACCGTCAACCCATGGAACAGAAGTTGCCCTCAGAAGTTGTGGGAGCTTTTGTTTCCCAATGACTTGACTTGTCAGGAATCACAGGATTCCAGGACCCTGCATCCGGCCATTTTTTTTCACACTTACGACCATTGCAACATTCCCACGATCACATGATTTACATTTGGATGCTTGACAACCGACTCCCAGTTATGACGGCCGCCGTGTCCCTGGGGGGTCACATGATCCCCTTTTGCGAACTTCCGACAAGCAAACTCTCCACGTTTCACAACCCGGGTGACCAACTTATCAACGGCCGTTGTTCACTTAACAACCGTCGCAAGAAAGGTCGCAAAATGAGGAAAGACTTGCTTCACTCAACCCCAGACATTTGGGGCTCTGTTGTAGTCGTAGTTCGAGAACTACCTGAATCTCACCCAGTGATGACAGCGATGGCTTCTCTGCGTTACTATGGATTTTTCTCCATGCCGATGTCCTCAGGCGACGTTAATTAAACTCGCATGTAATTACTTGAGCATATTTAAGCCATTGTCTTGATAATTATCCTTCTTTCTCTGAAAAGTTAAGCATTCAGGGGCGGGGGTGTCTCATAATTCATCCTCCTCCTCCTTTGTCAGTCATTCCGACAGGGAGATTAAGTGATGAGTAAGTTCAGCTTCAGATCACTTGAAATCACTTGAAATCACATCTCTCCAACTCAAGTTCTTTGGTTCTCCCTCCTTCATCTTCCAGAGATGCCTGGAATCCCACAAATGTCCGCCGGAATTTTTGTTTAAAATACCCCGTTTCCCCCCCAAAATAAGATCCAACCAGAAAATAAGTCCTAGCATGATTTTTTCCCCCCAGGATGCTCATAATATAAACCCTGTCCCTAAAATAAGCCCTAGTTAAGATTGTCAGGCGGACACATTTAGTAAAATAAGCCAACTGGAAAATAAGCCCTAGCATGATTTTTCAGGATGCTCGTAATATAATCCCTACCCCTAAAAGAAGCCCCAGTTTAAGATCGTCAGACAGGCAGATGTATTTAGTACCCTATTTCCCTGAAAATAAGACCTAATGCATCTTTTGGAACAAAATAATAATAATATAAGACCCGGTCTTATTTTCGGGGAAGATTTTATGGATTTTCCATTGATTACATTTCTTAGTGCTTGATAAACATCGTGTTGTCCAGGCATTTAAATTGCTCAACAATACAAATTCCCTTCTTGCTCTCCACCCCCTTTTTTTCCCAACCATTGGTAAAATCAATTCCATGTTTGGTAACCACTCTGTGTCATCTTTGTGTATGATTTTTCAGCGTGAAGTCTATCCATTTCTGCACAATCTAATATCTTCTTAACGATCTCTTCATCTTGCAGTCTTCCATCATTTTTTCCAATATTGGGCGAAAATAATCCTCGCCCCTGTTAAGACACGTAATATTAAATACATACTTTTTCTGGACCATTTTTTTCTGATAGCATCCCAATTCGGGTTTTAAATATTTCCCTTTTATCTTTTCTATCCGTCTTTGTATTTTTGCCCGAAGTTGTTGTTGTTGTTTTTCTTTAATGCAAATCCACCACATATGATTGAATGTACCCGGTTTTTGATTACCTGTCTGCTGGGATTGACAAGGCCATGTTCTCTGGGAATTCTTAGACACGCCAACATGGGGGTAAGGAGGGTCCCCCCCCCCCAAGGTCATCCTGGAATAAAGATGCACCTTCTGGTTTTCCTTCTCCTCACAGGGTTCACCACTTACATGCGCAGCCCTGCGGGGGACATTTTCAACCCCAAACATTACCACATCAACCAGGACATGACTCGCCCGCTGAGCCACTATTTCATCGCCTCGTCCCATAACACCTACCTCATGGGAGACCAGCTGATGTCCCAGTCCAGAGTGGACATGTACGCTTGGGTTCTGCAATCCGGGTGCCGATGTGTGGAAGGTGAGTTTGAGGAAGGACCTGCCTTCCAGGTGTCCCATTTGGGAACCCAGCTGTGTGAGGGCAAGGTGCACAATTCCCTATTGTCCCCCACTCCAGACAGACAAAGCTGTGGTGCGCGCTCTCTCTCGCTCTCCCTCTCTCTCTTTCTTTCTCTCTTTCTTCCCTCCCCTCTCGCCCTGTCTCTCTCTCTCTCTTTCTCTCTCTCCTCTCTCTCTCTCCCTCCCATCTCTCTCTTCCTTTCTCTCTCTCTCATCTCTTTCCTCCCTCTCCCTCTCTCTCTCTCTCTCTTCCCTCTTTCTCTCCCTCCTCTCTGTCTCTTTACCCCCTCCCTGTCTCTCTCATTTCTGTGTTTCCCTCACTCTTTCTCTCTCTGTCTTTTCCCTTCCTCCCTTCCTCTGTGTCTCTCTCTTTCCTTCACTCTCTCTCTCTTTCTCTTCTTCCCTCCCTGTCTCTATTTCTCTCTCTCTCCCTCCCTCCCCATTTCTCTCTTTCTCTCATCTCTGTCTCTTCCTCTCTCTCTCTCTCTCTCTCTCTTTGTCTTTTCCTGCGTCCCTTCCTCTCTCTGTGTCTCTCTCTTTCCCTCACTCTCTCTTTCCTTTCCTTCTCTTCCTCCTTCCTCCCTGTCTCTCTCTTTCTCTCCCTCCCTCCCTGTCTCTTTCTCTCTCTGTCTGTCTGCCTCTTTCCCTCCCTCCCTCCCTCCCTCCCTCTGTGTCTCTCTTTCTCTCCCTCCCTCCCTCCCTCCCTCCCTCCCTCTCCCCCTCCCCCTTGGGAGGGTCTTTTGAAGGCAGGTAGTTAACCCTTCACTCAGTTTTGACTCTTTTTCCCTTCCTTCCCCAGTTTGGCTTCTTTGTGTTAAACAAACAGCTTTGGGTTTTTTTTTGTCCCGTTCTTTTCAAACCAGCTTTGCCCCTCTCCCGATGAAGGAGGGAGAGATTCCGCTATCCTAAGAAGCCAGCTTGTCTTTTCGGTTGTGCTCCGAACCCTTCAAGCCATCCTCGGTCCATGCCAACCATATTCTCCCAGTGAGTCCTCTGGCCTCTGGGAGGCTTTTCCCCATTAGCACTTTTTGAAAGCTGGAGAGTCTCAAACCGTCCCAAAGATGTACTTTCCTGCCTGATTTGGTGGTTCCAGACAGCAAAATACGTACCAAAACACACGATGCAGGTCTAAATAATCCCTATTTTTCCCTTTTCCAGTTGACTGCTGGGACGGTCCAGACGGCGAGCCGATTGTCCACCACGGCTACACCCTGACCTCCAAGATCCTTTTCAAAGATGTGATTGAGACCATCAACAAATACGCCTTCATCAAAAATGAGTACGTCTTTCCCACCTTGAGGACCAGCTGCTTAAGTCTACCTGGATGACGTTCGTTCCTTTATTTTGCTACTAGCTCGATACCTGTACTTTGCCACGATACTATGGGGTTGGGCTTAGTTTTTGGGGAGGAAAATAAGGGGGGGGGGAAATTCTGCCTCTGCCTACCAGCATCCATTGGCATTCACCTGGCTAGCATCTTGTCAGTGTGTGAGAGAGTTGAGGGCTGTTTGGAAACTGAAAGAGTATTTGCTGTGAGCAAAAAGAAGACAGCAAGGAGCCTGGGCGTGGCTTAGCTCAACTGTTCTGTACTAAAGCTGCTTGAAACTGAAACTGAAACTCCTCTGCTTGTGTTTTGCCTTTGGAAGAGATTTCTTTTCAGGTGGGGAGGCAGAATAGAACTCCTGAACATCAGAGCGTGTTAATAATAATATTATAGGAAGTACTAATGCTCCGAGGCTCATTTGGAAAAATCCTTTCCTACTGAGCACCTAGAAACCAAGAGGAACATATGTGCCAAATTTCAAGTTTGTAGGCTCTTGTAGACCGTGTGCAAATATCGTCACCGCCACTAGAATTTGGGAGGATAGAATTTGCGTCTTCACGTTTCTTCCGTCCATGGCTTTTCTCACCCCGCACAGATACCCCGTCATTTTGTCCATCGAGAACCACTGCAGCGTTACCCAGCAGAAAAAGATGGCCCAGTACCTGGTTGAAATCCTGGGCGACAAACTGGACTTGTCTACGGTCAACAGCGAGGATTCCAACGAGCTGCCTTCCCCGGAGAGCCTCAAGGGAAAAATCTTGGTTAAGGTAATCAAAGACAAAATTAGGCACAGACCAGATTGGGTTGGCATCTCTCTGGCAGCCAGGATGCGGCCCAGAACCTCCTCTTGACCTTTCCCAAGGATGGGGTCAGCTATATTTAAGCTGCCTAACAGCCAATTAAAATCAAGAGTGTTAAGTCAATGGACTTTATTTAATCATTGACTGGCTTTAGGTAATACGGGAGATAAAATAAGATCAAATATAAGGTGTAGGCAATAAAAGGGTGGAATAGAATAGAAGAGAATAGAATAGAATAGAATAGAATAGAATATAGAAAATAAATAGAAATAGAATATAAATAGAAGAAAATAGAATGGAAAGGAATAAAAGATAGATTGAACTTAACCAGCTCACTTGAGGCTTGCTTAGTTTAGGTAAATCCCCTTGACAACTGAGATTATTAACACGAAGGCTCCGGAGCATAGGCCATCATAAATAAAGCTAAAAAAAAGGTAAGTAGGAAGCTTGTTTCCTACTAAGCAAGTTTAATCAAATTGTTTACACGAAACTTGGCAATGCCATAAGTCTTAAGGTCTCCTGCCTGAGCAAGGGGTTGGACTAGAAGACCTCCAAGGGCCCTTCCAACTCTGTTGTTCTAATGTCTATCGTGCAGGGTTTTTTTAAGTGGTAGTTTCAACAGCCTGTGCAGAACAGGAAGAAGGAACCAATGTTATTCTACAATAATAGAACAACGCAAAAGCTCCCTAATCCATCCAGAAGGTCCATTTCAATACCAAACATTGTTATTGTTCTTTTTTTTTTGTCGAAAAATACCAACGGACATGTATCATGTCACCCAGGGCCACGCATCACAGAGCACCCACTAGGAAATAAAAAAAATTAGGAGGGACTGTTCTGAACTGTGTGTCGACTACTGAGAGGCATTGATAGGTAAAAAGCAACTGCCTGGTCACCAGGGAACCCAAAGCGAAAAGCCTCGGTAACCATGTTCTTCTCTTCCAGTTACGCTTCTGTCAGGTCGAATTCAATTTAATTCCCCCCCTCAACCAGGAATTACGAAAGAAGACCAGAAAACAGGGCATTAACTCCCTTAACCCATACCTTGATTAACCACATAAAATTTGGGGCTCAATATAACTCGAGGAATACCCATTAAAAATCCAAACAACACCGATTCTCTCATCATTAAGATTCAAGATTGAACCTGGACTTTTTTTAAAAAAAAAAATCATTTATACATTTTTCTTTAACATATATGAGTGCTTAATAAACAGTGTATTGTCTGAGTCAATTTACATGCACATAATAATAGTAATAATAATATTCTTTACTTGTATATCATGGTATTCTTCTAACTTCTAACTAATATTCTTTTAACTTGGGATTTGTTTTACCAATGGTGAGATAATAAAGGTAGAAATCAGAAGTTGGAAGAATACCATGATATATACAAGTAAATAATATTATTATTACTATTATTATGTATATGTAAATTGACAATAAATAATAAATAATTATGTAAATATTTGAATTTTTTTATTTTAAAAAAGAACAACTTTTACCCCAAAAGCAGGCAGGCAGATGGAGTGGCTTGCAGAATCACAGATTCACTCACAGATCTACTCTTTCTGCAATCTGCTGCCTGAGTCTGTCACATAAAATTTGCTTGCACAACACAGTTGGATGGTGCGCATGCGAGATAAGGAGTGACCGCGTGGGGCTGGGAGGGGAGGGGAGGGGCCAGCCAGTGGCGCCATTTGCCAGTTCTCCAAACTGCACAGAATGGGAACAACCGGTTCTGTAGAACTGGTCCAAACTGGTAGAATCCCACCCCTGGGCCTGGTGGAGTAATTTAGAACAAATGTGCAAATTTGCACCATGCAAAGCATCAACCCAAAAGTAATTAGATGCAGTTGCCCCTTGCAAGTGAAATGTCATTGGACCTTCGAACCGATTGGAAGATTCAGTGGCCCTTTGTACATCTATGCTGCCACGTTTTGGGGACTCCGACATCACTCGGTTTACTAATTGGCAACCCTCAATCAGACATTTAAATTCACTGCTTCACTGTCGCTGAATCAGACCTGCACCGGGAGGTTAAAGTAACTAAACGGGGTTGTAATTAACTTTAACTCATTTGCCCTTCGGTTCCTTCCAAACCTATGATAAATAATAATAATACATTTTTATTTTAGTTAAGCCCTTCTTTTCTTTCCTGCACTTTTCCTCCCTCGGTTCCGTGCTTTATGCTGCGAAGAGTTTAATTCCATTTTCCCCAAAAAACAGTTTTAGAAAAATCTGTGGCAGCTGCCCAGTTCTCAGTGATTGGATTTTTGGAGTGGTGCAGATCACAGTGAGCTTTTTCAAGAGGCTTTGGCCCTCTTGAAAGCAATTCATTTCCACTCAGCTTTGATCCACGCTTCGGATTCTGCGTTCCTAATCAATCTAAATCCCCTTCTGGGATTTTGTGGCGAGATTGATCGATCAATAAATATAATATCTCTCGTTTGCCCTGTTGGAAGCTCTCTGATTCTTTGTGGCAAGATGGAGGGAGGGTTAGCTGGAAGGAAAACAGCTTGGCCAAGATTTGAAGCCAGATTGGTGCAGACCTCAAGATCAGATGAAGGGGAAAAAACCCCTCTTTTAATTACTTTCTCGACACATCTCTGTGGTTTTCTTGGCAATCCCATGAGAGCAGTTTTCCGATGCCACCTGGGAATTTTTTTCTTATTTTTTAATCTATATATTAATTTTTTATTGTGTTTTCCACCAATACAACTCAAATCATATTCACATTTTCAACAATTTCCTTTGATTTTGAATCTAAGTATAATATATAAAATTACACATTGCAATATCCTACCTGTCAATGAATACTTCAGCTTCAACCATAACAATACAAGAACAAACAATAGATACAAACTCAAGGTTAACCGCACCAAACTTGATTGCAGGAAATACGACTTCAGCAACAGAGTGGTCAATGTCTGGAATACTCTACCTGACTCTGTTTTTTTCTCCAAACCCCAAAAACTTTAACCTTAAACTGTCTACTATTGACTTCACCCCTTTCCTAAGAGGCCTGTGCATAAGCGCACCAACATGCCTACCGTCCCTGTCCTATTGTTTCTTTTATATATTTTATATATTTTATATATCTTTTTATTTTTCTTATATGTATCCATAACTATGTTTTACTTATATCTTTTATCTTGTAAGCAATTGACAAACCAAATAAATAAATAAAATAAATAAATTTTGGCACAGCAACGAGAATGCCAGTTGGCCTTGGGTGTCTACTTATCTCCCAATGACATTTTTTTGCATCCTAGGGGAAAAAGCTTCCAGCCAACATCAGTGAAGATGTTGAAGAGGGCGAAGTTTCCGACGAGGACAGCGCCGATGAGATGGATGATGACTGCAAGCTAATGAACGGGGATGTGAGTATTGAAAAGGTGGACTGGCTTGGCACGTAGAGTTGAGTCTCGTTGACCAAACCCAACTGCATCCGTGTTGATCTGGGGAAGGAGAAGAAGGGAGATAGAAAGCATAAGAACACCTCGAATGTTCTGGTTTCCGTCGAGGAGGTTTGTTTAAAACATCTGCTCTGTGGCACTGAAGAAAGGGAATGATGACTGTTTTGCACACTTAGGACCATTGCAGAATCTCCATGTTCACATAATCAAAATTTAGATACTTGGCAACTGACTCATATTTATGACAGCTGCTGTGTCCCGGGGTCACGTCGTCCCCTTTTTCAACCTTCTGACAAGCAAAGTCAACAGGGAAGCCAGATAAGTTTTGACAATAAAGTTTCATTCTATTCTATTCTATTTTCTATTCTTCTATTCTATTCTGCATTCTGTTCTATTTTGCATTTAATTCTTTTCTACTCTGCATTCTAATCTATTCTGCATTCTATTCTATTCTCAATAAAGATTCTATTCTATTCTAATTCTAATTCTAATCTATTCTATTCTATTCTGAATTCTATTCTATTCTCAATAAAGATTCTATTCTAATTCTATTCTATTCTATTCTATTCTATTCTATTCTATTCTATTCTATTCTATTCTATTCTATTCTATTCTATTCTATTCTATTCTATTCACAACTGTGTTACTAACTTAACAGCCACAATGATACATTTGCCAGTGCAGTGGCAAGAAAGGTCGTAAAAATGGGGCAAACATTCATTTAACATATGTCTCACTTAGAAAAAGAATTGTGGTCGTACGCCGAGGATTACATGTGTACATTTTAAAGGCACAACTCAAACCTACCTTATTTTCCCTGCAACCCTGGCCACCCCATCCTCCTTTCCTTCCTTCCTGCCTTTTGTCCCAGCACCATTAGAAGACAAGTGGTGGTAGGTTGGCCCACGAGACCATCAGCACAGTGTCTTGGCCACAACAGAACCCATTCAGCTGCTTGGCCTGCAGCTGAGCGTCCGAGAGACTTGGTCGAAGCGTAGCACAAGGTGAAATTAAAACACCCCAGTCTAAATAAAACCAGGTCCAAATACAGAGTACAGGTGTTGAACGTGGCTGTTAATCAAAACGCAGGGGTTTTCGCAGCCACAAGAAGCGTAGCCCTCCACGCTCTTCCCGCTTGATTAAAAATAAATCACCCTTGCATGCCATACAGCCGAAATTTGCCCTTATTAGCGCTGTAACATGGTTTTGATGTGCTGGGAAATTTGATTTATCCCCCCAGGGGTTTACCCTTGCACTTGTACTTCAAATTATGTAATCCTGAGAGAAGAAATCACCCTCTTGATCTTGATGGGCCATTATGTTTTCTTTAAAGAAGAACATTTGAGGGCTACGTTTTCCTTGACCCACATAAATGGAAGAAATGGTTAATTCAGCGAGCAGCCCTCTCTTTCCTCTTCCTCTTCTTCTTCCTCTTCTTCTTCTTCTTCTTCTTCTTCTTCTTCTTCTTCTTCTTCTTCTTCTTCTTCTTCTTCTTCTTCTTCTTCTTCTTCTTCTTCTTCTTCTTCTTCTTCTTCTTCTTCTTCTTCTTCTTCCCTCCCTCCCTCCCTCCCTCCTTCCCTGTCTCTCTCTTTCTTTCTCTCTCTCATATCTGTCTGTTTCCTCCCTGTCTCTCTTTCTCAACCTCTGTCTCTCTCTTCTCTCTTCTCTCCCATCTCTGTTTCCTCCCTGTCTCTCTCCCTCTCTCTGTGTCTTTCTCTTTCCCTCACTCTCTCTCCTCTCTGTCTTTTCCCTTCCTCCCTTCCTCTCTCTGTGTCTCTCTTTCTCTCCTTCCCTCTCCCTGTCTCTTTCCTCCCTGTCTGTCTGTCTGTCTGTCTGTCTGTCTCTCTCTCTCTCTTTGGTTTTTGTTTCCAGGCCCTTGTACCCTTTTGAAGTGGAAAGCCGCGTGAAAGTCAACTGTTGCCAGCAGTATTTATCCCTCCAAATCAACGCTTAATCACTAATTAATTTTTTTATACAACAGGAGTTTTAAACTTATTACCAAACGACGGTTGGCAAGAAATGAGGGGCGACCTTAGGCCTCAAAACATTCAATCAGAAGCATTAGGGACCATAATTTCTTCTTGTCGCTCTGCTTAAAAAAAAAAATTACAACACCCATTTGAACTATTTTGTCCTAATTCTATTTGGAGGGTTTCCTAAGTGGAAATCCAGGCTCAGGCATTCACGATTGAAGAGACCGATCAGATCCTTTGTCTTATTTTCTGAACAGCACTTGTCTTGTTTCAGCACCTTGGACAGCTCCCACTTCCCTTCCAAAGCTGGAACAGCCCCCCAAAATCTCATCCCAGTGGCTTCCCTCTGCCCCCCCCCCACCCCAAAATTGGAGCTTATCTATTGGGTACACACTGCTTGTTTCTACCTGTCAGCCACGGGTGTTGCAAAACATTTTAAAAAATCTAATTGAAACCTTGGCAGTTTTCCCACTGCGAGTATTATGTATACCTCCAGCTGAGTTTGACTGTGGGAGAGAAATTTCCTTCCCCCCCTTTGGTCCAATATCCTAAAGGCTAAAAATGTGCCTCCTAATTCCCATTCTTCATTTTTCTGCACGTTTCATTTTCATTGAGGTTCTATAATTCTCCTTTATTAAAAACCCTCCCCCTTCCAAAAATACTTTTGCAATCCCCAAACAAGAATAATTCCGAATTACCCCCATAATTGCAGAGGCAAAACTAATTGTGCTACCCTCTTACCCTTTGAGACTTCTGGTCTTTGTACAGTTCTGGAGACCTTATGCAAACCTTCATCTGATTTGACATTTTCCTCTTGTGCCTAATGTGGAAAGAATTGAACAGGGGGGAAAAAAACATCTGGGAACAGCTAATCAAATATAGGCTCGTTACTCAACACTGTGATTGCGATTGATTTTTTAGCTGCTTGGTTAAACCAAAGTCATGTCTGAAGTGCATCTAGGTCATAATAATACCTGTGTAATATAAACATGAGACCACCTAATAGTCCATCAAGAGAAAATGTGATTAATTTCACTTTTGGCTTCATGGACTTCTTGCTTTCCTTCTTTTAGTTCATTCAGTGGGCCCCAAACATTCCGTTCCTAAGCAAAACAGTTGTTATGTGAGGTTTGCCACCTTTTACGACCTTTCTCACTCCATTGTTAAGTGAATTGCTGCAATTGTTAAGTCAGAAACCCGGTTGTTAAGTGAATCAGGCTTTCCCGTTGATTTTCCTGGTCAGAAGGTCATTGTCGTGCTCCTGTTGGACTCTGAGTCCGAGGGGGGGAGGTCGAGCAGCTGACAGAGAGTGGGAGTGTGGCTCCGGTGGGTGGGGAGGAAACTGGGGAAGGGCACAGTCTGGCTGGGCATTCAGAGGAAGGCCCACCCCCTCTTCATCCTAGGCCACGCAGGGAGGAATGGAGAAGGGACCAACATGAGTTACGGGGGAGAAAAGGGCCCTGATTCCCTTAATTAGCTGCAGCTGGGAAAACGGGATAAAGAGGTTGTTTGTGCACAGCACCTTGCTGGAAGCAAAGCGTGAAATTATCTTTGTTTGTCAAGTCTTATCTGGGTTCTGGCATCCTCCCCAGTGTGTGTGTTTCGTTATCTTTTGAAGTCTGCAATTCCTTCTCCTGCCCCGTCTCGTTAATTGCTGCAGCTTGTGGTTTGTGTTGGTTTTTATTTATAATTTCTTTGTACTTTGGGTTCGGACTGAATTCCTTCCCTTTAAAAACTGTTCTTGGGAGAGTTTTTTTTTCTCCAGCCGATGATAACTGGACATTGGGGGCCAAGTTGGAGGAATTAAAGGGACTTTACCTACTTTTGTGACTTTGTTGCTTTTGTGCCACGCCCCTTAGGGTCATCACAGTCACAAAAAGGGATCACATGACCCCCAGACCCTCATAAATACAGGTCGGCTGCCAAGCGTCTGAATTTTGATCACGTGACCATGGGGATGCCACAATGGTCATAAGTGTGAAAAATGGTCTTAAATCCCCTTTTTTTCAGCGACATCGTAACTTCAAGCAGTCACTAAGCAAATTGTTATAAGCCAAGGACCATTGCCTACCAACTGGGAAAGAAACCAAGGAGAAACTGCACTTTATATATATATAAATATATATATATAAACTGCTTGTAACGTCTACATTTTGTTTGGCTTCCAGGCTTCTTCTAATCGGAAACGGGTGGAAAACCTCGCCAAGAAGAAACTGGACTCTCTGATCAAGGAATCTAAAATCCGGGACTGCGAAGACCAAAATAATTTTGCCGTCACCACCTTGTCGTCCTCGGGGAAATTGGGGAACAAGCCTGATCTTAAGAAGGTGATTTTTGGGGGGTTAAGTGGGGGCAGAGGGAGCCAATCCGAAAAGCTTCATGATAAAACACGAATAAATCCATACGATAAAAGTTTTTGCAAAAAAAATAATATGATAACGTTTGGTAAAATCTATGTATATATCAAAGCAATATACCACTCAGGCATCAGCACAAAATCTCCAGAACCGTAAAGCCTACAAACTTGAAATTTGGCCCCTATATTCCTCTTGGCTTCTAGGGGCTCACTAAGAAAGGATTTTTCCAAATGACCCTCAGAGCATTTAGAGTATTTCCTATATTATTATTTAGAATATATTATTATTAGAATTTTGCATGGCAGAAACTTCAGTCACCTAGTTACTATCTTTGAAAACATTTATGGAATGCACTTTCGATTTCCAAGCTGCCGCACTGCTCTTTCAACCCCCTTTCTCCCCCCCCTCCTTCCCTTTCTGTTTGCAACTCTAAAAAAGACCAGAGAAATATTTTATGAGTTGACAGAATCACTTTAAGTCGATCAGCACTTTCCACCGGGGACCCTGGGACGGGCAGACTTTTCTTTCTTCAAACGAATCCTTGCCAAATTGGCCTTTTTGATCGCTATATTTCTTGACACGCATAACACATACACACCTCTTTTCATCATTTCTCATAAACCTCTTTGGAGCACCGAGGCTCAATATGTAATCAGGGTTAACCCTGACTGATCACCACGGTGGCCTCTTCTTCGGTGAGGAGAAGTTGAGCGTTGAACAGTTAATGAGTTTTTGTGTGTGTCTGTGTGTGTTTTTCCCCTGTAATCATGATAAATATTTACCGCCCACTTAGGTTTCTCATTCGTCTCGCGCGCATGCCATCCAACACAGCGGGGACCACGAGGCGTGGAGAAACCAGCCTCGTTCCTTCCCTCCTAAGCCATTAATATCACTTTCCAACCGGTTGCCCAGGGGACAGATGGCAGCCCCTGGCCAGCTGAGCAAAGGCAGAAGGATAACCGAGCTGGAAAGGATCTTGGAGGTCTTCTAGTCCAACCCCCTCCTCAAGCAAGACACCCTATATTATTCCAGGCAGACAGCTATCCAATCTCTTCGTAGAAGCCTCCAATGATAGAGCACCTGCAACTTCTGGAGACAAACTGTTCCATTAGTTCATTGTTCCGGTAACTGAAAAAGTAGTAGAGCATCTAAATAGAAAATTTGGGAGACAAATGACTCTCCAATCTCTTATTGAAAGCCTCCATCGATGGATAAGCCACCACTTCTGTTCCACTGAGGACCATTCTCGTCCTCCTTCCCCCCACTTTTCATTCTACCTTTCCCTGTAATGAGGTTTTGATTTGGTCTCTCCTTTCCCCGGTCCCCACCATTCATCCTCTGTTCCTCCTGCCTTTTCCAGCTCTATGGAAGAAATAAACACATACAGTATTGACAGGCATTTTGAAATCAAAGCAAGAGCGGGGTGGCCTTTTTCACAGCCGGGGTTTTTTATTCGCTTTCTGGCTTTAAATGGGTTTATTAATGATTTCTGCCTTTCATAGCTGAGCGCACACCGTTAATGAGGGAAGCAGGTGAGTGAAATTTGTCAGGGGCCAACAGCGAGGTGGGGAACAACGCAAGAAACGCACAGGTGGTTTACACTCCCTTTTTGGAATCTTCTTTGCCCTTTAAAAAAAAAAAAAGTTTTTCATAACTCCAAGGTTTGATAAAGAAAGCTCCCCTCCACTTTCTCCAACTCCTTGTATATTAATTTCAAAATAATTGCTGGATTTCTTACACCCTCAGAAAGACGAAGGCTTGACAACTATGATTATCAGCGGTGCCTTTTCCCTCCCCCCCCCTCTCCTAAGGGCCCTTTTAATCAGGGGCTGGGGCCGCTAGAAAAGCAGTCCTACTTAAAATGCTTCGCAAAGGGTTTCCTGACACATTGGACGAAGGGTTGGAGAGGATGAGAGAGCTGAAAAAAAAATATGGACGAGAACCCAGGAATCGGACAACGCAAGCCCACCCACCCCCTCCTGGCTGCCTTAAATGTGCTACACGTGAGCACAAAATTCATTGTTCACTGTAGCTCTTAAGAGAGGGAGGGAGGGAGAGAGAGAGAGGGAGAGACCGACAAAAATCCAGCTGCCAAAAATGTGTATGTTGTGAGTGGGGAGAGAGAGAGAGAGAGAGAGAGAGAGAGAGAGAGACAAAATCCAGCTGCCAAAAATGTGTGTATTGTGAGAGAGAGAGGGAGGGAGAGGGGGAGAGGGAGGAAGAGAGAGAGAGAGAGAGAGAAATGCAGCTGCCCAAAATGTGTGTATTGTGAGAGAGGGAGAGAGAGAGGGAGAGGGAGGGAGGAAGAGAGAGAGAGAGCCACAAAATATCCAGCTGCCAAATTTTGGGGGGGAAACTGACTGAACTTGTGACTGTTTTAAAAATTACTTGAGGAAAGCAAAGGGATTAAAAGGGACGAGAGTTTCTTGAGTTGCATTCCTTTCCATTCCTCTTCCTCTTCTATTCTAAGAAGGTGTGAGGCATTTTTCTTCCCAGTTTCTCCTTTGCAAGTTTGGCCTTACCAAAAAAAAAAAAAAACTAAAACCTTTTGATGTTTGAGCCTTGCTGTTGTCCTTTTTGTCCCCGTAGAACAAGCACGAGGAGAACCCGGAATCCGGTGAAGACCCGATCCTGAGCAAACGTCACAACCGATCCCTGATGGGAAGCCTGACCAAACGCAAGGTTACTCATTTGTTTCTCGGAAGGAGGGTCTAGAATAATTTTTGGGATTGCCAGGGGCGATCGGACACACAAGGGATTCGTCTCCGGCGCATAAGCTCACAATGTACATCTCAACAACAGCAAATCATAGGTCTTAATCATAGTTACAATCATTAATCCTAAGTTAGAAACAACAATTGATGGATTTTCTCCCATGCCATCCCTCTGCTAAACCACTAATTCCCACAACACTGTCAAACTATCTATTAAGGCTGCATTCCTATTATTCTTCACATCTTTCCTATTACCTGTATCTCCTGATCTTTTTATGATATGATTTATATTGTTTTATTTAGTACCCTAGAATGATTTATGTTGTTGCTTACTAGTATTCTGTGACCATCAGTAAGTGTTGTAGCTCATGATTTATGATGAATGTATTTTTTTCCTTGTGTGTCCAATCACACTTGGCCAATAAACAATTCTCTATTCTATTCTGCACTCTATTTTATTCTGCATTTTATTCCATTCTATTCTATTCTGCATTCTATTCTATTCTGCATTTTATTCTATTCTGTATTCTATTCTGCATTTTATTCTATTTTCTATTCTATTCTGCATTCTATTCTATTTGCATTCTTTTCTGCATTTTATTCTATTTTCTATTCTATTCTGCATTCTATTCTATTTGCATTCTATTCTGCATTTTATTCTATTTTCTATTCTATTCTGCATTCTATTCCATTCCATTCCATTCCATTCCATTCCATTCCATTCCATTCCATTCCATTCCATTCCATTCCATTCCATTCTATTCTATTCTATTCTATTCTATTCCATTCCATTCCATTCCATTCCATTCCATTCCATTCTTATTTTACTCATAAGAAACCAGTAGGACAAGAGAACAGGGAAGATGAGAAATGAGACAATGCTATGGGAATGGGAATGAGGGAAATCTTTATATCTGATTGTTTTGGCATGCAATGCCCCATAGCGGTGTCCTGGGGGAAGAAGTTGAAATAGCTTATGTCCAGGATGTGAGGGCTCTGAAGATATTTTCTCAGCCCTTTTACTGGCTCAAGCAGTGCACAAGTCCTCAGTGGAAAGCAGGCTACTTGCAGTTATTTTTCCCCCCACAGTCCTAACTGTCTGTTGAAGTCTGTTGCCTGCCTTGTTCGGTTGCTACGCCAAACCAGACAGTGATCGAGGCACAAACGACAGGCTCATGGTTTTTTTGTTTAATTTACTTGTATTCTGTTTTGTTTTTTCCCTAGTGGGGATTAATTTTGACCCTGCAAACGGTCCATTGTTAATTTCGGTTTCATCCCACCCCTTAGCTAGGGTAATGTTTCAAAACCGCAAGCTGGAGAAAATTAGGACGGAACAAAGCACTTCGCCAGGAAACCCATAAACACACAACTTTTAGAGGCTCGTACAGTGTCTCTGATTTGATTCTGTGCAGAAGTCGCCGCGGGCGTGAGTGCTAACCACCAAGGCCACAAAGCAAGATCAGAACAAATCCCCCCCCCTTTTTTTATTTTGCAAAACCGAAGGCAGACGGAGAGGAGGCAAGCTACTCCAAAGAGGAGGTTATACGTATACACGTCAAGTCCAAACTATATTGCTTTATGTCTGTATACTAGCTTGATACCCAATTATCTCACCTTCGTGGTAACAGGTAAACTGAGGTGTGTTTTCTTCCCCAACCCAGAAAAAATCCAGCAAACTCAAAAGGACGCCGAGTTTGGAAGACAGGGAAGACGACTTCGAATGCCAAGGGAACTTAAGTAGAACTTCGGTTCATTATAGCAAGTAAGTCTCCATGGTTTCAGAAAATAAATAAATAAATAAATACTGACTGACATCATTACATGCAAGTCATTCTCAACACACAACTGCAATCGACCCCCCAAATCACTGATGCTCAGCAAGGCAGTCGCTAAGTGAATTTTGTCCCATTTTTTACAAATCTTTTTTGCCACGGTTGTTAAAGAAGGTCACTGCAGTCGTTAAGTTAGTTGCACGGTCGTTAAGTGGATCTGGCTCCCCCCCCCTTAAATTTTGTCGCAAAAGGCGATCACATACCCTCCCTGGGATACTGCAAGCGTCATAAGTACGAGTCAGTTGCCAAGCCTCTGAATTTTGATCACTTGACCGCAGGGAGGCTGCAGCAGTTGTAAGTGTGAAAAACGGTCCTAAGTCCCCCCCTTTTTTTTTCAGTGACGTCGTAACTTCAAAACGGCCACTAAGTGAACTGTCGTAAGTTGAGGACTGCCTATATCTAATGGATTCAGTTCAGCTGCTGTTTAGACCTTAGAGTAACTTTATTGTCACTTTGGTTGTTTCCTGTTTTCAAAACTGTAAAATCTTGAACTTAAACTGTGTATAACTTTAATATAAAACCCCTGGCATGGATTCTTGGTTTGGTAAGGTGGACATTTCACCTCGGCCTTTACTCCTCCCTGCGAAATTCCAAACTCTTTGTCGGTTT